>NC_138552.1:243558490-244254360 GCF_964273705.1 Natrix helvetica
TTTTTTTTTTGAAAGCCTCCAGTGGTGGAGCATTCACAACTTCTGAAGACAAGCTGTTCCATTGGTTGCTTGCTCTCACTGTTAGGAAATTTTTTCCTTAGTTCTAGGTTGCTTCTCTCCTTACTTAGTTTTCAACCATTGTTTTTTGTCTTGCCTTTTGGTGCTTTGGAAAATAGTTTGACAAGCAATAAGCAATAGTTAATGATAGTTCCACTGAAGAAAATGTTTGAAATGTATGAATATATATTCTTATACATTCAACAAATTAGTCCATTATAGCTACGATTTCAAAATACAATCTTTGTAAAATCCAAGTTACTTGAATAATCCAAGACTTTTTGAAAAAAAATACAACTGTTCCACTTTTCCATAGTGGGGGAGACAAATGTGCTTCTTTTCTGATCAAATAAGTGAAGCACAAGAGTTGCTTAGGCAGGAGACAATGTTGTGTCAGTTGGTTCAGCTTTTTGGTAGACTAAATCACTTATAATTTCAGATGGGAGTTGCATATATGAATAATGGCCAATTAAAAAATCCCTCCCTGCATCTTGAAGATATGGTATATTGAGAATGTTTGAAGCAAAATTTATGTATCATTATGCTAATAACATTTTTTTTTGTTTCAAGACATATTGCCAAATATTAATATCAACCATACTATTGATTTACTCTATGAATAGTGGCACTTAATTTGATCTTATATAGTTTTTTCCTGAATGTTTATTCAAAATGATGTTACAAAATGATGCTCCCAGTAATAGTAAGAAATTTGTACAAATATAATTAGCAGTAAGATGGATAATGTACATAAATCTTTTTTTAAAATAGTTGTCTTTGAAAGTGATGTTCATAGTAGCATCTGGATATTAAGCCTATCCAAGAAATTTGCCTGCAAAACTGAGCTGAAGAAATTACTTTTTTATTTCTAAAACTGTATAACTAAATGAGAGTGCTCCCTATTATTAGATTCATAAAATAGATATTAAAATAAGGCTACATTTTGAGGCTACTGTTTCTTGCTCAGAAAGTTTTTCAGGAAAAAAAAGCTTATTATGGGGCATTGATATACATTTTTATGCTGTGGTAAATTTGTATTATTATTTAATCTAGACATAAATTTTACTCAGACCACAAATAAGGTAGACAGTAGATCAATTTACAAACAGAAAGTTAACAGCTAAATGACTGATTCAGTGACGCTGACTCTTAAGTCACTAAACTCTACTGGATAACATTTGTTGTATTAATTTTATTCAAAAGTGTGTAATATATGAAATCATTTTCATGTTCAACTGGTAATGCCAGGATCATATTGAATAATAAATGCAGACATCCATTTTTTTTGTACATCATTTTAACTGACTGTAGTGAATTTTATCAGCATTTCTTAAATGACTTATTATATACTGTAGAGTTTAATTTGTTCAATATAGTAAAAAAAAATGGTCTGTGATTGAATGGACTAACTGATACCAATTCATTGTTGCTCAAAAAACAGTTTATTTTGTTACTATAAAATCAATTGCATCCCACTTTTTATATTCTGGAGTCACTGCCTACAGTTGGAATCAATGAAAGTGCAAGTGACAAAAATCAGTCTAGATATTTGATTATGGATTTAAGGACATTTTCCTTTGTTTTTCTCAACTAATCTTTTTTTTTCTGCAGTGTCCCTGGAAAAGTGAACATTTTTATTTACAATAATTCTGAACACCAGTCAACAACACAAAAGGGGGAAAGGATAGAAAACCCATAGTTGATTATTCTGGGATCTTTTTATTATATGGAAAGATATACTAACTAGTGCAACTTTTTTCAGGTGACTAAAGAAATTTAATATAAGTAATAATGGTTGTAATAGAGTTTTTGTACTTTGTATAACTGAATCATTGTTATTAAAAGTTAGTAAAGATCTTTTATGTGAAATATTTAAAACGTGATTAAGAAGGATTTACAGAGGCCAAATGGATCAGCTTCACTGCCTTCTATAGGCTTAGCTCCACCTTCGTTCTTGCAGAAGCAGAATAAATCATTTTAATTTTCTTAATGAAATATTTTGCATGCTAGGAAATGTGTGCCTGCCCTCTGTGCAAGTTTGTAAGTCTTCTAAAGTTTACTGAAGTCTTAAAGTTATGTGGATTATACTCTTTCAACATACAGATTAAACACAATCTGATGTGAATATATTGAAAAGAGAACGGTATGCTTAAATTAATAGACTGGACTGTAAGTAATTCCATAAACTTTTTAGTGGTAAATAGTGATCCAGAATATTAAGTAAGTTGTTCTTACTTAATCTCTAGACGTTTATGAGATCCACTTAGTTTTTGGAAATCATTTTAGGTCTCATTTGTGTCAAAGAACAACAGAGGCAAAATTTAATGCTATTAATGTGTTCTGTTTGCTCAATTAAAAGATGCAATTTTACTTTATTTACTTCATGACTTTGAGAAACAATTAAATTCCTGCAGCTAGTCAAGTATTTGGCTAAGCAACTGGGTAAAGAATCTGGATTTGGGAGACACTTATTTTTGTTGCAAAAAGGAATGAAGAAGAAGCATTGACAATTGAGTTCATGCAGTAGGGGGCAAGCTAGAACATTTATAATGAACTAGCATCTTCTGTTAATACCCCAGTAGTTAACCCATTTTAAGAATGCAATAGATAATTTTAGAACAAAGAATGTTGAAGTTGTGATCTAATAATAATATATGTCACAATCTTATTCAAAATAGGCAAAAACATAGAATTGTAATTGAAAGAGAGGATAAGAATTATTCAATCTAAGTCCCTGCGATGTATTGGAAAACTAATTTGAACCATCCATAAAAAATAATTTATTTCATTATATGAGCAATTTTATTTATGAAACTTGTATACTGCTTTTTCTCCGGTATCTCAAAACAGCTTTCATTTTATCCTTTATAACAACCCTATAAAATATGGAAGGTTGACTGATTTTATTTATTGATTTCAAAGTATAAGGCCATGCATATGGCCAACATCATGATGCTGGATAAAAAACAGCTATTAAAAACATAAAATAGCAATAAACTAACCATCCCCAGACAAAAATAAATATTAGCTAAAATTAAAACCCTCAGTACAATCATCCCACAAACTCTGTCATATATTCTGACCTCCATGGCCAATAGTATAATGAGATGTTCAAAGACATATGAAAGACTGCCAGGACTGGGGCTAATCTAATCTCTATGTGGGTAAAGCTCCAACAAGCAGACACTAGAAAGAAAAGGCTGTCTACCTAGCTTTTGCCAGATGACACTTTTTAACAAATGGGACCCAGACATGCCTCTCTTGCTGGATATGATGGGACAGGTTGACACAATTGGAGCCCATCCCTCAAATGGCCCCTTTGTTCTTAATGTAGAGCAAATAAAATTGGGAGGTTAAAAATAGTAATTGAATGCCGTAAAAATAGTAATTAAAAGCAGGGCTGTTGAAAAAGGAAAAGGGATTATGTCAGTACAATCAGTAGATACTTATTTATTTGTTTTATTTATTTATTGTATATTTATTTATTTAACTTTGTTTTATTTATTTACTGTTTGTTTGTTTGTTTATGGGAAATCACCCATAGCAAAAAGGAGTGGAGGATTAGAGGACAGGTATTCTATCCTTTTTGGCTGAGAAGAGAAAGAATGAGAAAGTATGTAAAAGGTTAAAGATTCTGATCAGATGTGGTTTCATTAATTACAAAATAATATAACAGGAGAACTGACTGGAACTTCCATTTTCTAATGCTGAGTCTGGATTCTAGGAAGAAAATAGCCATTACTCCCTGGAAAGCCCTCCCCAGCTCTGATTTCATTGGTTTCTCACATTAGTTATTTTAACAGGCACTTCAATCAATGCCCTGCTGTTGTTTTTTTACCTATTGCTAATTGGAAATATTTAAAGTCAGAATGCTTTTATAGTTTTAGTCTATTTTGAGCTACTCTGAGAGAAGTTGGTTTTGAAAGATGCAAATCATACAAATAGAAGGACTATAACAGTAGGGTCATATCAACATGAATGGAAAGAAGGAGCAATCAGCCTGGATTCATCATTAAATGAGGCAGTCAGGCAGCCAATACATTTTAGTAAATAAATAATTGTACACTAATGGATTAGGAAAATTAATGTTATTTATAAGTATTGTCCACTTTCAACAACCATAATGTTCCTGGATACTTCAGGAAAGTTCACAAAAACTCCCAGGTATGGCAAGAAGCATCAATCCACATGATTTGAGATGTTATATGGGTATTCTGCATTATCAGCATGTTTTGGATTGGCAAAACTACTTTAAGTCAAAAGATGACATCACTTCTATCTTAAGTGGATAACAGTGATTAATTTTGCTCTGAAATTAATGGAACTTCCCTCATGCCCTGACAATGTCAAAGAAGTCCTAAGCTCTGCCTAGCAACTACAACTATTGTACAATCATTCCTTGTCAACCACACTTTAGGTCCTTCATCCTAAGATGTTACCTTTACTTCATTCTCAGACTACTTAAAATATAATTACCTAGGCTGGTATAAAATAAGTATTTCCCCCACTTATTTCAACACCATTAAAATATAGTGCTTGACACCAAGTTTCCCCAGGCTTCCAACAAGAAGTATATAGTATTATTTGCAAAAGATAACACCACTTTTTCTATATTTGTCAGTTTCAATTACTTCCCCACTTTTTGCTAGGCTTAAGAGAAAGGTTGGCCAGCAGCTGGTCAATTTCAGTTCAACTGAACGTACACAATTTCTGTCAGAGATCTTAAACTTGCAGCCATGGGACATGTGGTCCTGCAAGTCATGCTATAGATGTTGAACCTGAAAAAGAAAATATTACCGATCAACCCAATTATCTCACAGTTACTATATCAGCAACTAGAATGAATTGCTGAAGATATAGTGAGTATGAGTATTTTTGTAAGAAATATTTTGCATGAGGAAAATATTCAAAACACCAGTAAAAACCTGTCTCTATACAAATGTACATACTGACTATAGATACATTGTGATGTAGATTTCCAGTTTAAATCCTCCAATAAAATCTCCCTCAGCTATTTGGTGAGTTTTCTAGAAACATAAGTTACATGGTGTGTGTGTGTGTGTGTGTGTGTTTGTGTGTGTGTGTGTGTGCGCACGCGCACGTACACGCGCTCCTCAAGCAATTTCAACCAAACTTGGTTCACAAATGTCTTACTCTCTGGAAACAAATACTGTAGGGGTAAGACACCCCTAAAACCGATCGGGGTGTGTGTTCTGTTAAAATACAGCTTGTTGTGCCTTAAAATGTTGTGCCTTCTACTGTACTGCCATAAAATGAGTTCTACTGTGCAGCACAGTGCAGTTGCCATGGTAACTTCTTCACAGTACTCCACAGGGAGGCTTCCTCTAGTAAGGGGGAAAATCCAACATTAGAAATTACATTTGGTCTGGACATTTTACTCCTATAAATAAATACCCGGGCAACACTCGGTTATCAGCTAGTTTAAAATATTTCTGGTCTCCTTCCATGCTGCATCATAAATTTAACAAAATACAGATTCGTGGTTTGCCAACCAGTCAGAAGGGTGCTTTTGTTTTCTTGTTTTTGTTTAACTGCCATCTTCTCTCATTAATAATTCTTTAAAACTAGAATCTTGAACTTTATACTTATGGCCTCAACGTAGCCTAATACGTATATTACAGTCATCCCAGCTAACAAAGCTACATGTGTTCTTCATTTTTCTAATGGTCTTTCCATATATTCTTCAGCAATATGGCATATTGCTAAGATAAGTTAAGGCCAATGGACAGAATGAGATTGCTGTAAATTCACTTAATTGGATGGCTACTGCCATTTTAGAATTTTCTTTTATGAGCAGATGAGACCAGTTAGTGAACAGAAAAAGAGAAAGGGATGGATTTGGTTTATTTTTATTTCATTTTCAATTACTCTCTTATCCATGAATGACTTGATGCTATGTCATCTTTTATTCTTGTTAACAGCCTTTGCAACAAGAAGAGGAAATTGGGCTGATAATGCCTAATAGGTGGCATTGCTTGTCTGCTTAGCACTCTACTGTACTACTTGACCTCTGTAATATTATGTATTCTGACTGGTCACCCATTTCACCTCTTTCCCATAAGTTAATAAGGCTGTAAAAAGGAAAGAATCTGAAATGGCCAGCCAGTCAAATTACAGAATATTGAAAAGGTCAAAATAGTAGAGCCTGCAGAGGGAAAAATTACAGGAATATATGAGGCATTTAAATTCTTGTGACAATGATTATAAGAAGAATGGAAAAGGATACCCATTTATGTTATTTCAGTCTTGCGAATCCCACAGGATGATGGCCCCAGAACAGAAATAATTTAGACTACCAGTCTCAATTTTATACATATAAAATTGTACCCATACATGGGTACTGAAGAAAAAAATAAAATAAAAAATAAAAATAACCAGCTGTTTGGAGCTTTTTTCCTAAATCATTTTCTTATACTTCCATCCTTAGTCACTGATAGCATATAACAAGCCCCATAACAGCTTACTTTACAAGGGAAATTGGATATACTGCTGGATATTTTTACAGCCGACATGGCATATGGGTACAAAAACAAATTGGAAATCACCAAGAGGCATTTCAAGATAAGACATTGAATTCTCCAGTATATGGTCCAGATTATCAAAAGCAATAATCAGATAGGCATTTATGAACTGTGATTTTCCAAATGTTCCTCAGGAAGGCTGAACTTTCAGTAACCCTAAAGCTGGATGAAGGGCAGCTCCTTTTCTATGTTTATGGCTAAAAAAGGAAAGCTTTAACTTGAAGGGAGTCTACTTTTGAATCCAGGGTTCAAAAACAGAGTAGGTTGTACAGATCAAGGCACCAGTAACATGTTGTCTGTGCTACCTCAACTAATTTAGGATTAGTTATTTCTTAAAAGTCCAATTACATTCATTGTCTTTAAGAATCTACTTATATGTTTACACCTGGAAATGAAAGTGCTCTTTTAATTTGATGAAATCATCCTACCTAGTATTTGATTATTATGCATTGTAAAATGACTTCTTACGAAAACAAAACTGTCTACCGTCCAAAGCAAGATTTTGATTCATGAGAAAGAACAAATGTACCTGTTAACCAATGTTTATATTTAAAGCTATTAAAGCCATTCAGTCATTTCTGCTACTGGTATTTTTAATCTTTAAACAGAGCAGTTGTTCATGTGCCATCTTTCTGTGTAAAATATTTTAATCTCCTAATTTATTGCATTTAACCTCTATTGATCCTTTTTCACCCAAGTCCCATCTGCCAATTACTGTCGATACAAGTTCATGTTTTTCTAAAAAGGCAGCTAAAATTGTGCTTTGAATTATTTTTTTAAAAAAAACTACAGATTAGTGTTATTTCTTTTAAAAAGAAACCCTGGTACAAGTATTTCATAGCTATCTATGACTTGTGTGCTTCCCTCCTTTACTCACACAGCAGGGGATATGATAGCCTGCAGACTTTTCAGGACTATAATATATCTCCTTTGTGAATCTCTTTGTGTAGAACAAGCCCCTAAATATACTTGAGTCAAGAGGTCATTTATTTTTCACCTCCCTCTTCTCAGCAGGAACTGTGAGTCCATGAGATAAAAGTATTCTTTTAAAGAAAGAAGGAAGGAATTGCTTGATACACAGGTTATAAGCAGTAGAAGGAACGGAAAATCTGCCTTCATCTTCTTGCTTGATTGCTCTCAGTGGCATTTACTTGTCAGCTACTTCCACAACCTGATCTTAGTGAGCACAATGGGAGGCTGGCCTGGGCTATCAAAGGGAGCAGCCAGCCCAAAGGGCATCTTGGACTTCATTTTGAAAGAATAACCTCAGTCAGATGGGCTGAACTTTTTCCGAAAGGTTTTCAGAAGGGTTAAAATGATTCTGTAATTAAGAAAAAGTGACAAAGATCAAAGGGAATCAACACTGTGCACCAACTTTTTCATGCTTAACATTTGTGACGGAGTAATTGACTCACCTTTTGGCACAGAGACCATGGACAGCTCTCCTTATTTATTTTGTTTAAAAAATCCTCATCATGCTCCTGTGCCTTTTTCTAATTTGGTCAGAATTTTTTTAGCTAAAGTAAGCCATTTCTTCCTTTTTAATGTTCAGAACTCCTTTGTAAGATATCAAACACCGTCCTATTTCATTCAAGAGATTACCACTGCGCACAAGTTGTAAGAATGAAAATCTTTTATTCTATAGAATTGAAGTGCTTGCTTGAATAAAATTAGCAACATAAATATTATTATGTCCTCTCCCTATTAGTCATTGGCTAACTGACTAGTTCGAAGTGTCTTTGTTGCATGTAGTTGATAAACTATTTATTCTGTTGATTAAAACGCATGATCAGGAAGGAAAGGATAAAACAAATTATATATTGTCTTGGTGTAAAGCATTGTGGAGGAAGGTAACAACACTTGAAATTTACCAGTATATCAAATTATTTCCCTTAGAGACAAGAGCATGATCCTGATGCCAAACTGTAGAATTTAGGATTGTGGGTCAGGTGGAAGAGGAGACATATGAAAAAATGAAAAAAATGGAAAAAAATGAATGCACCACTCACTTATGGGAAATGCTTATCAGTATCACACTTTCTATCAGGCTGAACCAATGTGGCTGCATTTTCCAGCCCACTGAAAGTCAGGTTTATGCAGTGAAAAGTGGCAAAATGGCATACTGTGTCACTTCCAGCATGAGTAATTTGAGAACTTGAATTTTTAAAGGGGGAAAGAAATTTCCCTAATACTTTAGTTGCCGGGAGTGTAAACTGCTTGGATGAGAAACCTTTGTTCTGCCTATAATTCTTGTTAGGAGATCTGCCACCATGTCCTTTGTTTAAATTTGACTTGGTGAGCAATTTGAACTTCTGCATCACCAAACTCATTATAAATATGCAAGTTCATTGGAGGGGGGGGCAGCTGAATAAAATGGTTATGTAATTACATACTTCTCATAATTATTGAGTAATTATATACTTCTCATAATTGCCAAGTAATCATGCTGCTATAACTAGAACTTAATGTTACAACTAATTATATAATTACTGTGTATTAATGTTGTTATCGAGGCAACAGAACAAAGTGTTGCTTAGCTTGAAGCTTTTTTTTTTCCTCAGCAGCATTTTGAAATATAAAAACTAATATTTATTATGTAGCTGGAAATGGGTTTTATAGATGGAACATGTAAAGGAATATAAAACTTATTTTAAGGAAAGAAATTGATTAAACTGTTATGCTTATGATTACTTGCTAGATATCAGCACTTGCATCTAAAGTAATAGTTTTAGATGTCTTAGCACATTTTCATATTTTGCTTCATATCCACGTGCATGTATTACAGCATGTGGAGAGATATCCCAAAGTGACATGGAAAATGCATTCACTGCACTTCAACAAAAGTTGGGCATAGGCAGTGGTAGGCTTCAAAATTTTAACAAAGGGTTCTCTGCCCAGTTACTGGGTGGACATAGCCATGGTAGGTATGGCCTAGTAGGTCTCCTGCACCATGGGGGGGGGGGATGTTTTCTCAAGTCTCCAGGAAAGCAAAAGCAGCCTTCCCAGGCTACGGAGGCCCTTCTGGTAGACCAATTTTTTGGCCAGGCTCTGGAGGCTTTTCTCAAGCCTCCGGAAGGGCAAAAATGGCCTCCCCAGGCTCCCCAGGCCCTTCTGGTAGATCTGTTTTTCACCCTCCCTGAGCCTCTGCGCCTAACCTGAATCTAAAACGTGCCTTGTGGGGACTCTTGGGAGGGCAAGGGTGGGCAGGGCCAGCTAGGAGTGAGATTTGGGAATTCTCTGAACTGCATAGAATCTTAGCTAGAGGTTTTTTGAACCTCTCAGAGCCCCCAGCAGCCCATCCCTGGATAGGTACTTAATAGTAGATTAAGCAATGATTGTTTGTTCTAAGACTAGTAATGGATAGTTAGAAAAATACAGTGATTTTATTAAGTTATTTTATTTATTTATAATATTTATTGACCATCCATCATACATTTATTGACCGTTCATCATACCCTTGAATTTGTTTGGGAGTCTTAAAATCAAAAATAAATAAATACATACATAAATTTATGGGATATTGAGGAGCTAGGGATAAAACCCACCCTATGAAGCAGTCTCTAGCAAGAGACACTCCTGCCCTATCTCTAGAATGTTGGTTCTACTGTCAAAATAAATAAATAAATAAATAGCTACACAAGTTTGCAGATAGAAGTAGAAAAATTATAAAAAAAGAAAATTTATCTAACCCACAGCCATAAATCAAAACTGGTAAAGGCAAAGAAATATTGAGAGCATAAATAATATTGATGGTCAGATTGGGATTTTCTCAAAAGAAAGAAAGAATAAAAAGGAAAATGGAGGGTTGAAACACCCCCCCCCCCAAAGCTATTTCTTTAAAACAAATGCAGACAGAAAGGGAGAAAGCAGAGAAGTGACAAACCCACTTAAATATAAACTTTAAATTTGTTTTTGGATTTGAAATAGAAAACAAATGTTCCGAAGGATTTATTTTGTTTGAATCAACTCCCAAAAATCAAGGAAAAAAACCACTCCTTCTCACTGATAACTAATAACCTAACCCTGACTGTGCGGGAAGTTTTACTTAACCATCTGCCATAAATCAGAACTTGGAAAAGCAGGAGGCAAAAGAGAAACATACCTGTACCTGGCTGTTTACAAATTTGTCATGTTTTGAGCAGCTGTGGTCCACCGGAGGTGGAAGGTGGCAGGAGAAAGGATAATAACAGAGTTAACTGGGAAATGTGAGGGTCCCCCCCCCCTCTTCCATCCTTTTTTTCTCTGCAAAAGATTAACATGGCCCCAGATTCTCTTCCGGTTTCACAGTAGTTCAATCAAATTTAAGGTGGACCAGAATCCTGAAATAAGACTTGTATAACTAACTGCAATTTTGGAAAAAAAGAGTTAGATGGCTCCCATCACTCTTCTGATTTTCCCAAGTGGCCTGGGAAAAATTGAAAAGAGTGGATATGTCAAAACAAAGAAAAGGGAGAAGACAGGAACAGATAAGTGGGACAAAAGACTCACTAGGAAAAAATCAGAAAACTAGAAACACTTAAGGGAAAATATAAAGCTAAGATAAGGGTTT
Source organism: Natrix helvetica (assembly GCF_964273705.1). Classification (NCBI taxonomy): domain Eukaryota; kingdom Metazoa; phylum Chordata; class Lepidosauria; order Squamata; family Natricidae; genus Natrix; species Natrix helvetica. The sequence continues at coordinate 243,569,639 of NC_138552.1, forward strand.
CATTCCTAAATATGACAATAAAATGGAGTTATGAATTGACTGAATATGACAATAGAAGGATAACTAAGCATGGGTTAAAATATATGAAACATGGACATATATAGAACTTTTAAGATGATGACTAAAGTGAGATGTTTACTGCTTGTTATTCTATATAATAGATTAAGGGAATTGTAATGAACATTGAACAGTGAGGATTTCCATGTATAGACAATTAAGGGTAATCTAATCTAAGATATGAAAAAATGGAGAGGGAACATGAAATATACCTATAATGCTGAACTATTGAGATTTAAAGTCAAAACCACAAATTGGGGGCATGTAAGAATGTATAATTATATAAAGATAACAATGAGAATAGCTGGGAATTGTAACCAGTTCTACATCTCAGCCAAAATTAGGTTGGGGGGGGGGGATTAACAGCATAATGACTATATATGTATACTTTTTTGTTCTATTTTTTTTTAAAAAGGAGGAGAATACATGTTAAAATTAAATATGTACATTGAAAAGGGAATACCATCAATATAAAATGGAGCTTGCTCAAAGGCTGAAATACGCCAATTAAAGGAGATGAAGAGTGGGAAGTAGAGAAGAGAGGTAAGGGAAGAAGAGAGGGATAGGAGAGAGGGCAAGGAGGGGGGAAGAGGAGGAGAGAAATGAGGAGTGGAAAGGGGAGAGAGGAGAAGGAGAGAGGAAAAGGAAGTAGAGAAGGGAAGGAGGACAGAGAAGAAAGGAGGTGGGAAAGAGGATGAGAGAGGGAGAAGAAAGTGAACACACAAATATAGTGTATGGAGAGCAGAAGAGCCAATAATTGTTGTTTTTCTTATGGGGAGTGGATGGTAAGATGAATTGATGTAAACATTTCATAATACAATATGATGTTGGCTATGTAATAGTATACATGTGATTATATGTTATGAAAATGAAAAAATAAAAAAATGGAAAAAAAGAAAAGAAAAATTGGGACAACCCATTTCCAGACTTATTTTGATTTAATAGTGAAGTAGATATTTGAATGCCTTAGCCATTCTGGAAGACATTCTCTTTAATTTACTCAGTACCAGAAGAACATAAATAATTAGACTCTGATCCATCTAATATTTATTTCTTGTAGTTTCTAAGCCAATGTATTATTCCTGATCAAGGTGTCAGGCTAATGGTACTTGTGCCTGAGTATTTATTCAAAAAAGAAGAAAAAGGAAAGGGTTACACTGCTGATCTATCACCATCCCCCAGCACCTTTTTTTCCCAAAATGCCAAATGAGATGTATCATTTGCTTAAAAATTAAAGAAATGTGGGTGGCTTCCATTAACTGCTTGGGGGGACGGGATCCAAAAGTAAATAGCATAAGCAGAAACAGAAAGGGATACTTCAGTAGGAAGTGGGAGGGAGGGTGAAGGACATCCCTCTTTTCCATGGCAGTTATTTTGTGAAAGCATCCACACCACAGTCTCAAAATTGCAGATGCACTGTTGGGGAACCCTGGTCTCATTCCACCTTAAGCTTGTCAACAGTATTGATATTTAATTTTGGTGAGTAAAGCACCAAATGATAATCATGTAATTTTTCATCTAACAATTTGCTGGCTTTACTGGAATAAACCTATTATCTTCAGAAATGTTCAAGTTGTAACAGTTGAAGATCTCACGGTTTCCTTCTTTCTCTTTCAGCTAATGGCAATTACAGTATTTTAAATTGCACACAAATTTTACATACCGGCAAAGAAGCAAATGTCTGGGTGTCCATTGGAGGACTAATTCCATTTTCAAACTACACAGTTGAAGTGAATGCTTCTAATAGCCAAGGTTATGTGATCAGTGAACCTGTAGAAATTGCCCTAACTGCTGGTGGTAAGTACAATAAAACAGTCTCATTGTATATGCCCTCCATTAATGACCCTTTATGATTGCTATTCAAAAGTACATGGAGTAGAGCTGTGCTATCACTTGCCTCTAGAGGACGCTAAACAGCCTGAGGTAGAACAAAGTAAAACAGAGCTATACTTTCATCAACAGTTGTGTTGATGCTTATAATAAATTTTCACAGGTAACTCTAGGAGAGTAAAGGTAAAGATAAAGATTCCCCTTGCATATATATGTTAGTCATTCCCAGGGGTGGTGCTTATCTCCGTTTCAAAGCCGAAGAGCCAGCGCTGTCAGAAGACATCTCCATGGTCATGTGGCCAGCCTGACTAAATGCTGAAGGCGCACAGAATGCTGTTACCTTTCCACCAAAGATGGTTCCTATTTTTCTACTTGCATTTTTACATGCTTTCAAACTGCTAGGTTGGCAGAAGCTGGGCCAAGTAACGGGAGCTCACTCCGTTATGCGATGCTAGGGATTCGAACCACCGAACTGCTGACTTTTCTGATTGACAAGTTCAGCATCTCAGCCACTGAGACACCCTATTCTAGGAGATTAGCATAGATGAATATGTCATGGAAACCTGCTTCATATTTCCAATACAATGCGCTATATTGGAAATAAGACATTATATTACATCCATGACTATTTTAGTCATAGATACTATTTTATTGTACAATAATTCAGAACATATAGCAAAGAGAATCAACTTCAAATGTGATTCCATACATGACTTTATTAAATGAATCCGTGTTCATTCTTTTATCCTTAAATATACTATATTAGAGCTGCTATCCTTGAGACAATAGTATTATTTTAATATATAGGATTGTGATAGATGTATGTGAAATGTTTTGCACACAATTTTTTTTTAAAAAAGCATTGTATAATCACTAGGTTCGGTTCATACTATTTTCAATGGTTTATTTGTTTCAAGAAAGTGGTCTGATGTTTGTATCAGTGTACAATAGTGGAGAATAATGTATTTTAATTTAGTGAGCCACAAAACAGTCGGTACCAAAGGAAAAGGAAGAGTATCTAAGGTAATGTAATCATATGGTTATGCCAGTTTATTTCTGGGAATGATCATATAATGTAGTTTCTTTCATCATTTGTTGTTGATTACAGTTAGGAAATGTATTGCTTTGAAATGATCTTTTTTATGACCTTGTGGTACTTTAAAAGCAATACCTCATTGATTAAATAGGTTTTAGTTCATGCTTCCTTTTACTTAATGACCTGAAAGCATATTATCTTGATTTACACGTAAAATCATGCTGAAAAGCATGTGGCATTCAGTAGACTATGTGTATTTAAGTAGAATTAAATTAGCATTCAAAGTTATTAAAGATCTTCCATCCCATTGTCCAGTGGACTGTGATTGGAACTGAAATGAATAATAAATGAACCAGCAAATATGAAAAAAGCCCTGATATATAAGACATTCTATAATCTGTATTTACCTTGCCATTATGTTTTATTATAATATTTTGACTGTATTAGCAGTCAAATGCACATTTTAAATTCAATAGTAAACTATAGATCTTTATTATAAATGTTTTAAGAGGAATTTATTAGAAAAGCTTGCTAAAATTAATTGAGCCCAAGTTTTGATTACTTTGTTTGCTTGTCTTAATTCTCCAGAAACAGAAGTATTGCTTACCTTTATATCCTTTAGCTATTTCCCTCCAGATTCCCCAATATTATTAAGATATAATTATAGTAAAATTTGATATTTGATACCCTAGACAGTAAACATTCACTAAGGAGGAGGAGGAGGTGCTTAAAGCAACCTTTGGAAACAATTTCTATTTTTTGGAGAGGATTGGGGAAAGAACAATAAAAAAATGGATGGGATTATATCATGACTTTTATGATTAAAGGACAGAACTATTGTTCATTTTTCAAAACTGTACCTTGAAATACTGCACTTGATAAAATGGTTAAATATGTTTCATATTTGTATTTATAGCTAAGTTTTATTTAGCAATGCAGCATGTTTATATATGGATTCAATTCTGTCTTTTAGAAGGTACATCAAAAGTACTCTAATTATTTTATTACTTTTTAGTCTTATTATAATCCTTTTATTCTTTTTTTATTCTATTTAAAACAAAGATTATTTTCCAAAGAGATATTAAGAATGGACAGGTAATTACTGACATTATACAATTAATGTTAATATACCATTACAGTTAATGCTTGGCTTACATCCATTTGTTCAATGACTATTCAGAGTTGCAACAGCACTAAATGAATATGCTTCTAACTGGTCTTGGAGTTCTCACCATCATACAATCTCTTCAGTTTCATGGTCATGATCCAGGAGTTTGATGCCTGGCTTGAGATTAAAAAGTTACAACAAGCCACAGTCATGCAATTGTGATTGATGACATTTCCTGCAGACTTCCCACAAACAAAATCAATGAAGCACACGATCCTTGCTTAACAATGGTAACTGGGACTGCTAGAATTGCCATTGCTAAGCAGAATAGATATGTGACATTACACTTTATGATCACATTGTTTAATGTTGGAAGTTGTAGTCCCAATTGCCATCATTAACCTAAGACTGGCTGTAACAAAAGATACCATTGGAAGCATTTTTTTTCATGACATAAAAAGAAGTATTGGGCTCTCTTCTTTTTACCATTTTTATTAGTGACTTGGATGAATAGAAGAACAGAATTGCTGTAAAGTTTTGCAGACCATCCACAATTGTGTAAGACAGACAATTCTGTAGAAAAAAATATACAACTCAGAATAATTCTCAGAGGCTAAAGGAATGGGATGAAAGTGACAAACAAAATTTAACAGAGATAGATGTAAAATTGCTAAGGGGATAAGGATTGTTATCTTAACAGGAACTAGTGCATTCATATTTTGTGGATATGGGATTCAGTTTAAGTAATGGTTGACATCAACCATCCCTTAATTTGCTTTAATCTAATTGGCTATTTTAGCTATTTTATCAGTGAAAACTGCATGAACTAGAAACTGATCAGAAAAGTCAGACATGAGTGTTCATGTAGGTAAAAGACAGAACCACCACTTAAACTCAGCACTGCATTAATAAGTTGAAACCAAGAAAGGGAATGATCCTAAACTTGATAGGTAAAAGAAACCTGAGAATTTTTGCATGATGTTCAAGTTCAGAACAAAGGCATTTATAAAGTATATAAATTTTAAATACACTGCATTCTGCCTCAAGACTTTTTTTTTTTCAGACGAACTGAAATCTTGTCTGGAACTGTCTTTGTTACATCAAAGAACTGTATAGAAAGCTAAAAGAAACCAAAGAGGCATAAAAGGGCATAGTTTAAAATGATTAGTGACAATTTTTATACAGCAGAGAAAAGATTTTTTTCCTGTCTCCTTCCACCTCCCCCAATGAATAAATTCATCCCATTAATCTTGTCCCAAAATGTTTCCGTAGGAATTGTTAAAACTTTAAGAAAGCAATATATGAATCGATGCTCAACTGCAGCATTCCTAGTATTCAAATACATTTAAAATAAACTCAAATATGTAGCAATTAGCATTTCAAAAACAAAAATTTACACTAACCTGTAAATAATAACATTTGAAATGTCAGTGCTCTGTAGAAAGCTGTTTTAGTTGCTGCTCTTTTGAGACAAGGGATGCGGTGACTCAGTGCTTAAGAAGCTGAATCTTAGATCGTTAAATGTCTACAGCTTGGCCGTTTGAGACCCGGTGCCGCGAGACGGAGTGAGTTACTGTTACTTATCCCAGCTCCTGCCATCTAACAGTTTAAAAGCATGCAAATGCAAGTAAACGAATAGTATCCCCTATAAGCATGCAGGAAGGTAACAGTGTTCCATTTTTCACCATACACACTGCTGCAGCATCAGTGGTGGGATTCAAAATTTTTACTACTGGTTCTGTGGGCGTGGCTTGGTGGGCATGGCATGGCTTGGAGGGCGTAGCAGGGGAAGGATACTGTAAAATCTCCATTTCTACCCCACTCCAGGGGAAGGATACTGCAAAATCCCCATTTCCTCCCAATCATCTGGGACTCTGGAGGCAGAGAATAGATGCGGGCAGGACCAGTTATAGGTGGTATTTACCGGTTCTCCGAACTACTCAAAATTTCTGCTACCAGAACTGGTCAGAGTGCTGAATACCACCTCTGTGCAGTGTGTTGTGCTGGCCACCTGACTAAATTTCTGGACAACGCTGGCTCTTAAGGAATAGAGATGAGCACAGCTAGAGGGGTAAAATCCATGGGGAAACCTTTACCTTTTTCTTATTTCTGAGACCAAGACAATAGAGGATGTAAAGAGATCCTCTTATAAATAAGTGTAATATGATTCAAAAACAGCAAAAATAGTATCTGGAGACATCTGTCTTCAAAAGGTATCAAGCTACTCATTGCAGCCCTGTTCTCAACCAGCTTTGGCTTGCAAATGGAAGGCCAGGGACAATCACAGGAATAAAAACTGCTTCAAAACTTTAAATCGTGAATAAAATAAATATTTATTTGTTTGTTTGACCATATAACATTAGTTTTCTATTTAATTATATTTTAGAATCTCAACTGGAAATTTATTACATAGGGATCTAGGTCTTTTTTGCAATATTTCTCAGTACTACTATTTATAAGAAAAAGTCATCCTGTTTTTTTCAAGATCTGGTTAAGGGCATCCTATAGTTGGTATGTCTTTTGAGCATATATTTTGGGTCATACTATTGTGCAAGTTTTATGAAAAAGAGAATATTAAAAATCTGAACAAAACAATTAAAAAATAAAATTAAGTAACTTTCAAATATGTAAGCAAGACATCCTACATTAAAACTGTATAGAGCTTTTATGCCTCATACAAATATTGGCATCTCAATTGAAATAACAACAACAAAATTATATCATTTCAACTAGAAAGGGTTTTGGAAAAGTATATAATTCCAATTTTATCTTTATTTTTCTTACTCGTTTTATAATCCTAAATCAAAGGTTATAAAATAAGTGAAACATTTTTTTTAAAAAAAAATAATAGAGCTGTGAATATTAAACAAAATCAAGCTATTTAGCTACACCTATATCTATTCAGGTAATAATTGGTTCTATTAATTCTGATTTTAAAATCAAAATTCATCATTATATTGACTGATATAAGATAAGTATAAGTTTACTTATTTGTTTTTACAACTGTCTTTAATATAGCCAGAAGTTGCCAACTTTTCAGACTTGTAAAAGTTCTGAATGGTCATGAGATTTCCTTGTTAAATGTTGATATCTACATTGTAAAAGGAAACCCTAACACTTAAAAGTGTTGGTAGATAGATAACATTAGATACACATTATGGGAAGAGAAGCTCTCTAGAACAAGCTCTAATGCTGGGAAAGGAAAGAGAAGAACAGGATGACCAACAGCAGAGTGCATGAGCTTAGTCAGAATTGGTGTGCCATTGGGAGACTTGAAATAATAGGTTAGGGATAGATTGTCAGTGATAGAAAATCAATCTATCTCGTTAGGCGTCAAAAATGACTTGGTTGCAAACAATCAGTCAATTGGTAGACATGGAAACAACCTTTGGTATGATTCAGTGAAAATGTCTGGAGCAAATAAATAATAATTTTGGTATTCTATTATTTTAGCCAGGATTATTAAAAATAGATGTTTTTTCCTTACTTATTACAATCATAAGTATGCTTTTATTTATTTAGTTTGATGATAAAATCATTGGTTCATCATATAAACCACATAAAAATGATTGAGATGTATTAAAAATGTTTTTAAATTCTGAGGATGCAATATATCTTATTAATAATTATTAATGCACTTTTTCAAAAAGTAGTAACCAATAACTTGATTAATTATCAGAATTCTCCAACTAACAAGAGTTAATCCCATCTACCTTCCATAAATTCAGTTGATTGTTGATGTTTGAGTACTGCTAAATATCTTGGAATAATCTCTCTCAAAAAATTCTTTGTAGATGCAACTAATTTTAACTGTTTACTGCTGTGCTTAAAAACAGAGTTTTTCTTAATATGTATTGTACATTTTTTGTCTTTCCTTACCTCCTTTTTTCTGTTTCTTACCACTCTTTTCTTTCTGCATAGTAGTAATAATGTTTTTAAAAATATGTCAAATGCTACATCCCCAATAGACAATCCCTGCTATGTCTAGAAAGATACAACCCCACACTTGTCATGCTGTAACAGTGGCGTAGCGTGGGTTGTCAGCACCCGGGGCAAGGCAAGTAATTTGGCCCCCTAAAGCGAGGGCGGCCCGACTGCAGCTGCCCCTGGGTCGGCATCAGTCAAGTGAGGCTCTCCATGCTGGCCTCCTGCCTTCCTCCCGAGGAGGAGCTCGAAGGGCAGCGGGAAAAGGCTCGACTGAAGGGAAGCAGGTGCCGCGGGGGTGGGAGGCGCACCGGGGGCTTCGGGAAGGCGCCGGCTTCCTGGGGCACTCCAGGCGGAGCGGGAGGACGCGGTGGCGTTGCAGCGGCGGGCAGACGGAGCGCAGTGCAGCGCCGCTCTCCTTCGCCTTCCCGAAGCCCCCGGTGCACCTCCCACCCCCGCGGCACCTGCTTCCCTTCAGTCGAGCCTTTTCCCGCTGCCCTTCGAGCTCCTCCTCGGGAGGAAAGAGACGGCCACAGTCCGGCAAAGGGCGGCGCAGGGCGAGTCAGGGCGCCCCCCCAGATGTTGCGCCCGGTGCGGCGGCCCCCCCTGCACCCCCCACGCTACGCCACTGTGCTGTAACCTTAGTGGGGGTGGTTCCCTCCCAGCCTTAGGTGATTGCAAGGGAGGGGTGCCAATGATACAGAGATGCTATTAGAGAAAGCATAGCAATATTTCCAACCATCTTCTGATTATGCTATTTGTGGTAGAAACACAGATCTGGATTAAATAACTAAAAACATGTAACAATCTTTTGGCAAAAATCTAGATGGCTCATTAATTGAAACTGGCAGCATAAAAAACAGGCTTCTATAGTTTATCAGTACTTTTCACTGCTTTCTGATATGAAATGCAGGGACATGACTGGTGAAAAAATATTAGCTTAAAGCAGGAGTTTTCAAACTTGGCCACTTTAAGACTTGTGCAAATCCCAGAATTCCTCAGCCAGCATAGCATAACTGGCTGAGAAATTCTGGAATTCGAAGCCCACAAGGCTTAAAGTGGCCAAGTTTGGAAACCACTGGGTTAAATTAAAACTGGTTGACCATACTCAGCAAAAGGAGCCCATATTTAGAAACACAATTTCTCACAGGTTATGTAGAAGTTGTTATATGTTTGCGTGCTATTTTATGCATTTCAAACTTATTGGAATGGTAAGGGGCTTATCATTTTTTGCTTTTGAGAAAGCTGGAAGATTTACATACATATCATTGGTTGGGCAAGAGATACTCCTGCCTGTCCAGTTTATATTGTACCAACTCCTTAGAGGAAATATCTGAGGAAGGATAATGCATTGAAACACAGCGGTTATCCAGTTCAGCACACATACAAAATCATGCTACCATTCTTCATCAGCAATTGGAGACCTGTCATTTTTCACATCCAAAGAACAGGCAGCTAATATTTTGCACATGCATGGGACATGGTGACTGCTATTGAGCCATGGTGGTGCAATGGTTAGAATGCAGTATTGTCAGGCATTCAATCCTGAGCGGTTCAAAATTGATTCAGCCCTCCATCATTCTGAGGTTGGTAAAATGAAGACTCAAATATTGGAGGCAATATTTGGACACTCTAAACTGCTCAGAGTGTGCTATAAAGCACCATGAAATGGTATGTAAGTCTAAGCGCTATTTTTATTTTTATTTTATTTTACAAATTGTTCTGCAGATGCTTCATCAGCTATGCAGCTCCAGTCATTCTTAAGGGCATTTAAGAAGCATTGAAAATTAAGCATTAAAATTCCTCATTAATATCCATTTTGAATGGTAAAATAGTTTCCCTTTGTGGATGGGTGTGTGCGTGGATGGGTGGGTAAATGGAAGGAGAGATGATAGATAGATGAAAGATAGATAGATAGATAGATAGATAGATAGATAGATAGATAGATAGATGATAGATAGATGATAGATAGAGAGATAGATAGATGATAGATAGATAGATAGATAGATAGATAGATAGATAGATAGATAGATGATAGATAGATAGATAGATAGATAGATAGATAGATAGATAGATAGATAGATAGATAGATAGATGATAGATAGATATTCTGATGAAGGAAAGAAAGCTCTTTCTTTCCTTCATCTGATGAAGGAAAGAAGCTGATGAAGGAAAGAAGCTTTTAAATTATTTTTATTAATAATTATTTTTATTTTCTTTCTTTTTTTTCTTTTTCTTTTATGCAAATTCACCATTATGACCTACTGTAAAATGCCAATTAAAGCATTTTGCATTGTCAAATGTTTAAAATGTACATCTGGAACTCTCAAAATGCAAAGATTCACCTATAAAATTGATTGATACTCCTGTAAGAAACCAATGTAAAAAGTAATTAAAGAAATTATTCTCAACTTGCTCTAGGGCACCATTCACTTTAGTCTGCATTGAATATCCATTTAACAAATTCATGCATTACAAATAATATTGAGCAATGCTTTTGTATTGACCCCATTAATCCATGATACTTTTTTTGGAAATTTGATGAGCCCATATAATATGGTGGTGGAGGCTGAAGTCACCAATTGACTACAGAATTCAGTGACTTTGGGACAGTACTTTCCACTCCAATCTCTTTTACAGGATACTTTTTGTGTAAAAAAGTAGAGGAGAGTATCTTGAATTTTCAAAAAATACAGATTATAAATTCTTGGATCACAGATTGTGGGGGTAGGGTTTAAGGAATTCCAACCACAGCCACTCAGTCTTGACAAGTTTGAGCTAGGTTTCTTCCATCCCATCTAGATGCAAAGACTTCCAGACACTTGGTTAGAACATTGTTAACTGTGAAACTCGGGATTGTGATACAAAGCTGGATGTCATTGGCATATTGATGATATTGAACCTCAAACCAGTGGATGATCTTACCCAGAGGTTTCATTTAGATGTTAAACAGCACAGGGGAGATTCCTGAATTACCCTACATGTTGGGGACTCTGGTTGCAATCTCTCTAGATTTCAGACTTCAAAAACAAAGCCTTCCAGTCAGTGGTGGGTTCCGGATCCCATTGCAACCGGTACGGTTGCGACAGACCCCGGCGTCCGCCACATCTTCATGCACGCATACACGCGCAGCCCTCACATGCGTCTTAGGCAGGCAGGCCACATCCTCTGCCAAACCTTTCCAATAAAGATTTTCATCATCCAGGTAGAGTTGTTTGGAAGCTGATTCATGGCAACTGGACTTCCTTTCTTGTTGGTTCAAAACATTTTGCTGCTTATCCAAGTGAAGAATCTACTTGGATAAGCAGTGAAACATTTTGAACCAACAAAGAAAGAAGTCCAGTTACCATGACACAACTTCCAAACCCACTGCCAAACATTGATAAGGATTCATATTCTCCTTTCTTCCTTCTCCTTCTATTAATTTATGATGAGTGGCTATTTTGGAAAACATAAAGCTAAGATGAACAGAATGAGAATTAAGCACTTAAGCATGAGACAGAAAATAAGAAGTAATGGGTCAAGAAATCATAGGTACTGAATTAATATGGAATTAATACTAGTCACTCAGTGAGTGACTAGTATAAAATGGGTATAATGGCCATACACAGAAAATATAGGAGGTTGGAATCACGAAATGAAGGAATGTAGAGTGGATGGGTTAAGAAGAAAACCAAGAAAGATGAATGGGTTGATTAGGTATTTTGAAAGGGAGCATTGAACAGTTTGAAGGTGGTACGTGGGTCTGGTAGAGGCAAGGATGGATAGAAGTATGTAGAGAGGTATGTAGATGTATTTCCTTTTCTTTTTTTTAATCTCATGCCTTTAATTTCTTACTCATTTTCTAATACTGCTTTTATACCAAAAAGGAATTCTCTGAAGAGTAGTAGTATATGTATGCTAATATTTCTTTGTATATGAATGTGGAGAAAGCCCCTGGCAATTCTGAAGTATTAAATTATAATTGAGAAGTAAGTCAAGGATCAAATATGCTCTTTGGGAGAGATCACTTTCCGGTAGGGAAAATATTATCTTTTTCACAGATTCATATATTTGTTTTGTATGTCTTGTAAATATCATTCTTCACAGTTTCTATGTTTAATTTAACACAAAACTCTGAGCAACTCAATTGCACGGGGGAGGGGTGAGAATTATTGGCAGTCTCCTAGAAGAAAATTGAAATGTACATGATTTTTCCCATATATCAGAGAAGTGCAAAAATCTAAACTGACATTTTACATCAAATGAATTATGAACTGTGTACTATGTACCTAAGGGAACAACAAGTAAATTAGCTTTTTGTTAAGGAAGGGGGAGAGAGAAGCTAAAATAATAAAAATGAGTTTTATCTGAATTTGACGTGCAATTCAGTAGTCTAAACACATGAGATTATAGATTATTTCAAATAGCAAATACTTCGAACAGTTTGTGAACAAAGCAAGTATTGTAAGCTGTAGTACAACTTGAACATTACACTCTTGATTGATTGATTATGGATTTTGTCTCATTCCAAGACATGGATGCTAGAATACCTATGGATGAATGCTAACAAGAATGGGAGAGAAACACAAAATTATACATTTGAAAGATATATGAAAAATGTTTTACATATTTGAAAGTTTACTTAGTTTTTGAGGTCTAGAATGTGTATTTTGATGGACATTTCTTTAAAAATGCCATTTAATTGATGGGTTTCCAATGTGTTCATCTGTTCCCACTGGGTGTAATATGAAAGAGTCTTCTGCAAATGATTAAGTACTGAATAATCAACATATCAAGGATGGAGAAAATCATATCTGCTGGCTTTATTCTTTCTGGTTTGATATGCTTCTCTGTACCAACATTACATATCCAGTTTTGTACCCTGAATTTTGATGCACATAACTAGGATACATGTGGCTTCTGTGCATAAAACCTTAAAATATTACTAGTCAAGGAGTTGGGCAAATGAATCTATCACATTTGCTTTTCTTTCATGAATTGATTATTCCTATTCTGGGCCATTTGTACAAAACTGTAGAAAACAATGTGCTTTGTGAATGGCATGTTAACGAGGGCAGGTAGAGAACACCTGAGCAAAAATAAATTCATCCATTATGTGGGAGATGCTGTCTACTATAAAGATTGCAAATTTTAATCATGAGGTTTTATATTTTCCACAAAAACAAAATAACCTATAAAGAGAATTGTTCAAACTGTTTCTGAAATTGATCTTTGAGGACTTTGACAAAATCTTACTGATCTGAAAATAGCAGTTGGCCCAGACCTAAATACATCCTTGTTCAACTATCTTTGAGCGGTGGAACAGCCGCTCACGCAACCCCCTTTTCCAGCCGTGCAAAGCGCCATTCAATGTATTTTTTAATTAATTTGACTGCATTTCTCTAATTATTTTTTTCTTTTAAGAAATCTATACTTTTCAAAATAAAAGAGATCATATATCTGCATAAAAAGAAAAAAATGTTCAATTAAAACATCAAAAGTAAACTACCGTGTTTCTCCGAAAATAAGACAGGGTCTTATTTTCTTTTTACACACAAAATATGGCTTGGGCCTTATTATGAGGGGAGGGTTTATTGTTTTGGGGTTGCTTGGCGGATGCTCTCTTGCGAGCGGGCTCCCAAAGAGCCGGGCACAGCCTCATGGGCGAATGGCTGTATAACAGCCATGAAGCAACCACACTCACGAGCAGCCACCCGGCAAACCCCCTTTCCAGCCGGGCACAGCACCATTCACTGACCTAGGGGTATCACCAAACTGCGTGAGCGCCTGTTCGCTGCCACCCAGCTCCCGTGGCTTGGCACCTTCAAAATGCCAATAAATGGCTCTCTGCACGGCTGGAGAGGGGTGTTGTGCAAGCGGCTGTTCCGTTCTCATTCACGTGCCTCCCATCCTCACAATGCCCTGGCCCAGCTCTCCCTGCAGAGCCAGGGCACCTCTGCTGCCACCTCTACCGCCACAATCCCAGCATGTTTTTTTCAGTGGCTTCAAAACCGAGTCATTTGGCAGGGGTCACTCTGGGTGCTGACAGCCAGCCCACAACCATAGAGCATACGCCCAGAGTGGCCACTTCCGAAAGACTCAGTTTGGAAGCTGCCAAAAAAGCCATGCTGGGATGGCGGTGCCCAGCAGCGGAGATGCCCTGGATCTGCAGTGAGAGCTGGGCCAGGGCATCGTGAGGCTGGGAGGCGCACGAGCGGCAGTGGAACAGCCACTCATGCAACCCCCTTCTCCTGCCGTGCAGAGTGCCATTCACTGGCATTTCGAAGGTGCCAAGCCACGAGAGCTGGGTGGCGGTGAACAGGTGGCTTGGCAATACCCCTAGGTCAGTGAATGACTCTCTGCACTGCTGGAAAGTGGGTTTGCAGGGTGGCTGCTGTGCCCGGCACTTTGGGAGCCCGCTTGCAAGAGAGCAGCTGCCCGGCAAAACCCCTCTTCAGCTGGGCACAGCGCCGCTCACCAACCTAGCGGTATCCCGAAGGCACCAAGCAACATGATCACCTTTGCCCCCCCCCCAGTTCCCATGGCTTGGCACCACTAGGTTGTTGAGCAGCGCTTTGCCTGGTCAGAGGTGGGGGGTTGTCCAGGGGGCTTGTTTGCGGGGGAGGGCTTATATTTTTGCCCACCAGAAAAATGTGGCATAGCCTTATTGTCAGAATATGTCGTATTTTGGGGGAAACACAGTAACATTGAAATTCATGACACTATTGAGGCAGATCAAAAGGCACTGCAGCACAAATTTAATCAAATGCCTGGGTGAACCACTATATTTTAAGATGACAGGTGCAGAAATTAACAAGCCAATCAATTGACCACAATAAGCTTCAGCAGTATGAAAAGATGCAGTTGTTTAATAATAATTCCATAAAATTATACTTGGATTATTTTTCAATCAATGAATCTTTAAATGGATAAGATTTTGATAAATTTTTGAAGAAAGTAAATATTGAGAGCTCTATTAAGAAATGTATTCATAAGTTTGATTTGGCATATTTGGTCCTTTATAGACATTTTTGTTGTTTAATTCTTCTTTTGGAAGCTCATTATTCTGTGGCTTGTTGGCTAGGTATCTATTTAAACAGCATGACATCTAATTGGCTCTCCTGGACAGCCATAAATTTTGTTGAGTGTATCTCTGAAATGTATTTATAATCATTAATCAGTCAACTAATTGCTTATTGGCATTTTTTAAAGTTCTGTGCACAGTTTACCACTTCAGTTTCAGTAAGGATGATAACCATATAAATATGCGTGCAAATAGTACTTGTGTGATTTGCAAGTTCAGACAACAAGGTGATTAGGGATACTGAAAGTTCTAGTCTTGTGAAAGAAAGCTAAAGAAATTGATTATCAATTCCACACACCAGCTACAAGAAGTGAGCACCTGACAAAACTGCTAGTCACCTTTTTCTATAGATATAATTACAATTACTTTACATGCTTAGCTACATCAGCAAAATTATTAGTTGGAATATATTTACAAAATTACTTGCCAGTAGTTCTGCTTATGATTATTCACAAAGTGATATTTGTTTCTGCTGGTACCGTGTTTCCCTGAAAATACGACAGGGTCTTATTTTCTTTTTACCTACAAAATATGGCTTGGGCTTCATTATGGGGGGAGGGTTTATTGTTTTGTGACCCACATCGGGGTCAATCCCTGGCTTCCAGTCAACACGAACTGCAACCGATCCGACAGGTAGGAGGAGAACCACCGTAAAACAGTGCCCCCCACTCCCAACCCCCCGAGTCGTCGCAGTAGGATACCATGAGCGATGGTATCGAAAGCCGCCGAGAGGTCTAATAGGGCAGGGACAGAGGAGCAGCCCCTGTCCCGGGCCCGCCAGAGATCATTGACCAATGCGACCAATGCCGTCTCTGTGCTGTACCCGGGCCTGAAACCCAACTGAAATGGATCCAGGTAGACAGCTTCATCCAGGTACTGGGGAAGCTGACGTGCTACCACACTCTTGACAACCTTTGCTACAAAGTGAAGGTTGGAGACCGGATGATAGTTGGCTAAAGAAGCTGGGTCCATGGACGGCTTCTTGAGGAGGGGCCTCACCACTGCCTCCTTCAAGGCGGTGGGAAAGAACCCCTCTCTCAGTGAAGCATTGGTAATCACCTGGAGCCAGCCTTGTGTCACGTCCTGGGAAGCCGAAACTAACCAAGAGGGACACGGGTCCAGCACACAAATGGCAGCACTGAGTTTCCCCATAATCCTGTCCATGCCCTCGGGGGTCACAGGGTCAAACTCATCCCAGATTGTCTCCACAAGATTCATCCCCGTCGACTCGCCCGAATCTACCCAGTCAGAGTCCAAGCCTGTCTGGATCTGAGCTATCTTATCCTGCAGATGCTGAACAAATTCTTCAGCCCTACCCTGCAAGGGGTCTTTCCCAGTTCCTTGGTTAAGTAAGGAACAGGTCACCCTAAACAGGGCGGCTGGGCAGTTATCTGCGGATGCGATAAGAGCGGAAAAATGTTGCTGTTTTGCCGCTTTTATCGCCACTAAGTAGGATTTAATATGAATTCTTACTAGTGTTCGATCAGATTCGGACCCGCTGACCCTCCAACCACTCTCTAGGCTTTTTTTCCGGCGTTTCATCTCCCGGAACTCCTCGGTAAACCAGGGAGCCCCCTGGGATCGACACTGGGTCAGAGGCCGCAAACGCACAACGTGATCCAAGGCCCCAATGGCCGCCCTATCCCAGGCTTCCACTAGGGCTTCGGTCGAGTTGTGAGCAAGGGATTCAGGAAAAGTCCCAAGCTCCATCAGGAACCTTTCAGGGTCCATCAGGTGCCTGGGGTGGAACCATCTAGTTAGTTCCACCTCCCTGCGGCAAGGGGTAGCAGTATGGAAGTCAAGCCTGATGAGGAAATGATCAGACCATGACAAGGATTGAATAGAAATATCCCCTAAATCTAGATCATTCATCCACTGCCCAGAGACAAAAATCAGGTCGAGCGTGTGTCCCCTATTATGGGTGGGGTCTTGACTTAATTGAGTTAGGTCCATAGCCGTCATGGAAGCCATGAACTCCCAAGCTGACTCAGATGTCTCACCAATGGAAGGCAGATTGAAATCCTCCAGGATCATAAGCCTGGGGAAATCAACCGTCAATCCAGCTAATACATGCAGCAGCTCTGGCAGGGCCGATGAAACGTAGCAGGGAGACAGGTACATAATAAAAAGGCCCATCTGAACTCCAAGGCCCCATTTCACAAAAAGGGACTCACACCCACCTATCTGAGGTACAGTGACCTCCTGAGGTCTGAGACTTTCCCTAATAACCACCGCCACCACCACCCCGCCCCTGCCCTGGGCTCTTGGCTGGTGAAACGCCCGGAAGACTGATGGGCATAGTTCACTAAGGGGAACACCCCTCTCATGGCCCAACCAGGTCTCTGTAATACACGCCAGGTCCACTCTACCTTCTTGTATGAGGTCATAAATGAAGGGGAGCCTTATGCACCACGGACCTGGCGTTAAGCGACACAAGCCGGAGACCAGGGTCCCGTAATCCCGAGCACCCGGGAGTGCGAGAAGGGCGATGAGGGTCGGAACACGCGATCGCTCTTAAACAGTGAACCTGCATCCCCCGAACATAATTTGGCCCTCGGCCCCCACCATATCTGCCTCTCCCACAAACAGTAGAGATGGTAAATCCCCCCAATGGAATGGCTTAATGTCTCCCCGGATTCCCGACCCTTCCCAGCACTCCCGACCAGCGCCCATTAGTTAGCTCTGGCCTGTGCCCTGGCAAACTCCCCTCCAAGCCTGTCTGAGCCATCCGAATCAACCCTTGTAAAAAACCCCAAAGAAATATCTTCTTTGCATGCAGTCACCTGGGAAACCCCCTTTGCAGCCAGACACAGCGCTATTCACTGACCTAGGGGTATTGCCAAGCCGTGTGAGCCCCTGTTCAACGCCACCCAGCTCCCATGGCTTGGCACCTTCCAAATGCCAGTGAATGGCGCTCTGCACAGCTGCAAAGGGGGTTTGCTGGGTTTGCTGGGTGGCTGCTCATGAGTGTGGTCGCTTCATGGCTGTTGTGTTGCACTGCTGTGACAGCGCAACACAGCCATTGACCCATGAGGCTGTGCCTGGCTCTTTAGGAGCCCACTCGCAAGAGAGCAGCCGCCCAGCAACCCCGCTCTTCAGCTGGGCACAGCGCTGCTCACCAACCTAGCGGTATCCCTAAGGCACCAAGCAATGCAATCACCTTTGCCTCCTCCCAGATTCCCACAGCTTGGCACCTTCGGGATACTGCTAGGTTGGTGAGTGGCGTTCTGCCTGGCTGGAGGTGGGAAGTTGTCCAGGGGGCTTATATGCGGGGGGGGGGGGGCTTATATTATTGCCCACCAGAAAAATGTAGCATGGTTGTATTATGAGGACATGTCGTATTTTCAGGGAAACATGGTACCATAATCATTTCAGTGCTTATGTGCTGGTCATAGTAGTGTCCTCTGGTGTATTACAGTCTGCTATACTAAAGACCGAAATAGGAAATATGGTATCCTTTAACTTTCCCCATGATTGTAGTCTCTTGTCAGTGGTCATTTGTCCATATTGATGCTCAACAGAGACAATTTATTATTGTTTCTGTTCAGTTGTTCAGCGATTCCTGACATCTTATGTCTTGATTTGTCAGGATTATTATAACTGTTTTGAGTTCCTGCAGCCTCATGTTTGGCTCATCATTCTTAGTATTTAAACACCTAGTTTTCTATTGTAATTTAGTATAATTCAAGATGCTGAATACAATCTATAGTGTTCTTATTGGCATTGCACAAGGTCAAAGATGTCAAACTGGTGGACCATGGGCCGGATGCGTCACGCGCAGGCCACACCCACCCCAGCTCTGTGAATAGGAAAAACATTGAAAAAATCACATGATGGCAACGTGATGCCATGAGTTTGATGCCATGTACTAGGTTAGCTATAGAATCAGCTGTTTATCTATGGCTGCCCTATTTTACCAGACAAGATAATACTTTCACTTAAAAATGTAATCTGATGGAAACCAAAAAGCATGCCTTTTCTGTCACAGTGTGTGTCCAATGGAACAGAACACCCCTTAAGATTGGGAAATACCTAATTTTGCCAAATTTTTGTAGAACATTTAAGACATGGCTGTTCTCCTACACATTAGACTAGAACACTGATTTTGTGTATTTAGATGACTTTGTGTAAAAGGGTAATTATTTGGCTACATATTGTTTGTTCCTTTTTGTTAATGTGTTTTTTATTTTCCTTTCTATTATTATAAGTCACTTTAGAGTTATACATGAAAGGAACTGCCCTATAGATTGATTGATTAAATAAATAAATAAATAAATAAATAAATAAATAAATAAATATTGACCTTTTTATTTCCTTCAATTTTTTCAGGTATTCTTCAGTGACTTTTGTTTTCACATTATCTATGTGAAAAGTATATGACAAATCCGAAATGGCAGTAAAGAATTTGTCACACACGGGTTTTATTTCATTATTTAAAATCTTAATTTCTTTCTTCTTTAGAAAGCAACATCTCAGTTTGATAAGTTCACCAGTTGTATGAAATTCTCGCCTCTTAGATGATCTTATTTCACTGAGCCCAATTTGTATATTTTTTGCTATGTAAGGAAAGCTGTCAGAAAAAAAGGGAACTCAACTGAAATTCTGTAATAAAAAGATGGTTTCTTTTTATTTTCCCCAGATTTTGAAGAAAGCCTTCAAACAGGACCCCCCAAATTCTCAATTTGGATAGACATTAGAAATTTTAAAATCTTAAACATTCATTCCGTTTTACTGATCAGATTTTGTCAATGAAGGAAGAACAAAATGTTCTTAATATAGTATCATTAGCTTTATTAAGTTAGATTAAGACTAGCCATATTGGCATATACCAGGACTGCAAAGGTATGGTCCTGGGTCCACATGAATGGACACTTGTGTAACTTACCTATACATATCTCTTAATAGTTCATTTATTTTTATGTAAAGCCTGTCTTTCTTTCCAAGAATTTGCAGTGGAATATAATATCTTAACCTTGCCTAATCTCTAAAATAGCAAAACTGACTAGTTTGTGCTGCTAAGGAGAGATAAAATTAAATTCTTCATCCATTGCACTTTTTCTGTATACTTGATGCATGCTATTTTGCCATGGTAATTTAGCATTTACTGGACAAGATGTGTTGATTCAGTAAGTTAACAGTGGAGTGGTTGCCCCTTGAGGGATGTAGTAAACTTCAAAAAAGGCAGTTGAAGTAGCATTGTTTGTTAGAGGCATTATATCATCCTGATATATAAGCGGCTCTTCTATTAAGAAAGTGACAGAGAAATTATTGCTCGCTTATAATTATTGCTTTTGTATGAAGCCAGTCTTTATAGGAAATGTTAGGACTAAAGAAATGAAAGGAGGAACACTCCTATCAAGTTTCTATTCATAAAAATATGTACATTGTTGAATAACGAGAATCCAGCATTATAGGTGATCAGCTATTTGGATGCTCTTGATTAGTTTAACAATGGATCCAGTTTTTTTCAAAATATCTTGAAAAAAAGCATTAGAGATTCCATTTAGATCCTTGGAGTGCAATCAGGAGGTGTGGAGGGTGACTGAGTGGAAGGTTGCCTTTCAGAAATTATACATAGTTTATAGATAACCTTTAATGCAATAGGAACAACCTACACTGCCCTACATATAAACCAGAAGCAGGTAACCTTTTGGCAACAGAAGCTGCCCTTTTTTTGTATTCTGAGACACTTGCAATTTACTATTACAAAATTCGTTAACAGGGAGCTCTGGATTAGGACAAGGCAAAAATTTAATGCTGAGGCCAGCTTCTCTTCTGCAGAGTGAACAGGAACAGAGAAGCAATACTAGAATCCAATACTCTTTTCACTCTTCTTAAACCATGGCTTATGAAACAGGAATGGTGGCTTTGAAAGTTTAATTATCAATAAATTCTCAGGACATTAAGTGTTCCATGTACAGAATTTGTTTAAACCAGGGGTCTGCAACCCACAGCTCTGGAGCCACGTGTGGCTCGTTCATCCCTCTGCTGCAGCTCCCTGTCACTCAAAATATGTGTCATAACTACCAATGTGAGATATCCGCCGGCATGCAATTTATTGAGGTTTTTGACCCATTTTTTTTTTTCGGAGTTCAAAATGTTTTTGTTGCATGCAGAAATAAAAAATTGTTTTCTCTGTAGCAGTTCATTGATTTCATAAATGCAGCACACTATATATATAGTTCATATTCATGTTGAATAAATGTGATGATACCTCCCGCCTACCAAACATCTGGAAACCAGCCCTAGCCAACAAAACGAACACCACCCACCACCCAAGCCATTACAATACAAAACAGCAATGCACACACAGCCAGCACCAATCAGCACCAATCTACCAATCATGATACAACCACACAACCAATCATTCCACTTACTGAAACAAAGCCAGCACCCCATCCCCTCCCACCAAGATTTACAGAAAGACGGCAGCTCCCTTCGCATTTTAAGCCCAACGTTTCGGCAAGTGAGATCTTGCCGAAACGTTGCCAAGACAATCTCAATCCTACATGGGAAAAGACCCGAATACAACAAAACCAACATACCTACACCCGTGAAAATCTACGAAAACATTATATATATATATATATATATATATATATATATATATATATATATATATATATATATATATATATATATATATATATATATATATATATATATATATATATATATATATATATATATATATATATATATATATATATATATATATATATCCCCATGTTTTCTTTTCTGTGGGAGACAGATCTAAATGGCTCCTTGAGTGTTTAAGTTTGCTGACCCCTGGTTTAAACACACACAACAGAATTTCAGTTCTGTTTACCAATCTTTTCATTATTTCACAACTGCTCTCAAAACTCTCACAAATGTAAGAACTAGCATTTAGGTGTGTTTTAGAAGTCTGAATTCTGAAAATGACTTCTAAATCCCAGCCATCAAGCTCAGTCTAAAGTACCAATGTAACTCTTACATTTAAAGTCTAATTGGCTTCCAATATCTAAAACAGCATTTCCTCCATTTCTTATTATTTCTTACTTATTTATTGTAATTTGTCAAACAAAAATGAGAACAAGAATAAAAGAATAAAAATACAATGACAGGGACGAGAGGCACAATAATGCATTTATGGACACTCCCTCTACTGACCAGTTAAGTATGAAGTAATGTCCACAGAAGTCAATTTGTGAGTGAAACTGTGAAAAATAAGACAGCTATTAATTATCAAAGAAGTCTCTATTAATCAGTCTGTAATAGTTAAAATAGCCCAAGTAAAAGTTCTCATATGTTTTATCTATAGAAATTGCACCTCATTTTTGGAATGTCTTCTTAGATAAAGGCCAACAATGAATTCCTTTCTGCATCAGGCTGAAACCTCTCTTTGACATTTTAGCTTAATTTTTTTTTCCTGTTCCTATCATTGTGATTGCTATTGTATTTTTGTTTAGAACTTCATTGATTTTTAAGCTCTATCTTCATCTACCCTGAAATGTGGATAAAATGTGATTTTTATGCAATTAATATAATTAATAATTGTCATGTTATCACATACAATAACACTGCGCTCCTTTGATCATGCTTGGCTTACCATGTGACTAGAACTAGAAATATGCAAGATAGCTTATTATGTAGCTTGTAATTGCTGAGGATAGAAAAAACAGGTATCTTTAGTCATTGGTTTTGAAGCTGATTTGTTAAGCTCCCTTGTACCAGATAGCAATCAGACTCAGGTGAGCCAAATCGGTTGTTTTCAGATGATAAGATAGATACACCGCATTATAAATGTGAAAGCATCACATATGAATCTATCTATGGATTTATATTAGTATGGATGTACTATGATAACATTATTAAAAGAAGTGTGTAGCCCAATTCTACAGTAGCACAAACAGATATTAAATTAAACTGTGCTTTAATTGCTGTTGATCCTCAATATTAGTTTTCCAGTGTATTAAGTATTTTGATTCTATCCAGCATATGTTGCCCACATCTTTCTCTGCTCTAATTCATCCATGTTTTTCCAACAGCTCCAGATGGCATGTTGCCTCCTAGGCTTTCATCTGCTACTCCAACCAGTCTTCAGGTTTTCTGGTCTACACCAGTTCGTAATAATGCTCCAGGCTTACCCAGATACCGACTCCAAATAAGACTTAAGAACTGCCCAGAAAATAATACAGAGTAAGCAGATAAATACTCTTATTCTGAAGAGATGCAAACGGATGTGTGATGGTTTATCTCAAATGCAGCACTTCTCTCCACACAGTATTCCCTTGTGATCTTGTATTTCACATCTTAAAATATGTATTTTTATTTTTTTGCTTTAGGTTGTTTGCTAAACCAACAATTTATTTACATCACATACTGAAGAACCTGCAGCCACATACATCTTATGAGTTGAGGGTTATTGCCTGCAATGAATATGGTGATACATTCAGCAACTGGATTCTGATGGATACAGAAGAGGATAGTAAGTAGCTTGCAAAAGTATACGGTACACTTTTGCAGGACATACAATGTAAAAGTCAATGTAATGGTTATAGCATTTACTACGATTACTGAAGCTATTACTATGCTTTTCGACTATGCAAAGCTGCATGCAGATTCTGGTCAAAGGTCTCTGTTTTTGAAAAATATTCTCATTACAGGTGATATAAATGTTAAAAGAACCTGGCTCCTATATAATTTTTATTATATATATTTTTTAATATTGTCTTTTAAAACATTTCAATATTTCTATACATTGTTAAGAATAGAGAAAAATCTCAGACCAAAAGATAAATAAGTGCACATCTTGGAAGGATATCATAACTTTTTGATGCATTCATTATGCTGCAATCTTAAAAAAGTTTTCAACCCTGTTAGTCTCATTCCCGTTACTTGGTTCTTTTAACTAAGGATGCTAAACACTAAATATTTGTCCTTCAGCATGCAACTTGTGCCATAGAATGACTCTATCTCATGAACTACTCACCAAGAGCTGCTCACCACTTGAGACCTAGATAGCAACAATATTGTGGTTATAATACATGCATGACCCCAAATGAGGCCACCTGAAGCCTTTTTGTATGCGCCTCAATTCATTCCAAAGTTGTTGCTGATTTTAGCTGAATGTGTAAAAATTAAAATTACTAAGATTAGATGGGGACGGGATGTGGGAATATGGAGGAAAGGTTCAATTTATGCAAAGTTTAACCCAATGATCCCTTTCTAGATCTTAAATAATACCATTATCCCAACCTCCATCCACAGAAAATCAGACTCTGTTGCTTAAGACAACTTTTCTTGGGAGCGACAGTCCCAAACTGACTCTTTGACTCACAGACAAGCAATTACAATTGATCCATTAGCACCAGGATAGACCAACTGGGTTCCCCAGTTTAAACACACACCACAATGGAATTCAGGAACAGAATTTGTGGAGCATTTTAGAAATGTAATAAATACAATGATATTGTAGACAGAAAAGCAAACCCATCAGTGAAATCTGTCAGGGACAATAGGACTCTCTGCCTTTGTTTGTAGCACATGTGATCCATTCCTTCCAATCCTACATTGGATTTTTAATGTCTTTGTTAGAAAAAGACAAATAGACTCCCCCCCCCCCTCATAATACCATTAATAGAAAAATGTCAGCTGAATGTCAACTTGTTATACAGCTCTTTAAAAAACAAACCAGGATTCTTTCAAAATCCATACCTGGGTGGATTCTTAAATATTAAGTATTATTGTTAGATTCTTTTTTTTTAAATGGTTTTTTTAACCATAGAAGTGGCAATTGTCAGGAACTCATTTTATAGTCTATCAGTTGCAAAGTTTGATTACATTTACATTTAAAATTCTGCTCTGGAAAGTTCACTAAATACCAGTTACTTACAGATACGTTCTGCCTAACCTCTGAAAAGTATACAACTCTCATTACCTTTAAAATGCAATAATCTATTTCTGTTGCCCACTGCATATATCAAGAAATTCTATGATTCTTGTCTTGCCTGGCCATCGGAAGATAATTCTGCACCAGTAAGTAAATAAACACTTGTCTCTAGTCAGATGATTAGAAAAGATTAATGATAATTTTATACCTCCTTTTCTTAAATAGAGTCTGAACTTTTGAAGCAGACAAGCAAAATCCCATAAAAGATAATTTCATTTGGCAAAATGAAACTACCTTCCAGTATTAATGTTGTAATGAAATAGCCTGAGAATCAATCAAAGGCATTAAGCGATATGCCCCTTCTCTTCCACTCCTCATCTGCTGTAGTTGGCTCTATAAACAATTCCTAATAAGTAACAGGAGTTTATTATTTTATTTTCAGCCCTAGCAGGCGAGGTTGTGTCACTGTCAGACTCTTGCAGGCTCCCATCCAGTGACAACTGCATTGGCAACACGTTCTATTCCACATTGATTTTACAGTTAAGGACCTGATTGTGATATATAGAGATTTTAAGAATTCAGCTGAGAGGCTGACTTTTGCCTTTTATCATTCCATTAAAATTTTATAACCATCTTTTTCATGTCATTTCACCCATGAATTCTTACTTTAAAAAGTGATTGCTGCTATTGGGTGCGTACCTTTTTTTTCCATATTCAGAACTTTTTATTATATTAGCAAACTACTCCAATTATAGTTAATAGTTGTGTTTTACATAATTGTGGTGACCCAGTCAGCCAAGCAGGATCATGCTAGCTGATGGTGTCTTCACAGACAGAGACAGGCTGCCAAAGTCCATCTAGTCATCTGACAAAATCATGAGATAAAACTTTAATTCTTCTTTTTCCAGCAGGGCCAATTCCAAGTTCTCCGGAGGGTTGTTTGTCCTGGATACTCAGACTGGAGTATCAGGTAGTTTGAAATAAGTACAGGAGTGAACCATCCACTGTCATAGAACCTTAGGCAATCCATGACCTTTTAGGTCATCATTTCAGAACAATTCCCTTACCTAAACAGTGAAACTAAATAGCCATGGGTAGGCAAAAAAGCAGGGGGAGTGGGGGTGACTTCCAACTTCCTGCCAGTTTCCCCATTGACTTTTCTTGTAAGAAGCTGGCACAGAGCACTAGAAATGCCAATTAAGTGACTATGGCTGACATGTCAGGGCAGCAACACTGAAGGAGCCCACAGTTTTGCTAAATCCTGCGAAACTCATAGGTTCCAGATTTTGGACACATTCTGTAAGTTAGCCCAATTAAGGTCCCTTGGTTTAAAAATGGTTGTCCTATAATGCACATTTTGCCCAATCGACAGGTACAAACAATCAAAAAAATACAATAGTTTGAGTAACATACAGTTAGGATCTTTACTGGCAACCAAGAAAGATAGTTCACTTCACCTATTCTGGGCAAGAGTAGAAATTTCTGAATAGGCCTTTTGGGTTTAATCTAAGATATACGTCCCTCAGGTTCTCACAGTACCAAAATCACTCAGGTGGGTCCTATAAATGGGAAATGTTCACAGGTATAATTCGAAGAAAGCTGGTCTTGTTAGACCTGATACCTTGAAGTAGTCCAGGGGTGTCAAACTTGCAATGACCCGTCATTACATGACATATCACAACCTTTTCCCCTTTGCTAAAATGGGGGTAAGAGTTGCCAGCACGTGATGCATCTAGCCCACGGGCCACGAGTTTGATGCCCCTGAAGTAGTCTATTTGTAGCCTTTCCCTAAACAAATTATTTAACATGCACACTCCTCCCTTTTGCTATTCTGTAACTTTTTGCACAAAGGTGTTTGAGGCAGAGTTCCCAGGCTGGGTCTCTTGTACACAGTTGTCATCTTTGTAGACAACAGTCAGGAGCTGTGGGGGCTAAGACTTGCCTTTTCTGCATCTGCTGTAATAAGTGTATCATCCTAGTCCTCTTTCATCTATGAAAATGATTCTTAGGTCAAGGGTGTGACATGTTTGAATTAAGTTATCTTTTTTTAAGTGTTTCCATTTTACAAAGAGAACAGTAGCAAATGAAGGTAAAAAAGGTATCCTTTCCTTTATAATGTTTTTTGGGGAAGAACAAGGCAAAGTAGAAAATTAAGTTAAGCTTCTGTTCTCATAAGTTATAGCAGATAATGTTAAAAGGGCGATGTCTAAACGCAGCAAGGGTTTGTAATACAAGTTCATCTCATTATCCCAAATGTTATACCCATAATACTAGCAGTAGGGATGGAAGCTTTATCTTACTTATTATAAGAGAAAACAAACTGCTTGGTTATTTTCTTCCTGCAGATAACCACAGTCCAATTGTCCAGATAGATGCCTAATTAGTAAGTTGTTGACCATCCCTGTAGAAAATGAATCTTGAAAGCTGAATTGCTTTAAGTTCATTATCACTTTCTGTACCTTAAATCTTAACAAGATGTTTTCCTTTTTAAAAAAAAATTCAAAATTATTTAAATCTATTTATCATTTTTGGAATTATGGAAATAAAAAAAAACCTCCTCATCTTAAAACAAACTTGAAGATCCAAAGTTTTCTGAAACTTTCTGGAATAATTTTGAATATTCCTTGTATATTTTAAGCCCTTTCTAATATGTAACTTTGCAATTTATAGAACCACGCACCTAGAATCTGTCTTCACAGTAATTTCATAGAAATGTACGTAGGGGTAATTGCTGTTATAAGCAATATGCACTGATTAATCAGGGGGGGGGGAAGTAGATATTGATATAATACTTCATGACTAGCTTATTTTTTCCCCTTTTTTCAATTGGATTGTGGAATGTAACTCAAAGTCCCTGGCACTGTTGCTTTTGAAAATGTATATGAAACAACAACAACAACAACAAAACCTTGAAAACTCTTTTAAATGATTACGGTACTCAAGAATATATTTTCAAAAGATTTTCAATAAAATGTAGTGTTAACACAAAATCTCATAAATGCCAAAAATGCTGTGGGCAGAATAGGTGGGCATAGCATTCTTGATCCCTTGCAACAATTTATAGATTTCACAAGATGGTTTATAAGAATACTAAATGTTCTGGAATTACAGCTGTTATTGATCAGTGATTGAGCCAGATTTGTGTTTTTGCACCATGTTCTTGCTTGTACCCAGAGAGCAGTAAAGCCTCAATATAATAAAAAGCACCTGCATTTTAAATGAAATTTCAATTGAAAAACTTAACAGCCCTTCAAATTGCTGAATTTAACGCAGCCCACTAAAGCTTAAATAACGTTTTTGCCTCCACAGGCTGAGGGGTTTTGCATTCAAGGTGACTTGATTGTGTCGCATGGTGAAATTATTTACAATTAAGGGATTTCTCGAGGGGGGGGCAGTTGCCGAGTATTTGCTGTTCCACGACACCTATGCGGGCATATGGTTCATCTTTTTCAGTATTCATGGAAGCTCCTGAACCTTTATGATAATTGAATCTGTTAGAGTGCTGAGTGGAGCAAGCATAAAACCTGTTAACCTAAAGGTCAGATCTGTGCATTGTTTATTTATCAGTAGGTGAAAGAGCTAAATCGGCAGCTTCTGTCACAGTCACAGTAAAAAATCACCTACAATATTAACAGGAAGTAGATAAATTGCAAAAAATGGATTAGAATGATAAACAGAAGAGAGAATAAATATTGCATATGTAACAAGAAGCATAGGACTAGCTTTACTGGGCTATGAAACATGCAGGCTTGCTACAAGGTTGTAGCAAGCAATTACTGAAAGTAATTAAGAATATGTTCTGAAAGAAAAACAGCAAAAGTTAAAAAAATTATTCTTGCCCAGTTTCAATTTTTTTTTAAAAAAATCATGAATTAACTCTTAAAATTCATTCATTAATTCAGATGAGCCCATTTGGCCATGGAATGGATATGGCAGACAAGCTGTTTTTTCCCTTTTCCTTTTCCCCTCTGTTCATCATCTTCTCCCAAGGGTTTGGCTGCTCTTCTAATATAATTGGGGGAACAGGATGGGGAAGCACAAGGGAAGTTCTCTTGAGGGAAGTTCTTTCATATGTTTTAGCCTAGTTTTGCATCTCCTTTTAGGTTTGCATAGAACAATGGATAGAAGAAAGGTGCTTTTGATATCAGAAATAATAGAGTAATGTTGTATTAATGTTAAAAGGTTTGGGAAGTTTCCTGTTGCATCATACCAAACTTTCACTTAGGAAAGAATGTTTAATTTATATTAGCCTTTAACAACACCAACCCTAGAAGGCAAATAAATAGTTCTTCTCTGACACTATTTTTCCATTGTAGTTCATGTTAGTAGCATATCAAAATTGAACATTGGAATTCCTGATCTTGTGCCTTGCTTTAATTATGGGAGGGACTATACTATGATGATTAATTAGAAGGGGTTTGTATTCAGCAAACGCTTATAATTATTGGACAGGTTCTCTCACCCATGGGAGGCTTTTGATTCAGCAGACGGTTTTCACTGAATAAATGGGAGAGGAGTTGACATTCACCCCACTTGTCACTTGTGCCTTCAGTTCTCCATCTTTCCCTAAAATCTGGTCATGGAAGTTGGGAATTACAATGGAAAATCAGAATTGCTTTCTGCCAGTGGCAGTGTTCTGAGCAGAGTCCCTAAAGAATACACTCCACTAGCAGAATCCATAATGTATTCTCTAAATCATTGTAAAAGTGGGCTAAGTTAATACTCTGTAGAATCATTGACTATAATGGTTGAGTTAAGCCAGGATTAGCCATGGGGCTGGTTTATATACTGTTAAATCATAATGGATGGGTTCACCCATTATATTAAGCCCAAACTGAACAAATTGCATTATATTATAATGTTATTATAAAATGAGACCAATGGGATTCTCAATTCACCTGAGAACTAAATGATAGGTTTCAAAGAATAAATAGTTACATAATCTCTGTTCGCTATTGCATTCATTACAGTAAAGGGAACTTGAGGGTGGCTTCTCTCCATTGCTTATATTGTATTTAAGAAACAAAGGTATTTTCCAGTGAAAAAGTTTCATTTTTGCATTATATGGCTGCACATCAGGAGCAATGATGTTGTTCTCCCCCGCAACCTTCCTTCTGTTGTAGAACCAGGACCTATTGACCCACCACTAATCTTGGAAGTGAAATCCAGAGAAACAACCATTTCTTGGCAGCCTCCTTCAAGGCCAAATGGCATTGTAACCCATTACAACATCTATCAAAACAAGCAGCTGCATGCTACTATACCAGGAGCTAGATCAAAATATGTTACATCTTTCTTGCAACCATATACTGTTTACAGATTTCAAGTGGAAGGATGCACTTCCAAAGGGTGCTCCCTTTCCCCTGAGAGCCTACCTATACAAACCCTTCCAGATGCACCTGAAGACATCCCTGCTCCAGAACTATACTCAGACACACCAACATCTGTGCTCGTGTCATGGCAATCTCCTCTTCATCCAAATGGACCAGTTGAAAACTTCACAATAGAGAGGCGAGTAAAGGGAACTGAACACGTGTCCACAGTAGCCTCTTTTCCTTCCAATTGCTCCAAAAGTTATCTAGACCAAAGTGCTGGTCTCAGCCCTTGGAAAGAATATGAATACAGAATACTGGCAAGCACTTTTCAAGGTGGTGTTAACAGCAGTTCTTGGGTAGAAGTCACCACCAGGCCTTCAAGACCTGAAAACATCCAGGCTCCTAAGGTGCAAGCATTGGATCCATACACTGCCCAGGTTTGTTTAGCCTTATTTTTAAATTATACTCTACATGCTTTTTTTTCCACTTTATTTCCTAATATTAATTAATTGGTGATGTCACATAGACAATTTCTGGAGACTTCATTGGTTAATATAGCTGCCATGTACTAAGCTCTTTCAACTTTGTTTGTTTGTTTGTGAAAATTTATATAGCCACCCAACTCACTCTCAGTGACTTTAGGCAGCTTGCCAACATAAAAATATCATTTAAAAAAATAAGCCATGGTGCCACAGAGGTTAGAATGCAGTATTGCAGGCTAATTCTGCCAACTGCCAGGAGTTCCATCCTCATTGGTTCAAGGTTGACTTAGCCTTCCATCCTTCTGAGGTTGGTAAAATGAGGAGAGAGATTGTTGGGGACAATATGCTGACTCTGTAAATCACTTAGTCAGTAAAGCAGTGTGAAGCAGTATATAACTCTAAGGTTTTTTTACTATTGCTGTGAATAGCAATAACCTCCAACCCCCCTTGGCAACAACAATTAATAAGCCATTTGATGGGATCCACTGCACTCTGGTTTCTCCAGGTCCATTGGCACAAGTGGGTCTTCAGTGCCTTGAAAAATTTCTGTGTGTCAAAGTGGGGGGCAAACTTATCTCTGTGGGGATGATGTTCCATAGTGAGGTAGCCACCATGGAGAAGGCCCTTCTTCTTAGTCCTGCCAGAGGTACCTCCTTAGGAGAGGGGACTCATAACATTTCTGCCTCCTCACTCAGGTGGGTTGGGTAGCTGTGACTGAGAAAAGACAGTCCTTCAAATAACCTGATCCCAAGCCATGCAGGGTTTTAAAATGAATAACCAGCACCTTGAATTGGACCCAGAAGTGAATTGGCAGCCAGTGCAGTTCTCACAGGAGAGATCTAGTCTGCACAAAACCATATGGGCTGCTGCATTTCATACCACAACTGTTTTGTGTAAAGCAGCACATTACACCATAATTGACCTTCATCAACTGTTCTGCATCAACCTGCAACCAAAGTAATCCAAATGACTTCTTGCTCCCATAAAAACTTCATCTGTTATTCTGTTCAGACTAATTAGTTACTATCTCCATTGACTGTTCACATTTTCAAGTTTCCTGTGATACATTTTGATGGGCTAGGGTTAGGGTTAGAGATCAAAGTATGTTTCCTTGCATGTCAAAGGTTCACTGATATTTCCAACCACAGTGATAAGTGATCTGACCCAGCATCTTCATGTAGATATTAAGGAACAAGGGATAGAAATAGACCACATGAGAACAGATGCTGGGTCAACTTCCCCTTCCCTCACTGTAATGACTAGAACTGTCTGCTTAGGAAGGAATGGACCCACTGCAACTTCATACTCCTCATGTTTGCCCATGAACTCAGATATAGTTTATAAAGATGCCAAGAGTGATGTATTGAAGTCAGATGAAGGCTTATTTCTAACATCCAGACCCAGGTGCCATTCATCCACCAGAGCAATGTGGTTTTCATACCATAATCATAGCTAACTCTGGCTACAAGGAATTGGGATAATCCATTTCATCTTTAGCAGTAATCTCGCTACTTTTTCAAGAACTTTCCCTACATCAGTTCATTAGCTATTGGGCAGATTAAAGGTTTTCATAAATTAAAAATAAATAAATAAACCGAACTCCAGAAAGGTTCTATCTTGCACCTGGGTGCAATAGAGAAAACAGCTCTCTTGCATGTGACTTGAAAAATCAGTCTTTTAATATTAAGAAGTATCTATAACAGCACCTTTCCTGCAAACACTGGTTCTTGGATTAGACAGTGCTGAGACAGATGATGCCTTAGACTTTTCAACTTAAAACTTTCAGTTTTCTGTTTTTCCAGGTTTAGGTTTATATTAAATTCAAGATGTCTTGACAGAGAATGCCCACTAGATGTTATTAATCTGGACATCATCACCTTTGCTAGAATTTGATCCATCATCCTATTGTAACTTTTCTTCATCAGCTCCCTTTGTTGTACTCTAAGGTCTCCTTAAATTCAACAGATTACTTTCTGTTTTTTTTAATTCTTATAATTTAATCACAAATGTGGTAAATTAAGTCTATTTCTCTATTTTTACCATTTTAATCTATTTGATAGTATCTTGAATATTTGTATTGTATTGTGCTTCAAGCTTCTTTCACATATGAAATATTTTAAATAGTACTGTGGGAATATTTAATTTTAACCTGGAAAATATATAGATGCTAAATATAGTTTTTGTTTTCATCTCTGATAAATCAATACATTAAGAAAACTGTTTTGGAGGACTGCCTCGGAAATTTTCAATTATTCATATCTTTCATTTGGGAATGAACTCTAGAGGACAGGATAACTACTATTGTTTTGGCTTACATACAAACTTCATTCAGGGGAAATTAGTGTAACTAAACAAGAGGGATTTTTGTAGCTTAGAAGTCTCTTTTGTGTAAATATACACGTGCTTCCATGGATTCAGTCTTGTACTAGTGCCAAAAAATATTGGTACAGTAGCTTGCTCACTGGAGCACAAAACAAAGGACATTTGCGTATGGATAGAGATTATCCACTAGAATCATTGACACTGTTACTGCTAAAATTGTTGTTGCTGTTTTAGAAGATTTATTCCTTGTGTCAGTAGAATTGAGTGCCAAACACACACACACACACACACACACACAAACAGACACTGCTCAGAAAGGATTGGAGAATACGAACAGAATCACTTTTTTAAAAAAAATACTTTGACATATTACCAAGCAATAATAATTTAAAATGAGAAATGTCTTGAAACCTCTTAACTCTAAATCAGATTAGCTAAATTTATGCTGCAATGGTAAATATTATGTTCAATCATTATGTCAGAATTTATTGTACTACATATATAGAATACTTTCTCTGGCATTGGATGGAACTCTTAATATTTGGCTAGTGGTCTGTGGCCATTGTATCTGGAGTACAGACAGCTTTTCTGGGATTGCATGGTATCCAGATGCTTAGAAAAATATGTGTTTAAATTAAGAAAACATTAAAGAGGCAGCAACAAGATGCAACACATATCACTGTCCTGTCACCATCTCTGTTGCAGAGGAAAAGTACTCACCAGATATACAGAGTGGCAACAGCTTTATACAGTTATATCGTGATTAATGAGTGTTTGAATAATTCAATATTCAGTTTAGTGTGAATTATAAATTGATACTAAGTCGTATTTAATTCAACACAAAATTCAGTTAATTGCATAGTCGAGGCCTGTCCATGTTCAGTTGCAGTTGAGATTTTAGATGCTGCTAATGTTCTAGTGTCTAAAATGAAGAAAAGAAAGATTCTGTCAGAGGAAAATAATGCAAGCTCAGAAATGAAAAATCTCATTATTACATTACAGGAAAAAAATGATATAATTCAAGTCATGAATATGGTCTTAGCATCACTAGAATATGATGAGATGTTGGAAGGCCTGAATCTACAATAGACATGCAGGGGGAATAAAAGAAAAGGGTAAAGTTGCACCAGATCTTTGTGGTTGGCAAACATATACCAGTGATGCAAAATTGAAATTGAGCATCTTTTAACTGTATGGATAAGTACACTCAATATTTCATAAATGTCTATAAAAGCATTTGTGGTCAAACATTTTCATTGCCTATTTCAATCAAAATAGAAGCAATTACCACATCCTCTTTTACCTGCTTATAAACTTGTTAACACTACAGAGAATGTCCTATGTATCCCCTAACATTTAAGTTAGAAAACAGCTTTAGTTCTAAAAGAAGCTCTGTAGAAAAGCTACAGAGAAGAATGGAAATAATTTACAGAGCTCTATTTTACAGAACTGCAAAAGCTTTATGACTTTCTAGTTCTGCTCAGAGGCTAAAATAAATGGGTCAGTTCTCTTATGCCACATGCTTGTCATGTTAATATCGTCAATAAGAGGTCTTATAGGCAAAAGATAAATAAGCACTTGCTTGAGGGGCAGGTCAATAAATACTTAAAATAGCCTCTTGTAAGAAGAGTTGGGAAGATTATTCTTTTATGAAAGTAAGGACATCAATTAATAGAAGTTTGTGATTGTCAAAACAATCAGTCTCTAAACTTTGAGTACAAATCCTTATTTGAACTGGAATAGAATTTGATATATAAAGTAGCATAGTTTTGGTTTTTATGTAGTCATAACATCAATATGAATGATCCAATGCTGTGTAGAATTCACAAAACTTAGTACAATTGTATCTCTAGACTACAGGTTCCTTTGGTTCAGGCTGAGCTTTTGACGGTTTGAAAAGAGCTGAAACTTCGAGACTATTGTGCTTTTGTAAATATCTCACCAACCTACAATGTGAAGATAGGATAGAGAGGCTTGTTACAATTGCCAGCTTCTTTTTAAATTTTCACAATTTCCCATATTTTAGCATGTCTAGTGATGCATTGGTAACATGTCCTGGGACTTCAGGATTATTCTGATATGAAATGATTTTGGAAAGACAGTTCACAAAGACAGAGCTATATTATACAGTTTATTATTGAAAAGAACAACCAGCAATGTCCTTGACTCTAAAAAAGATTGGACTATTCTAATATACTCTTGGTCCTACAGAATTGTTAACACTGTGCTTTCTTTCATTAGAATTATTTTCCTTGAATTGAAAGGTTTTGATTATGTTTATTTAAAAAGTTTTCTAAGGTCATTGTTTTTCAACGGGAAATATAGCTGTCCCTTTCTATTCTGTGATAGAAAACCTAAGGTGCTTTGATATTTAGATAATGGAATGAAAGCTTCTTTAATGCTGGAGAATATCTTCAGCATAGCAGGGACACCAAAATTGCAAGGGAGAGAGAAATTGAGACATTCCCTTGGTTAAGTAGGAATGTTTTTAGAACTGGGGCCATCAGTTCATGCTGCAATGTTGAATTGTTGGTCTAATAGAAGAGCAGGATGATAGTAGCCATAAAGAGGGAAGAGAATTCACCGTGTTTTATCTAGTATCAATCTGAGAGTGGTCCAGAACAATGATTCTACAAGTAACTGCAAAAGTTTTGTTTTATTGGGTTTGTGCAGTAAGAGCTAGTCACTTTTTCTTAACTTTTCAAGGAAGTTGTAGTAGTTTTCTCCACGTTAATAATGAAATAATTTTTGTGCCAATTCCATAACTAGTTCTCCTGGCTTGTAAGCACTTGTTCTTTGATAAAAATGAAACAGCTACTTAATCAGATCTTGGGCATCTGCCCTAGAAACGTGAAATGGCTGCAAGAAATTCAAGCAGCCTGATTAATTAAACTTTGCTTTAAATGACTCCTATAGGAATTGACTGAAACAGGTGGCTTAATAGAAAAAAGTCTTAGTGGTTTAATAGAAAAAGTGTTAAAGACTTTTCGTACATCATAAATATAACTTCCATGCTAAGTGTAGAAAAATTGAAAAGTGGTGGATCATGCAGAGCCATAGCCAATCATTATCATACCTTCTAAAATAATAGGAACTGACATCAGAAAGATGTAGCCAAAGCCCATGAGGATGAGATTTTTTAAAAAAGGATAGTTGCTCATTACCCTAAGTGACCGAAAAAAATATCTGAGATATTGTTGCATATGGTCTACCAATTTGGATATATCAAGAATAGTTTGAAGTCATATCCAAATTGTAGTTAAATCACTATGACTGAATGATTACCTTATTTTTTCGGCATATAAGACACACTTTCCCCCCCCCAAAAAAAGTGGGTGGAAATGTCTGTGCATCTTCTCCAGCGAATATTGTGGCGGGAGGAGGGGGTTGATGTGGCACTAATCAGCTGCTCAAGAACGAGTCACAGCAGCGGCAAATGGGTGGCAGTGAACAGGCCACGCCGAATAGGTAGTGGCAAACAGGCCATGGTGAACAGGCAGCAGCGAACGGGCTGTGGCGAATGGGTCATGGTGAATGGGCAGCGGTGAATTGGCCATGGTGACCAGGCCACGCAAAATGGGCCACGGTAACAAATGGGTGGTGAATAGGCCAGATGAATACCGGATGGATGCTGTGAGGCAGATT
Organism: Natrix helvetica; assembly: GCF_964273705.1. NCBI lineage: Eukaryota > Metazoa > Chordata > Lepidosauria > Squamata > Natricidae > Natrix > Natrix helvetica. The sequence goes on from NC_138552.1 coordinate 243,606,298, forward strand.
TTTTTTCTTGTTTTCCTCTTCAAAAGCTGGGTGCCTCTTACAGTCTGGAGCGTGTTATAGTCTGAAAAATATGGTACTTTTCAGGGGAAATGTCATTTGGATGCTTTGTTGCACAGCCATGGCACAACTCCAGAAGCAGCCACCTTTTTCTGAACAACTGTAGCTTAATGTGAATGCTTGGAGAAGGTCAACCACTTCCAGAATCACACCACATGGTCACATGACAAAGCTGCATTCTTCTTCCCTAAAGTGGTCCATGCACTACAGCAGAAAGCTCCAGTAGAGTGGGGGGGGGAGCCCAAGCCCTGTGGGGACTGAGTGGGAGGGAAAAGGTCCATGGGGGAACTGATGGTAGTGGGAAAAAGCCTGGAAAGACCCAGGGAGGCTTTCAGGAACCTGGAGGAGGAAAACAAGCACAAGGACTGTGGGGAGCCTGAGGAGTAGGAGGGAGAACATGGGGTATGCCGGGAGGTGGACCTTTGCAAGCCCAGTACAGGCCTGCACTAGGCCTCCCCAAGCCTGTTTCATTTTAAGCTCAAAAGTAAATGCAAATATAATTTTTCTTTTGATCGTGAGCTTCTCCAGAGTTTATGGGCAAGTAAAATTGTATTTTATTGTATATTTTCTATGTCTGATAATCCAAGACATGCATACTTCAGAATAGGATATCTGAACTGCTAAAGGATGCATTAAAGCTGTCCAATGCAAACCATCTTAAAGAACTCAGCCAATACTTGTGTGCAATACTTCACCAAATGTCTGGACAAACCTGTTTTTTTATCTTTTACTACATTTTGACTGATATAAAAAATACTCATAACTAAATGGCATGCTTTACAGGTGAACAGCTTGCCACCTAGATTGATTAAAAATGACAGTCATTATTAGGTTTTAATACCAGTGAAGAATGATGTTATGAGAAGTAAATCCAAAGGAATTTTGAAATGGAAAAGACTTGACTATATTTTTTGATAGCAACAGCTAGAGCTCTGGAAGAAACATATTAAATTAAATATTTTCTGTTGTGTTTCCAGCCAACATGTAGCACTGAGATGACATTGTTTCACTCGTGGATAACCTTTAGTGACATGGAGTAGTACAACCCTCCTAATCTTCCTTGATCTCTTGGTGTCTTTTGATAGTATTGATCATATCATTCTGGCTGATTTGGGGGGTTAGTTAGTAGGACTGTTTCACAATGGTTCTCCTTTGTCCAAGGCCAGTTCTGGTCATTGTTGGTTGATGGGTATGTGTGAGAGAGAAAGATTGAGTCCTAGTCCAATGATTTACAAGACTAGATTATGGTTTAACATTCTCCCTTTTCTTATTTAACATCTATAGTTGTTCCAACACATCGGAACACCTATCTTAACAGCTCTTCATTGCAAGTTGCAATGGTTACTAGCAGAAGTTTGTTGCTCCCGGTTTGGCCCAGATCAGCTGAGCTGGTAGTGGCGGTCGCGGGAGGCTCCGCCCGGATGCTCCTTGCATGTGCAGAAACGTCATGCGCACGCGAGCACAAGTGAACTGGTAGTGCCGGGATTTGAAACCCACCTCTGGTTACTAGATACTTTCTGGATGCAATTCCAGGTGCTGTTTATTATCTATAAAGCCCTTCATAGATTTCAAATCCTGATTATTCATGGATTGCTATTCTCAAATTTTCTGCTTCTTCAATAAGATCTGACAGGTTGTCCATGCTGTGGATCCTGTTGATTAAACTATGTCATTGCATAGAATCTCCTAGCCCTCATCTCAGGTATTCCAGGAATTGCCTTTTGAAATATCATTCCCTGAAAGTTCATATAGGCTTTTCAAATAGGCCAGAGGTGATTTGTGATCTCACTTAACCCTTGATGGGGGCTAGAATTTTCTTGTTTGTGTATTTTTCCCTACAAACAAATTTTCTGTATTTGTTGTATGTTCTTAAGGTACTTTAAAATGTGTATGCTACCTTGATTTCTTTTAATTTGGTATCTGCCTAAACTTAATAAAATGTTATGATTATCGTGATTTTTATAATTTTTATGATTAAAGTATAGTCATGACAAATCACATTAGGCTATGTGGACTCCATGATGCTCTTGTTTGTTTGGTTACATACATTTCATTTCTCAACTAGGTAACATCATCAGTGTCATGGGTTTTAAACTTGCAGGAAAACCCATATTCCCATGCACTGATGTTACCAGTGACGTGCGGTGAGGTTTATGGCTGGTGAGGCACTGACACAGTGGTGGGTTTCAAATATTTTTAGACTTGTGGACTTCAGCTCCCAGAATTCCACAACCAGGCATGCTCAGTTCCGATTTAAAGCGACAGCATTTGTTTTTCTCCTTTGCGAAAAAAGGTTCCTTTTTTCATTTTCTTTTTCTTCTCCCTTCCCCTCCTTCCTCCCTCTCTCCCTACCTCCCCCTCTCTGAAACACATACACACACACACACACACACACACACACAGAAGTTGGATTGGACTATCTCTCCTACCCCCTTCCCTCTCTCTCTCACTCTCAAACAAACATACACACAAACAAAAGTTGGATTGGATATCTTTTCCAGTGGCTTGAAAGCAGCTCCTCTGCCATCCCCCCCATTCCCCTGCTGCCTTCCCCAAACACCTCCCACATTGCAAATGCAGCCTGCTGTCTGGGTGGGAAATGCCTGGAATGCAATAAAGCCCACCCACCACCTCCTGCTGGCAGGCTGGGGTGAGAGGAGAGGCAGAGAAGCCAGAGGGGAGCTGATCCAAGCCTTCCAAATGAAAGAGGCTGGTGGAAAGTGTGTGTGCTACAGCATGGCTCTTTGCCTGGCTTCCGTGGATGACTCTGCTTAACTGTTTAAAAAAAGCCTCTAAAAAGCGCCTTCTAGTATGATGCAGGAGAACTGCGTGCCTCACCTACGTCAGGAATTTTTAGGCTTTTAACCCTTGCTTAACTCTGCTCAAGGTGATCATAAAACATCTAAAGTCAGACTAGAGGAGGCATGCAGTTCTCCTGCCTCATAATAGAGGGCGCTTTTTAGAGGCTTTTTTTAACAGTTAAGCAGAGTCATCCACTGTGAGGCAGCAACTAGCTCAGCTTTTTCCTTTTACATTTTTTTTCTTTTCATGATGAGAGCGGTGAGGCTGTGCCTCACTTGCCTCACCTGACTGCACGTCACTGGATGTTACCTAGTTGGATAATAAAATGTCAGTAAGTAAACAATCAAGCTCAAAGAGAATCAAGTTTTTTTATTAGGAATAATGACTGTGAAATATAAAAAAGATATTCAGTATTTAATATTACATATAATTACGGCGGCAAGGATTGTCTTTGCTCAGAAATGGAAAAACAAATTAATTCCAAGCGAAGATGAAATAATAAGAAAGGTTATGGACTGTGCTGAAATAGACAAATTAACAAAAGAAATCCAGGGAAAAGAAGAAACAGAATACTACCAGATATGGGATAAATGGTATAGGTGGATGGAGGAAAGAAACAAGGATCAATGAAACAAAGCCCAAAAATAGTAGCTAAGGAGAATTAACACACACACAGACACACGTATGTATGTATGTATGTATGTATGTATGTATGTATGTATGTATGTATCCAAGTGGATTAAATTTACTAGAAGGAATCAGCCAATATAGCAGACAGAGGAGGAAGATAAGAGGGTTAAGAATGGTGAAATACAAATGAAATATAATAGAAGGGGAAACAATATAAGGTTAGTGATATCGATTGGCAATTGCTATTAGAAAGAATAGGAAGCTCCTGTTCGTATTGTATTGTGTAAATGTGGTATACGTCTAAGTTTTGTGTATGTGTATTTTATATGTTTGTAAATAAAATTTAAAACTATTTTAAAAATGTCAGTAAGTAAACAATCAAGCTCAAAGAGAATCAAGAACTCCACAATTCAACCCTGAGGTATAAATATTTTCTTCTATTGGAACATCAGGTTAGGGACCACTTATAATCTGAGGTCCCGTGATAAACATTTATGAATATTGGATTCATGTTTGCTTGTATAAAACCTGAAAGTGAAATTGTCTTTACAAATAGCATGATGTTCTAAGAACTATTTTTTAAACCTTGTAAAATTCTTAATCTTTCATTCTAATCCATGTCTGATTGTTTTAGGTTTCCTGGGAGTCTCCTTCTATTTTAAATGGAGAAATGTTGAGCTATGAGATCCACATGCCGAACCCTCGAATCACTTTAACTAACAACTTGACAACTTCAATGAGCCATGTAGTAACCAACCTGATCCCTTTCACAAATTACTCGGTCACCATAGAAGCTTGTACAGGAGGCGGAGATTACATTGGAGGGTGCACCAAGAGTCTACCAACATATATGGTTACACTTCCAACATTTCCCCAAAATATCAGTTCTGTGACTGTGACCCCAATTAATGAGTCAGTCGTTACTGTGTATTGGCAACCACCATCTAAACCCAATGGACATCACGTAAGGTAATGGAAAGAACAATATATAAGAGTTCACCAAAAACCTAACTTTGTACATAAATTGTATTTAATCAAAACATGTTAGACTACCTAGAGCTGCCTGAAATTATTAGGACTCAACATAAACTCAGATTGGATTGGGACAATTAAAATTAGTTTTTGACTCATTTGATTGGATGTACTTCTCCCATATGTCCTTTCCCAAACTGAAATCAGACACAAAATTGTCTTTCCACCATGCATTCCAGGCTCTCCTTCAAGTACCAAAAAGAACTTTAACTGTATTCTTGATTGACAGGTCTGCCCTCAAATGAGAGTGACCCTTATAATCAGACAACAATCAGTTATGCCAATCAAAATGGGAGAGGAGGGAGAAGAGGGGGCAGAGAAATTGATATGCACTCTTAATTTAAGCATTTATTTCCTGTTTTCCATCTTCCATCCATAGATAAGAAGTTTATGGCTTCTTATCTACCTGATTGGTTTAAGAACTTTATTTGCTTTTAGGGAAATATGAGTGACTTAATCTCTCATATTTATCCCTGCCCTCAATCCCTGACTGCATTCAGAAAGGATGCAACCTTTCCTTTTGCTGAAAAACCCATCAACTGATCTGCCTGAAATTTGCCACAGATACACCTTGCTAGAAAATTCATTTTTACTATATATTCTTCCTTCCAAACTTATATTAAATAGCATTAAATTTACATAATTTTAATAAAACATTGCACCCATTATCATTAAATTTAGCAAATTTCATTTCTTAAAAGTATCTACTTTTCTTATAGATTCTGATGAAAAATGTAAAATCCTATAGGCATTTAACACAACTGTTAAAGGTGTGTAGCTCAAGCCCTCCTCCCCCCCCCCAAAAAATAATTACTTTATGGAATTTAGATAACTTTTTAAAACTTCCTTTTGAAATTCATGCTGTCCTTATAAAAAGAAGATTAGAGCCATTTACTATTTTTCCAACTAATCCATAATTATTATTTATTTTTTTAAATAATGGGATTGTATACTCCATTTTCATCCAATTTATGCTTCAAAGAATGGGATTTCTCAGAATGAGTCAAAATGGCGTCTACCTCTGAAGCCAGGAACCACACTTAATATGGGTTGGCAATTCTGTTATTATCCTAAAATTATTCAGATGCAAGAAGGGATTCTTAATTAGTTTTGCTTAATACATAACCAGCAAATTACTAAAGACTAATTATTAAGAATTCCTTCTGGACTCTCCTATAAAATCAGATGGATACTATAGTATATGCATTTACTGTACATTGGTGAGAGGATTAATGTAATATTAACTTGTACTAACAAATTTTCTCTTCTTCATGATCTCTTAGTATGTCATAGGGATTAAGAAGTTGGATTATAAATAAGAAGATATTGATTCATATTCTTTTTTAGTTATTGAAGCTCATTTTTGGCCAGGCATTTATTCTCAACCGTACACTGTTCCTAAAGTATAAAGATAAAATAGGATAAAAGAAAAGGGGATGTCATGTAAGGTGTTTTGAGCTCATGGAGGGAAGCCAGTTTACAACAGTGTCAAATAAATTATGAACTGGAATAAATATTTTGGCAGAATGTGATGCCAGGAGAAGTTAATAGACCTCTCCCCCCCCACCCCCGAGAGACTATTTATTTATCAAATTCCTTGTGTATCTAATCACACTTGGCCAATAAGGCTATTCTATTCTGTTCTATTCTATTCTATCCTCTCCTATCTTATCCTCTATTATTGGGTATATTGAAAATGTGATGATTAGGTGATAAAATGAAAATACTGAAGAGGTTCTGTTGGGGAGACAGCAGGATATTTGACTGGTATTACATTTTCAATTTTCCCTAGTGATTATCTGAGGAATTAAAGATCACTTACAAAAAGAAACAAACACTGTATAAAATACTGTATTTGAACATTTCAGAGAGTGGTTTTTTTTTCTTTTGTTCATTCCAACCAAAGCACTTGAAACCCAAACTACTTGTATATATCAGTTAACCTAAGGTGAATAATATCCACAGCTGTAACAAAAGTACATTTTTGTGAATTTCTATTCATGCCTCAGTACACATAGAAACATCAAAAGGAAAAGATGCAAATTAAATAAATGAATTAAAAGTACAGTAATGTTGCACCTCACAGATTGGGATAACCCTCAGAATATAATTCTCCTAAGGATTCTTCAATTGATAAATTTGGCAAAGTCTTCTGAAGGCTAATATATCTTAGAATATTGTTTTAATATATATATATATATATATATATATATATATATATATATATATATATATATATATATATATATATATATATATATATATATATATATATATATATATATATATATATATATATATATATATATATATATATATATATATATATATATATATATATATATATATATATATTCATAGTATCTAAACGTTGAGGTTGTTCACATGGCAGCTACTCTGTATTCAAAATGGGTCTTAAAATATCTTGATAACAATGGTCATCATGAGGTATTGTTCCTCCCAGGAACCTTGAATCCATTTTTTTAAAAGTTGCCTGGGATTGTCCATCTTTTCTGTGAGCCAGGTGTGGGGAACTATGGCCCTTTTATGACCAGTGGACTTCAAATCTCAGAATTCCTCAGCCAGTATTCCTGAGAATGGCTGGCTCAGGAATTCTGGGAGTTGAAGTCCACTGGTCATAAAGGAACCATAGTTCCTCACCCCTGCTCTAAGCAGTCTCTCTTGAAAAGACAGTATGGGCTGTTCCTCCCAAGGTCATGACCTCCCAAGGGCTTGACAGCTGAAATTTCTAGTCACTTCAAGCAACTTTTTTTTCTTTGTTTCTTTCCTTTTTAAAAGAGAGAAACCTCATGGGGAAAAGGCTCTTGCCTGATAAATACTTTTTAAAATAATTTTTTTAACTCAAGTATAAAATATGGAAATGTTGAGATTAATATTTAGTCTGCTTTAGAGCTGTACAAATCTTTCAGATTTTAATTAGACTGATCCTTCCATCTCAAAGTAGACTGAGTCCTAAAATTAATTAATTATGTTATTTGATTAAATCAGAATTCTGGAGAAAATTTTATTTCCTACATTTTATTTGCTGTTCCTATTTATTTTCTATTTTTCTGGGGCCATTGAATGTGTTGAGACCTCATTGGTTTTCTTTCTTTTCAGATAAACATACATACACATACATCTGTAAACTTTTAGTTTCTCAAGTCTGTTGAAGCCACTTTCTTTTTCATGGGAAGTGACATTTTGATGGCACAAATCTTCGCTTCTGAACAATAGTCACACAAGGAAAAATGAAATGCAGGGCAAAGAGAATTCTAATACATTTACAAATAAATTGAGGAAAAGCAATTTTTTTTCAAGCAGCTGATATAAATACTGCTTATCATAGTCTCCTGACCCAGTTATTACTTCACGACTTTCAAGGGTAAATCTTTATTATTCAATCAAATCAAATCAAATCAGGGTAATTACACAGCAGATAAAGTTTATGCTAGAAAAAATTTGTTACGTTTTCATATAGTTTCTCTTTCTTAACATTTTTCTATATAAAACAAGTTTGCCTGTTCAAACCCCTGTCAAATTATCCTAAAAAGGTATGCAAAAATTTCATCAAACACTCTATTACATACTCAGGTAATTTTTTTCTTAATAAAAGAATTGCTTTAAAAAACCCTCATCCATTCTGAAACTAATTATACAAGTTATGAAAAGTGTCAAATTCTAAAATATTTAAAAAAACAAGATTACAGCTGTAAAAAGAAAATAACGTGTGACTTTTGAAAGCAACCTTTTTTTGTCATAACATTAGTTAAGATAATCCCACCATTCTGCTTGTCTTTTGTGTTAGATATGAGCTCCTGAGACGTAAAATCCAGCAGCCACTTGCATCAAATCCCCCTGAAGATTTAAATCTCTGGGACAATATTTACTCAGGAACTCAGTGGTTTTATGAAGATAAGGGTCTTAGCAGGTAAGATTACTAAAACTATGAAAACAAATGCTGGCATTTTGTATAGCCCGTATTTAATAGTTCAAAGCATTCCTTGCATCTCCATGTTGCAAACATGTTAATTATGTAATGAAATATTTTCTGTCATCTCCTCTGGCATGAGCCTTTATTAACACTCTTTTGTTTGGTTTGGTTACCTACTCTTCTCCTCTGCACAGTTTTGTTTTGCTTTTGTTAAAAAAGTGCTCAGGAAAGTAAGAAGTAAATTGCTGGAATATTGAGTGAGTGGTTTTACTTATTTCATTAAAGTACACAGCATCCAGCATCCTTCCAATTCTATTCTATTGCTAGCTTGTTCATGGGTTTGAGAAATATTTATGGAGGAGATTTGGAGTACAGATCTGTGATGTGTTGCCCTAGAAACCTTGGTCTATTTTAATTGTGGCTTTTTCTTAAGAGAACATTTTTGTTTAAGTAAAGCATTATCTAGGCCTTTATTGTTCTTGTTTCTTTACAAACCTTCCTCCACCTACCTGTCTTTGTCCTATTCTAAGATGTCCCATTCTATAACAAGTCATCAACCCCAAACCATCATTATATTCTTCTGTTGATCCCTTGGACGTCTAGTCCTATTATGCATAACCAGAAAATCTTCATTTAGTCAAAAATATGTTACGTTTCTTTCACTCCTTGGAGCATGCTATTGGAGTCTGTATTTATGGTGGGCATGTTTAAACCTGTAGGCCGGTTTCATGTATTTTGCTAAACCACTGTTTGTTTAATTATTGTTCATTGAATAAACCACATTCTTAAAAACTGATTTACACATTATAAAAACTGATTTCACATATTACTAAGCCAAAATCAAACTACTTTGTGGCATTGTGTAAAAACAGTAATTGTCTATTCTGTGTTCTTTGACTGAATTCTATAAATTCTGTTGAATCTAAGCCTTTTGTAAAAAGATTTTCCAATAAACCAAACACAGTGGCTTGGATAACTGCCTTTTCTTGCCAGAGAAGTTCATACATCATGTTAAGCTAGCTTTAATGTGGTTTGTTGACAAATGCAGAAATATTGTCCTGAACTTTTCTTGCTCTTATGAATTTCTTGTAATTGCCATGCCTGAATATTGCTCTACGCATTTTCTTAAAGGCAAGGAATTTTTGAAAACCAGAGTTCAGGATACTTTTGAAGTATCTGGAATTGGGAATAAAATTAATGAATCAGGATTTAACTTTGAAGTAAGTGGGAAACAACGCCTCCAAGTAGTGTTTTATAAGAGGTTAAAAAAAACATTCTGGAACTAGTGAGAGCTATATAGGCTACAAGAGAAAGAAGAAAAAAAAGATAAAAGAATGAAAATTAAATTGGATCATAAATTAAGCCTGCTTTTTAAAAAAATGGGCTTGAAATTGCCATAACTGGACATAGTTACCAAAAATTATTCTTGAATTGAAAAGAAACATTCAGCCGAGCTGCTATTTGACTCAAAAATTAACAAATGTGTGAGTCAAATAGCAGCTTTGCTGAATGTTTCTTCAAATGTAGTTTTTGGTTGGAATCTGAAGTAAAGATAACATTTAAACTGAATGCTTCTAATGGTTTTTCCTTTTTAATGATACAAATCATATCCTTTAGGAATACAACATATGCATATAAGCTGAAAGTACATAATGAAGTAGGATATACGTCAAGTGAAGAAGTGGTTGTTACAACATTAGCAGGATTTTCAGAGAAAAGCACTAATGTTGCTGCAAAGCCTCTTAACCACACAGCTATAGAAGTGAAATGGACCACTCCAAGTAAGTGTTCTTCTTGATTATATCCATCATCTAACCTTAAACAACTGGCTTTTAATTATATACAAAGATTGTTGTTTCTCTTTGCTTAATGGCTGACTCCCCAGTGTCTGATTTTTAAACGTTGTGCACACTAGAGTGATGTGAAAATTCTATTAGAGGCATTGCATCGATAAAGCAGAGCTATGAATCCAGGAAGAACCCCAATTTATAAATATTTCTGCATGGAAAAGCATGATCCCATGCAGAACCAAAGATGAAATATGCCCATCATCAGAAGGCTTCTGACTTCAAAGCTATTTAAGTTTGCTAGGATTGAACCTAGATCAGGGGTACCTAAATCTTTTGCCATCACACTTCTCTTAGTGTAATCTTCATTTACACATCTCCTCTAAAAATCCAAACACCAAAATGAGCACTAATCTACAAAGAAATTTTTAGAAAGGTGGATTTATTGTAACAATGTATCTAAAAGATTATCCACATCTGTCCTGGACTCTGTCTGCACTTCCCAAAAGTTTTCTGTACTCTGTCTGCACTTTACAGTTTGGAAAGCCCTTTCCTAGATCTATTCATCCTCATCCAGACCCTAACAGTTTTCTGGGTGTTATAGAATCTTGACTACATCTTTTGTCTGACCTGGAGATGAAATATATCAACACTGATCATACTTAACTTTATATCAGCAAGAAACCTCATCCAAATGTCTCCCCTTCCTTTTCCCAATCTTGCTGTAGGTCATCCACGAAGTGATCAATATAAACTCAGTTCCATAGCCAAGTCTACTCTTAGACCAAAAAATGTCCAAATAATGTATTTCCTCTATAGCTGCAGACTAACTATAGTTACAGACTAATCTATAGCTACAGACTTCCATTGACTGGCCTTTTGAGGCTGCAGCTGCTGTTCTGAGTTTTCTAGATATCTGCCATGTTGCCTTGCCTTCATTGCTATGCTGTTTTGTAAGTTCCTGCCTTCTTATCAGGAACTGGGTTTCTTAACAGCATCTGAGCTTCAGAGAGGCCAGCATTGGGTTGACCACTTGCTAATGCCAGGGACTTTATGCCAAGCCCTCTGGGCTGCTGTAGATTTGTCAGTCCCAGGGCAGCAATCACTTTTCCTAATCCTGGGATACAATCAGGAGTTTTGGTGATGTCATTTGTTACCAACTGCATCTCTTATCACAACCAGGTGCTCTTCCACCTAATTCATCAGCTCTTTTCTGATGTTTAGTCTTTTTTTTTCTTATCTTCTTTCTGATGACATGAATCTTTCCCAAAAGAGTTAAGGACAGGTACCTTAAAGGGAAAAGAGGAAATAAGGGAGCATAGTAGTTTCAACTCATTCTTCATTCCACAGCTAGCACTAGGAACTTTCTCAGAAATTTATTTCTCTTATCATTGTTCCTCTTGTTGAGATCATAATATACTGAAGAAGGGGAAGCCATATATTAGAGAAAACTTCATCCTTCTTTGGTAAAGTTGAATCATGTGTATAAATATATGTGGTACAGTCTATTAAGAATATAAGAAGATTTTTTTTTTCAGAAAATGGGAAACTCACAAAAAGAACAGTAGCAATATCTGCCCAGCAGCAACAAAATATTTACTGCCTTCAATACTGGAGATAATCTATAACCATGTTTACAGTTTGTCATTTATTCTTGGTCTTCTTAAGAATTGTAAAGAAATTCAAATTTCTGGTCAATAGTGTACCTCATGGTAGCAACTTCCACCAATTAACTAATTAACTTAATTAAGGATTTCATTTTATCTGTCTTGAATTTCTTGTCTTTCAGGTTATTCAAATGTTTTGAGCAGGGGAGATAACATTCTCCAAACATTGCAGTCTCTTTCCCAAAGAGTATTCTGGATTTTGTTTTAATCTCCACCTTTTTTTTTATTCTACAACATTCTTTCTGAGGTGATTAATTAAGAAGATTTGGGTTAGTCAACATTTGCTTGTGATTCTGGATGCGTTTCACAAAGTAAAACCGCATAAGAAGTTCTAAGCGGACAGTACATCAATTCAAACCTCTTTGAGGTTGTCATATTATTTTCAAATGCCAGCATTTCTGTACAGCCTGATCTTCCTTCAGGAGTTATGGATTTTCTGTATATGCAAATATACACATTTGTGCTATGTCATCTTGAGAGGAACATATCCATTTAATCCAGATTACCTGTCCATCAAAGCAGTAGGTTAATTTTTCAATATGTACATGCAGATCTGTCTGTAAGCACTTACTAGTGACTCTCGGCAAATAGAGGTTCCACTAAAATTTATATTTATAATTGGATGCCTGAAGTAAGCATGCTTATAAAAACTGACAAACCTAATAGATCTGAAGCAGGCTGCTGAAGTTTCATTACTTTAGTAATTCAAACCTCTGACCATCTAGATAAAGGTAATGCAATCTGGCTTCATTTTCATTCTTACTGCACAAATTTCCTAGATACCTGTTTATGAATGCAAAGGTTAAACATCAAGTGAGGGTCATTAGAGCAAACCTTTATTTATACTTTCATTGCTTGATATGCTTCATTCCAAGCAAATAAGCAATCTCCCTGCCTCCAAATGTTTTTATTTTGTCACAGATCTGGGAAAGAAAATTCTCTGCCCCCCCCCCCATCCCAGTAATCATTTGAAAACAACTTTCTTTTATGTCTTTGTTGCTGGAAGGTTCAGAGGTGAAAGATAGCGCAGGAGTTTTGGAAACAGAGGGTTTGCTAAAATTAAGTTACAGAAATAAAATAAAATAGAAACAGAAGCTTCATTCTGATGACTTATCTGGAAATATCAATTCATAGATTGTTAAGTTTGAGATTGTGCCTTTAAGTGTCTTCCCCCCAGCTCCCCTTTGCTTTTTAAAGCATTCATTTGAAGTTCTAAACAGGCTAGGTAAGATTAACGGTTATGTGTTGTGTCAACGGGCGGCGCCCAGGAGTAGAGCCTTCTCTGTGATGGGCCCAACCCTCTGGAATGACCTCCCCCCCCGATATTAGAATTGCTACCGACCTCCGCTCCTTCCGACAGAAACTTAAGACCCACCTGTTCCAATTAGCTGGCCTGGCTGATTTATAGTCCCACCTTCAACCTCCTGGCAAACACCTTATTTTGGGGTAATTTTTAAGGGTAATTTTAATTTATATTTGAATTTTAATCTATTGTACAGTGTATAACCTACCTCCTCTGTCTATTTATGTATATCTACCTATATTTTTGTATTTACATTGTTTTAATATGTCTGTACACCGCCCCGAGTCCTGTTTAGGAAAGGGTGCGGTCTATAAATTAAAGATTATTATTATTATTATTATTATTATTATTATTATTATTATTATTATTATTATTATTGTTGTTGTTGTTGCTATTGCTATTATTATTATTATTATTATTATTATTATTATTATTATTATTATTATTATTATTATTATTATTATTATTATAAGCAATGGTTCTGCAATCTTCCCATTGTGAACTTTTAAAACATATTTCTGAGCTTAGAAATTTAAGATGTCCATTCATTCACATGCAGATACCTTCCAATAAAAAAGATAAAGATTCTCCCAAATCAGGTTTGATTCTTGGTAACTGCATCAGCCTTGCAGTACTGAATACTGAAGTGGTTTGCCATTGCTTTCTTCCAGGATATTTTCCAGCTTCCCATTCTAGCCCATCAAATTGGAATTCCCTAATTGTTTGTTACAAGTACCATACAGAACATTTTCCAACATCTCAACAGCTGACACCCCTAGAATTCCTAGTGATTTTCTTTCCTAACGTCCAGCACTGCTTAGTTTCCAAGCCCAACTGATGGTTTTTGTCCTGATATAACTAGAGTGATATGTCGTATATATTTTCCTAGAAAATTCACCTCAAGAGATAATATGTATTATGATCCTAGTCCTTGATTCTTGAATCTAGTATTCAATGTAGTCTCTAATAGTCACCTGGGCATCAACATTCAGCTTGAAATAGATATTGTATCCTCCATACTTCCCGTCTGTTTAATATTAACTGCCATTATATGGGTATCGAATGGTACTTGAATTCTGAAGCACTGAGATATGGACATGGTAAAGGATGTGCCAAAAAACTTCTTCTTCTCCTTTATAAAATGACTCTGGAAGCAAAGCTTCCTGATCATAAAGCATAATTTTCAAGACATTCTTCTAGACTCAGAATGAATATTTTTGGGGACACTGCCTTTATTGTTTAAAAACTTTGTCTATAGTATTGTAAGGAGAGGGAAAACCCTGTTGCATTTCTCCTCATACTCTTATGTCTAGGATAGATTTTGTACCACTCTGTTTAAATTGATGCCTTTAAAATATGCTGTTGGATAAATGATTGAAAATACCTTGGACTACAAGAAGAATAAATCATTCAATATTACATGAAGGAAAGCAAAAATGATCATTGGTAGTATTAATGATGAAGTTAAACTTTAAATATTTTAGACACATAATGCAAAGGCAAGACTCATTGGAAAAGACCCGGGAAAATCAAAGACAATACTGTAGAAAGGAGGTCGATAAAAGACAAGGTGGAGTGATTCCAGATAATACAAGTGTAATTTTACAAGAGCTCAAAGAATTTATCAACAGACAATCCTGGTGAAATGAGATTCATCGGGTTAGGAAGAGTCAGAAGGGACTGAACAATAAGATTTGCCTACAAAGCAATTTCCCCTATAGAATATTTATATCATCAGTACAGAGTTTATCACTTAGTGAGTATCTTTGAACTGCACCCTTTACATATAACTTTGCACTTCTAACATCCTTGGAGTGATTTTTGTGTCAGCTGTGTGATTATTATTTCTCCATTCATTTCCATAACCAGATTTTTTTTTTAATTCATTAAACAGCCTTACAAGATGTTGAAGGAAGTATTGAATATTATTTACTTTCTTGGAATGACACTGGCCAAATAAACTCCAAAAAGATCCCCACAAGTGAAAACAGTGTTGTTATTGGTGAATTATATCCAAATACACAGTATCAGATTTTGCTTCAAGTTTTCAGTGGACTTCACAGCACCACAAGTGAACCTGTGCAAGTGATTACACCAGATGTAGGTAGGTTGACTCTTGGTTTCAACTTAAAAACTGAAAATTGATTAACTGTTTTTATGAGGGTTGAAATCTGTCATTGTTCCATTATGAAAATAAGAGTGGTTGTTTTTTTTTTTGGGTAATGCTGTGAAGTCGGCTGCTTGTGACATGACAGTCAACTGTTTGACCAGAAATGAAAGATGTAAATTCAGCCACTCAGAGAGTTTCCCTGACATATTTCCAAACTGGTTGGCAAGCTGGAGGGAGGGAAGGGTGGAAAAAGCAACTTGTGAATTTCAAATGCTTTTGGAATAGCTTTTCTAATCTTTTTGGCTTTGTAAAATCTCATTATAAACATTATAATATCATTACCCCAGAAGCAAGTGTTCCAGGTCATTAGCAAAGTACTTTAAGTCAGGATTGCATTTTCTTGGCAAAGCCAAAGTTCATCTCCCTTTTTATTTATAAAATGGAACCTACTGGAAGAACAATTTTTCAACTGGTAAAGATGGATTTACCCAGATACAAATAGTTCCATTACATAGCTATTTATGACAAGCTTAAATAATCTGTGTACTTTAATGCTAAGAAAGATGGGAGTTATTTTGTTTAAAAAAAAGGTAATGCTTCATCATTATCTGTGGTAATCATCAAAAGCATTTAATATTAATTTAATACACATTCACGTTATGATGCTAATAAAAGCTATAGGGAGATGTCACCCTTAGAAGATAACTTGTGTGTGTGTGTGTGTGTGTGTGTGTAGTCGAAACATGACACTATACTGAATAATTGCGAATGATGTCACACAGTTAAATAAATAATCACAATCCTCTAGTCCAGGGGTGTCCAAACTTGGGAACTTTAAGACTTGTGGACTTCAACTCCCAGAATTCCCCAGCCAGCATGGCTGGCTGGGGAATTCTGGGAGTTGAAGTCCACAAGTCTTAAAGTTCCCAAGTTTGGACACCCCTGCTCTAGTCAAACTTATAGTAAAGCAAAGTTAAGGCCAGGCTAGGTATACAAAGGTTTTTACCATCCCCTTTTCCCACAGTCTCTGAGCTTAAAACAAGTCGATTTAGAAAACAGTGCAAACATTTTAACAAACTAGCAGATAAGTAGCAGAGGCTTTCCTAAATCTAAATTCTAATGTGTATTTGGTTAAACACGTGTTTTTACAATGGCAGATGTAGTTTATTCTCCTTCCTCCTTTATTTCTAGAGCCTGAGGCCTTGTTCCCCCCAGAGATCGTCATCATCAATAGTACAGCTGTACGTGTCATTTTGGCATCGCTTTCAAACTCGAATGGTGTTGTCACAGAATATTCTATTTATGTAAATAATAACCGATATGAGACCAGAATGAAGGTGCCTGGATCTTTCGTTTTAGTAGATTTGTCTCCATTCACTCTTTATGACATACAGGTTGGAATATTTCTTTTTTCTTGTACATAGTTTCATGTCAGTTGCCTCTATAGATATACAGATATTAACGCAATCCATATATCATTTTGAGTACAGTCATGTAAATGGCATATGTTTGTATACTGTACGTGATATATGAAACTTTGATAATTCATGGAATAATCAGGAATATGTAAAACATATAAATAATAGTCAATTAATATTGCTAACACTGCATATATGCTATATGTGCGTGTCACACATCTGTGTGTGAATCTGTGCTACCCTACTGAACATTGAGTTTTTGCAAATGATTAAAATGTCAAAAGATTTTACAGTATAGTCTGCAGATTACTAAAGGGAGATACCTTTGAACAGAGACTGTGTTCCAGTGTTAGAGAAATAATTGAAACAATGGAAAATATTATTCTATATTGCTGCTTCCATGCAAGTTCTTCTCAAGATTTATTATCTCCATTCTTGATTAAATATCCAGAATATCCTGGTCATTCTGGCTTGTTTTATCTTCAATTGTTATGACCAGATCAATCTGATTTCATTTCCTTGATGACAGTCAAGTACTGTTTTATACTTTGTACCATACACCATAGTATTTCTTCTAATGCTTTTGAGATATTTTGGAGCAATTGTAGTTTTCGTTCTTTATCCTAATTAATTGTGATTTTCATATTTTATCTGCTGGTTTAGTGAGTGAGTGAGCTTTAAAAATATATAATTATAAATAGGATGAGGTATCTTTAACAATCTCGTATGTTCAGAAGATAAATTGAAAATGCTACTAAAAAATAAATCAAAATAGTTTAATGTTAAAAAATGAACCTGTATTATGAATACATGCAAATATATTAATGCCTCAAACTATATGAATATGGGACAAATTTGTTTTATTTGCATATTTTTATTTATTTTATTTTTATTTATTTGTATCGCAATTTTGCAATACAAAATTCTCTAAATTATTAGGAAAAAATGATAGATTAATAGATATATGTGCCATCTGGGGTAAATATGCACAAAGGTGTATTGCTAACGCTACCAAATGCATTTATCAGTAACAGTGTATAAATATATATATACATTAGAAGACTATGTAAATACATATATGTGGGTGCATGCACACATATATAGTCCCTCTTTTAAAATTACCAGGGTTAAATTTCCTTTCCTCCTGTGATGCTGAACTTATATATATTACAGCGATCCAACTCCTACTGATTAAAACAAAATAGCAATTGTTTTAGAAACATCAGGCATGCATAAAACATGAACTACCAGAAATAATGATATTGCATTCGTAGCCTTTTATCATGTTCCCCTACCTCCCCTTCTTCTCTGGAATAGGGTAATCTTAGCCAAGAAATCCCAGTCTTTTAAAAATACAATTAATATTTAAACCCTTTGGTTTTTTTCTCATTCTCCTTCTCTTTAGGCTTCCTCAGAAATTTTCAGGTTTTATGAATATTTGTGAAGAAAAGACATACAAATACATTTCTATAATGGGTTTGATTTCATTTGTTCAAAACGCTGCTTTAATTGCAACTTTCCTATTTTATTTTGTCTCACTCAAATGCTAGCTTTCTTTGAATGATGTATGGGGACCCCTAACAGTAATCATGTATACTTTGTCCTACAATTTGCATCCATTTGCAACATGCAATAAATAAATGTCACACAATGGCACACTATAACGGATTTCCACATTCCAGCCCCTTTTAGTAAAAAAAACCCAAAACCACTCCCTATGAATATACATATAACTTTCTAGTTTCCATATGGATACATACTTGTCTTTCTTCTACTGTAGTATAAATTGCAAGAACTTTTAATAGTTTTCAGACCTCAGGATTTATTATTGATGCCTTACATATTAATCAGCTAAGTTTTTTTTTAAAGCTTCTCATACTTCAGGATTTGTGCCAATGACTGTAGCACTGAAATATCAAGTAAAATTCAAAGAATTAATTGTTCATTTTCTTCCCTCCACTTTTTTTTGCCTTATTACATTTCCTATCAAATCTTCAGCTTCCTAAAGTTATAATTAAATGGGTGTCTGTCTTGCTTTTTGATGTCATGAGTAGACATCTGTCGATTCGTACCCAGGGCATATTGAATAACCTTTTTTGTTATTGTTGATGCAAAGGTGACATTATTCGTCTTTCTTTGGATCTATTTAAAGCACTAAAAACTAAGGAAGTCATATTTTGACTTTCATCTTCAGAGTTCATCAAACATTAATACAAAGGTTGATTATTTCTATTTTGGGACAGGAGAGGAAAGGAAGCTGATAGACTTACAAAGGTGAAGTGGCAACATTCTGGGTGTCCCTAACCCAAACCTATTAATCTAAGTCTATTATTGCTATTTTTGTAACTCACATTGAAAAACATACCGCATCCTCATCTTGGGTGAATTGATAATGCAAAAGACAACTCTTGAGAGGAGGTTAAATTCACTTGTTGAAAAGAATGGAAATCCTCCATGTATGTGAAGAGATGAGGAACACTTGATTCATGCTCAATACAGTTAGGATAGGTTCAGTGGTGGGTTTCTGCCGGATCACACCGGATTGTGCGATCCCATTGGTCAATGAACCCGGAAGTAAGTTCCTGCCCCGCCCCTTTCACCGGATGGCGCTTGCCTGCGCTCCACCAGCTCGGGCGCGACCGGAGAAGTTTCTCTTCTCAGAAATGTCTTCAGTGGAATGGTGGCAGCCTGTGTCCCTTTCAGGAGCTTCACTGAGGAAACTTCTCTGGTTGCGCCTGAGCTGGTGAAGCGCAGGCAAGCGCTGTCCCGTCGCCAGGGAAACAGTGAGTGAGGTGAATCACGTGGTTGCTCAGATCACACGGGCACAGCCCGAGAAGACATTTCTGAGAAGAGAAACTTCTCCGGTCAGGCTGTGCCTGTGTGATCTGAGCAACCATGCGATTCACCTCACTCACTGTTTCCCTGGCGATGGGACGACGCTTGCCTGCGCTCCACCAGCTCAGGCGCGACCGGAGAAGTTTCCTCAGTGAAGCTCCTGAAAGGGACGCAGGCTCAGCCTGCCAGGCTGCCACCGCTCCACTGAAGACATTTCTGAGAAGAGAAACTTCTCTGGTCACGCCTCAGCTGGTGAAGTGCTAGAAGGGGGGGGGAGGAGCAAAAAAGACAAAAAGGAGAATGAAAGGGAGAAAGAGGAGGTGGGGGATAGTGGGATCCTTGCTGCTTTCTGAGCTTGGTGGTTTTCTTACAGACATTTCATTACCAAACTAGGTAACATCATCAGTGCTAGAAGGGGGTGGGGGGGAAGGAGCAGAAAAGACAAGCCGCTGGGTGAGATCATCCGTGGTTTTGGGGTTGAGTACCATCTGTACGCTGACGATACACAGTTGTACATCTCAACCCCAAGCCACCCCAACGAGGCTGTCGAAGTGATGTCCCGGTGTTTGGAAGCCGTCGGGGTCTGGATGGGGGACAACAGACTCAAACTCAACCCCTCCAAGACTGAGTGGCTGTGGCTACCGGCACCTCGGTTCAGCCAGCTGATTCCATCACTGGCCATAGGGGGCGAACAATTGCCCCCTGTGGAACGGGCGCGCAATTTGGGTGTCCTCCTAGATGCCCGGCTGTCAATGGATGATCATGTGGCAGCCGTGGCTAGGGGGGCGTTCCACCAGGTTCGCCTGGTGCGCCAATTGCGCCCCCTTCTGGACCGGGATGCCCTATGCACGGTCACTCATGCACTGGTGACGTCTCGCCTGGACTACTGTAACGCTCTCTACATGGGGCTTCCCTTGGGACGCGCCCGAAGACTGCAGCTAGTCCAGAACGCAGCCGCGCGGGTAGTCATGGGGAGTACTAGGTACTCCCACGTAACACCTCTCCTGTGCGAGCTGCACTGGCTGCCTGTAGTCTTTCGGGTGCGTTTCAAGGTTCTGATTACCATCTTTAAAACGCTCCATGGCATAGGGACTAGCTACCTGCGGGATCGCATCCTCCCACACACATCCCTGCGGCCAATTCGCTCTCACAGGGAGGGGCTTCTCCTGGTGCCGTCCACTAGGCAATGCCAACGGGCGACACCGAGGAGTAGGGCCTTCTCTGTGATGGGCCCAACCCTCTGGAATGACCTCCCCCCCGACATTAGAACCACTACTGACCTCCGCTCCTTCCGACAGAAATTGAAGACACACCTGTTCCGACTGGCTGGTCTGGCATAATTTATAACGTCTACCTCCTGGCATACACATTTTTTACTGGTTTTTAGAGGGATTGTCTCTTTTAAATTTAATCTTACATGATATTGGGATTTTAAATTTTGTATATTCTGATTTATTTACTTAGCTGTACAGTTTTGCATATCTTTTTATCCTTCTCTCATATACGTATATATGTATCTATTTATTATAATTTTAATTTGTTATATTTTGATACGGACTGTACACCGCCCCGAGTCCCTTTCGGGAGAGGGGGCGGTCTATAAGCGCTAAGAAATAAATAAATAAATAAATAAATACAAAAAGGAGAATTAAAGGGAGAAAGAGGAGGTGGGGGATAGTGGGATCCTTGCTCCTTTCTGAGCTTGGTGGTTTTCTTACAGACATTTCATTACCAAACTAGGTAACATCATCACTGCTAGAAGGGAGTGGGGTTGTGGGGAAAGGAGGAGGAGGAGAAGTCGAAGGACAAAAAGGAAAAAGATAAGGAGGGAGAGGACTATGGGGTCCTTTGGTGTTCTCTGAACTTGGCCGGCAAGCCACTCCCACCCGGTCACATGGCCGGCAAGCCACTCCCACTCAGTCACATGGCCAGCAAGCCACTCCCACAAAGGAGACCACACCCACAGAGTAGGTTCCAAAAAATTTTGAAACCCATCACTGGACAGGTTATAACAATTTAAAGGGTTTCTAGACAGTCCTATGGCCCGGTCTATCATTCTGTTATGAATACTAGCTTAATCATGAGATAACGTAGCTAAAGAAATCCTATACTTTTTCAATGAAGTTTGAATACAAATAAATTTAAATGGCATGCATTATTTTGCTTAGATACTGTATTGCACTCAAATTGTTTCCCTAATATATCTTAGTGGCCTGACTGGCATCAGATGCCATGGGTTATCAGTGTCAAACTCCTGAAGAGGAAATACCATTTGCATAAGATAATTATCTAAATTTGCATATTGTGATTTTCTTGATACCTTGTGCTGAGCCAGTCGAGTAAGTATATGCTAGTTGGGTAAGTATTTGAACCTGCTCATTTATAAAGCAGAAAAAGGGCTCTTCTGCCAACGTAGCAGTTCAAAAGCATGTTAAAAAATGCAAGTAGAAAAATAGGGACCACTTTGGTGGGAAGGTAACAGCGCTCTGTGCACCTTTGGCGTTTAATCATGCTGGCCACAAGACTACAGAGAATGTCTTCGGACAGTGCTGGCTCTTCATGTTAAAAATGGAGATGAGCACCGCCCCGTAGAGCCAGGAACAGCTAGTACACATGTGCGGGGGAATCTTTACCTTTAAGAAGCTTTACTCCTGGTTAGTTGGCACCTGGTTTTATACAGGTCTGTTCCATTTTGCTACTAGGGAGATGCCCAACTGATAAACTATAGCTCACTGGCACTTACTGAGGTATAACACATAGGTAGGTATTCCTTAAAATGGTTCATTTTGTGGGGAGAAAAATCATTAACACATTCTTCTGCTATGAAGTGCTTCTGTTGGAAATTTTTAAAAAAGTATTTATTCTTAGATGTTCCTATAATCCACAGGCTAACCATTGCTGATTATTTTTTTTTAAATTTGCAGGTTTTGTCCATTTTTCTGATTTGTATTATTTTTCTTTTGTGCTCCCCATTCAAAATAATTTCCCTTCTCACCATTATATTAAATTTAGCTTTGCTACTACTTTGATTTCAAATTTTGAATGAGGAAAAATCCCCATTTTGATACTTGCTATTCTAGGTTGAATCCTGCAGAAAGAATGTTTGTGTGAGAAGTAATGGAACCCAAATCAGAACCGCAGAAGATGTGCCAAAAGATTTATTTCCACCATGGATTGATGTCCTTGGTTCAAGGTATTAAAATGCACTTGCCTTGTTTTCTACCTTAATTTCATAAAGACTCAGTGGTGCTAAAAATAATTATATTGGCATAAATTGAGCTATAAGATAAATGCTTATTTTCATATGAATATAAAGAAGGAAGGTTACAATGTGTATGTTTGTCTATCTGTCTGCCTATTTTACATCTTGTCTTTCACACTAGACTCTGTTTTAATCCAATGTATTTTTGATACCTCATTTCCCCCTGTAAAGAAATTCATCCTGAAGCTGCCTGTATGCTACATGTATGCATTACCATTCTTCTGTGTCTCTACTTTATACAGAAACAATATCAAATCTAACATAGAGTTTAGCTTGGCAAGAAGGCCATGATTTCATTAGCCTGAAGATATTGTAAGAAAAGGATAAGTCATAGAGGCATTACTGGTGAATATAGGAAGATTCCCAAAGCAATATTTATAGTGAAGGACTGAGAAACATGTGAATCAGTCCTATGTCAAATTCATATTGATTTAATTCTATCATGAAGCAACTTCTCTGACTGTTGAAAATGTTGAGTGAGAAGGTTTATCAGTTTATGTATCCAAATCTCCATTATTTTCTTTTCCAGATGGGAAGCTGATCAGACTTAGACATTAAAGGAAGTCATATCAACCTTTCATATGTCTTTCTCCTTTCTATTACATTCCACTCCTCCTATTAAATCAGTATGACAAGGAAGGATCTTCGATTCCTCCCCCGCTCCATTTTGCTCCGCTTTTGCCTTTAGCTTAGACTGGGCTTTTGTGGTTACTCCCACTATATTAGCCTGATTAGAATAATAATTCACAATATTAAAAAGGCAATAAGTGTAAATGAAATTGTTGTTTATCTATAGGCGCTTACTATAGAATATATGGTTCTATATTTTTTCTTCCATTATTATGGGAAATTTGTTTTTCATAGTGACAAATGTAATCATTCTTTTCCTAAAAAGATCCATGAGTGCCAACATTTCCAATAGAGATTATACAGCCATTGCCAAGGATGTATCAAAATTATGGCAACAATAAGTCTCCTGCGTGTATATTATTGTTAATCAGATTTTATTACACTACTGGCAGAAACTGGCACTTGGTCTACTTCTTCAAGAAAGAAAGAGACATGTATTTTTCTAAACAACATTTTAACATCTAAATCTTTGGAAATATGCCTACAGGATATATTTACTCCAAAAATCTTCTAAGGAAGCTACAGTTGGTCTTTGTTTTATTTCAGTTTTTGAATTTGCTCTTAAAAATTATAATTACAAAGATTGAAATTATAATAAACACACACAAACACACACACACACACACACATGTACTTATGCATGTCTTTGAGATGGTATACTAGCTGAGATATCAAAACACACAAATATAAAACAGTCAGAAATCCCTTCTTGTTTGATCATCTGTTCAGTAGAATGTGCCTTTTTTCATTGCCTCCCCTTACATGTCATATTACCATCAGCTGTTCTCATGTCCTAAGAGAATACTAACTACTGATCGATTGCCTGGACATGTCTGACTGTGGCCTACATATGCCCCAGGTACTTCATTTATTTGCCACAGTGGATTTGCTAGAGTGGAATTTAATCAATAGTTAATTCATTAATTCTGGTCCTCAAGAATGTAAGGCCTTGTGGTGGTGTAAAAAAAAGAAGCAGCTAGCTGGCTGGTTGGTTTTAACTGTGATTGAAATGTGACAATCACTGCAGTTGACAGCTTCAGCAAGTACTGGCATGCATATGAATTTTCTACTTCATCCTCTGTTAAGGAAACAAATTCAAGAAGAAAATAGCAGATTAAACAAATAGGAAGATACTGTAATCAGTATCTGCCAATGAAGAGATTATTTGGTTTCTAGCAGACTCCTATAAGCTGCACAATGCATATTCCACAAATTTTTGTAGCAGTTCTTCAAGAAATTGACCTTGCTTTTTAGAAATTCCTTAAGAGATCAACCCATTATTTGGGATCAGAAAAAGCTTTGCCACTTTAGTGGAATACTACAGAACCATACAAAAATAATTGCACTCACTAAACTTTATGTAGTCTTAACAGATCAGTGGGGGTTCCTACAGGTTTGGACCTGTTTGGCCGAACCGGTAGTGGTTTGGCAGCCTGGGTCGCTAGAACCAGCAGTGACGCAGGCCTGCCACACCTCCGGTGGCGCCATAAGTGTCACCATCTTGTTTTTTTTAGCTTCTGTGCATCTGGAATGAGCTGCCACCAGAGCTTCGCATAATCCCTGACCTCCGGTCCTTCCGACACGTCCTAAAAAGTTGGCTTTTCCAGCAAGCCGGCCTGGCCTGTTAATTTTAACTTATTTTAAATGTATTGTCTTTTAAATTCGGTTTGTTTTTTTGGATATGGATTTAATTTTTTTTAACTTTTGGGATGTGTGTTTTTTAATATACGCCACCCTGAGTCCTTTTGGAGAAGGGCGGCATATAAATACAAACAAACAAACAAACAAACAAACATTTGTAGAAAATTTTTATTGAACTGCGTATGCGCGCATCAAGCGCAACACGCACACACACACATGCAGTGTGGCCATGAGAGAAATGGCAGTAGTGCCTGCCAGAACCCACCCCTGTAACAGACTGCATATCATATCTGTTACAACAGAAAGTTTAGTTTCCCCTATTAGGCTAACAATTATCCGATGTCAAAATGTTCTTGTGGGCACAGCTATTATCAGTTGGTGTTTGTTAAAATGAATTCAATGGCTGAGAGATAGGGATCCAGTTCAGACACTCAGTTATATCTGAAGTTATATCTGGAGCTCCTTCTTGCCTCTTTATATGAAGTAAAAGGAAATGGCAAATGGTAAAGAAAATGTCAATTTGCAAAAAGTGGAAGTTGTATTTTTTTTAGACTAATATGGGTGCCTAACTAAGATCTAATTTGGTGTGGTGGTTAAGGCATTAGTCTAGAAACCAGGGGGGCAGTCCCATGGTTAGACACACACGCACTCCCTCATCCCCTCCCTCCCTCCTTCCCTCTCTTTCCCCTCTCTCTTTTGCAGGGTCTTTTTGAGGCAAATCCCAGAAGTCAACACTGACTTGAAGGCACCAAAAAAAGAAAAAAGAAAAAACAACCCAACCTTGAAATTAGGCTATTTTGGTGTTATAGTATTTGAAGGAATGAAAATGAATTCCTCCTTTGCTCCCATTTATCTGGGATTCTAAGAGGTCCTTTTACATTTGCTAAGAAAACAACAATAGAAGACCTTGAAAACAAGATGAGGCAGGCAAAGTGGGTGCACAAAGGCATATAGTGTTTTGTAACACCCTTTGATTGCCTACATAAAGACATGATTTTGGGGAGGAAGAGAAGGGAGACAGGCAGTCCTGCCCACTTGTCATCTTCCTCATATAGAGAATTTACAGGACTTAGAAGCTGACTTAAAAAATAAGTCCTAAGCATAATTACCTAGAAGGCAGAACAAAATGAATCCCTCCCTTCCTCCCATTTATTTGGGAATCTAAGAGTGAATTCAATAGGATTTAACACACAGAAACCATATGCATATGTTTCTTTTGACTGCAATCCAGTACAGACCATCTATTAATTAGTTTCCTTGTGGCAGAGAAACCAAAAATCAGGACCTCAACATTCTCTTCTTATTTTCAACCTGATTACCTGATTTATGCACACTTGCACGGTAATCTGAACACAACAGATCCTTTACCAGCATAACAGAAGATTCATCATACCTCCCTCCATAGAAAGTCAATTCAGTGTGACTTCCACAGTGTGACCACACATTTATAGATTTATGCTTGTTGAGATCAGATTTCCATCATGTCATTTTGAGTGGGAAAGAGAGAGTAGTCTGTGAGTTTATATGCAAAAGTAAAAATAATTCATTTTATAATAACTAACTTTAACCAGGTATTAATTCAATTAATGGCATGCTTTTTCTTGGCTCTGCCCTCTTTTTTTTGGTTTTTGAGTTTGGCCTCTGCAAATAAATATATATATTTATATGTGTGTATACGGACTCAAATGAATATGATGATATGTCACATGCATGGAGAGAAGTAGGGAAGAGAAAAGGTTTCTAGGATTGAGTTTAGTGGGATTCTGAATGCCCCATTGTCAACATAAGGAAGCTGGGCAATACACTGATTTTTTTGTTTTTGTTTCAGTTTATTATAATTCAATTTAATCTTTCTTTGGGTAGATCACCTTAAATCCAGGATTGTCTTCCTTCTGGGAAATGCATCATTCAGAAAATCACATAAACACTTTCAACATTCATCTGCTATTAAATGATTTACTGTTTTCTTAAGTGAGTTAAGGTAGAGGAAAGTAGATTTATTTGTAAACCCAAGTGTCAAAACACATCCATTAAGTGTATAACATGCAACTGACATGTACATATACATTGAAAGTATTTGCTCAAACTAATTTCATTTAAAATAAGCATACAAAGTTCTGATCTATCCCCATCTTCTCCATTCTCCTGGTGAATCTTCAAAAGATCATACATTTCATGGCAGCATGCTGAGGGTTAAGATCAGGGGTGTCAAACTTGTGGCCCATAGGCTGGATGTGTCACATGCTGGCCATGCCCACCACCAATTTAGAGATTGGGGGGAAGTCACAATAGATCCCATGACGACAATGTGACATCACAAATTTGACATCCCTGCTTAAGATAGTTATTTCTTGATATTCTACATTCTTGCTGCTCATGGTGATAGTAATAGACATGGACGCATCCTCGCTGTAGGTCCCACCGCACCCAGTCTTGTGGGAGGTGAAATGGGAGGCGCCCTTGATATTCCATCAAGAAATTGATAGGACCTATTCTATTCTGATTTATTAAACCTTATAAAATATATATTTGTGCCCATTTCATCTATTGCCTAAATAATGCTGTAACCCTGGGAAATTACAGATGCAATTTTCCTCCTCTAATTATATAGATTAAATATTCTGGATTTTGGTGTCAATTAGATGTTTCTCAAACACGGAATACCAGAAATGGAATAGAGAATTAGATCAACAATTACAGTCCTATTAGTTTATCACAAACTTTATATACTATATTTCCATTTAAATGTGTTCAAATTCATTTATGGGAAACCATAAATTCTAATCCAGTTTTAAGCATGAAACCAATTGGGTAACTCTGAGCTAATTCCTTTATTTCAACCATAGAAAGAAACAGTGACTAATTTACTTCAGAAACATTGCCAAGAAAACAGCATAGACATCTCCATGCAATCACTAGGAATCAAGACTGACTTCAATGAGGGCGGGGGAGGGAGGGAGGGAGGGAGAGAGAGAGAGAGAATCATAGTTAATTATGGTTTGTCAAACCATAACTTAGAGTGAGATGTTAACATAAACATTAGTTTAGAGATGTACAGTCACATGTTGCTGAACAGATGTCTAAATTCAAGTATGACTGCTTTGAGGAGAGTTTGATTTCATCTTAATTCCGTCTTGTGCAAAAACATTTTAACAAAATCAGTATGCTGTGCAAAATGTCAAAGAACTTGATACAAAATACTTGTCATTTACCACTGGCTTATTTAGTTGCAAAATAATACACATTGAGATGATATTTCAAACTGTAGATTCATTTTAAACATTTAGTATCCCTTTCTTTGTTCCTTTGTTTCTTCTCTTTCAATCTTTTGTTCTTTCTTTTTATATGTTTGTCAGTAAATCATTGATATGTAAGAGGTATTTTTTCCTTTGAGTTGAATATGCAGTGAATATAAAATAGACTTCTACAGACTGTGGCATTAATTCAGTAAGTCAGATGAAGACTTCAGAATAATAATAGTGACTCTACAAGTAACCTGTGAAGTTATCCCTTCACAGTTGACATCAATTCTTCCATTACAGATTGTTATTGCTAGGTGTTCCTCTGTTTATACCTCAAGCTAGTGAAATAGTTCACTGTGTTATTTTTATTCTGTAAGATGCCATTTTTATTATATCAGCTGCTGTTTCTGAACATAAGTATCTAACTTTAAATGAATGCTAATTTACAGTGTCACAAAGAATTCTGACAGGTACTATGTTCTTGGATTATATTACTTTCTAAAACGATCCATCCAAAAGTCGGTGATGTTATGTTTCCCCCACAGCAGAAAAGATATAAGGATTTACTTAAATCTTAAACAGGCAACTGGAACTTAAAGAAAGTCATCTTTAGCTCATCAATGTTCACATTGTAATGTTGAAGGCTGCCTTTAATCAACTTATTTTGGACAGATTGTAGCTTCATTTATTAATCTTCTAGCCATAAGGTTGTAGGATTCTCTTGTTTTTAATACTTATCCTAAAGCTCCATTCCTATTCTGGGTGGGAATTCTGCCAGTTGTAGTGCCAAACATCTGAAGCAAATTAGGTAGAAGTCTGACCTTGAGTAATTGCATGAGATCCTATTGTTGTTGTTCTTGTTTCCATTTCCATTCAGTATTTTTATCCAGAGGGCATTCAAGGTATGTACAAGGGGAGGGAATTTTAACCTTTTTACTTCAGCTTCTTCACTTCTAAAATCATCCTTTTTTTTCTGCTACTGGCAACAAAAAGGATTTAAGAAAATGAAGGAGAAGAGTGAGAAACAGTTTTCTTGAACAAAGCATCTGCAGATAAAAAGATTTAAGCCTCCTTTCCCTTGTGTGGTAGTTTAGTTCAATTCATGGCTTTACTTGTTTTTAGAGTAAATTCAGAGGTTAACTGCATTCTGTATCATTAACATTATATGCAGTTCTCCCATGAAATATCTGCAGTATGATATTATAAGAAAGGAACTATTTAATTATTTACATTTCTACTCAGGCATCTTTTGAGGAATATATTTAATGCATGTTTTGAAGACACAGAACTGGATTGAATATTCAGATCTTTACAATGAATCTTGAAATACAGCACTTATATTTCAGAACATTTAAATTACACTCATAACGAATCAGAGTCAATGTCTCCCATAAATTTGGGTTGTGAACAGCTCCTTTTGTGACCCTTCCCCAACTGAGTTATTCTCTCCCAAACTGAGAGAAATTTGGTAAAGAAAGGGGAGGAAATACAAAGAGTAAGAAGAAAGTATTGCTTGAGAAATTACAAATAGGTAGAAGAAAGTGTTGGTTTTTTAAAAGAAAAAGAATGCATAAGTATATCAATAACAATATATAAAATAATTTTCAACTGCTGTAGTTTGTACTACTTATTTTAAATTCCTGGGCCTTTCCAAATCTAATTCCAGATCCTAGAATTTTGATCCAATTTTCACTTTTTAAATTCCATGATAAATTTCTTTGACAATAAAAAAATAGGTATCACCAAGATAAATAGACTGTGCTGAATATTTAAATTGTTTCTAAAACTCAAAGCAAAGTAGCCCAGACCTTTTGCATCTTTGGAAAGGTTTTGGCTGTTATCTATTAATTCTTAAATACACCTAAATTTAACCGGGTTGAATGTGACTACAAGCCTATTCATCACCTACTATGTCTCATGATTTTTCCTTGGTCTAGATTTATACTCCTTATTGTCAATACCTTACACATTTCTGCTACTATAGTTCTGATTTCGTTGCCCAACAGATGGACTATGTAGGATGGTCATGTTAATCAGGAATGTAGTTGTATGTACCCCAAATGCCAGCATTAGTGTTTAATGCCTTTCCTGTAGTGGGAAAATGTGAGATGGCTGAAACATTGCTGAAAAGCAAGGTTCTACATTTAGGCAAGAAAAACGAAATGCACAGATACAGTATAGGTGGTACCTTGCTCAATAGTAGTAACTGTGAGAGGGATCTAGGAGTCCTAGTGGACAACCATTTAAATATGAGCCAGCAGTGTGCAGCAGCTGCCAAAAAAAGGCAACACAGTTCTAGGCTGCATAAACAGAGGGATAGAATCAAGATCACGTGAAGTGTTAATACCACTTTATAATGCCTTGGTAAGTCCACACTTGGAATACTGCATTCAGTTCTGGTCGCCACGATGTAAAAAAGATGTGGAGACTCTAGAAAGAGTGCAGAGAAGAGCAACAAAGATGATTAGGGGACTGGAGACTAAAACATATGAAGAATGGTTGCAGGAACTGGGTATGTCTAGTTTAATGAAAAGAAGGACTAGGGGAGACATGATAGCAGTGTTCCAATATCTCAGGGGTAGCCACAAAGAAGAGGGAGTCAAACTATTCTCCAAGGCACCCGAGTGTAGAACAAGAAGCAATGGGTGGAAACTAATCAAGGAGAGAAGCAACTTAGAACTGAGGAGAAATTTCCTGACAGTTAGAACAATTAATCAGTGGAAGATCTTGCCTCCAGAAGTTGTGAATGCCCCAACACTGGAAGTCTTTAAGAAGATGTTGGATAGCCATTTGTCTGAAATGGTATAGGGCAGTGGTGGGCAACCTTTTTTTTCAACTGAGCCAAATCTCGCCAAAACCACGATTGAAATTTATTTTGAGAGCCACATTTTTAAAACCGAAAATACATAGGATGGTACACTGTTTTTAGTTTCAATAAACTCTGGCATTTGAAGCACGCAAGTCTTAAAGCTGTCAAGTTACAAGATCCTTGCATCTCTAACCCTTTAGGAAAAAAACCCCAAGGGGTCTTCAAACCTGACAGCTTTAAGACTTGTGGACTTCAACTCCCAGAATTCCTCCTCCAGTCATGTTGGCTCAGGAACCCTTGCATTGAAGCATGCAAGTCTTAAAGCTGTCAAGTTGCAAGACCCTTGCACCCCTAACCCTTTAGAAAAAAACCCAGGGTCTTCAAACCTGACAGCTTGAAGACTTGTGGACTTCAACTCCCAGAATTCTGAGAATTGAAGTCCACCAAGGGCATCAATCATATTAGCTCAGGGATCTGAAAAATTGGCTCTTAAGACTGGTGGACTTCAACTCCCAGAATTCTGAGAGTTGAAGTCCACCAAGGGCATCAATCATATTAGCCCAGGCAGGGATCTGCAAAATTGGCTCTTAAGACTGGTGGACTTCAACTCCCAGAATTCTGAGAATTGAAGTCCACCAGTCTTAAAACAGCCACCTTTGCAGACCTCTGTGTTAGCCCAAAGCCTGGCGCTGGGCGGGCCTTGCTCCCCCATTGGTGGAGCCCCAAGAAGCGAGGAGGGAGAAAAAGAGACGGAGGCAAGGAGCTTCTCCCCCCCCCGCGCGCAAAAATCTTATCAGGGAGCCGGCGGGCAGTAGCAAATTAGCTGATCACACGGCGTGATCGGCTAATTTGCTACTGCCCGCCCGGCTCCCCGGTTAGATTTTTGCTGGGAGGAGGCAGGGGGGGAAGCTCCTTAGCCTCCGTTTCTTTTTCTGCCTCCTCGCTTCTCGTCCCCGCCCGACTTCAGGATCCTCCCTAATCATTGTGGGTCGAAAAGAAAAAAGGGAAAGGGGCGCTTGTTTTGAAGTGCCTGAGAGGAGGGAGGGGAGCGGGCGCCCGGCACACAGAAGAGCCACATTAAAGTGTGTAAAGGGCCGCATGTGGCTCGCGAGCCGCGGCTTGCTGACCACTGGTATAGGGTTTCCTGCCTAGGCAGGAAGTTAGACTAGAAGACCTCCAAGGTCCTTTCCAACTCTGCTATTTTATTATTGTATTAAACCATTGAGATGATCTTACCTGCAGATGATCAGGTAACTTGTGCAGTTGAAGGTTTTTCCACTACTTTCTCTGAAGAAGCTGAAATCACAAGACAATTGTGCTACTGCTTCTGCAAGCATGGTCTTAAGTTATCAGTGCCTTCACTGAAGAAAAAAAAATGAAAGGACAAGATTGCTACAAGCCACTCGATTTCACAAATGAGTCAACGGAATATCTATCAGTGCAGCCATGTCTTGCACGGCCAACAATATTTTTTTAGGAAATGCAGTGTTTTGTTTCTGTCAAGTATATCTATAATGTGTTACATTATACTGAATTTATTAATGTAAAAATACTTGTTTGTAGAATCTGAAAGCAACTGAGGAGAGGTATTAAAGTGAGGCTGTGATTCTATTTTAAACTAAAATTTAGCACTTGTTTTCTATTAAATGTCAGGGTCAATTATATATAAGAGTCTTCAACACTACCTTTCTGCCAAAGAATGAATCATAATTTAAGTGCTCTATAATGATCCTTCAGCAGAAGAGCTGCTTTCAGACCCAGGTAAAGCTCCCTCCCATTGCAGCAAAGTTACAAAGGACACCTGTAAGGATTTGAGTGTTAGCGCAGGAGCTGAAGTAAATTACAGTTGGTATTAATTGAATTATGCATTAATTGTTTTGCTGCTTCAGATCACTTCAGATTAACTGGACATCACCAGGACAACCAAATGGCATTGTTTTAGGATATGAACTATTGCGTAAAGCTCAGCATCCCTGCCCTGAGGCAAAGCAACTGTCAAAACATCAAAGGGAAGGAACGTGCCTGCTCTTGGAATGCAACATTCATGAAAACATACATGGAAGACGATGCTGTAATCCCCAGTTTAAGGTAACACCATGTAATATGCTGGCTTTAACCTCCTCCTCCTCCCCCACTCCTCCTCCTCCTGCTCCTCCTCCTCCTCCTCTTCTTCTTCTTCTTTCATATCCATCATCGGGCATTGGCAATATTGTTGGCGATCCTATTTTTATCAACAGCTGCACAAAAAAGTGCTGTTGAGTTTTGTCCAAACCAGTCCCTTAGTTTTTGAAGCCATGATGTCACTCTTCTGCCTGGCCTTCATTTGCCTTCAATCTTTCCTTTCCTTGGAGAATTGTGAAGTATGCCATATTTTTCCAGATGTCACATCACATGTCCAAAATAGTCTAACTTTCGCTTTTTTATGATTTTGACTTTATGACTTTTTATGGCTTTCCCAGGCGGCTTTCACCTCCTCATTTCTGATTTTTATCAATCCAACTTATATGTAACAGCCACCTGTAAAGCCACATTTCAGATGCTTCTAGTGTCTTCAAGTGACTTTCTGTCAGAGACCAACTCTCTACTCTGTAGAGCAGGATAGAAAAGATGTAGCATCTGACAAGCCTGATTTTCAATTTTAGGTTTATGTCGTGACTACAGAAGACCTTTTTCATTTTGAAGAATGCTCCTCGAGCTTTCTCTATCCTTGTTTTTACATCAGTGATCATGTCATGTTTAACCCCTACCCCAATCAAACTACAGGTAGTCCTCAGTTTACAATACCTCATTTAGTGACCATTCAAAGTTACATCGCTGAAAAAAAGTGACTTATACCATTTTTCATATGACAATTCCAGCATCTCCATGGTCATGTGATCAAAATTCAGATGCTTGGCGACTGGGTCATATTTATGATGGTTGCAGTTTCCCAGGGTTCTGGGATCACCTTTTGTGACCCTCTGACAAGCAAAGTCAAGGAGAAAGACTGATTGTCTTAATTACTATGGTACTTAATTTAGTAATTGAAGTGATTCATTTAATAACTATGGCAAGAAAATTTGTAAAATGAGGCAAAACTCCCTTAGCAAATGTTTCACTTAGTAACAAAAATGTTGGGCTCAATTGTGGTAATAAGTTAAGGACTACCTATCTAAAGGATCACCCACTTCTATATGAGCTTCTGCATACACATTTCCTAAAGCTGCACTAAAAATGCTTCTCCAGTCAAAAAGTAAATAATATACTGATTCAAACCAATATTTTCTACCCATAATATCCAGAATTTGAAATATTTTTCCAGGCAGAGGATCTGCAGGCAGTTAAAACCAATGCTGGAACTGTCGTGTATAATCAAGCACATGACACAGGTTATTGACTTCCTTCAACAAATGTTCAATTCCTTGATGTCTGATTTTGTTCTATTAATGCATGCAGGATTATGCTTACGAATCAGAATCATGTTATAAAATTGCTTTACATTTATACCTTTGGACAGTTGATATGTTTAGTTAGTCATCTTCCAGCCTTGTTTGCAGCAAAGGGGACATACTGATCTGTCCCGCACAACTGTTGGAAATATATTTAGTGATACATTTTGCATTCTTAATCATTGTTATTTACTTAATATTTAATAGTGCTTTAATGGTGGTCTAAGGTTGGTTTATTTTATTTAAAATAATTGTAGCTTTAGAGGATCCCGTGAAATGAAGTAAAACAATTATTTCAAGTTAAATAAATTTATTTTTAAATTAACTTGAAATGCACATTCATAAACATTGTCACTGAAAGAGAAGAACGTAAGGGACAGAAGGCATAGTAACATTGCAGTTTCTAAGACATGAAGACAATAGTAAAATGTCACCTGTCAACCCTGAAGCTGACCTGACTGATGCCATTTTGAGACTTCAGTGTTGACTGTCATATAATGATACTCAGTCCCTCAGGTTATAAGCCAGGGATAGCTATACATTTCTATTTTCCAGAAACCCAATCCCATCGCTCAGGAGGTCAATAACAGTAGAAGCTTCACAGTCCTAGCACTACGAAGTGAGTTGCTTTATTGGAGACAATAAAAGTATTGTATAATATGGATGATCTGCCCATTACAGAACACACAAGCCAAGCACTATATGTATGTCAGTTCTAGGGTTTAAATTGTAAGCCGTTTTCCTCCCTCCTTTTCACATCAACAAGATTTTAGCCAGTGTTTTCCTCCAGCTTTTGCTTCTATCTGCCCTGTGGAGTGCTGGTTTCCATCTGCCCTCACTTTAGCTACCAGCTATCTTCCCCCTCCTGTTGTGTGACCGTGGAGAGCATTGTACATTTCTGCCAGTTTCTACTTCTGCATTGGCTGGAGCTTGAAAGGAGGCTTCCATCTCTTCAAAAAAATGTTTATCATCTCCTCCTTGTATCTGGAAATCTTTCCATGTCTGGAAATGCATCATTCTATACATTTCTATAGTACGGGAATCAAGGCTGTTGCCGTGAGTTTATATTGTTTTAGTAATAATAACCTTGCAGTGATTCTGTAACAATATTACAGAATTCTGAGTTCTACCATGAAGCTCGCATATATCCTACACATCTGCACTGCTGAATGGAAACAAGTCCCTATTGATTTTATTTTTAACATAGCATAATAATTTCTCAATGGTGCCTGACCACATTATACAGATCCATTTCCAAAAATATTATGCTACCTTTATTGTGGTACTGTAAAAATGAAAAGAGATAACTAGGGAATATTCGCTAGTGAATTTCTGTCTTTTTAAAAATCATTTATCACAATATAGATGGAAAATATTAACTTATTGAGATGGTTAAATTCCTTTTGGGGTACTTGCTTGATTGACTGATTTGATGCTACTTTACAGCAAATCCATTTAGTTTTTTCTATAAGAGGGTGGTTGTTTATGTGCTAATGATGAGCAATTCTGAATGAGGCCTATCATGATTTGTCAGAAATATTTTAAATTTGTGGTCATTTGCAGATTAATGTTTGTTAGTTGCAAGTTCAGAGTTGGATCAATACTGCAGTCAGAACAGTAGAAGCCTATACATTTTTTTATTGACAAATGAGATAGAAAACTCTTAGTCTGAAGGTAAGATTTAATATAATAAAATAATGTCCCTATTTGTCAGCAGCAGCATCACACATGTAGTGACAGTGTGTATTCATAAGATTTGTTGTCAGACAAAACATCAATTAGGAAAGTGAATTATCTCAGTGATTCAAACAAAAATATAAATTATGCTGGCTGACATAACCTTAACCACAAAGTCTGTGGAGTGATGGATCAGTCCAGGCAGTGTTTACCACTTCCCCTTAAAAGGAATATTTGTTTATGGTATATTTTTTTTCTCTTTAAGATTACAGAATAAAGTAAAATATATTGTACAACTTAGGTATCAAATAAGTTGTACAATATATTTACTTTCTTCTGTAATCTCTAAAACTATTTTAAGCAGTCACTAAGGTAGATTTTTTTATATACAAGTATGTTTTGAGGCTTGAAAATCCTGTTTGTCATTTAATGATAATTGAGTTTTAATATATATCCCTTCCTCTCTATTAGTCCAATAAATCAAGGCCTTATTCTACCATCCTGTTTTTCATAAGCCAACCAACCAACCGTGCACTGAGGGAAATATAATCCCCAAAGTCAATTACCTGGAAGAAGGAGGTTTCCAGACTCAGTGGCCATGATGGACAAGTTAATCAACTTGAAATAAGACAAGTTTCTGCTTATTTTCTTGATTTTAGTATTATAATAACACTATGTTGAATATACAGTATACTCTATATTGCCTTCACATACTTATGTAAGAAGGTGTAGACTGGTTACAAGTACTTTTCATTGGAAGGATTTATGTAAAGTATTCTTTTGTATGCACAATTCTTAACTGGGTTTTAATTTAGCATCAACTGGATGTTAATCATGGTTACAATAGCCATGTATTTCCTGTTTTGGGCCAAAGGCCTTCATATTGTGTTGTTGTTGTTGTTGTTGTTGTTGTTGTTGTTATTATTATTATTATTTTATTCATTAAACATGAAACTCAGCCAATTAAACATTCAAAAATGTATCACAAATACCATTGACTGGAGCTAATGGTTGATACAGTTTGGGGCCAGCATCCTACGTATCAACCAAGTACCTTCTTAAAATATAAGATGTTCCAAGTAGCGCAGTTTTTTGCAGTTCCGTTGGTGTTATTGCAGGAAGCTGCAATTTGTTGAGGTATCTTGTAAAATTCTTGGATATGGTGCCAAGTGCCCCGATGACAATGGGTATCACTGTTACATGCTTCATTCATAGTCGTTTAGTTTCGATGGCCAGGTCGCGATATTTCATTATTTTTTCTAGTTATTTTTCTTCGACTCCGGCATCTCCTGGGACAGCGATATACTTTGTATACTTTGGCCCTCTACAACTGTGATACCTGGTGTGTTGTGCTCCAAATGACGATCCGTTTGTATTCGAAAGTCCCACAAGATCTTCACCTTCTCATTTTTGATAACTTTTTCCACTATATTGGCAATAGTTTGTAGTACTTGTTCTTGAGCAGCCAGTATTAAACCTTCCATTTCTTTCTTGATAGTTCCCATCTTAAGCCATGCCCATGTCAAGTTGTCATCACATTTTCCTTCAATGTTTTTCAAGTGCTGTCCATGCAAAGCTTTGGTTTTCCATCTATTTAATTTGTCATCCAGCTGTTTTTCCTTATATTCTGCCTTTGTTTCTGTTCTTTTTATGCTGTTCTCTGTTTTCACAGCCTGCAACAATTTTTCTGTGCTTTGGTTCACATAATCATTCAAACTTTTTCTTCTTCTGCAGTTTGATAGATTTGCAATAGCCCCCTGACCTCTATTTTTCTTGGCAGGTACAACCTGTCAATGTCACATCGTGGATTTAAAGTGTGGTACATATTCAAAAGTTTGCTGTTTTGCGGTCCAAGTATTCCAGTTCAGCCAAAGTCCAGTTGATGATTCCAGCTGAGTAGTGTATCACTGGAACTGCCCATGTATTAATGGCTTTAATTATGTTTCCAGCATTCAGCTTGATTTTAATATTTTGTGGACCCTCCTGATGTATTCCTTTTGCGTTGACTCTTTGACTTTTCCATTCAAGATGTTATCCGCTTCCAATATGCCTAGGTACTTGTAACCATCATCCTTTGCTAATGCTTTCACTACATTTCCATTTCCCAGTTCTATTCCTTCTGTTTTTTCCATTTTTCCTCGCTGAATGGATAAAGTTTATTTTGATGTCACTGCTGAACAGTTGAACTGTGTTGATTTAAGTTCAGTGGGGCTTCTTGCATATATTTTTAAGTCATCCATGCATAGTAGATGGTTTATCTTGCCATGTTGGCTTGAGATTTGGTATCCCAGTTTTGTGTTTCATAGAATTATTGTCAGTGGAATAATGCAATGTTGAACAGTAGTGGTGAAAGTGAATCCCCTTGGAAGATTCCTCATCTGATGTTGATTTCACCAATGTTCTCCCCATTTGTTGTTAGAACTGTTTTCCATTTTTGCATATTTGCTTTAAAAAATGTACAGATATTTTTGCTGACTCCAAAGTTTTCCAGACAGGTGTTAATCCAGCTGTGGGGTAATGAGTCAAATGCCTTCTTGTAATCAATCCATGCCATATTTAAATTTGTTTTTCTTTGTTTTGCATTTTTTATCATCACTATTATCATTATTATATACTTTATTCATTAAACATGAAACTCAGACAACTGAACATTCAAAAATGCATCACAACTATCATTGACTGGTGCTAATGGTTGATATGGGTTGCTGCCAGGGTCCTAGGTATCAACCAAATAGCTTTTTAAGATGTACAATGTTCTGAGTAGCACAGTTTTTTTTGCAATTCCGCTGGTGTTATTGCAGGAAGTTGCAATTTCTTGATGTGTTTTATAAAATTTTTAGACATGGTGACAAGTGCCCTGATGACAATGGGTATCACTGTTTACTACTACTACTACTACTACTACTACTACTACTACTACTTCAAGAATAAATCATATTCATTGATCCTTGGATAGTTCATTATTTTCCTTTGCAAATGAAACCTAACAGTAAATTTTTAAAAGCTGCATTTTATGTATTCAATTTATATGGCTGCCCATTTAACCAGTGACCCTGCGCCTTGAACAAATTTTTAAAAAACAAAACAATTATAATAATATAAAAATTAAATATTACTACCAAAGAGTAAATCATGCATCATAATTGCTAAAATAATCAACGAATGTATCCCTGCACATACTCAGGATCTTAGCACCCAGGCAAAAAGCCAAGACTTTAATGACTTAAAAAACATGAGCTGCATTTGGTTTTTTTATTTTTTTTTTGTCTTTGTTATCAACTATTATTAAGTCTGGGGTGTTATGTGTCAGATGTTTATCTCTTTGAATTGTAACATTCTAGAGTTATTTCATTTCATTTCTTCATTTTTTATTACTTCGTTTATTTTGTAGTCCCAGCAGTTTTACTTGTAAATACTATTTCTTGCAGATATTCCAATACACCATTGTTGCTACTTTGTAACGCCGCTGTTCCTAGTCAGTCTTATGTGATCTTCTTACAGCAACTAACTAGGTGATCCACAGTTTCTTTGCAGAGGTGGCATTTGCTGTCTGTAGCTGTCTTCTCAATTCTAGTTTTGTATGTCTTTGTTCTTTGTTTTTTATGCGGTCCAACTAGTTCAGTATTGTTAACATAAGAATCAATACAATGACAACCAGTAGTGGTGACAGTAAGTATCCTTGAAAACTTCTCTCTTGATATTAAACCCTTCCAGTGTATCACCATTAACCAAAAAACTTTGTCTTCCATTGTGCCATTGATCTTTGCACAACACATCTGTTGTTTCTATTGACTTCAATTATTTTAATTTATAACCTATTATTTATTTTATTGGGTTTTTTATATTTGTAAGCCACCAAGAGTGAGTTGGGTGACCATATACATGTTCTTACATAAATAAATCAATATCATTTCTCCATATTTTTCCTACTGTTTCTCATTCAGTTCGATGAAAGCGGATTTTCCTAGAAGATATTTTCCCAAAATGAAGAGAATGTTGCTGAAATTCTTCGTGCTAATTTAATTATGAGGTGACCAAGGTATAAATCTCAAAGGAAGCTATCAGAATGGAACTTCTCCTTTTTTTCCACATTAGTAAACTTAAACAGTTTAGGAAGCTTCAAATTTAGAGAGATGATGATACAATGAGTTGTATTCAACTCTTCTGCCTAGTAGAATCCTCTGCCACCTCTCATATTAAAATGAAGTTCAAAAATAGCACAATAGAGAACAAATATCACTTTTATAAACTCCATGCTCCTAGTTAGACCAGCCCATGGAGGACTGTATCCTAAAAATAAGGCATAATATTAAAAAAAAAAACCTTTAGAGGACCTGAAAGGCAGATTGTAGGACATAATTAATTTGATTCTAATTCTCTTACATATAAACTACTATCAACTATTTTAACTAATAAGACAACTTGGTCTGATTGGAATCAGATGCTACAAAATGTTTTGCAGAATCATGGCAAACGTTTTCATTTGAAAACTCATCTAAGGGAGACCTTTTTTCTCTTATTCATCTTATTTTGAAATCAAATTATACAAACTATACTGATGCTGATGAGAACATAGAAAATAATTAGGGAATAGCAGTATTTTTAATTGGATGGCTTAGGAAAGCAGATATATATGTCTGATTACACCATCCTAAATTGCCATCCCTAAATAAAAGATGATGAGATAATACAGGCCTAATAAGAACCCTGGCTGGCTGGTATACACTTAAATATAAGAGGATGAGATAATGATGATCATTACCAATTTCAGTAGTTGGCTTTTGGGGGGGAATATGACATAATCCTGATAGTTCTTAAATACATTTTGTTTTATGGGCTGATAATGCATATCCTCTGGGCTTCAGACCAATACAAATAGGATCTCTCCTAAAATGCTGCCAAAAATGCTATTTTGTAATTTACAGCCTGTTGCAAAGGATGTTGGGGAGCTACATAATAGTTCAAAGATACAAATGGGAGCCTGGCTGGATCACGTAGTTTCAAGGGTGTGCTGAGTATAAGTAAATTGTGAGCTGTTTAAGAAGTACATAATAGGCAAATAATGTGGATGGAATTTTGCCTCAGAAAAATCATTGAGTTGATGATAAGAAGTTTTACTGGGAAAGAGATAGCTCCGAAGGATTTGAAAATGTAAAGCACTTTTGACATTTAAGATAATTGTTCAAAGAGCAGTATAAATTGAAGCCTTGGTCCTTTCCTGAACACTAATTTCTCATCACTGAGTAGTAATACTATTGCTTCCACTGCTGCTATTTCTCTTGTTTCTCATAATAGAAATAATAATCTCATATTTCCATCCAGAGGATCAAAGCACCCTTCAATAAAAAATGCAAACTATGCAAAACAAATAATCATCATTAAAATACATGCATAAATCTAAAAATAATACTGATGAAAGAACTGTTTTAATTTCCCTTCCTTCTAATACTAAATGAGAAACTGGTGGTTGTAAGTAGGAGAGTTGGCAGGAAATAGAAAAACAACAAGAAACCAGCCAAGCATTCGACACTGGCCAGCTGATCAGTTGGCCAATAGAATAAATAGTTGACTGTATGGATTACATTCTTTATAGTCAGAAAGCATATGCAGTCATGGCATACAAATATACATGATATAGGATTGCATTAGGCATAACTGGGCTGTAAAAAATCCAAGTGACCACTAAATGACAATAAAATGTTTTTTATATCTCTTTGCTGCCATCTAGTGGTCATCTGAATTTTGCAGCTGGTATGCTTGTTATGGCAATAACCCTGATGCCAGGGGTTCTGAAGGCCTTTAAACTGCAAACCCATATTTTCCTGCTGTTTTTTGTTACTAACAGTGGCTAAGACAAAAATCAGTTCTGCAGTTTAAAAGGCTTATTTGCTCCTCTGCAATTTATCTGTGTCAAAGAAGGTCTGGCAAAACTATTCCCAAATTACATTGGAGAAGTATGTTTTGTGTCCAACTTAACCTATTCAAGTTGCAAAGCAGATTTAGGCTAATTGAAAAGCTGCAAATGCAGTCTGTATTCAAAAGTATTCAAAAGCTGTGGTTTGGATCCAGGTTATTTTTTCTGAGCATGGAAGGATTCCTTTTGTCTGTATGCGGAAAACAGGAAATACACTGGATCATTTCTGCCGACCAACCTAAGGAATGAGTGATTTTCATCAACCTGGTAAAATAATTTCCTAAAACCACCCATCTTTGGGGATGACATACACATACAAAAGGATGCACTATGGCAATGCAATGCTGCTTTCATCATTTCCCTCTTTCATCCAATTTCCCTGGAAGACACCTCCATGTAAGAAAGAATGTGGAAATTATTGCCTTTGCACCGAGAAGAGAATTTTCCAAATGTTAAGGCATGGTTCTAAATTATAATTTATCAAAATGAGCAAATCTGATATATTTTAAGTCCATCTGTTATTTTTAAATCAATATTTTCACCTGTTAACTTATTTATTTATTAAACATTATTTTGGTACCCATGTATAGAGGAAGCAATAAAATATATGAATTGTTCTCATTTAATGATTAACCACTTTAGAAAGTTGGCTTCATAACCAGTGTAAATTTCTGTAATTTTCTTTATCTTCTGTTCACTCCGATTTCTAGCTTCTCACTTGTTTAAAAGTAATTGCAGCAAGAAAAATGAATGTCACAGTATTACTGATATGCTCAGAAGAACTCAGTGGGACTAATCACATGAATAGCTTAGTGCCTAAAGGAATAACAATACCCTAACAAGCT
Source organism: Natrix helvetica (assembly GCF_964273705.1). NCBI lineage: Eukaryota > Metazoa > Chordata > Lepidosauria > Squamata > Natricidae > Natrix > Natrix helvetica. The sequence goes on from NC_138552.1 coordinate 243,649,321, forward strand.
TGTCTATGAACTAGGTAGTAGCTTTCCACTAATAATGTTGCACTCTCATCTGTCAGTGTTTAGATAAATATTTTATTCTACTGTAGACTTTCATTAAACTTATGTGCTGATGCCTGTTATGTGAGGTAGAGATACAGAAGACTGTACTTAAGAATTTGTTCTCTGGATTCTTCTGGAACAGGACTTAAATAAATAATCAAGTGGATATCAAAATAGAAATACAGTACATGGCATGATGGAGGGAAACATAATAAAACTGAAGAGAGAATCACGCTATATTTCTCTTTTCTGTTACAGAACTAGTTCTTGGTCTTCCTTCTGTAATATATCAGAGAATTATTCAGAAGTCATACTGGGAGTGCAACATAGGTACTTCCTCTTTTTGCCACATTATCTAGACCTTAATGAACTGATGATTTACAGTATGTCAAACTGCTGCACCATTCTAAGCTATATCTGGTATATAGTGACCAATGTGGTCTTCCAAAGCTGAGGAAGAAATATATCTCAGTAAAGCCAGTTGACAGTTGCATCTGAAGAGGGATCTGGAGATGTAGCCTTTCTTTCATTTATAGACCGCATCTTGGTTTAAAGATACCCAGTAGTGTAATCAAAAGCAAAATGTCAATGGCCATAGTGTTTTTAGCAGTTTAACAATTTTTTGACCCAGGAAAATTGATTCCATAGAATGCTAGCTTTAAAAAAGATATACAGCTGAATTTAGGATTTTACTTTGCTTTACACATCTGTGGAGGTTGTAATTGCAAGGATTTGTCCTAAAGTTCCTTTATATCACCGTCATAACTGCAAACAGTCACTAAACAAGTCAGTTCCTAAATGAGGACTACCTGTAAAACTACCTGTAGTGATAATATTTTTTATGAAATTAACAAAATTAAGAACATTTAGACATATAGAAGATGAAGAAAATTAATTGAAATTCATTAATAAGCATGGTAGAGAAGTCATCTTCTTACAGCAATCTTTTGTAAATATCTTTTGGCGGGTCACCAGTCTTCATGACAATCATTTTTTGGTCATTGTTATGCTTTCTTTTAAAGTTGTTTTATTTTACACTATAGATTTGAGATAACTTTGGCTTATTATATACGCCACATGACAAGTTGCCTAAAAATCATGATCAAAAAGTTATATATGCCACATAAAAGTTACAGTATATATGCTACATTACTATAGGAAGCACTAAGAGTGAATACGCTGGGGGTGGGAAGGGGTGACCTTACTTTTTTAAGGTATAGATTGTTCAGTTGTCTCTTTTTTGATGTACAAAGAGTGGGAAAGAATAATGTAATGATTTTGCCCTTGCTCAAGAGCCAATTCTTTTAACAATGCATTAAATAGATTATCATATATTTCCTAGTGAAATGGCAGAGCAATCTCAAGTGGTCTAAATTTGAATGTTTATGTGATGTAGACATATATCTGATCAAACTGTCTTTCAGATTGCAACATCTTCCAAATAGCCTTGCATGTCTCTACCTCCACCTGATGCACCTGGCAGGACCCAGTTACCTGCGGGATCGTATCCTCCCGCACACATCCCTACGACCAATCCGCTCTCACAGGGAGGGACTACTACCGGTGCCGTCCACTAGGCAGTGCCAGCGGGCGACGCCTAGGGGTAGGACCTTCTCTGTGATGGGCCCAACCCTCTGGAATGACCTCCCCCCCGACATTAGAATTACCACTGACTTCCATTCCTTCCGTCAAAAATTAAAGACTCACCTGTTTCGATTAGCTGGCCTGGCACATTCTTAGTTTTTACCTCCCGGTGGATATATTTTAATGGGTAATTTTGGGTAATATTTTAACTCCTGGGTTATTAGAGTTTTTAATGTACTATATTTATTATTCTATATACAGTCTTGCAACCTCCTCCACCTACGTATTTAATTATTTAACTGTTTTATGTATGTATTTTATAACGCATTTTAGTGACTGTACACCGCCCCGAGTCCCTTTCGGGAGAGGGGACGGTCTATAAATACGAATAATAAATAAAATAAATAAATATTCAGGAGTTATAAGAATGCACGATGGTCCTTCTTGGCGTTCCAATCATCCAGTTTTCTTTCTTTCTTTCTTTCTTTCTTTCTTTCTTTCTTTCTTTCTTTCTTTCTTTCTTTCTTTCTTTCTTTCTTTCTTTCCTACTCTATAAAACCTGGGCTTGCATGTTGCTGTTGTTTGTGACCGTAAGAAAATTCACATTCTCTGCTGAATTTTAGAAAACAATCTGCCTGAAATAGCCAACAGGTCCATAGAGTTAAACTTATCATTGATGTATTGTGAGATTATGCTTCTTAGCAGGGACGTGCGGTCAGGGGAGGTAGGGGAGGCAGAGCCTCACCGCTCTCATCATGAAAAAAAAGGGGGAAAGGGAAAAGGCGCTGAGGAGCCTCAGGGAATGTGACTGCATGAGCCACGGTCCCCTTCATGTTGACTCAGGAAGGCGGGGAATGGGACCACGTGTGCAGGACAGAGGAAGGTGCAGGAGGCTCCTCTAGCCTCAGCCTCCCTCCTGCACACGTGGTCCCATTCCCCACCTTCTGTCAGGTTCTGACGCCGGAGCTCATGGTTCCAGGGTGAATGCATATACGCGAGCTGCTCCCTTCCTCGCACTGAGCAACAGCAGGTTTACGGGAAGTTGCTCGCGAAAGGACAGACTTTTCGGACCGTCGGCTACCGTTTCCCTGCCAGCTCGCTCGCGAAAGGACCCTGGAAACTGAGTCCTGGCCGGCGCCTTGCTAAGAATTCCCCGCCTTCCTGATGACATCACCAGCCTCACCAGCAATAAACTTCACTGCACGTCACTGCTTCTTAGCCATAAGTTTATTCATTGTGCTCTACCCAAGATTTATTGTAAATTTTGATAAATTCAATTTGATTTTATAGCTAGGTAAATTATCTGTACATTTTATTGATGACTTGATCAGTTTCCTTTGTTAGATTTCTGCTAAACAATAAGAATTCAGGGGTCCTTGCTGCTCTCTGAACTTGGCTGTTTTCTTGCAGACATTCATTACCCAAAGTACACAACATCATCAGTGCTGAATAAGAATTCAGTTTTAATGGATTTGTGGGTTTACATATGTATTGTTGATATTGTTCTATCAGGGAACACTTTATGCTTTAACCTATATCTGTTTTTTTAATGTAGACATGTTGCAATGGGAATCAGTACAATACTCCAAGTTTCCAATACTGTGAGGACAAATATCTTTCATTTCTTCTGAATGTCTCAAGTGCTTGTTGTGGAGGTCAGAGGTATACAGTGGAACCAGAGTATCACTATTGTGGTAACTCTTCTACACGAATATTCACAGGTAAGAAGCATTTCAAAGATATTAAGCCATACAGTGGCAGCCTTTAATAAGAAATATAGGTCTGACTTTAAGTATGAATTAATGGGCTTCCTATTCACTTTCAGAATGAGAAATGGAAAGCCTCTATGAAAGAATTCTGTTCCACTATTACAGTGTTAAATAAATTAACCAAAAAATTCCACTGTTTATCTACATTTGCTATCTAAATAATTTTACCATCAATGAATATGTGAGAAGACCCAAGGTACAAGAGCTGGTCGTGGATTGACTGAAGTTAGAATCCATACTGAGTCAAGTACTTTGCTACATAATCAATAGGTGACTTCATTCTAGATGGTAGACATGACCTGCTAGTGGAATGAGACTAGTTGAGGAACAAAGAACACACATTTATCTCATGCTAAAGAAAATGAGCTGATCCAATTTATCCAGTCCTAAAACTATAAAAATATATAAGGAAGCTACTAATCACACAGGCATGCTTATGTTGGGGGTTTTTTTTAGCAATCGAATGAAGGTGATTGCCCTTGACTTCTTCCAAAATATTTTCCTAGACTAGTCTAAATCATCATCATCATCATCATCATCATCATCATCATCATCATCATCATCACAATTCAGTAGCACAAATGACGCACTGGAATTTGTGCAAAAATTATAATATTAAAACAGCAACAAGCTGGTGGGAACATAAGCCTGAAAAAGTCACCGAAAATCAGATGGTCAAGATCCTATAGGATTTTTGTATACAAACAGACAAAATATTGGCGCATAACACACCAGACATCACACTGGTTGAGAAAAATAAGGTTACAATCATAGACATCGCAATACCAGGTGATAGCAGGGTCGACAAGAAGGAACATGAAAAAATCGCGAAATACCAGGACCTAAAAATTGAAATTCAACGATTATGGCACAAACCAGCAGTGGTAATTCCAGTGGTAATCGGCACACTGGGTGCTATTCCAAAAGCACTGGAATTACATTTAAAACAGTTAAAAATTGACAAAATCACCATCAGTCAAATGCAAAAGGCCGCACTGCTTGGATCTGCACACATATTACGAAAATACGTTATGACGTCCTAGGCCCCTGGGTGGGGCCCGACTAGTAATTAATGCCAAATCCGGCGAAACAACTGGCCGCTATGATACACTTCTGTTGATGCAATAATAATAATATTTATTGACAGTGCACAACATATGTACAGTGAGATTGGTTGAGCTCCCTCAGTGCAACTCCCCAACACTCACAGTGAAGACAAAAAGAAAGAAAGAAAATATCCCTAACCCAACAATTCATATTAACAAACACCCAGTCCCATTACACCAGTGTGAACATGTTACACCTTGCGCCGGCCCTGCAAGTCCATCTTCTACTTAGTTGTGGTGTTATTTTGCATTCAGGAGTCTGACAGCCCACGGATAAAAGCTGTTCTTCAGCCTGTTTGTGCGGCTGACTATGCTTCTATATCTCCTTCCTGATGGTAGGAGGGTAAAGAAGTGTTGACCAGGGTATGAGTTCGTCCCTGAGGATTTTCCTCATGCTTCTAAGTCAACGAGCCCTAGAGATGTCATCTAGTGGTATCAGGGGGCAGCTCATGATGTTTTGTGCTGTGCTCACCACCTTCTGCAATGTTTTCTATCCATATTCAAGCCAGCATACCATGCCATAATGCAATAAGTGAGGATGCTTTCTATTGTGGGCCGGTAAAATGAGGTCATCAGTTGTTGTTCCACCCTGTTTTTACGCAAGACCTTAAGAAAATGGAGACTCTGTGGGGCTTTCTGGGCCACCTGGATCGTGTTGTTTTTCTAGGTGAAGTCTTCGCTAAGATGGACTCCCAGGAATTTAAAGACTCTCTCTACACAGCCCCCCTTGATGTAAAGTGGGGCAGATTCCTCTCTCTTTCTCCAGAAGTCCAACACTATCTCCTTGGTCTTGCTGATGTTCAGGTGCAGGTTGTTTTTATCCATACCTGCATATTTTTTCAGGTCAATCAGCTTGGCTAGGTACTGCCGCCTATTTTGATTCTTACAAATATATTACATTCCTTCAGAAAACAAATGAAGAATCATTGCAAGAATTGGGTATATCTAGTTTAATGAAAAGAAGGACTAGGGGTGACATGATAGCAGTGTGCCAATATTTAAGGGGCCGCCACAAAGAAGAGAGAGGGTCAACCCATTCTCCAAAGCACCTGAAGGCCGAACAAGAAGCAATGGATAGAAACTAATCAAGGATAGAAACAGCCTAGAATTAAGGATAAATTGTCTGACAGAACAATTAATCAGTGGAACAACTTGCCTCCAGAAGTTGTGAATGCTCCAACACTGGAAGTCTTTAAGATGAGATGGTACAACCATTTGTCTGAAATGTTATAGGGCCTCCTGCTTGAGCAGGGGGTTAGACTAGAAGACCTCCAAGGTCCCTTCCAACTCTGTTATTCTGCTATTGTGTTACTTCTGATTAAAAATGCATTGTGACTGTTCAGGTGACAAGTCAGAAATCTTTGGGGGCCAATTGATTTTTTAAAGAGTGCATTCTGAGCGTTCAAATAAAAATAGCTTCATGGGGGAATGGTTTGCCTTGTCATAAAAGGGCTGCCAGGATACTCATTGCCAGTTGCAGGACACCTTTTTGCCAGAAGGCAAACTGAAGGGAAATCACTCCACCCTTGATTCTTGCTCCTCAGGATACTTGTTGTCATAACAGTTTGTCTTGGCTGTGTTGAGAGGCAGATGTACATACAGTAGCTCCAAAGAAAACACTGGCTATTGTTTTTATTTCCCTCAAATGCCTCTGAGAGCCTATTTGGATCCAAAGGTATTCATCAAAATCACAGTGCCCTTTAAAAGGTTAATTATTTTTTTAATTAAAATCAGGGACATATGGAGCCAAGGAAGCTGTCCACAGTCTATTGGCCCTTACCGATACCATGTTGCCTAAGATGCTGGGATATTTCTCAATGTAACTTTAAGCTTGCTTTGAGCATCTTTTAATTTAATTTTTTTTCCACGTTGATTACAGGCTACATGTTTATATGGAATAGGTCTGGTGGCTTTTTCCTTGATATTTAATGCATACATCTCTTTGTAGGCAATTGTGAGGTCAGGAGCTAAATTGACTGCATTACCCATGGTTTGGCACACATTGTGTGTGCTCAGAAGGACTTTGAATTTCTGCCAAGCCATACAGCACATCCTAAATTCAATGCCTTCAGAAGTCATTCATATATCACAATATTAGAATGCCTCCTGTGATGTCATCCAAAAAAATGATATCCCAAGGAACTAGAGGAGAGGCTTTGGTCAGTCTCATTAATATCAGTGTTCTAAAAGAAGGTGATTATTTCTCTGACCTCAAAACCTTAGCAGTGATTTCTGTTAACACACTTAGTACTGTTTACAAAGGCAAGTAAAGTACAGTGACACAAAACATATTGCTTTTAACAGCAGCAACAACAAATAGAGCAAGCAGTTGTCAATACCAGGCAATGGTTATTTTGTGGTTTTGTTACTTTTGTTTCCTGGAAAGAAATTCTTTTGTTTATATTCTTCTCCTTCATTTTCCATGTATGGCTAACAAAAACAATATTGGTCATTTTCTGCATGTATATATACAAACACACACAAAGAGAAAGAGACTCTGATTACCCCAAGGAAAATGTTAATGTGGGTCATTTTTTGATAAGGATAACAATTAACTAGGAAGACTCTTGGTTGTATTGAGAGCTTGGCTTGGAATGGATTCCATTTTGAGAGGTTAATGAGAAGGTTACTAATTCCTTATGTCTTATGTCTAATGGTCCTTTTATAAAACAATACAAAGGAATCTGTATTATTTCCAAGTGGTATAACTTGAAGGCCTTCAAAATTAGATTGAGTAAAATGCGGAAATGTGGTTAAGTATCTCAACAGATTATATCTCTTTCACTCCTTCTGATTGTTCTTATCATTTTTATTATTCATTTTATTTTATAAAGATTTATGCATGCCACTCTTTGCATGCATGTTATTTGGCCAGTTTGAAATGATATAAGACATGCATTTGCATTTTGCAAGTCAGGCAAAGCATAGTAATGTTATCAGTATATGGAAAGCAGAAAATATAGTTATGAATCCTCAAGCAGAGATGGGTTGGAATGAATGTGATAAAATTAATAGTATTAGCATTCAAGCATCATAATTTCTCTCCCTGCTGCATTGTGGAGAATGCAAACAATGTTCTTCCATGAGCGTGGTGTCAGAACATGGAATATGACTTTTTCCACGTGAAATTGCATATGCTCATCAAAGAAGACAGCTTTTTTAGAAGTTCTGCAATTGAATCTCCAGGCTGATTATTAAGTGTAGGAGAGATTTAAACACAGGTAGTAAAGAAAATATTTTAAGTGGCAATAACTGAAAGACAACCAGGACATATGTAGACTAAGAGATGTATAACCTTGAAACTGTCTACAACAGTAATCTTTTTTGAAAAATTATTATTGTTTTCCAGAGAGATTTATACATAGAAGAATAGAGAAGTTAATACAAGAAGTGTCATAGTACAGTCTTATGTCTGCAGCACATCTAATTCAATGCAATATATCCAAATACTTTTGACCTAAGTTGTGCCATCCAATCTCTGTCTCTTATATATCCTACTAAGCTTGTGAAGTTTTTAAACTGCAATTTTTATACTACATCATTAACTTCCATGTACTTTGATATTAAATGACATTGTAGGAGGACAGCTTTGTTAGTCTACGATAACCAAAAAGGAGGAAGAGTCTGGGTGGACCTTTTTGTTTAACACATTTTATTGAAAAGAATACAGTTTTTGTGAGCTACCTAGATTGCCTGCATTCCCCCCACATTTTCACCAATACCAACAGGTTCATATAAAGGTTTAGATGCACCTTCACACAATCTTCCTCAAAACTGATATATGCCACTATCTACCATCCATGCCTCACTGGATTCTACATAGAACAAATAGGCCAAACAGGTTTAGAAAAAGGTTAATGGACATAAGTTGGACATTAGGATTCAAAACAAGGATAAAATAATGCCAGAACATTTCTACCTCTCAGGACACTTCATTACAGATCTCAAAGTAACCACTTTTGGGGAGGTGTGTGTGTGTGTGTGTTTGTGTTTGTGTTTGTGTTTACCAGCACAATTTAGTAAGACATTGCTGATCTTACATTCTTTCAAAAATTCCTCTTGGAATGTGTCAACAAGTACAATGGATTTATAATACATTATATTTCTCGATTGATAAAATACAACTACTCTATATAACCATATTGCCTTCTGTTTTTCCCTCCCTTCTCCCCCACCCCCATGCTTCATCCTATTTAAATCCAACATCACATGCTTTTGAAGAAGTGAATTGGAAATCACAAAAATCTATGGTTTTGAATAAAATTATTGGTATGAAAAGATTTTATACCAGATTCCTGATATTTTATGAATAACTCCGGAAACAACACTATCCTACTTGCTATGTCCAAGACCAAATAATAGACAAGTAGATAATTTTATCAATAAAAGTCTATGTTATCTTTAAATGAGTGCTATCTAAATGAAAAGCTAAACTGGGTGTCTGTTGTAATTGAAAGCTCTTGCTGCTGGCGCATTCCTTTGTCAAGAAACCAGATTCGTTGTGGTGAGTCACTGCATAATGGCTTCAATCAGCAATATTGCGGTGGAAAAATAGAAAACAAAGTCACGCAACATGTCTCAAAATACAATTTTAAGTCAGGTACAACTCTCTTTAGCATTTTGCAGCATCTTATATTTGTTTCTTCTGGGGAGGGGGGTTTAACCTCGAAATACAAATTTGGAAAAACATGTCTGCCTTTGTTTAAAAGATAAATCATTTGACAATAAATTTTGAAATAAAAATAACATCCTGGGTAGGACATTCATTTTGGTAAGTGAAATTCTACCCAATAGTCACAATTGTAATTTGTCCCACATTGCTAAGACTTTTTTTTAATGTCATTCCATATTTTAACATTATTCTGAAACAACATGCATTTCCTATTGGTCAGTGTGACCTCTAGATATTTAACTCTCTTCTCTTTGTTGGAACCAGTTTTCTTTATCAAAATCTCTTGGACTTTGTATTGTCATATTTTTTAATCAGCATCTTTGTCTTTTGTTTATTAATTTTAAACTAGCTAATGTAATCTTTCTCCATTAAGTGTTTTATACTACTCTGGGCTCTTTAATATCAAAACTAACTTGCAGGCAAATGCCCTCAATTTATGATCAATTTTTTGGTCATATAGAGAGAATGAATCTGATTGAGTAAGCAGAAGAAATCACAACAATCAAGCAGATGGGAAAGACGAAAGTTGGTATGAAAAAGGACTGAGTTCCAATTCATTTCAAGAAATAATATATACAATCACCTTTCTAAGGATCTAACAGAAAAATAAATACGCGAAGGAAGGGTGAAAGGGAAAGGCTGTGAAAGTTAGAAAATGATGAATTTAGTGGAATTCAAAAAGAAAGTAGTGGAAAGTGTAAAGAATAAAATACCTGAATAATGCTGAATATGGAAAAATGCTTTACAGGGATAGAGAGTTATGGAGTTTCCTTCCTTCCTTCCTTCCTTCCTTCCTTCCTTCCTTCCCTTCTTCTCTTCTTCCCTCCCTCCCTCCCTCTCTCTCTCTCGTCTTTAATTACTTTTGCTTGTTCTTGTTTTGAGCTTTGCATAATACCACTTATCCTAAAAGGCTAAATTTTAGTTGGTATACAGTATGTATATAAAAATAACATTTTCAATAAATTCATGATAGTAGAAGAAAAATGTTTCTCTTCTCTCCTGACAAACTAAACCTAAACTGGAGCTGGTCTTCTGTCATTGAACTTATGTGAAACATTCAGTGCTTCAGCTCAGAGGAACACAGGAAACATTATCTTATGTTTTTTTTCTGAACTCTATCCCTTTTAAAGCAGCACAATGAGTGGCTGCCACTGGAAAGCATTGCTTCATAAAACATCTCTTTATGTACTTTATTACTTAAACTCTTTTTATTTGCCTGCAGGAGCCCTTTAACAAAATCACATTGAATTGACTTTCTCACACCAAATCAAATCTCCCTGGTCCCAGTACAGTTGTCTTTGTCAATATGTATTTTATAAATGGAGTGAATTAACAGATGCACTTGGAAAAGAACTGCTGGGGTAGCGTTTATGTTTTTACTGCTCTCTCTGGGCAAAATGAGTTGTGTGGGAGTGTAATACAGGTACCTTGGGATCAAAGACGTGTTCCTCATTTCATTGCGTGTTTACACAGATTAAATGCATGTGCTCTGCACCAGCATGGGTTTCAAAGTTTTGCTTTTTATTCCCCTCCCCAGCTTTTATATATAATATATATAAAACGTAACAATATTACATTTTTATGCATATCCTGCCTGAAGTAGCCAACTAAAAACAATAAGGTTGTAATTTATGCACGCTCACTAGGATTAAGCCCCATTGAATTCTGTGGGCCTCACAGCTCATTAGGCCTGGGTATGATTGGGCAGCAAATGTTTTAATTCCCCTGATGTCACTGAACTGCCGCATCCCACACCATTTGCCATTTTGGTTGGAGGTTGTCATTAGTGACACCTCAAAGGTCGCCACTGTCTTGATTAAATTACTTATTTTAAAAATATGACTATTTAGATATATTCCATTCTAAATTGCCGTGCTCTGCAGTAACCCTAAATGCACATTAGTGAAGCAAACATAGACTTTTCTTCTCATTTTCTTTTCCCTTTCTTCTCTTCTGGATGATTTTTGTTGTTGTTGTTGTAAAATTATAAAGTCCTCAAGATAACACATATCACTGTTGCTTCCATAGTCACAAAGAGCCATTTTCTTCAGTTGCTCTGTATAAAAAAGTAAAGAGCAATGTTGTTCTATCCAAGCATAGCACTTTCTATTTTTGAAACAACTTCTGATAGTTTAACCATGCACTGATTCTTCCTATACATGCAAAATTGCAATTGATTCTCTCTCTCATCAGCATGCTGTGCTCATTTTCTCCAAATGTGAAGACCTTTGCCTCCATAGGTAATTAGTAATGAGATGTCCCACTTTCATGTCTGCATGGGTAACATTTATCAGATCAGGTGGTAGAGGCTGGTAGCTACTACTCAGCATTTGGTTACATTCACCCCTTCTTTTTAATTGATGAGAAGCTATCTTTCTTTACTCATAGTTTTAGTTTAGCTTAATGTTATTATCATCTTTTTAAGGGGTACGAGAGATCACCTTCAGAATAGGTACTTGTAGGAAATAATGCAAATGATATAGTGCACAAGACTACAATAGTTTTCCCCCCTCTACATAAATAATAAATAATATAAATAAGGAAGAGAAGATGATACTGTTATCTGACATATTCTTCTAAAGAATTCATTTTACCATTAACTATATATAGAATTTTTAAAATTTGTACAAGTGTACAAGAACTCCTTGAAGTATCTCTGACATTTTTGTGTAAGATTCAGGCATAAAGTGTGATTTTGATGCCATAAAACTATACAGTACATTTAACTCAATCCTTTGAGTGGCTTCTTAAATATTATTGCTATTTTTTTTAACATCGATCTGATGTTGGATCCAATATACCTTTTAAAAGTTTTTGCTTGAAATAACTCATTTTAATGTTAGGTAGAATTATTTTATTAGCAATGAACTCAGTCTATAGGTAGTCCTCAACTCAGAATCAATTGCTTAATGACTGTTTGGAGTTATGACGGAGCCCCCAAAAGATACTTACAATCAGTGGAACAGCTTTCCTCCAAAAATTGTGAATGCCCCAACACTAGAAGTCTTTAAGAAGATGTTGGATAGCCATTTTTCTGAAACGGTATAAGGTTCCTGCCTAGGCAGGGGGGTGGACTAGAAGACCTCCAAGGTCCCTTCCAACACTGCTATTGTATTGTATTGTACATGTGCATGATTGTGCACCAAAGAAGGGGCATGTAAAACGATACCCAGACCTTTGTTCCTCTACCTTAAAATTGTGGCTTCTCTGAGTCATATGATGGATGGGGAGAGGAACAAGGGATTGCATGAAAGGCAGGAAATTCAAAATGACCATCATGTGACCACAGCAGCAGCTGAGGCAGGCACACCTGCCACAAATTTCATTCTCTCAGGAATCAAGAGTCCTGGATTTTGGATGCATTCTGTAACATATCTCATTTGATGTACCTTTGTTCAAAAATCGTTGCCCATGATGCATCATTTCACCCAGTTAATAATAATGGCAACAATAGTTTAGTGATAGGTGAGAGAGAGAGAGAGAGAGAGGGAGAGGGAGAGGGAGAGAGAATGAATTCAAACAAATAATAACAATGATTAAAGAGATTAATGGTGGCATAAAGAAACTTCTGCACCATAGAACAGTTGATCTGATTAATGTTGGGGATGTTTATGCAAACACTTAGAAATATTAAAAATCTTGAAGCATCTATAGCTGCCCAATTAATATGGAGGATATAATTTGTAAAGAAAATAAACTTGAGTAATGATGATAAATTAATAATCAACCAGTCTACTTCTATAGGACCCTTTTGTTTTTAAGAAAACTTAAATTTGCTATTTGTATATGTATTTTATGTTCTGTTTCACTTAAGCTTCTAAAACGGAGGCAGTACTGGATTAGTCAGTCACTTATATGATATGAAACAGTGAAATCTTTCCTAGAAGACCAAAAATGGTGTTTACTTGGGTTCACATAAACTTCATCAAAAGCAATTGCAATTAAACTAAACCATATCCTTTTTCAATATGTGTGTTTTCTTTATCATTTTCCTAATGCTCAGTTGTGATAATCATATCCAAAAAATAGTTGAATTAACACTGATTCTTTGGGTTGGAGTATGAAATAACAGGTCGAAGTTCTGTGAAGAAATTGCCATTGGAATAATCCCAATTCAATGCACTGAGACTTCTGATTAACATGGTGTAATCTGCACATATTTACCTGAAACACAAAGCTTGTTGTAATCTATACATATGGTGTAATCTATACATATTTACATGCTGTAATCTGTGCATATTATCCTGAAACATAAACACTCAATTAAGAATGGCTTCGGAAGGCTTAACTTGTGCTGTTTCCAGACCATATCATTTTGTCGTGTTAATACATTTTGGTGAATTTGTGAATTGAAATTGGAAACTGTTTCATGTGGTGGGTTCTCCTTTATGCTGGCACTTGCAAAAAAAAATCTGAATTTTATTTATTTTTTGTGGGTGATTGTTTAAAAAGTTGGATTTTTTTTCCTTTAAAAAGAGAAATCAGTCCTCCAATGAGAAATGGGCCTTTTCTTATCCCATTCCATACTACCATAGGCATATTTTCAACTGTGCATTCTCTGTGTCAATAGTCAAGGATCAAATGCCATGTCTGATAAATTAGGGTAAGGTCAAAGGCTATGCTGTTTGGTTTCAGAAGGATGTCTGTTTCTGAATTTGCAGCAGCTCATTCATGCTGAAGTGATGCACTATGGGAATTACTACCAAACTCTGCTCAGCAACATCTGCTCTCCCTAAGTGAGTTAGTGCACGTCAGACATCTTTATGTCAGAATATTGCAGTGATGGATGCAGTCTTCAGAAAATGCTGCATAAAAATCTGGTGTGCCGTTCTGGCCATTAAATGAAATTACTATTTAAATTAATGGCGCTGTCACAGTTTATCTGTGCAAAGAATGAACGCTGATTAGGGTATTAAGTAATTAGCAATTTATCACGCTGGAACAAGGTTGATAATAATTAAAGAAGTAATGGTTTACCAAAGAAACTAGAAAGGGAGTCACTTCTTGTTATATGAGTGAAATCTTGGCTAAAATATTATTCAGTCAAACAAAGATGAGATTCTTAGTGGTAGAATGTAGCTTTCTCTTTCTGTCCTAGCATAAAAGCAATTCATTAGCAAAAGTTTACTTTGCAGGTCCAAAGAGTGTCTAAATTAAAATGCTCTCACTTGTTATTTAAAAAGAAATCACTGTATGATGTAATCACATATAATCACATATTTTGGAGGAGGATAGGAAAGGAGCAATGATTGTATTGTTTTATACTTTTTAAGATTGTAAGCTTTCCAGAATTACCTCATGGTAAGATGAGCAGAAAACATATTTAATAAATAAATAAATAAACCTTTGGTTAACTTGTCATACCTATTAAACTGCTCAGGATTCAATCCTCAGGTGAACCAGTGCTAGGCTACTACACATAGTAGACCTATGCCATGGACTCTGGATTGGCTGCTGATACATTTCAAGGTGGAATATCAAGTGCTACTTTTAACCTATAAAGCCCCATACATCTTGGTGCCAAGGTATCTTCAGTGGAAACCATCCCTGTCATTTACAAATAACCTGGGGAAAATAATGCCATAAAATCAGGAGGTGAAAGTGGAGGTTCTTCTCTGTTGTAGCTGCATGTTTTGAAATTGTCTTTCACTTACCTATCTCATTGGCCTTCTGGAATTTATATTTATTTTATATAATTGCATTTATATTTAAGTTTTTCCATCTTTATATATAGTTATGTTGTGGCTCCCTTCATTCCATATTCCACCCTTTCTGTTGATTAAACCCATAAATCACAACTTCATTTTTTCTAAAAATTTCCAGTCACTAGTTCTTGTCTAGTTCTTGTCTTTTCTCTAATCAAGCGAGCCAATTTTGTCATCTCTTCAAATTCTATCATTTTCACCAACCATTCCTCCATTGTGGATATTTCAAAGTTTTTCCATCTTTGTGCGTATAATAATCTTCCTGCAGTGATCATGAACAAAGTATATTCTATAGTCTTTTGCAGTTGCCTATCCATTAGTCACAAAAAAAAATCTCATTTCAATTGAATATTAATATTTAAAATTCTTCGTTGTCACTGTATGCATTTAACCCTATAAGCCAGTGTCTAGTGGTTAAAGCATCAGGCTTAAAACTGGGAGACCATGAGTTATAGTCCCTCCTTAGCAGAGGTGGTATTCAGCGGGTTCTGACCAGTTCTGGAGAACTAGTAGCAGAAATTTTGAGTAGTTCAGAGAACCGGTAAATACCAACTCTGACTGGCCCCACCCCCATCTATTCTCTGCCTCCCGAGTCCCAGCTGATCAGGAGGAAATGGGAATTTTGCAGTAACCTTCCCCTGGAGTGGGGAGGGAATGGAGATTTTACAGTATCCTTCCCCTGCCATGCCCACCAAGCCACTCCCACCAAACCATGCCATGCCCATGAAGCCACACCTACAGAACGAGTAGTAAAAAATTTTGAATCCCACCACTGCTCCTTACCCAACTGGATGACCTTAGTTCAGTCACTGTCTCTCAGCCTAACTCACCTCTCAGGATTGTTTTTGTGGGAATAATAGGAGGAGGAAGATGTGTTAGGTATGTTTGCCCCCAAGTTATTCTAAAAAATAATAAAGGCAGGATACAAATATTTTTTTAAAAAAAACCTCCTACAGTCCTTTGTTGATAGTAGAAATAAAATGAATTGAAATAAAAGACATCCAGAGAATAAAATTGCTTACTACTGTGTAAGTAGAATGGAAAAATTAATCAGTTCATTCACATATTACCCTCTCAGGGTTCAATAATGTGGATTTCTTATAACGAAACCAATGTCTGATAGTATATAAGATTAAACTGTCTTGTTTTAAAAGTTTGGTTCCACTCTGATATTATATCATTACATGCATTTGAATTTAACTAACTCCATAAATAAAATCACTTTGTTGATTGCATGGTTGCGTTAATCATTAGGTTTATTATATCAGATAAGGTCTCTGTTAGATACTTGCTCTAACTTCAGTGGTTTCCACCAAGGTGCTCTGTTCTGGTGGGAACAGAGGTTTAATCCTATTGGTCGAAGGGTCTGACAGCTCCCTATAAAAGGGCTGCTGTCAGACTCAACCTTCACTGGATTGTTCTCATTTGTACTTAATAAAGAGCTGTTGTTACTGTTAAGCCAGTGTGTGCCTATCCATTACCCAATCTAACACTGGTGATGAAGGTGGGATTGGAAGGCAACTAGGTGAACCGAAAGAGCATAGCAATCCAGCAAGTACATCCAGCTGGCAGCTCAGCGCGGCTTCGAGCAGCATTTTTGAGTGGCAAACTCAAAAGCGCCCTCTGAACACAAAATGGTCATGCACGCCCCACCGACTCTGTACGACCCAGTCACTGAGCACTGGGACTTGTACATGCTACGGTTTGACTGCTTCCTTGAGGCAAATGACTTCATGGGCCTTTCTGAAGGCTGCAAGAAAAACATGTTCCTTGGATACTATGGCCGGGAAGTGTTCGAGATGGCAAAAGACCTCTCTGAGCCAACACCGCTACAATCAGTCACCTGGTCCATGCTTCAGCAGACGCTGAGAACCCACTATGCACCCAATATGTCCAAGCACATTCACCGGCATGAGTTTAACATGAGAAACCAGAAGGAGGGCGAGTCAATTAATGAGTACATTGCGGCGCTCCGCAAGGCTGCAGCGTACTGTGAATTCTGAGACCTGGACGAGCTGATTCTGGACCGCATAATTTGCGGCATGCAGGACATTAACTTGCAGAGGAGGTTACTTGCTAAATCTAACCTCGCATCCAAATCAGCCTTCAAATCTCCTGAAACTCTGCAGTGCCAAAGTGCTCCACAAGACTCGCGAAAGAGTACATGTGTACATCGCAAGGTTACAGAGCCCGAGAGCTCAGAAGGCGAGGAAGATGACAGCTGCCGCATGTGCAGTAGCTGCGTCCAGGCAGCGTGCAAATTCAAACCACGTCTCCTGCCTTGCACTAGCTGTGGAGGAGACCATGCCAGATCAGCTTGCCATTTCCGCAATGCAACCTGCCAGCGCTGCGAGCGAAAGGAGCACATCGCCAAGGTGTCCCGGAGTGAATTCCCTGCCACTGCCTGGCAGCCTAGAAGTGCACCAAACCACCAACAGAGGCCCAAACGAGAGGCCTGGCAGAAGCCACCACAGTGCTCAGAAGGCGACAATAGAGTCACCTACCAAACGTCAATCGGACAAGTCTGCACCAGGCGGCCAAAATAGCTGAAGGTCACAGTCCGTATCGAGGACTTTCCATGTGAGATGGAGATTGACCCCGGGTTATCTATCTATGCCATGGTCTACCCTAAATCAGGCTATCCCTAGCCTAAAGAAGCAGCATCTTCGCACCCCTGACATCTGCCTATGTGATTACCAGGGAAACTGGGTCCTTATCGTGGGCATAGGCAGGTGAAGTTCAATGTTCGATGACATTTTGGTATCGGCTGCAAATGAGGCACAACTTTTAAAACGTGTACGAACAGTTTTGGCTTGAATTAGAGACAAAGGTCTCCGTCTCAAAAAAGAGAAATGCCAAATTAACATGCCAAGAGTTGAATTCTTAGGGTACCTAATCGATGGCTCTGGGATTTACCAACCACACAAAAAATCAAAGCAATTCAGGACACCCCGACACCTTGCAATCAAACCAAGCTGCAGGAGTTCCTCTAGCTCCTTAATTTGGACGCCTACTCAAAATGGTTAGAGATAGTCCTGATGACCTCCACTATGGCAAAAGCAGCCATCAAGGTGCTACGGAGTCTTTTCTCCACACATGACCTGCCCGACATCTTGGTCTCTGACAATGGGCCCCAATTCACGGCCATGCAATTTGAGACCTTCCTAGCAGCTCAGGGAATCAGGCATGCCCTGGTCGCACCATTCCATTTGGCCTCCAATGGTCAGGCGGAGAGAATGGTGAGATCTGCAAAAGAGGCCCTCTCTAGGATGGGACCGGGTGATTGGCAAACACGGGTTGACCACTATTTGCTCATTCAGCACATCACACCCAGTGCCACTACAGGGAGAAACCCTTCCGAGATTCTCATGGGTCACCAGCTAAAGTCCCACTTATACCGGCTATACCAAAATTATTCTGCCTCGTCGCCCCCAGACTCCGCAAGCAAGATTCGGACATTTAGCATAGGGGATTCAGTATACACCCACAACTATGCCGGGGGAACTCTGTGGATTTCTGCCACAGTGATAGGCATCACCGTCCCTCGCTCTTACCTCCTAGAGCTCGAGGATAGTAGGAATTGGAGAAGGCATATTGACCAACTCCGTGGCCATCTCTCCAACTCCACTCTTAGACAACCAGAGGTAACTCCTGCATGAGTTAGCCAAAGCTCTACCCAAAAGGAGCAAACACTCACTCCTTCCACAGCCAGCTCAAGCCCAAGGATACCGGGAAACTTATCTGGTTATGTTGCAGGCCCGCAGCGAGCTCTGAGCGAACCGGCTCTAGAAGCTCCAGCCACGGCCTGTGAAAGATTCCAGGAGCTTCCACCAAGCAGAGCTGCGGAGCAAACAGGTCCGTCCGACCTGTCCAAGGAAACCCCTCCTACTGAAATGCGCAGGTCAGGCAGAGCTACCCAAAAGCCCGCCTACCTGTGTGACTATGTAACAAGTAGGATTGTTCCATCCAAGAGGGGAGGGTGTTAGATACTTGCTCTAACTTCAGTGGTTTCCAGTAGTTTATAAAAACCCTGATAGCTTTCTGACATTCTCCTTGTTTGTGTCACTGGTTCTTCATATAAAAAAAAAAAAGAGTTCATACAATATTGATACAAATGCTACCTTTTTTTTCAAACAGAGGTTTAAGACTGTAGAGGCTGCCTTATTCCAAGCAAAGTTGTTGATTTGGCTAATTCAGTATGATTTATTTGGATTGGCAAAACTATTTCAGCCTGAGAAAGAGTAACTATGATTACCAGATGTTTACTTCATTTGTTAATGGAGATACTCAAGACAGAACTTCAAAACCTCTGTATAGATTCAAGAGCTGAACTTTGGTCTGCCCAATTAGATGGCTTGACCTTACTTATTCTCTTTCCAGATTGCCTTTCTGTCTTTAGCAAGTTATAGCTCTCCTAAAATTAGTTTGTGTAAATACTGAATCACAATATTATCAAGGACTACTGACAGATTGAATGCATTAATTAAAATTAGTTTCCAAAGTGTCCATATATACCCTTAAATCCAAGCCTGTTATTCTATACACCCTTGGACAATTTGGAAAACATAATATTTCTTCTGAGAAATATAGAACACTTGTGTAATTTACAGGCACTGTATATTGTTCTGATCAATGCTTAATATCATTGAAAATATATATTGTGAGCATGGCCTATTTTTGTGTCTATTTTATTCTTGTAACACAGGAGTTGGCTTCCACAAGAAAGAATTTAAGAATAGGAACAAACTCAACTTAAATTATGTTTCATATCTTT
Organism: Natrix helvetica; assembly: GCF_964273705.1. Taxonomy (NCBI): domain Eukaryota; kingdom Metazoa; phylum Chordata; class Lepidosauria; order Squamata; family Natricidae; genus Natrix; species Natrix helvetica. The sequence goes on from NC_138552.1 coordinate 243,668,970, forward strand.
ACTTATGAATTTTTGGAACCCATTTTTAATCTCTGGCATACAGAATGACAACTATAACAAAGCAGTGCTTTAAAGAATATGCATAAATCACAGTAAAATATTGTGGCTTGAATACAATCATGTCCAATCAGCAGTGGAAAGACATTTGAACTGGTGGAACCTTGCCTCCAGTGCATCTCCCAGATCCCTTTTGCAATGTTGAAGGACCACCTGGAGATGAGAAAGAGGAGATACCTCCGTTTTTGAAAGAAAATAGCAAAATGCTAACACTTTTTCTTGAGAAATGAATTGGAGAAGAAACAAAATTAGACTAGAACTCAGAAATACTAATGTATAGACATTAAGGGAAACTGCCTATTCCTAATAAATCTATGCTACATTTTATATGACTTTAGAAAACCTGCCTTTCACTGATTCATTTGTTGACAAAACTGGGGAGGGGGGGTTGTTTTGTTTTTTGATAAGCAATCTAATTTTTTTAATTGAAAAAAATAAGTGAATATGGAATATGGCACATATGATCTACAAATGTTACACTCTGCAACCTATGCAAAAAAAGGAGATTGCCGGCTCTTCAAGATTAGTCACTAAACAAAGGCCTCTCTGACATGTTAAACTCAACATTAAGATGCCTTTCCTATGTTTCAATAGCTGCATCATGCTGGTACTTTTATGGTGAATTTTATAGCATTCTTGGAATTTCCTTCACTTTCTCCTCTTCTTGCCTTCATGCAGAATATTTTCTTTTTTTCAGGAGTGTTCCGTTGTAGACATGAATATGTGAATATGTCAAGTATAGTATGCTGCTCAGCCTTCAGTGGTGAAACTAAAGCCCACATTAAAAAGAATAACTCAGTGCCATTAAAATGCTGTGTGATTGAACTTATTCCAGGGAGCGAAGAATGTTGTAATGGACTTGGATATAATCCCTTGAAATATGTTTGCGCTGACAGGATTTCATCTAGAATGATGATGAAGGTAATTGATAGAAAACCTCTTGGTGGTTCTGATTTGACAATGGGAAGAGAAATACATTGTTCATAACTATTTTTGTAAAATAGGAATATAAAAACTCCTCTGTGCATTATTCATTTTTGCATTACATCCATATTAATACCAAATGAGTTTGCCATGATTGATGTTATTGCAGTGAATTCTAAAGGAATTAATAATGATTAGCTGCTTCTTGTAAAGTGTTGTTCAGCACTTCAGATTAGTATAAAGGCTAAAAGTTAACACTTTGGCCTGGCTGAAAAATGTGCATATGTATATATAGTAATGTTCACTTGCTTATTTGGTTGTTTCATCATATAGCCAGTGATTTCTTAAAGTTTGCATTAGGTTTTCATGGGCAATAAACATATATGGTATCTATGTATGAAGGGGTGGGAATGCCAAAATGTATCATTTTAACATTATGGACATATGAGCACAAGAAAGAAGAAATATTAAGCAGTCCAAACTATCAAATTCTAAAACAAAAATATTGATTAAAATGAAACATCTGTAAAGGCAAAGTAAAGGTTTTCCCTGTCCAGTCATGCCCAATTTAGGGGCTGGTGTTCATATCCATTTCCTAGCCAAGGGAAACATCATTGTCTGAAGACACTTCTGTGACTGAAGTGTACATAACACTTCAGTCACGTTCCCAACACGTTCCCAACAAAGTGGTACCTATTTATCTACTTGCATTTGCATGCTTTCAAACTGTTATTGGTAGGTGGGCACAACCTGGGACAAATAACAGGCGCTCATCCCGTCATGTAGTACTTGCATCTTGAACCCAGGCTGTCAACTTTCCAGCTGATAAGCTCAGCGTCTTTAGCCACTCAGCTATGAAATACATATTAAAAATCAACAACTCAGTGAAGTGTAATGAAGTTAGAAGGTTCCAGAGGGTTTCAATAAGACCCAATAAACCATTAAGATTGGTGCCAGGAAGAGCTTTCTAAAGAAGGGATTCCAAACCGGGAAGTGACTCACAAAAATGACAATCTGCAAGTAGACACCTACTGAATTGTAGCATTTGGGAACTTTTCTCTTTGCTTCCTGTCTCAAAAATGGTACATTAAAACATAAAGCCAATAGGATTTAAAACAGTCTTTAAAAAAATTATAAATAAACTTTTAAAAAATGATCCAATTGAAATATAGTAAGGTGAGATATTGGCATTTCATGAAAGGTACCATTATAAGAGCTTGGAAATGTGTATCAGAAAATTGTCTGTGCATGTCTATTTAAGTTGTTTTTAAAGGTCTTCAAAAGTTTGGTAACTATTGTTATAGATAAAAGAAGAATCGAAATGCATCCCACTGTGTCCTAGATCTACTGAAGAAGTAACATACTGTGGACAGTGTAACTTTGATGAGCATACTTGTTTATGTGCTTGGATAAAGAGTTCCCGTAGTTATACAAAAAATAGAGAAAATAAAAGTGTATGCCCGTCTTTGGAGGAAAAGATTTATGCAGGAGGCCCAACTCAGTATTCATTCAAAGGTAAAATAATATGTGATGACTCATTAACTAAAGGTTGTAAATTCTGAAATCAATTCAGTGATGTATCATGTGGCCTCTTTGGAAATTGTTTTGAAGTGAATCAAATCTTTTTATCAGTACATTGATAGATATCAATACAATGCTAATTATAATTGGAATGATATATATTGTAAATGTAGGAGTCTGAATCAAACTAAGAGTTCATCAAACGAAGGGATTACCAAAAATTCACCTCTCCTATCTTCATAATGAGCCCAGATTTCTGAAACAGGTCACCTATACCCATCATAATTTATAACTGATTATTAAAATAAATAAACCTTTTGAATAAATGCTTTGCAATGCACATGAGTGTGTACATGATACATCTATGTGAATCATTAAAGCAGCTGCTTCTTTTTCTAAACTCACATCTCTGAAAACATATGTACAATCTTGGTTTGCATGCGGTCTCCATAATTTGAAATCTATCAGAGATAATGGTGCAAATTCATCCCTTAACTATGGGGGCTTTGAGAGGAATTGCTCCAAATCTTGCATCCTCTTGTGAGATTAGATATTTTAGATGCTGCAGTTAATGTATTTAAATTGTCATGATTATTGCTTCAATTACTTAAAAATGTGGCAAAACAACACTGTTACGTTGGTAGGTTCTTCTCGTTTCCCTATTTAATGCGCTGGACTTTCACCCCAAAGCCATCCGCTAAATGATTACACTTTCTACTATTTTTACAAGTGAGGGGAAAAAAATCCATTTTCTTTATCCCATGTATGTGTAATGAAGATTTGATTTATGCACCATTCTTCTAAGGTGCAAAGCTTATGGAATGAAAAGATGAATTCACAAATCTGAAAGTGAACCAGATTGAGTTAGATATATCTAAATAGAAGTCCGGTATACTTAGCATATAGATTGACAATAAACTCTTGTTAAATATTTTCCTTGTAGATAAGAATCTAGAACCTCATATTACATATGAATATAGGCTAGCTGTGTGGAACAAACATGGGAAAGGCTTTAGTGAAATGAACAGTGCAACCACTGAACAAGATGTCCCTGAAGGTGTACATCCACCTCATTGGACAAAAGTGGATAATCGTGAAGATGTAATATTTCTAACATGGAAGGAACCTTGTCAACCAAATGGTACAGTATTTTGGCAAACTACAATGTCTGATTTAGCATTTAACCAGCACAAGGTATTTTGGGAACAAAAACATTTATAGTAAAATAATATTGTGCTTAAGTATATCCCTAGTGTTTTATGTATCATCAAAAAACAATTTGTCTGTAGATAAATAAATATATATCATACACAAACATAAATATGTCCATATAAAAACATGATCATACACACAAATTTGTGTATGTGTATGTATAGACATATGCGTGTAATATATAGTGTGTATAGACACACACACACACACTTTGGTTTCAAAATCAAAAAGTGTTCAGGTGCACAGGAGTGTGAATATAGAATCTATCCATAAACCTTTAAAGCAGCTGGTCCTTTTCTTGGAGTAGCCATGTATTTCCCAGAGAAGACAGAATTCCTTTCAAATTCTAATGTCAAGTGCTATATTGTTCCTCTCAGGGGTGGGTTGCTGCCGGTGTTAACTGCCAGTTCTCTGCACATGCATCACAGTTGCCTATAAATTGTTCTGCACATGCAGAACATTTAAAAAGGACTAAAAACATGCAATGGCATGGGCGACTGGGGAATCGGTTTGGGGGGTGGCCAGCCTGTCATCCCTAATGGTTCAGTGACCCAGTCACAATTTCCACTACCGGTTACCCAAACTGGTGTGAACTGATAGCAACCCACCTCTGGTCATTCCTCCAAGTGCTCGAAAGGACCTTTGTAAATTATTTCAGGAAGGACAGACTCACTGGAGAAGAGCCTAATGCTGGGAAAGACTGAGGGCAAAAGAAGAAGGGGACAACAGAGAATGGGGTGGCTGGATGGAGCCACTGAAGCAGTAGGCATGAGCTTAAATGAACTCCAGAGGATGGCAGAGGACAGGAAGACCTAGAGTAACATTGTCCATGGGGTCGTGATGGGTCAGACATGACTTCGCAACTAACAACAACAACAAATTATTTCAAAATTCTGAAGTGTTGCACTTCAGAAGTGTAGGTGTATGTGGTTTTGTTTATTCATTCATACTAGTAAACAATAGCAAGTTTAATTACTGGAACTAGTTCCAGCTCTTCATCTTCACCAAAAAAAAAGTGCAATATAGAGTATAGCATAAAATGTAGCTCTACTTTTTTTCCCTGCCTTATCCTATTGGCATCTTGTTCATGACATTTCTCAACCCACAACTTTTACAGTTTCTCAGTTGAATGTAAAGTTACATTATGGTGAATGTTGTATGAACAAATCCTGGGCTCTTGTACTTTCTCTCTTTGTCTTCTCTGGCATAGATGCAAGGAAGAATTTAAAGTTGGTGCTCCTGTTTGTTTGATTGAAGTAGAGTTGAAGACTTCCTCTACGATACTGTGGATAATATCGTAGCTCATAAAAAAATATATGAAATTTATAAGACATTGTTTAAACTTGTATTTTTTTCAATAAAAATAACTGATTCTGTCCACTATCGCTCTATATTAAGATGTAACTTTAAAAAATAATTAATTAATTGAAAATTGAAAATTGAAAGGAAAGGTCCAAACATCCCAGAAGACAATAATGGCAAACTACCTCCATGTTACTTCCAAGTAATTTCTGGATATGTCCACAAAGTAACTAGGAGTCAAACTTAACTTGAGAAAGGAGAAGATGGAATAGTGTAACCAGAACGTACAGACCTAAAATTCATTCAGGGAATTGTAATAATATATTCAAAGTTTAAAAAAAGACATCCAGTATATTATTTATTCTTGGTATCGAGTTATGGTTCAAGCATATCTTTTTCTTATACAATCATTGTAATACTTTAGAAATTTAGTATATAATTATCTGGCATACATTTAATTCAAACAAGTGTTTTAATTTCCTTCTTTATTAATAAGGTATCATCATTTATTATATTATTCTCCGAAATGGAATTGAACATTTCAGAGGAAAGGAACTGAATTTCACGGATACCAGTGATATTCAACCATACCAGGAATACTCATATTTATTGCGTGCTTGCACTGTGGCTGGATGTTCAGACAGTAGCACGGTAGGTAAATCTTTCAATAAGTTGGTGACAGCATATCTTCTCCTTCATCATGTTGTAGCAGCCTTCAAGAGAGAACTGAAAATATGGAAACGTTTGTCTTTTGTCTACATATTTGGATGTTTTCAGAGAAACTCTACCAGCCACCTTGTGCTGTAGCCCAGCACAAGAAATGCGAGAAGTCAACCAGTTTGGCCAAACAGCATGTAATCCATGCTCTGAATTTTTAGCTCTGGTTGATGAAATCTTTTAAGTGAACTTCAAAGAATAGGGCATTGCCTGGCTTGGGAACTAAAAAAGGGTTGCCACACTGACATGGTTTTGATCACTTGTATCTCTTCTAATACAAGAGCTAATGAACCACTGCTCTCTGTACACCAGGAAACTGTCCTTAGCTCTGGAAGATGAGGAAGAAAGAACCATTCCTTCTGTTGCATCCCTAGACCATATTAAGGGTAGCAGGACTTCAGTGTTTATGGCAATAGTTGCTCATGATTCATGTCACAGGATATCAAACAGTTAACTATATGGAAAGGGATTAGCCAGCATTCTCTGGTAAGACAGTCTGCCTTCCAAAAGTTCCTTTCACCTAGCAAAATACAGAAAATCTGTTGTGATAAATTGTACACCTAGATTCATACGGAAATATATTCAAGGTCAGATTTCACTCTGAGGGGGGAAAATTTACCTAAGAAGAAAAATAACTTGTTCTACAGAGAGCCATGGTAATGACATGCCAGGACAAACAACAATATTTTAAACTAGAAGTGACATTCTCATTGATCAGGGTATCTTGTGTACTATTACAATAAATTGCTAATTTTTTGCATTCAGGTAATTGCAGTCACTGTCCAAGGAATTCCGGAGAATGTTCTGCCACCAACAATTATACCTCTAAATGCAACAACCTTGCATTTGAGTTGGGTGGCACCAAAGAAGCCAAATGGTTTAATCAAAGAATACCTCATCCATCAAATTGGAAGGGGACTTATATGTACTGGCCCTGCAGACCAGGTGCAGCATACCATCACAGGTAAGAATAGAAAGTTCTTCAAGGAAATGACATCACTGTTTTATTTAACTCCTCTTCTTATGTTAGTCTGTTTTTTAAACACTGCAATCCTTACAATGAACAACCCTTTAAGTAAATATATCAATTGAATTACAATTTCAGAACACCAATAGTAGCAATTTTTGAAAGTCCTTACAAATGTTTATTAACCCTTAATTAATAAGACTTTCCTCATCCTAGCATGTTAATAATAATGAACAATAATGATTAATTTCCATTGCCAATATTTTTATGTAATAACTTATCAATCACCTTTATAGGAGTATATTGTTGTTATGATTAGTTACACAATCAACCAGACGTTGAGACAGGATTTGGCATTTTTATTCACCTATTGAGTTCTTCCCAAAGACCTGGGATAGGCAGATGTTGACTATCTGGTCTAAAAGCTATCATCATCATCATAGGATGTAAACTCCTCCAAGTAAAGATGCATTTTGAATTGACTGATGGTGATTTTGTCCATGTTGATGCTGTTCATGTGGTGGTATTTTGGGATTATACCCAAGAATCCTATTTCTTCCTGATAAGGACCTGGTTTTTTTAAAGTAAAGCTTCCCTAAAAGCTGTCTTACCTGCAGAGAACCAAGTCCCTGTCACTGGTATTAAAATTGCAATTAATACATTGTCAGAAGTCAATTAGCAAATCAATTTTACTATGGTGCAGTATACGATTCCACAAAAGACATTGGAGAGAATAGCAATAAGATTGTCCAAGCAATATTTTCCAGAGATCTTTGGAGTCCTTCATACTGTATTTTAAACTATTGTGTCTTTCATTAGAAAGTCAGTGATGGTTTTTACAAATCCATTTGTCAAACTTCAAAAACTTAATCCAAAATATAACTTGTCATAACACAAACTCCTGGATTGTGTTAACTCTTGCCTTTCTCCCTAGCTTTTAAAATACTTGTACAGCTTTTTCAATAACTATTATTGCTTTGTGATATTATTAAGTATAGAACAAAATGAGTTAGTCAACCACCAATTAAAAAATGGAACAAAAATTCTGCTGAAAATATCCCATTTGCATCAGCGCCTGGTTAAAAAAGCTTAAAAACAAAAATACAAAAGGCGACATTTTCCCTTTTGCTACAGTCTTGTGCAAAACTAGGATATTACTTTATCCCCGAATTTTATAATTTAAAGTGGGGAGGGGTTGCAATGCAATGGCAGTTGCCAATGCATATTTATTCTTCTACACACTTCGGGTTAAAGAAACATAATTCCTTTAATGTAGCAAGGAACCCCACCCCTTTCCCTGATCAAGGCAAATTTGGTTTTTCATCTCAAGGAGTGATTGTGCTTCTGCAACGTGATAATTATTGCTCTGTAAATTCATGATGTGCGCTAAATCAACTGTGCTTTTTTCACATAGCTCAACTGTTTGAACTACCCATCGTTCCAGCTCCCGTGGGCCTATGTTTTGATTTTCTCATCTTCTTCTAAAACCTCTGCTGTTCCCAGAGCAACAGTTGAACATTAATGAAGCTGTAGCATTAAGCTTTCCCTGATACTTTGAATCCAAGGGCCTTACAAATTGCAGATGAGGCAGCTTACACCTTGCCTCTGCACCATTGTCTCACTGCTTATTTTTAATTACATCAAAGCTTTGAAAACATGATCCCATAAATGCTTGGTGGGAATTGTGGTGAATGTGTTCATCATGTGAAATCCATAAATTGCTTATAATCCTCTCAAGATGTTTAAAAAAAGCATTAAGTAATTGGAGACAGGAAGTCCTGAGTTAATTATTTAGAGGTGTTATCAGTGCTTTAAGTAAACTGAAGCATTTTCCACTAGCATCCTGACTTGAATGCCATTGGGATCAAGGGGCACCAGCCATCATCTTCTCATGTTCTCTAATGCAAACAGCAAATGGCAGCTTGTCAATAAAAGACCTTTTTATATCATTTATTAGTGAATATTTCCAGTAGTCTGTACAGAACAATTTGGATGACAGTTATTGCATTATTTCACTTGGTGTTACAATTCCTTTACAAATAACATTTCTAACATTTCTAGGAGGATGAGAAGAGTCTAAAATATTGGAGGGAGTGGAAGTATTAAAAGAAAACAAAGTCTGCTCATTTTGGTATCAAAATCAAAGTCAGAAATTCATTTTTCAAAGTCCAATATTAGATTTTAAGTGTTTCTAGAACTTATGGAATGGATGAAGGGTGTAATATTTTTCACTAAGACTTAAAGTTGGTTGAATAGTCTTTGATATTGGAATTGCATACATTGTACACATTTTGTGCCAGATTGCCAGAAGAGTTTCACAATTGTGTTCTTTAATTTCCATAGGAGTTGTATAAAACCAGCAAGAATTCCTATAATATCCTAAACCATAGTGGCATATATTTCTGTGGACCAGATACTAGTTCTTAATTTCAGCAATGCAGGCTTTAACCCATAAAAGATTGTATAGATAAGTACCTGTATTAAGGAGGTTTGCAAAATAGGTACAGCTTTAGAGAACTGCAAAAGCAAAAAGTCTAATTCTCAGCATTAAAATCTTGGTTATCGAGTAAATTGCACCAATGAGCTTATGACAGATTGTAAGATCTAGCATGTTCATCTATTTTCTTTAAAGAGTGAGAGATGCCAAACATGCAATCTGAAAAGATGCAGGTATAGTTGTTTTCTCAAATTTTTCATTTTTCAGAACATACCCTCTTGAGTCATCAGCCTGGTTTCTAAACATTCCTATGCTCACAAAGAAATTCCAAGATTTGGAATTTTAAAGGGATGGGGTGGGGGGAGGCCTCATTTGGCTGCAACATTAAGCTATGAATTGATGTTACAAGAATTAGCCCCAGTAAGTCATTGGCTGATATGCTGTCTCCCATATTTTTAATTAATTGCTTCTTGAGACACTTGAAAGAGTGCAAAAAGAACAAAGATGTTTAGGGGACTGAATGCTAAAACTTATGAACAATGGTTGCAGGAATTGGGTATGTCTAGTTTAATGAAAAGAAGGACTAAGAATGTCATGGTAGTGATGGTCCAATATCTAAGGGGCTGCCACAAAGAAGGGGAGGTCAACCTATTCTCCAAAGCACTTGAAGTCAGGGCAAGAAGCAATGGATGGAAACTAATCAAACTTATCAGAGTTACTCAGATAACAGATAAACCTCCAAGTGCTTCAACAACCCTCTAAAAAGGTGCAGACTACCAACTGTCTGCAAGAAATATAAATCCTTCCATTCCCCACTATCCTGTCAGAACTGAAGAAGCTTTTTGAATGAGAAGCGAAACATCTTCAAAAGAAAAAAAACAAGAAAGTCCAGTTGCCTTTTGAAAAAGCACCTTTGGTCCAACATTGGCGGTTTTTGAGATTGGACAACAATCTGTCTGAAATGGTATAAGTTTCCTGCTTGAGCAGGGGTTTGGACTAGAAGATCTCCAAGGACCCTTATGTTATTCTAGTAGTCTTGTGACATCAAATGGAGCCAAACTGTGATTTATTTTCTCCAGAAAAAATCCAAATGAGGACTATACAAATTCATGAAGCTGGCTCATTTCAGCAAATCATAATTAACAAGAATATCAAAGTAGACTTCAGATAATTGATAAATTACCATTAATAAAAAAAATGTAAACAAATGTTTCTGATCTTTTCCTCCTGGCTATACCAAATAAGAAGTAGCATGGGGAGTTAAGAATACCTGAGTTTAAGGGTTAGTCAACTCATATTCTTCATTCTGCAATATTAAGCCATGGATTAATTTAAAAGAACTAGCCACAGCTAATGTAATATTTTGTCTGACTATTACTGTACCAAAGAAGACAAAGAAAAGAATTTGCAAAGAGAGACTATGTCCTGACTATTCATTCTGTTTTCCTCATAATTTCTCCAAAGAAATATTACTCATTTATTTTTATTAGTACAAGACTTATACCAAAGCTTCTCTAGAAATTCAAGATGCTCATGGAATGACAATCATAGAAGGTAATTGGGACATTCATCGACATTTGAGAGAAAAAACAGAAGATGAGACAAGATATTCTATTTCTATCAGAATGCATTAATTCACGCTTTTGCAGAATTAATTCCATTAAAAAATCCGAAGGAGGCAGACTTTATGCTGGAGGAGATCCTTAATTCCAAATTACTTTTAACAAGCAGAATAATCCCCACTTCAAATGTTATCAGTTCTATGGTGAAGTGATCTTAAGTGCATCACTATTCCTCTGATTCTTTCTCTGACTGGAATAATATTGCCTAATCTTATCTGAATGTTCTTAGGGTTTACTGCATAATGTGTATGAGAAGTTTTCTATTCATCTTCATCATGAAGATCACCATCACCTGTATTAAAACTCAGTATTGGTTTTCTACAATAGGAATCTTTTCAGGCATGGGATATAGTTATGTAAATTAAAAAGTTCATCTCAGCCAACAAAGCCACAGCATCCAGCCTCATCAAGAAGTGGGTTTAAGCGAAGACCCCGGGGGCCTATAAAAAAGGGCATTTTCCTTTAAAAAATAAATAAATAAAAGGTTCATCTCTAAGACAGTACACAAGTTAGCATGAAATTGGCTGAGGCAGGTGATTTTCATTCCTCATATACTTATTGTGTAAGGAAAAGCTCAACACAAGAGAAGGGTGCTATACAAATCTGTAAGAGATGGCATGCTGAATTCTGCTGAGTTGGAACTCAGTGTCCCAAGTTTCCTTGAAAAGAAGAGCCCTTTGCTAATACCATTTGGATGGAGTGGTTAATAATGGCATAGGAAAAAGAACGCTTAAAATACACGTGCATTGAGCTTTTGCACATATAGAACTCTTCTTAGATGTTGAATATTTTCAACAAGAATGCAGAATTAAAAAGACTTCTAAAGCTTCTTCCAGGCTAATGTATCTCTACATTTCCAAGGAGACTAATGAAATACTTAAAAAAAAAAAAAACTAATGCAATTTCTCAAGTTCTCATGTCCAAAATTTTAATGTGGGAATTATTATAAAAAGTATGCATGTACTGAGGTTTGTAAACAGAACACAACAAAATTGTGATCCAGACTCCCTTGTTATCGCTGTGTTTTAATATCAGACGAATAAACAGCAAAAACAGGACGCTTGTACCCTGATGCATTAAGTGCGATAAGCACTTCTTTGCCTGCCTTTTATTTATTTGTTTTGCCTATCTCTATGGTATACTGCTGTAAATTAATATTGCTTCATAATAAATATTTCCTTTTAGTAGTGAATTAAATGATTCCCTTTAAGAACAATTGAAGTTACCTATTGCTAGAATAATCTGTCGAACAGCGAAATGTTGAATATTTGGCTTCTATCCATACCTTTTTTTTCTTTTTAAGAAATAAAATATATTTATGAAAACATACAGAGATAATTCTTTCCCTTCTTCTGTTTCTAGTTAATTATTGTATTATAGTCCAGTCTGGCCTCTTGACTCCTCTCTTGATTTTACATGTTTTTCCCCCCTCTTCAATTTACAAGAAATACAGAGTCCCAGTGACTATTTACTGTTCTTCTTTTCTTTCTGGTCTTTTGGAAACAGCTGACAGCTATACAACCATTTTGAGAAAGGGAGGGGGGTGAAACAATGAGGTTGCCATCTTACCAGTTTTAGACAAAGTGCTACTCCCTACGGTTTTCTTCTCTTTCTCGCCATAGAATTCCATTGTTCGTTTGTTTTCTTTTAGTTGCAATGCAAAGATAAGACAGCGCTGGATCCCTCAATGACAAATACAAGGAAGATTGGAAGGAAAAAATAGAATGAGGGCAGAAGTCCACTAGCAGTTTTGGAGCTCATAATAAAGAAAATCAAAAAGCTTTCCTTTCTTGATAACTGCTTTTCGAAACATATGCATAAGAATGAATAGCTATCTACATATTTATAAATCAGTTTTCAAAGGTTATGTTGAATCTTGCAGTGTTTTATGGTAGAGAAATGCTGAGGCATGTTCAAAAGGAACAATAGGAGGTAATTGTGAATTTAGGGTATAGAAATAGGAGAAGACTTCTAAAACTGCTACTGAATGGCAAAAGAGAATGCATTTGGGAATAGATGCTAACAGACATTTAATGATGATAAAATAAATAGTTCTACTTAAAAAAAAATGGTTAGATGCATTCCCTAAACTTGGAGACATGCAGGTCTACATACAAAAGCTAAACACACCTATTTAATGGAATTGGTAAATAGTTAAAAGTAGTGGCAGCTGCTGTTTGAATTTTAAAAAGGAAAAGGAAAAATAATAGATACTTGGCAGTCACTGAATGAAACATGAGAAACAAGAGGAGTGGTATATTTTTAGGGGAAAAAATAAGCACTGGAAACTCTTTTGGCTTCCGGCTCTGCTTGTGGTTTCTTAGAGGCAATTGGCTGAAATACTTATTATCACTTTTGGAAAATTACATGTGCTTCAAAAAAAAGAAGGGAATTTATACCACTTTATGATATATGAAGATTTAGTTCTCTGAGTTGCCCAGAATTTAGCACCAAGAATCTGAGAAAAGAAGAACTAGGGCTGACATGATAGTAGTATTCCAATATTTGAGGGTCTGACTCAAAGAAGAGGAGGTCAAATTATTCTCCAACGTACCAGAAAGCAGGACAAGAAACAATGGCTGCAAACTAATCAAGATGAGAAGCAATTTGGAATTAAGGAGAAACTTCCTAACATTGAGCACCATTAACCAGTGGAACAGCTTGCCTTCAGAAGTTGTGGGTGCTTCATCACTGGAGGTTTTTAAGAAGAGACTGGACAGTCACTTGTCTGAAATGGTATAGACTCTCCTGTTTGAAAAGGGTGCTGGCCTCCAAAGCCCATTCTATTCTATTCTGTTCTGTTCTGTTCTATTCTGTTCTATTCCAACCTTTCTCTTCTAAGAAACAGAATCATTCAATGTTCCTTCCCCTGTAATGTAATTCTTGGGGAAAAAATAGGGGAAATCTTACTCATGTTTGTCTCTAACCTCAGCCACTACTTGCTTCAGTCTTCTCTCATGTGGCTGCTAACACATTACTTTGAAAGGAAGGTGGCTCTCAACAGCAAATGGGTTGCCACATCTGATTTATTATTGAAGAAAAAACAATATTTTGAATTACTTTGCTCATTTTCAGCATTCTCTGTGATCCCTGATATCCAAGTTAATAATTATGTTTATATAGCTTGTGCTGAGCATCCAGATGATGATGTTATCCGTTTAGTCCAGTCTGACTGTTGGCGATTTTATGGTCCAGGTCTCTCCATATCTTTGATCTTTCACTGTTTCTTTCAGTTTTTTTATGCTCTGGCTGGTGTCAGCTTTGACAGCATCCAGCCACCATGTATTTTGATGGTCTGGTTTCCTGTTGCCATTGAACATCCAAGATATATGAATAAATATTCATATACAATTTTTAAAAAATCCATGAATGTAAATGTTTTGGGTTAAGTATATTCTATTTTCTCTCTAATAGAACTCTAACCTAAAAAAATATCTGTAGGTTTCACCTTTTTTATATTTATTTAGATCTTCAGCCTTATGAAAACTACAACTTCACACTCACAGCATGTACATTTGCTGGTTGTACTACCAGTCGGACAACTGCAGGTAGAACATTGCAAGCTGCTCCTCAAGGTAAAGACTAATTTATTAACATTTAAACTATTTATATATGACAACTACACCAGGGCACTATATCTAGGCACTGAATTTAAACAAAAACAATTCTTCAACTCCTTGTTTGTTCAGTCAAAGAGGAATTACGTTCAAATGGACCTCCTAAGCAGAAAAATTGAAGAAAGGATGGAATGGCAACCCAAGGCAAATAAAAAAATGTTTAGAGAACACCTGCCTAACATTCCTAGTTGTAAGTCACCTAGAGACATTTGACAGTTGGGCAATCTATAAAGTAAGAGAAAGACAGGAAGGGGGAAAGGAAGGAAGGAAGGAAGGAAGGAAGGAAGGAAGGAAGGAAGGAAGGAAGGAAGGAGTGGTAGAAGTGAACACACAGATCCAGATACTTAGAAATAAACCTTATTTATAGAACATTTAAAAGAGATGATTAAAAAGCTAAGAAGGAAAACAAAAGACCAGAATAGCAACCAACAACTACATAAGTAGAGATTAACACCAGACAAACTAACAAGCAGAAAGCTATACTCTAATCAAACAACTACCAAGGACAAACCACACCCACAGCAAGACTGACGGAGAGCAAAGCCCATTCTCACTAGCACTGATGATATTATCTATTCAGTATTCCAAAAAAATTGCTACCGGTTCTGTGGGCGTGGCTTGGTGGGCGTGACATGCCTTGGTGGGTGTGGCTCTGTGGGCATGGCAGGGGAAGAATACTGTAAAATCTCTATTCCCTCCCCACTTTCAGGGGAAGGTTACTGCAAAATCCCCATTCCCTCCCAATCCGCTGGGACTCGGGAGTCAGAGAATAGATGGGGGCGGGGGCAGTCAGAGGTGGTATTTACTGGTTCTCCGAACCACTCAAAATTTCCACTACTGGTTCTCCCAAACCTGCTGAATACCACCTCTGCTAGTCAGGTAATGAAACATCTGGGAAGGAAAACAAAGTGTAAAGAACTCTCTAAGTGTAAGTCTCCAGACCTCCACATAGTCTTATAGGCAAAAGAAAGATCTCAAGCCCTTTTGTCAATTAATTTGTTTTTCAGCAGTTTCCTTACCCACCTGACCCTGAATAGTGCATTTTGCCATTGTAATTGTGTATATGTGTTAGTATTAACAAGAATGCACTGAATGATGTCAATGATGATACAAAAAGTGAAAAATTTAATATATGTAACCAAACTCCCATAAATTGAAAATATGGAGTGAGGCCTAACTTTTGTCAGCCTCTCCCTTTAAAGTAGCTTTTCTTTTTATTGTTTTTGTAAACTTCATTGTGACAGTTTTCCAACATCAAAAATAAAAACTATACATTGCTAATTATATTCCCGGGCAATTGATATTTATGTAATACTACTGACCACACCCTCTTACATTGATCGATGTTAAAATAAAATGTGCTGAGACATAAGCTAAAAAACTTTCAATCCAGTTAGTTCTGTAAAATGTGCTAATTAACTGGTCAAGAACCAATAAATTTAATTTTAGCTCATGCAAGACAGGCTGTTAATATGTCTGCCTGGACTGTGGGCAGGGGGGCTCTAAAGAACTATACTTTTCCTAAAACGAGTAGGGATTGGACATATATCGTAATGCATTGCTAGCATAAGACACATCTGTGGAAGAAGACAAATTGTCCTGCTGTAAACTGGTACCATTTTGTATAACTAAAGCTAAGTGAAATGTCTTTGCCGCAAAACGTCATATCCTTTTTACTTTCATACTACAGCAACTATATTACATTTTGGTAACTTTTTACAGAATGTATACATATGCTGACATGTACACTAAGATCCTCAAAATGTGGGATTATTTTGCCCCTTTTTTCCTGAAGCATGCAAATGTTAAGAGTGGAAAAGGCCACACTGGAATACTGTGTCCAATTTTAGTCACCACGATGTGAAAAAGATGTGGAGACTCTAGAAAGGGTGCAGAGTAGAGCAACAAAGATGATTAGGAGACTGGAGGCTAAAACATATGAAGAACGGTTGCAGGAACTGGGTGTGTCTAGTTTAATGAAAAGAAGGACTAGGGGAGACATGATAGCAGTGTTCCAATATCTCAGGGGTTGCCACAAAGAAAAGGGAGGCAAACTGTTTTCCAAAGCACCTGTGGGACAAGAAGCAATGGGTGGAAACTAATCAAGGAGAGAAGCAACCTAGAACTAAGGAGAAATTTCATGACAGTTAGAACAATTAATCAGTGGAACAACTTGCCTCCAGAAGTTGTGGATGCTCCAACACTGAAAGTTTTTAAGAAGAGATTGGCTAAACATTTATCTGAAGTGGTGTAGGGTTTCCTGCCTAAGCAGAGGGTTGGAGTAGAAGACCTAGTCTGTTATTCTGTTTTAATAACTGATCAAACACTTATTTTTATTTTTCCTGGAATGATAATCTATTGTACACTGATTGAATGATGATTAGTGAATTTTGTATTGCTATATAGGTCTTTTATATTGTGTATTTTAGTACTTTTGCTGTAGTTTAGTATTACCTCAAGAAGGTTGAAGGTTAACTATAAGTAACATGAATTTATTAAAAAAAATTAGGAATTCTAAAGATGAATCTGAAATGAGCTTAGATTTTTTATAATGTGTTAACATATTTTAATACATTTATGAAACTACATATATACAAATATTATTGTAAACACAGTTTTACTAATGTAATTGTAGGGGTTTGGTCACAGCCTCGTCATATTACAGTAAGCTCTAAAATAGTGGAATTGTATTGGGATGAGCCAGAAAAAAACAATGGAATTGTCATTCAATATAGATTATTTTGTGATGGAGAAGAGATTTTCAAAGGTGGTGGAGAAAATCTGAATTTCACTCATTCCTCCATGCAACCAAATAACAGGTAAAATGTCACTTATTTGAGAAAGGATGTTGTTCAGTTTTTTATAATATAAATTGATATATCATACTTTAACATATGTTGGGGCTTAACCCAAGGACTATGCAGATATGTAGATTTGATGAGTAAGATATAATTTGGAACACACATGGGCAGCATTTAACACCTGTTGGGATCACCTTAAATGAAACATATCCTTTCCAAGGATCTGGTACCAGCTCTAGATGGCAGCAACAAAAGCCCAGGAAAAGAAAACTGTTTTAGGAGCTTCTAGTTTGGGCTCCATGTAGGCATGGGGCTATGCCTATGTGGGCTCCAAATCACATTAAGCTTCTGAATCAGGAACTCTGCACAGCCTAAAGTGTTGGCCCCAGCATGAATGTCTCATGTAAATTAACATTGTAATCAAAATGACATTGAATACAGGGTCCCATGAACTTCATATAAAGATACCTATGTGGATTGTGGAAAACAAGCCTTACAGGTAACTAATAATTATCCAATTGGGCCTTCCAGAAGAGCTTTCACCAAACCACAGCTAGGTTAATCCAAGTCTCAAATTTCTAGAATTACATTTCAGTGTGTGTTTTTATTGCCATGATATGGAAGTGGATTTCTGCTAGGATTTATATTCCTAGTCTAATCTCTAGCCTGTAGGGTCAAAGTGGTTCTTTGTTCACATGTTAACCATAACTGATCCTGCCTAGTTTCTAGATTAGCCAGGGCTGGCTATCTATTTCCACCCATTGTAATTACCAATCAATCATATCTATCACATTGCAATAATTTTAATTAAGGCATGCAAAATGTTCAGCCATACAGTCATATCGCTACTGCTGATTTTGTTTACAAATATGTTGTTTCGTCAATCCAGCTACAGCTACCATGAGCAGATAGGTTTTTGTTTCAGAAACCATATTTTAAAAAAGAGTGCATGAAATAAAGGAAAGAAGAAATGGTGGCACAGAGTATGGAAGTTTTTTTCCCTACTTGTACACATAGGAAATACAATTTAGTACAATAAGCTTGTTAGATATTGACTTGTAAGATTTGTATCCCATCTTTCATATAGGAGCATAAATGTCAGCATGCATAATGTTTCCTTCTCCAGTTTTTTTCCCTTACAACAACCCTGTGAGATAGTTTGATCTGAGAGATAGTGAGTAAACTCCCTCAGGCAGAATAGCTGTTAAGCAGGTCTCCTTGATCCTCTTCCACCTTCCACTATACATATGCATAATCGCCAAAGAATAAGCACTTATTTCAAGCACCTGCTCAATGCATAACTACAAAATAGATGGATTAGGGTGTGTGTGTGTGAGTGTGTGTGTGTGTGTGAGAGAGAGAGAGAGAGAGAGAGAGAAAGTCATGTGACATTCACATAAATGGTTGACATTACATTGTGTTGGAATATGTTAAATATAATGAATGCTAAAATAATTGTAAAATATCATTATATTCTCAGCTTTGTTTCTTCTTCTCCTTTCTCTTCCCTTGCACCTTCATGTGTATTTATAGATACGTTTACCAGCTAGAAGCCAGTACGTGGGGTGGTAGCAATATCAGTGAAAAATATATTGTCCAGACACCAGCAACAACACCGGAGGAGATTCACATACCATATAATATCACAGTAATTAATGCAGATTCCATATTCGTAGCATGGGACATTCCTGGTAAGCATATGTATTAGTATTCAGAAGCTCCTAGATAAGTTATGTATCTGTTCCAGTTATTTATTATTTCCTCTCCTTGGTTCCCATTATATAAATAGGCAGACTTGGAAGCTATATTGATGCAAGAATACATCCTAAGGCAGATATTAGGAAAAGTTATCAAATCCATATAACAGCAATAGACAACCACATTTTGGATTTTTCTACTTTAGGCATCAAAACAATTTAAGTGATCTGTAACAGATGATAAACTAATTCATGAAATAATTAAGCAATAATCTGTTCAAATATTAAAAATGCCATATTATGGATTTAATTTAATGATGGGCATTGAGTTATACTAATAGCTTTAGCTTTAGTCTGTTTTAGTTTTAATTAATCAATTTTTTAAAATTGGTTTCAGGAAAGGGTGAAACAGTCACTGATAACCATACTTCTTTTTGTTTCCTGTTCTATTGAATGCAATGTGTATTCAGTCATTATGACCACAAATTAAGCAGACTCTCAAAAGTTGAGAAAGAAAGGTAAAATAAATCCTAGGTTCTTTGTAATGAGAAGTAGCATTGCAAGATGATAAAGATAGATAGGAGAGAGGGAGAGAGAGAGAGAGATTTTTATAAGTAATATTGTTATTTATTTTAAAAAGTAATGTTGATATATAATAAATTATCTTGTTTATAATTTAGGATTTTTTTAAAAAAAAGTCTCTTCACTTCTGCTATAAAAATATTGTTACGTATAGCTAAAACTTAATAACAATTTTAATATTCAGTATTAATCCCAAATTATTTAAAATATTTACATCTTACAAAAAGGTCACCGGATGAAAAGATAATATAAAGACATTAAATATAAAGTTACCAGGTAAACATTTACATGCATGCTTGGAATAGTAAATATTGTATGTCCACTGAATCAATTCTTAATAGATCTATAATATCCTGAGCTGTCAATCTTTTAGTTTTCAGAAGCACAAAATCCATTATAGAAATGCTATAATATATGAAAAAGATTAAAATCTTAAATTAAATTCACTCCCCTCCACCCGTACTGCCTAAAAGGATTTAAAAGCCCAGGAGAAGGTGGATGAATTTGACTTATAATCTACAGCTGATTTCATTGGAAAGTATCCTATACTGTCTCAGTTTTGATAATCAGTTTCCCTGAAAGCTTTGAATATTCACTTTAACAGTCCAATCCCTGTGCACCTAGCTAATGTGATTCAGAGTGGAATTTTCTTGTGTGGTCAGGTTGTTTGCACTAAGAATTTTTAATTAAAAAATAGGTGACTAGACATGTCCTGCAAACATCTGGATGATCTCAATCATGTAGAATAGTCTGGTACCATTTGCCAGACATCTGAATTTATGCAGTTTTTAAATGGTAACCCTAGTCAAAAGGAAAATCTGAATTCTTTCGGATCAGAATAAAAACATCCCTCTGTTCTTTCCTTTCCCCTTTATCTGTTTGAATTGATATGTTTTAAAACTTAAAGATAAGAAATTACAGTAGATTCTCACAGTTTAGTGCACATTGCCATGCAGGAAGTGAATGTAAAATATCTGCTGCTAGGGATATGGGAACAGATAATTACAGTCAGCTGTCATCTTTTGTTTTCTTTTATGCACTTCCTGGGGTGCCTGACAAGGACACAGATGGGGGTACTGTAGGATCTTGGTTTGATCCAGGATTTTTCTACACTTAGACATGTTAATAACATTTGAAACAGAAACTTGCCCATCACATTAAAAAGACAGTTCTATTACCAGCATTTTTCTAAGGGAAGTGAAGAGAAAGACTGATAAGAAGCTCTTGCTTAGAAATTAATGTGCTGAGTAAGTACAGCATAGTCCACTCACACACCAAGAATTCAACCCTATAATTCATATGTGAAACGGCTGATAGCCATGTGTATTTGTAAAGCCTGCATCCCTGGAACACTGAAAGGTGTTGTAAAAGAAGAGAGTACTCAGAATTACTCTTTTAGGTTAAAAGAATTTACTCGTAAATTTACTCATAGGAATTTATTTATAATTTCAATTTTGGTGTCAATTTATCCCTGTCTAGCATAGCTACTTTTCTTTGTCTGATGAAGTATGTGATAAATATTGTATTTCCTACCAGATGTGATAGGTGAGGGCACTTGTCATCCGTCTACAAACCTGTGAATCATTAATTAAAATGCAAAGGTTTCTTCTTGTTGTTTTGCGAAATGATTTGTGTGCATGGATGTATCTGCATGTATTTTAGGTACCCGCTTTTTGATATACCTGCTTTTTGCTATATTGATAATTTACTGAGTAATCTGATAGAGATGGTTGAGAACTATATTCCAGATTAGAACACAGGGAAAAAAGGAAGAATACATCAAAATCTATCTTCTTTACTCAGTAATTCCAAACAATAAATGCACCTTAAGGAATGATTAAGCTTGCTTCTTGTTGCTGATCATAAAGTGGATCCATTAGGCTTATTATCTGAAAAATTAAGTAGAAACATAATGTTTGATAAAGCAGGAAAGTTTTTACAAAGGTCCAATAACAAGTTTAAGTTTAAGTTAAGTTTATTTGATTTATAGACCGCCCCCTCTCCCCGAAGGGACTCGGGGCGGTGTACAGGAACCACATTAAAAAACCATATACATAATAAATACTCTTAAAACCAGATTAAACCTAGAGCCCTGTACAAGTTATTAAAAATTAAAACACGACCTAAAACCAGCCCATCGAGTTTAAAAATACAGGCATGGGGTGGGAAGCTGGAATTAGGCCAGGCCGGCTAAATTGAACAGGTGGGTTTTTAGCTTCTTGCGGAAGGAGCGGAGATCTATAGTTGTTCTGATATCAGGGGGAAGGTCATTCCAGAGGGTTGGGCCCATCACAGAGAAGGCCCTTCCCCTGGGCGTCACCTGCTGGCATAGCCTAGTGGATGGCACCCGGAGAAGTCCCTCTCTGTGTGAGCGGATCGGCCGAAGGGATGTATGGGGCAGGATGCGATCCCGCAAATACCTAGGTCCTGTTCCATGGAGCGCTTTAAAGATGATAGTCAGCACCCTGAAATGCACCCGGAAGGCCACAGGTAGCCAGTGCAGCCCGCGCAGGTGAGGTGTTACATGGGAGAATCTAGCGGCTCCCAAAACTGCCCGCGCGGCCGCATTCTAGACAAGTTTCAGCCTTCGGGTACATCTCAAGGGGAGCCCCATGTAGAGAGCGTTACAGTAGTCCAGCTGGGATGTCACAAGCGCATGGGTGACTGTGCGAAGGGCAAGAGGCTAGATATAGAGATTTCTTAGACACAGAATGCTGATAGGTTGAGGATTTGTGGAGTGGTGTTGACCAAGAGACCAAGAACTGAGAACTTGTCAAAAAAGATGGCACAAGAAAGTCTTTTTAGAAGAATCCTGACAATTAGATATGAGGCTTTGCTATATCTAAGACTACCCTTGAAAAGCTAAATTGTAAAGGAAAGGCAACCCATAAAATTGGGACCGGAGAAACTGCAGTACTGTGAAAAAGCAGGTGGTGATAGGAGCAATTGAAAGTAGTACAGCATTCATCCCTACATAATAACTATTATAACATGACGTTACCCACCCTGCAGGAAGTATTCATGTCAGGTTGAATCTTATTTTCTTTAGAGTTTACTTTTTATATGGATAATTCCTCTCTTATGCTTTTAAAACTTTATATAGAAATGATATGCGGTATTTCTCTCTTTTGAAATCAAGTTTTAAAATAAGGATTGGCAGTGATTCTCCCACTGAGATAGTCATTTTAATTGATATTGTCTTCTAGAATAAAATTACATTTTATTCATCAAATGTTAATGAGAGGCTAGTTGGTCACAGTATCCTTTTTCTATAAAAGGAAGCAACACTTTGGCATTTGATCTCCTTATCTTCTTAATAAATTTAGATTGCATAAGGACCCATCAGTACACATCCATTGAGTCTCCTTTTGTTTTACTTAGGATGTTTAAACCATGGTGGTATCTCTAATTTACGAAGCTTTATGAATGTAATAATTCAAAATATCTCTCTTACCAAACTGGAAAGATCTGAAAGTAGTGGTTTCACTAGTTAAGGAATGGAAAGATGCTTGATCCTATTTCACTTAGGGTGATTGAGATGGGGAGACCACAGTTCTACTTTACCTTCAGACACAACAGTGATCTCAGTGATCTTTCAATCCAGTCAATCTCAAAACTTTATTATTGTCACAGGACAGGTCGCAAGCATGTAGACCAGTGGTGGGTTCCGGATCCCGTTGCAACTGGTATGCTGCAATGGGGCCCGGCATCCACCATGTGAATGCACGCACCATGCACACAGCAGGCTCATGCGTACTTACCACTGGTGATGCTCCAGCTGTTCGGCAGAGCATCGTGCCGGCGCCGTATGCTCTGTGCGCGTGCATGAAAGCCTTGATCAGCTCAAATATCAGTAAGGAGAGTGGGCAGGTGGGGGGCCCTCCAGAACATCCCACCTAAACGGTACTTGGTGCTCTCAGCAAGCACCGGTACGCCCGTACCAGGGCGTACCAGTCATATCCCACCACTGATGTAGACTTGCTGATAATAGTAGTAATAATGACATTGACTTGTTTTAAAATGCATTTATAGCTGTTTCTGTGTGATTGGCAAGATTGCTAACACTATGGTATTTTCCATACTGTCACCATATATATTTCTTGTAAGGCCTGGCTTCTGATTCAAAAGCTAATCCCATATGAAAATTTAACTACAATATTGGTTTATTCCAGGATCTCACCACTTTTCTTTGAAAACTGTTTAAGGATATTCGGTTTCTTTCCTTTAAGATTGTTTCCTTCATGGTCATTATATCAATCTGGCCAGCTAGAAAAGTATATGCATTACAGGTAGCTTCCCCATACCTAGAAGTATTACAGATAGATTCTCACACCTAAGAGTATTCCATGAGAAAATTGTCATGAAGCTTCCACCCATAATACTTTCGGATTTCTATCTTTACCAGCTATCCTTACTTTTCCAACCTAAGACTCTGTTGGAACTTATCCTCCAAACTTTAAGTGCTAAAATAAGTTTCGAGGGTTATAAAACTGCATCTTTTTCTTGTTATAAGAGATTTTGCCTTGGTTATAATGAAGCAGAGAAATGGCCTTCCAGTAGCTTCTCAACATTTCACCCAACAGACTTAAGAGGTCATCCTTTAATGTTACAGATTAACTGAACTGCCAGCTCTTTGCCATTTGAACTTCTCTATAATAGTTCAGCTATCTCCTCTGCTTCACTAATTTCAGTACTTGCAGCATATAACACTGTTGCTTGAAAATCAAAATTAGAAACTGGGCAAGTGGGCAAGTAATAGTTAACCTTGGCTTTAAAAAAAAAATAATCATCATTTTTCAATCATTTTGCCTTCCTTCTCTATCTATATTTCCTGATCTACTACTATGTATTTGCTCTATATTTGTACAAAAAAGTTGCCAGATTGAGTATACATAATTTTAGTAGCAGTCAGAACACAGTAGAATCACACAGTGCATTGCTAATGTAAAATGTATCTAGAAATCTCGTATCTAGATTATGGTGGTTTTGTTTTGTTTGAGAAAATAACATTTTTTATTTGAATGTTTAGCATTAATCAAGTTACTTTAAGAAATTAATAAGGCAGTGTATTATATTCTGGTTTTATGACAAGATAGGTATACAGGTATAAATCTTAATGGAAACAAACATTGTCTTTTATATTAATCCAAAGCATGAAAACCCTTAAAGTAAAACTCTAAAAGAATTAAAGATTGAATCTGAAACACCATCATTTCAGGTTTAGTTGAGATGGCATATTTCAAAATTAATAGCTTCTGTTACCCATTGATTATACTAATGTCTCTAATCAAGAATCTTGAACATATCCTTTAAAAGCAACTATTTTTGCTAAACATTTTACTTCCAGGATATATTTGTTTTAAAATGAATGCAGTATTGAACAATTCAAGATCCCCTTCCATTGACTTGTCCATTTTTCACTGTGCAAATACAAGGAAGAACGGCAGGGGACGCCATCAAGATGCTGTTTGTTTGACTTCTCCTGTTACAAAATTTGCACTTGCCAAGCAATGAAGTCATAAAAGAAAAAAAGCAGAATAATTTAACTTTTTTAATTCATAAAGATAATCACGGTTTTCTGATTACATCTTAACTTCATAAATGTTAAATAACCTATCAGCATCTAGTTGTTGTAAATTATGAAAAAGAGTATTGCTGGGAATATTAACCAACTAAATCCTTGCTCTTTAGTGAACATGAAAATGCATTATGGCAGGTTGTCATTGTGCTCACGGTAACTTTGACACCAAATAACAAAACTGCCATTTGTACTTAGGGTAAATTAGTTCACTTTTGCTTTTACTGTTCCTTTCATTCTGACATAAATGTATGAACTCTAGAACTAACCAAGTCAGGTGATTTCCCCACTGAGTTTAGTAAATCTGCCCATTTACTCATCAGAACATCAATGTTGTAGTAGTTTCAAAATCACTGCTTTTATTTTAAAATATAGGAAGTTTTCTTCCAACCATTTCCAATTTCAATAACATTCTATGAACTTATTTTATTTATTTTATCACAGGGTCATTTAAGAGCAATGTACCTTTGGAGTACAATATATTACTAGATGCTGGCCGTACCTCCTCACTTGTAAAACCAGTTGGGCAGTCCAAATTCATTGTTTTGGATGGCCTTGATCCATGCACCCAATATGAGATAAGGATTCAAGCCTGCCAGAATGGTAAGATGCTAAGTAATTCCATCTTGTTATTGGAAGACAGTGCAATTTTGCAAAAAATATATTCTGTTTAAATAACAGAATAACATCTTATTCCAAAATGTTTACCTAGTAAAAGCAAACCTAGGATTGAATCATTTATTTTACACATCTCCATATTGTATCATGAATATTTCAATAGAAAATTTAAATAGTTCACATTTGGGAGAATGTCAGCCCTTTTTATGAAAAACATAAAACCAGGTGTTTTTAAAGTTGTTCTAGAAATACACATCAGAGAAAATCCATTCCCAATTAATGCTGCATCAGTAATTTATATATCCCTTTTATTATTCATAGAAAACAGAAGGATAACTCCCTCTTATTTAGAATTATAAGAAATGTATGAAACCTGATCTAATGGGTTTTGTTAACATGGGGACAGCATAATGGAATTCTTCAGGTGATATTGAATATGAGACAGCCTTGGTCTCTGGGCTTCTGAGGCAAGTGGCATTTCTCCACTGGAAAATTAACTAAACCTTTGGAAAATCATCATCATCTTGCTCCAAACCAAATTGTTTCAAAAATAACTTGAATGGTCTGTATTCCAAAAGAAGGAATGTTGTAAATCATATATTGCCAAACATATAGGACTTTAATAAGGACTGATAACTGAGATGAAAACATAAATTTGACATATGTTAAAAGAAACAACTTTTGCCAAGATTTTTCAATTGGCTGAGTTTCAGAAAGCAAACCAGTAAGCAAGCAGGAATGAGTATTGCTTCTTATTTTTGCTTTCCCTTTGTTAAAGGAAAATGGTGGTTTTGTGTCAGCTTACTATCTTACTTATCTATCTGTGTTATGAATGACTTTGTATGAATTTATTTTATATGTTTGAATGGACTTTATGAGGAACTGGATTAAAGGACCGTATAGGGCAGAAACTAAGAAAGCAAATGGGAACATTTTTCAAGAAAAAATGGCAGCTTTTAGGCAGTATTGTCGTGTCTCAGAAAGTAATCAGTATTAATTCTAGGTAGTATTTGGTTGGTAAGATGTTCAGGAACTCCCCAAAACTTTAGACAAAAATAGGAAATGAAAACAGTCCCAGAAGGATAGGTACAAGTTTTCCATTCTGTCGCCAAGAAAACTGCATGGGCATAACCAATTAAATTCAGCTTGAAGAACATTTTATTTCATTTACGTGTGTGTGTGTGTGTGTGTGTGTGTGTGTGTGTGTGTGTAAAAGACTAGAGCAGCAGATGTTGGCAGTACTGTGAAAAACAATACATGACTTACTGAACACAAATAGTTTGTCAAGTTGAGTCTGAACAATATTGGGATGGAAAATTATTCAGAATACCATAGCTCTAGGCTAGACTAACAAATAAAGAAAACCTCTCAGAATACAATCACAACAATCTGCATGGATCTGTCTGTGAAGACACCAGGGGCTGAACTTGATTTGGAAGATACTATGAATGGTATACTTTCCTTTCTTATTTACCGAACTCTCTGATGAATAGTGTTAACTGCCCAGAGATGAGACAGGTAATGTAGAAATTTAATAGATAAATAAAATAATTGTGTCTGGACTTTCTACTAGAAGCCTCAAGAACTCATATATTTAATGTTTTATTACAATGGTTACAATGATTTGAAAGAGACATATTTTCATTAAGAAATATTAGTTCTTGACTCTTTGACAATTAGAAGACTACTTTGCATGCTTGAAAGGCAATATGATTCCTAAGGTCTGGTTTGTATTCTTCTAGCTGACTGTGGAGTTGGTGAACAAGTATACGCAACTACTGCTGAAGCCTTTCCTGAAGATTTGAGTCCTCCTGTCATTTCAGCCATTGGACCAACATATATAGATGTGAAATGGATACCTCCTAAAAAACCCAACGGGATAATTAGAAACTACTTTATTTACAGGTATTTCTTGAAGTTTTATATTTTTTAAATATTAAATATTATAGTCCTCACTTTGTAGTGGAAGCTTTCTGGGAAGGTGAGGGATTTTTTTCAAGATGGGTAAGCCTAGGTAAAATATAAAGGTTCCCCTCACACATATGTGCTAGTCGTTCCCGACTCTAGGGGGCAGTTCTCATCTCCTTTTCAAAGTCGAAGAGCCAGCGGCTGTCCGAAGACACCTCCGTGGTCATGTGGCCAGCATGACTAAATGCCAAAGGTGCACGGAATGCTGTTATCTTCCCACCAAAGATGATTCCTATTTTTCTACTTGCATTTTTACATGCTTTTGAACTGCTAGGTTGGCAGAAGCTGGGACAAGTAACCAGAGCTCACTCCGTTACGCGGTGCTAGGGATTCGAACCACCAAACTGCCAACCTTTCTGATCAACAAGCTCAGCATCTTAGCCATTAGGCCAAATAGGCCTAAGCAGTGGGCGAAATACCCAAATAAATGCCCAAGGTGCTCAGAAAGACACAGTGATTATGGAAGAAAGATTATATCATTGTGGCTGCTATGAAAAGAGTAATTTAACATTATTTCTGTTTTGAGCCTTGACTATGAATTGCATTTTCAGCGTAGTGAAAAGAACATTTAAACCAAGTCTCAATGAACCTTCTGAATGCAGATGGATCAAACAGCTTTTTCAAATATTCATCATGCTGGATGCAGAATCTGCATATGCATTAAAACTCTTCTGGCTTTCTTGTGCAACATGATCCTTTTGTCAGCATTCATTATGATCAAATATACTTTGGTGTTTTATCCACCAAGTTCAACAAACTCCAATTGGAAGAACAAGTCACCAGTATTGTGTAGATGTTTCTACAATATTTTAAACTTGCATATGGCTTGCTTGTCCCAGACTTCTATGATAAACAGTATGGGGGTTGTGGCAGTAAGCCTTCTGTTTTCATTGATTAAGAAAATGTAATTGATAAGAATGTTCAATTGTTCAAGGAAGAAAAGCTGGCATGTTGAGGAATTTGTTTGGAAAAAGACTCTGTAGAATCCAAAGCAATGAATGTAGATAGATGGCAAGCTAAGAGGAAAGGGAGAGAAGGGGTGAAAAGCAGTTTGAAGAAAATAAACACCGTAGGAAGAACTAGGTATTAGCCTGAAAATCATCATTGCTATGGAAGCATGATGGACCCATGGAGTTGAAGGAAGGAGTGTCAGAAAAAGAAAAGTTGCTCATTAGGCTAGGCCATGGGTGTCCAAACTTGAAAACTTTAAGACTTGTGGACTTCAACTCCCAGAATTCCCCAGCCAGCATGGAGTTGAAGTCCACAAGTCTTAAAGTTCCCAAGTTTGGACACCCCTGGTGTTAGATATTAACATATATCGTAGGAAGTCTCCTCTCTGGTCCGCTGCTACAGCGGAAAACAGGTATCGCTCTGATTGGTAGAGAGGCATACCCAAGTCCTATAGAAGGGGAACCCTCCGGCCACAGAGCAAGCTGGATCACTACTACTACTAATAAAGAGCTGTTAAGTCACATCATGTCCGCAGTCTGTTCTCTCGTTGCCCAGATCTAACATTGGCGACGAGGATGGGATCGAGAGACAGATAGGACGACGAACGCTACTTCAGAATCCCCGGATTCGATCCAGCCAGGAATTCGGCAGAAATTCCGGCAGCCATCTCGGGACACCGCAGTGCGGCAAATTCAAACGAGGGAAAATGGCGATGCACACTCCTCCAGCTCCATTCGACCCAATCGCTGATCATTGGGAATCATACATGCTCAGGTTCGAGTGTTTTCTCGAAGCAAACGAATATACAGGAATACCGGACTCTCGAAAGAAAAATATATTCCTAAGCTACTGTGGCCGAGAAGTTTTTGAGACGGCCAGGGACCTCTCTGAACCAACCCCCATTCAGGCGGTATCATGGACGGCGCTGCAACAAACGCTGCAAACCCATTAAGCGCCAAAACCTTCCCGCCACGTTTGTCGCCAAGGATTCAACATGAGGAACCAGAAGGCGGGAGAATCTATCAACCAGTACGTTGCAGCTCTACGAAAAGCAGCCACACATTGTGGATTCAGAGACCTGGACGAGCAAATTCTGGATCGACTCATATGCGGGCTGAGAGACATTTCCCTACAGAAACGGCTGTTGGCCAAAACCAATTTAAGCCTGCAGATTGCACTCGACGAGGCAAGAGCTTCAGAATCAGCAGAAAGATCAGCGGAAACCATACAACGCGGGCTCAACACAAGCCAGCCAGCGCCAAGACACACCAGAGTCCACTACGAGGACACAATTCCAGACTTCGAGGATCCCGAGCTCGAGGAAAGTCACCTGATGCGGAGCAGTCACGTGAAACCTGGGGGGAGACCCGGATTCCATTTGCCGCCCTGCGCAAGCTGCAGAGGGAATCACCCCCGGTCTACCTGTAGGTTCAGGAACGTTGTTTGTTCGCACTGCAACAAACTTGGGCACATCGCACGAGTGTGCCGGAGCGAAGTCCCTGCCTCACGGCAGCCACCCATGTACCACCAACAGAAGCCCAACCCAGGGGCTTGGCGAAATCAAAAAGGGCGCCCAGAGAGAAATCCACAAGTGTTTACCCAGAGAGAAAATTCCCAAAGAGCTGAGCGAGCGTATTCCCAGAGAGATTACACGCAAAGAGCTGAGAGAGCGTTCTATCAAGACGCTCAACGAGAGTATCTTCAGGATACAGATGCTGAGATAGAGTTGACCCAGAGAGAGGAATTGCGAACGTATCTCACCACAATAAGTCAGGTCCGCACCAAGCGGCCTAAAAAGCTGAAAGTCACAGTCCACTTGGAGGGCTCACCTTGCGAGCTAGAAGTTGACACAGGATCGTCCCTGACGATCATTTCATGGGCATCCATGAAACAGGCTATCCCTAGCCTCAAAAAGAGCCAACTACGTGTTCCAGACATCCTGCTTCGAGACTACCAGGGGAACCAAGTCCCCATCGTGGGCCAAGGCACATTCCAGATCCGTTTCAAGGACATCGTAGCCCAGCTGCCCATGACCGTCGCCAGCGCACCGTTACAGAACCTTCTTGGACTAGATTGGTTTGAAGCATTGGGGTTAGAAGTCACCGGAATCAACGCCGTGGAGAACAGCAGCGTTGAGCAGATATTTAAGGAGTTCGAGGATGTGTTCAGCCCCGGTCTTGGTAAGTATGTGGGTAAACCAATCTCATTTAATTTAGACCCCAAAGTGGCGCCAATCCGACTTAAGCCGAGACGAGTGCCTTTTGCACTCCGCCCAAAAATAGATAAGGAGATAGATAAGTTAGTGGAGCAAGGAATCCTTGAGCCGGTGGATCACGCGCGCTGGGAAACACCCATTGTGACCCCAGTCAAGCCAGACGGGTCAGTCCGCATCTGCGCGGACTATAAATGCACAATTAATGTTGCACTACAACAAAGCGCATATCCTGTGCCAGTAGTACAGCACTTATTGCACTCGTTGGGGCCAGGAAAGATATTTGCTAAATTAGACATGGCACAAGCTTACCAGCAGTTGCCAGTAGATAGCGCCACAGCGGAGGCCCAAACCATAGTGACGCATAGAGGAGCATTCAAATGCAACCGGCTACAATTCGGTGTGAGCATTGCTCCAGGGTTGTTCCAGAGCGTCATGGAACGTCTGTTGCAAGGGATACCGGGAGTCGTCCCCTATTTCGACGACATCTTAGTGTCCGCTGCAAACGAGGAGCAATTAAATAAAAGAGTCAGAACTGTTTTGGCCAGAATCAGAGAGAAGGGTCTCCGCCTTAAAAAGGAAAAATGCCAAATTAACGTGCCTAGCATAGAATTCCTGGGCTATAGAATCGATGGTCAAGGAATACACCCCACTTCAAAGAAAATTAAGGCGATCCAGGATGCCCCCACACCACGAAATCAGACCGAGTTGCAGGCCTTCCTCGGACTACTTAACTTCTACAGCGTTTTTCTGAGACAGAAGGCGACCGTTGCTGAGCCACTACATCGACTACTCCAGAGGAACACACCATGGAGATGGGGACGATCCGAAGCAGCAGCTTTTGCCAAAGTAAAGCGCCTGCTCACCACTGACTCGCTGTTAGTCCAATACAGCCAGACACTACCGCTGGTGTTGACCTGCGACACATCACCTTTTGGAGTTAGCGCAGTCCTTAGCCACAGGATGCCAGACGGAAAGGAAGCACCCATCGCGTTCTACTCTAGGACTCTTTCATCGGCCGAGGGGAACTACAGCCAGATGGACAGGGAAGCGTTAGCTGCTGTAGCTGGAGTAAAACGTTTCCATGAATACCTCTACGGCCGCGACTTTGAACTAATTACAGACCACAAACCGCTGTTGGGACTTTTGGCTGGAAACCGCCCCACTCCGGTCTCCCTTTCTCCACGCATGACCAGGTGGACTGTTTTCCTGGCTGTGTACTCCTACAAGTTAATTCATCAACCGGGCTCCACTCTAGGACACGCAGACGCACTCAGCCGTTGCCCACTACCGGACCTTTTGCCAGACCCCACTCCCGAAGTACCGGTGTTGCTCATTGACTGCTTGGACTCTGGACCGGTTTCTTCCTACGACGTTGCAAGGTTCTCCTCTAAAGACAATTTAATAAAGCAAATTCAAACTTGGGTTTGGAGGGGGTGGCCGAAGGGAAACGTGGGCCCGGAATTCAAAGCGTTTTGGTCGAAACGGGATGAACTCTCAGTGTTACAAGGTTGTTTATTGTGGGGGGATCGAGTTGTTATTCCTTATGCTTTACGTAGGAATGTGTTAGATGCATTACATGTTGGGCACCCTGGGATCATTAGGATGAAGGCATTAGCGAGAAGTTACGTTTGGTGGCCAAACATGGACAAAGAAATAGAGGAGTGGGTGGCCACTTGTGATCCATGCCAAGAATCGAGACCAGCACCCCCGGAAGTGCCCGCCACAGAATGGGAAAAGCCTAAAGCACCCTGGTCGAGAATACACATCGACTTCGCAGGGCCAGTTCAAGGTCAGACGTTCCTTATAGTTGTGGATGCATACTCCAAATGGCTAGAAGTAGTCCTAATGACTTCAACCACGGCTGAGGCAGTCATTAAGGTTCTACGGCGACTTTTCGCCACTCATGGCTTGCCCGACCTCCTGGTCTCTGATAACGGGCCCCAGTTCACGGCCATGCAATTCGAAACATACTTAGCAGGTCAGGGAATTCGGCATGCCCTCGTCACGCCATTCCATCCGGCATCAAACGGACAGGCGGAGAGGATGGTGCGATCTGCAAAAGAGGCCCTCGCTAGGATGGGTCCAGGTGATTGGCAAACACGTATTGACCATTACCTATTAATCCAACACATTACCCCCAGTGAAACGACGGGTAGGAGCCCCGCTGAGCTACTCATGGGCCGCCGTCTACGGTCTCACCTGGACCGTCTTCACCCAAATTACTCTGCCACAGCACCCCCAGACTCCACAAGCAAAATTCGGAGCTTTAGCATAGGAGATTCAGTATACGCCCACAACTATGCAGGGGGAACTTTGTGGATGCCGGCTAGGGTCATTGGCATCATGGGTCCACGATCGTATCTATTAGAACTGGAAGATGGGCGGAACTGGAAAAGGCATATCGATCAACTTCGGGGTCGCCTGGCACACTCAGACCTACGAACCGAGAACAAGAGCTACCTACCAATACAAGGCCAGCCACTCGAGAGCCCCAACACGGAGAACTACGACACCTGCGAGCCCAGGTCAGAAAAAGAGACCGAGCACGAAACGGAACAAACCCCAAGCAACGAGAGCCAGCAGACCCCCGAACACCGAAGCAACGAAAGCACGCAAACCCCCAAACTTGATACTGAGAAAGCAACCGATCCTGCAACTACTTCTGACCAACCCGAACTGCGACGCTCCACCCGAGTAAGGCAAACACCAACGTACCTCAAGGACTATATAACTAACCGCAATGTTCCGTCTAAAAGGGGAGGGGTGTTAGATATTAACATATATCGTAGGAAGTCTCCTCTCTGGTCCGCTGCTACAGCGGGAAACATGTATCGCTCTGATTGGTCGAGAGGCGTACCCGAGTCCTATAAAAGGGGAACCCTCCGGCCACAGAGCAAGCTGGATCACTACTACTACTAATAAAGAGCTGTTAAGTCACATCGTGTCCGCAGTCTGTTCTCTCGTTGCCCAGATCTAACACCTGGACTAGGCGATAACTGCCAATGACAATGGCTTAGCAAGGAAGACAGAATTCAGGCTGATGTTTGAAGTTGCGAGATCTTCATAGTGACGAAGGAACTTGGTCAAACTTGATTTGGCTGGCTCTGTACTATTTGTCAAGGAGCAATTGATTCTAAAAAAGCAGTTGATGTTGGTATGTTTTTTTTTTAACCAACTTGCTAGTAGTTTCTAAAATGCTGCTCGATTTGGAATAATTTCCCTTTTCTATGCTAATTGTATGACCAAATAGATTAAGCCCCAATTTTGAATAAAAAGAAATAAAGTATCTTTCATAGTTCAAAAAATATTTTCATTCTGCTGATTTTGTAAACAACACTGATGATTACAGTAGCAATTCCATAGCAGCCAGGGAAAGGGAAAGCAGGAAATATAATGCAGAAAGTGGAAAATATTGTAAATTGAATTTGACAGCATTTGATGGCATTTGATTATTCTAGTCACAGCCAAACAATGATATAAAGAGTAATATGAAACAGAATGTGTTACTGCCTAGCAGACTCGAAAGCAATAAACCTTCCTCCAATGTGACACAATCACTTCACAATCATAATTGTAGCCTGTTTGATACCTCGGAGTACAGCAGAAGGGCACTGACTGACATAGATACATTTTGTTTTTTATTTAAAGTGAAATGAAAATGGCGCACTGGGGCTCCAGATACAATCGTTATATTCACCTACATAGGCATGAATCACTTGGCAGTTATTTCAGCTGAAGTTTAAATGTGCTTAGACAACAACAATATCACATCTTTCTCAGATAGCTATGGGAAAAAAATCAGAAATATGTAAGGACAGAAATGGAATGTAAGCACAGCACTTTTTTCATGCAGTGTTCATATACAGCCTTAGACTGCTACAACAAAAACCCTTCAATATTTTTAGATGATGTTTTGCATGTAATTTCTGTTTCATCTTTTGCTCCCCTGCCTTATTGTCATTTATACATTAAACTAAATGTATTTAACCAGCAAGTGAGTAGGCAGTTTTTCATTAAAATTGAAGGATCTAAATTTGCAAGGGTTTCGCCTTCTTCTATGCTAACCTTCATGATATCTCTCTCTCCTTCCACATCACAAATCTTTTTTCCCCCAAAGCCTAGTGTCTTAATTGGAATAAAACTATGGCAATATTTATTATCCATTTATTTCTGAACCATAAACCTGTGTACATCTGTGTGCATTTATGTGAGTGCTGTATATTTCCCTATGTAAAGCAAGCTTATACACAGAGACTTGATTACAGAATAAATACAAAATAAAGTCAATGTAATGATAGCATTTAAAAGCATGTTCTCATTAGGTTAACTTGATTCTATATTGAACAGTGGCTAGAAGGATAGTTTATATTCAAAGTGGTTAGAAGAAGGATTTTCCCTTTAGCAATATTTAGTTGTTCTATAGTCAGGCACTGAATGGTTAAAAGATGGAATGAAGTTCAAGAATTTCTCCAGACTGCAAAGAATAATGCGAAGACTACGAGAGATTTCTGATTATTAGAACCACTTTCTGTCTGCACTTCAGGATGTCTCCATATATTAGTGCCAGCCATTTTTATCACACTTAACATTTTAATTAAAGTTACAGCACTTGTAAAGTGAGTGAATATAAAAGTGCATTCTCCTCTCCTATTTACCATCTACATGTGACCATGGGGAAGCATATTCACTGCCATGGGAGAAGGTATAATCAATATGCTGATGATACCCAATTGTACAGATCTACCCCATGAATTATCAGGGAGGGGCTCCTCTGGTATGCATCCCCTGCCCCATGGGGACCCAACTCCTCACTACATTTCATTACATGCATGGAGTTTGCCAATTACACTCACCAAGCTTCTTTTCTGACCTAAGACTGAATGTGCAGAGGCCAAGGGAGAGACTTCTATAATGAGCACGCAATTGTCACATGAAAAAAAAGCTATATGCATAGCTATGGAAAAACCACAAAATTAAACTTCACACACTGACTCAAAGAATGACATCTTCCATTAAATTTTATTTTTTTTAAAATAAACAGAATGAACACTTCAAATATACTGGTATGTCACTGGCTGTGCAGGTTTACCATAGTAAAAATTGGAAATCCGACTACATATCTTAGGAATAAGTGGCAAGGCAAGCAAAGCGTAGGAGCAGAAGCAACTGACATTTCTTTAAAATGGCATCTTTCTCCTTTTATTGCTTGCTGTATTAGGAGAAAAACTTCCACTTAAATGAGCAGTTGAATTCTAAATACTCAGCCTTTTGAAATGATTAGAAATTGCTCAAACACTTCTGTTCACAGTTTATTCATACAAGATATGCTGTCTTTTTAGCACTACAGATGGAACTATTTGCCTAAGCATAAGTTTCTTTCATTAAATATTCAGCAG
This sequence comes from Natrix helvetica, assembly GCF_964273705.1. Lineage (NCBI taxonomy): Eukaryota > Metazoa > Chordata > Lepidosauria > Squamata > Natricidae > Natrix > Natrix helvetica. Next base: position 243,705,152 of record NC_138552.1, read on the forward strand.
TAATATGATCTAAACACTTTAACCAGGCTACATTGTTCAGCTTTTGCTTGTGGAAAGGCTCACAGTTGGTGACATTTTTGATATTTCAGTGCAGGGAAGCTGTTTCTTACAGATCCCCCATATTGCTAAACATTAATTTATAAATTCAGCAAACAGCTATTTTTTAAGTGAAATGCTGTTCAGTGCAAACAGAATACTTAGCATGAAAAAGAGGCTTGTGGTACTTAAAATAATTTTTTTCACTTTTCTTCAATGACTGATTTTTATAATCAAAATGAAAAGACTTCTTGCATTAAAATGTATGCTAAATACACATATACGTGGAATCAGCTCTCAGTGGCAAGCAGAAAAAAAATTGGGATTTTTTTTAGTTTACCTTACATTTTCTAAATCATTATTCTAGTCCTCATCATGTAAATGAACTGAATTTAATGAAAATACCTTCAAAAGTCCAAGATTGTAGAACTCAAATCATTACTCACTTTTACACTAGATCAGATAAACTTTGAGATTCTTGTCTTAAACATCTATTTAATGACTTTGCGTGCACAGTAGTTCAGCATTTTTATTCTTAATTAGAAAACCCCTAAAGCACATTATTAATGCGTGCATCTCAGTGTGCACATTGTATACTTGCCTCCTAGATATTAAACTCTCACCTAAATGACACTCATGAATAAAATACCAAAATAATTAATACATAATTCTTCTGGTAACATTTCAAACATTTTTTTCCATGTTACTCTCAAAAGGAGCTTGCAATGATCACTTATTTCTGTTCTTTTCTATGAAAAGAGAATTCAGGAAGAGGTCAATGTTTTGGACATAAGGAGCACTTAGTCAATCTTGTAGATCAACATTAACATTTATCAGAGAAACTATACTAGATTGTGGTAGTTTTGAAATGTGTACTTCAAGATCCCATTATCATATTTGAACTTGCCAATAACCATCCAATCTTTTTGGTCCGTTTTCCAGACGTCCTATGGAGACTAAAGAGGAAAGGCTTGTGTTCATCTGGTCTGAAGGCCCTTTAGAATTTATTGATGCTACAGATGCTCTTCTGCCATTTACAGAGTATGAATACCGTGTCAAGGCTCAGAATTCCAAAGGTTCTGTGAATAGTTCATGGTCTTCAACACAGACCCTAGAAGCTCCACCAACAGGCTTGAAAGCTCCCTCAGCACAAGCGATCAGCGCTCATTCTCTGTTCCTAAATTGGACCAGCCCAACTTCTGCTAATGGTGCTATTTCTCAGTATCACGTTGTCTATCAAGAGAGACAGAATGACCCAACAATTAACACTCAGGATGTTACTGCGCTAACAGTTCCAGTAAGTACTAAATTAATCAATCAATGTGTGACACAACGTTGGATTCAGTTTAAGCATTCAGAAATGGTATGTCAGTTTTTGGTCCTCTCTTAGGATTTGTACATGTATTTCAAAAGACCTGTTTATTTAAACATATCTCAGCAGTTTAACTCTGTGAATTTCAGAAAATCATAGAATGTATATCTGAGGGGAAAAATATAATGCTGGTGTCAAAAGCAAGCTTCCTTTATCTCAAGCTGATGTAGGCATCAATTTAAAAAAGAGATTCCTCCTACATAGAAGAGATGAAAGAACAATTTAGTAAAGATTTTGTTTCCCTGGTGATTTGATACTTTTCATAAGCTTAATCAGTCACTATTGCTAGCATACATTTCCCTATTTGTTGTGCACCAAATGTTTTGGACTACAGCTTTTGAAATGGCCCAGTGCAAGGTATGCAGTAGCCCTATCCTTATTGCCTTTCACATCTAACTTTTCCATTTTGAGATAGAAGAGTTGACCAAAAATAAAAAGAGCAATATCTTTGAGCTGAACTTGATTCCGAGTGACTGTATAAAGGTAAAGGTTCCCCTCGCACATATGTGCTAGTTGTTTCTGACTCTAGGGGGTGGTTCTCATCTCCCTTTCAAAGCCGAAGAGCCAGCACTGTCCGAAGACGTCTCTGTGGTCATGTGGCTGGCATGACTAAACACTGAAGGCACATGGAACACTGTTAACTTCCCACCAAAGGTAGTTCCTATTTTTCTACTTGCATTTTTTTACATGCTTTCAAGCTGCTAAGTTGGCAGAAGCTGGGACATGCAATGGGAGCTCACTCCATTACACAGCGCTAGGGATTTGAACCGCCAAACTGCTGACTTTTCTGATCTACGAGCTCAGTGTCTTAGCCACTGAGCCACTGTGTCCCTTAGTGACTGTATACATAGACTTATATTGGCAATAATACATGCATGATTTACCATTACTTTCATCAGGGATATTTTTAACCTCCCTATCTAGCCAATTGCTTGGCATTGTTCAAGTATGGTCCCTTTAACTGAAGTATGAGTAGTATAGGTGATAATGGCTATCATATGGGTGGACAATCTTCCTGAGCCAATAGGCATATTTCTGGTGAAATGACTTGAAGAAGTGGGCTTGCCTTTAAAAAAAACTGTGATTATGATGGCTTGTTCTGTCCCAAATCACCCATCTTTCAGAAGGCAAGTCAATAAGGCTGCTCTCCATTCAGCCAATATCCACCCTGTCCTTTTTCAGGATATTTCCTACCTTCCCAGTTTTTATTTTTTATTGACAAATAGACATGCTATTAATTTCCTATATTAACTCTCCATTTGTATTTTATAAGAATTCCGGCATGATCTGTGAGGGTCTCAGAAGCATTTTGATGCTAGAGGCTAACCTTGGCTTTGCAGTATGTGATTTTCCTATTTATATATCTTAATTGAGCAAAAGTGATAAGCCATTCAAAAGAAACTTAGTTAAACATTGTCATTACGAATGGGCCATCCCAGGGAGAAGCATGTTTACTCATAGGTAAATTCCACTAAACGTAAGTCTGGATTGGTGCCTTAAGCTTTGAATGTCTAGAATGAAGAGAGTCCTACCAAAATCAGATATTTTTCAACCCTTGAAATATAATTTTATCTATGCACATTTATAGTGCATGCTGGTTTAAGCATGATAGTAAAATTAACATTAGCTTGACATCAATGATTTATGTTTGGTAATTAGGGAGATTTGCCTCATAACTCTTCAGAATCAGAAATAATTCAACTACTACAGAAAGAAAGAGCTTTTACACGATACTCATATACTGTAAGTTGCAAAGCTTAATAACGCAGTAATCTGGAGCTGAATAGATATTATTACCTCAGAAGTGGAGTCTGTGACAATAATGTTTGGCAGATCTTACATTTTATGTGCCACATTGGTGAGGACAGAAAAGAATAGAATATTGATGGGCAGTAGGGAATAAAATAACAAAGAGGAGATTCTTGGGTAAGGATTTTGTCTACTAGCAAGTGGAAGTGCTTAATGTAGCTGACTGTAATTTTGATACTACATAATTGTTGATACTACCGACTTTTCTAATCTACGAGCTCAGTGTCTTAGCCATAAAAAGATACAGCTATTTTTAGAGCACAAGTGTATACATATTAACTATTTTAATTAATAGACTTCTCAATGCATTTCAGATTTTACATTTTTTGCTAGTCGCGGCTTAGTTTTCTAAACTAATGTGTTGGAAGACTACTGAAGTTTGTGCTGTACATGTTTGCTCTTTTAAAAAAACCTTGAGAAAATGTTTGTGACATATTCTAGGTCTAATCATCTCCTCATATAATTTGCCATATGTAAACATTCCTTCTGATAGATGTACTCTATTATTTAGCATTCATTTTTCTTTTTATTACTTTTTTATTCCAAATGCTAACTTCGTAAGAACTTCACTGCACTCTAAAATGTGTTTGAAGGAAATGTTAGAAATACTAATTAACCATAAATGTCTACTAGTGCAGTGGTCCCCAACCTGTGATCCCCAACCTATTCACAACTGAGTGGTGTGAGTGGCCAGCTGGTGGGTGTATACAGCCTCACTCACACAAGTGGCATGGACTCAGGGCCCCACTTGTGCAAGCAGCGTGGGCACTTCAAACCTTACTTATGTGAGCATTTCTCACAAATGTTGCAGGTGTTCAGGGCCTTACTCGTGTCAGCATTGTGGGCACTCGTAGCCCTATTCACATGAGCAACAGGTGCTTCCATGCACATGCATGCAAACATTCCTGTCCCTCCCACAAAACTATCTCCACTTTTTCCCTTCCTCCCCCTTTGGGCTGCCAATCCAAAAAGGTTGGGGAATTCTGTACTGGTGTACTTAATTTTAAACTGTTCTTGTAATCCATTCTCCATTCTTAATCTCTTATTTGAATTTATATTTTAAAAGTATTGTAGTTATAGTAGTACCTTGATATTCAACTGCTTTGAAACTCATTGAATTTGGCACTCAACACATTTGACATGAAAATTTTGTCCCAGTACTCATTGTTTGCTTGTACTCAACACACAAGCTAGAGCTTGTCAGTGTCAACTACTCTGTAACTTACTGCATTATTTGTTAAGGGAATAATTTGTTTTGTACTCATCATTTTTGATATTCAATCAATTAACAAGTACCAAGGTACCATTGTATCTGTTTCTTTAGTTAGGGATAATGTAGAGATGGCTCATTTATTTTTACTGAATCAAGAAATCATAGGATATTTTATTTGTTCCCCAATTTCTTATTGAGTCTTACTATCTGCATTAAATTTTGCTTGATCTCTCAACATTATCAAATATTACAGTTAAATGGTGGGTCATGCTATAATGCTTTCAGTAACTGTTAATGTTTCTAATGCAAAGGGTGGGATTTGTCTGGAATATTTATCTTGCTTCTTCTTCCAATCTGTTTTTGTGTCAATTGGGAGGAGAATCCAAGACATAATTGACATCAGTTCTTGTTGCTGATGGGATGGAATATATCTGTTTTTGTAAACGTTTATTATTAATAGGTGATTATGTCTACCTCATTGCTTACTTGTGGATTTATCTTGTTTCCAGATGATAAACCTTAAAGTGTCAGCATATCTTGAGATACTCCATCATCCGCAAATGCCTACCTTCTCTTAATAGATTCCATGGCTGTACTTAACATTCCTTGGCAATTCACCAGTATACCAATGCAAAGTGACAGGATGGGTGGATAGGGACTTCAAATGTTAAATGGCTGTACTGAGGACAAGGTATAGTGGTATAACTTTAAAGTTACACACTATAATGCATAAAAGTGCACTTTTATGCATTATGGGAAATATGCTAAAATATAAATAAAGAAAAAAGATTCTAGAAACAGATCACAATTTATTATTTGGGTTCAAAGATGAAGTAGACAGAAAGCTCAGGCCCTCAAACAAAAGTTATTTCTTAGCTTCCCACTGCATCTTAATTCAAAGCACTGATTTAAACACACTGGAGTCCATAATTTGTCTCTCTAATCATTCACTGAACTGTCTTCCATATCACGCCCACCAACCTTAACAAGAAAATATCAAAGATGATTTTATTTGTGGATAATAATATGCATCAAAATGACTTTTAAAATAATTCAATAAAATGTCAAAATCCATTTCTTTAGAATAATTGGCACTGAAGAAACATTACTTTGGAGTACCTTAAAAGGAGAAAGATGTCAAAAATATTGGTCAGCTAGGTTTAAAATAACATTGCTACATATTTTCTATAGGTTTCCATTGTTTTATAATTTTATGTCAATGTTCTTCTACAATTTCCCTGTTCAGAAGAAGACATTTCCATGACATGTTTGTTTGATTTCAGTTGTGTTAAAGCAATTTCTTATTGTACCGAGCATAGAGTGGGGCACATTGGCTGCATTCCTTTATTGAAAACAAGAAGTGGAAATATTAGCGTGTATCTTCTCACCACAGGCCATTGTGCACAATAGGATACATATGTGCTTTCTCCTGTAGGTTTTGTCTCTCCTAGAGTTGAAAGGGAGATAATCTATCCTACATTTGTCATGCTAAAGTTCATGGTCAGTGTTCAATAGCTTCTATCCCCTGAATGGAATAGAAATATATAAAAAAGGCAGTTCTAATACACATATAAATTCAGTGGCTAGGATCTTGACTCAAATCTTTTGCATTTTATTAGTGATAAAAATGAATAAAAATATATAAAAAATATTTTAGAAATATTATTAATCATATCAAAATGCTCAAAACTTTCCTGAAATGCTTTGGGTATTTTGTCCAAGAATGCATCTCTAAAAAAAGCTTTGATTTTCTTTTAAGTGAGTTTAGTGCTAATATGAGATTGCTACTGGTACTTAGTTATGTCCATAGCAGCATTTTCATCCATATGCTATGAGAATTGATGGCTAACCTATGATTCCTGAATATTTTTGCAACTTGAGAACCCTCTCAAATTCTTCTAGTGAACTTCAAGCTGTGCCATTTTCAAGATTTTTGAAGAATTACATTTAAAAAGAGATTTAAACTGTAAAATAGGTTAGAAGAGTTTTTTTTTAAAAAATCAAAGAATATGCCTCTCCATCAATCTTTCCCAAGAACAGAAAATTGTAGACCTTTCCACATATATATAATTCCATTCCACTCATTTTATTCACTGCCCGTGGTTCTTGCCAAAAGTGAAGTATTATCCATAGATACAAGAAGGTTTCCTATAAAAGATATTGATGATTATATCTTTTTGTAATCTTTCAAAAATTCCAGACTTACTTTCATTTTATTTGAAATTTAAATTAAGTACTAATTACTTGAAACATATTTGAACAAAGTTGCATATTTGTTCAATTCTACAAAAGCTAAATAAAATCATAATTTGTAGTTATATTATTGTTCTATAGAACTTTCTATAAATTGCTGACAAACATTTAGTGGTACAGATATAATAGCTACTGACCACTAGGACGTATCTATATGGTGGCACATAAGTTTCAAATAATCTTTATTAACATCATGTACTAAATTTACTAATTCTTTTGTTGATATGAAGTATACTATCCTACAGTCTCAAATTTAAAAATTCTTTAAACAACAATTCCAAGATAGCCCACAAGAGTAGGCAGTAGGCAGAATGTACCATTCATTGATCAAAGAAGGTTATGTGTCAAGTTTGATTTGTAAAATTTTAATTTGCCTGATTACACTTGAAGTTTTCTATATGAAAAAGAAGATGAAAACGTTTTCAAATTAACTTCCCAAACAGTGCACTAAAGCTCTGACAATGCACTTTGCACACAGACAAACAGACAGACAGACATATACAGTAATTTAAGTCCAGTTTAATTATCAGATATTTTTCTAGATATTTGTTAACACAAAGAGACAATAAGAAAGGTTACAGAAAAAGAAAAAGAAAAAAGTGCAAGAAAAGAAAAAAATTAGAGAAAAATAGAAAACAGAAAAAAAACAAAATTATATTTTTGTATTGTATTCAAAAACAAACAAAACCAATGAAAAACACCCAGGTAAGGTCTCATGGGTCTTCTTACTTTCCATTGTGTAAAATAGAAAATTGTAACACATTTAAAAAATTCAAAAGTATAAAAAGTAGATATATTACCAATAAATGTTCTTATGATGAATTTGCAAGACTTAAACGTACAGAAAAAGCCACGGGAGTAGTTTTTCTCTTCCTTTCCACTCTTCATTTAATAAATTAAATTTTGTTCCTGTTGTAGCACCTGAATTTGGGGCAAAATGGTAGAATCTGTTTTATGCAAACCTTTGGTTATAGGAAAAATGGATTATACTCAATTCTTATGTGTTTTGCTTTCAACAATATTTATTTATGTATTCAATTTCTATAGCTGCCCAGCTCAATCAAGTTTCTGATGTGTTATACAGAATTCTATATTATGCACATATTATGCAAAATAGTAACATTAATATCAATTTTATTCAGTTATTAATTAGCATTAAAATTAATATAGAGCAGCAGGGTGACATAGTGGTGAAAATGCTTGCCTCCCACTTGAAAGGTTGAGAGTTCAATCCTAGATAGCGGCAGATGTTTCTCTCCTAGGGCACAAAGGGAAAAATACCTGCTGTGAATTCCATGTAGGCATCAGGAAGGGCATCCAGCCAGTAAATGCTCAGCTCCATTCAGTTGCCCCAATTCCACCCGGGTAAAAGGGATTACACGGTCGTAAAAAGGTAGTAGAGGCATTAATATAGTGTGTAATCTGGTATTATTATGAAATACAATGAATTTTAGAGAATAGAGTTTTGTATAAGTGTCACTGTGTAAAAGAGATACTGTAATTAGGGATGCAGGCTACACAACAGCTTATTCAACCAGTCTTCTCCTTGGTGAACCAAAAACTCTTAGATGTCATCAGTTTTCTGGCATGTTCATATCACTGGTATAACGGATCCTCTCTCAGAAGAATTGAATAAAGTGCCTGTGATAATAAAGTGTCTGTGGAAAAACTCATCTATGTACAGTTCCAATTCACTGTCATTTAGACGGTTTCAGCAAGAAGTGCCTTGCAGCAACGGTGGGATTGAAAAAATGTAGCAACCGGTTCTCTCCCAGTTGTTGGTTGGGCGTAGCCATTGGGGTGTGGCCTAGATGGCTTCCTGTACCATGGCGGCATTTTCCTCCTCCCCAGGCTCCAGAGGCATTCCTCGAGCCTTTGGAGGACAAAAATGGCCTTCCCTCGGCTCCAGAGGCTCTCCAGAGGCCGGAAATAGGCCCGTTTTTGGTCTTCCAGTACTTCCAGTAGGCCCGTTTTTATCCTCCCAGAGCCTCTGCACAGTCCCTGCACTTACCTGGCATGATGAACGGGCCACATGGAGACTCCTGGGAGAGGCGGGGTGGGGTGGGCGGGGTGAGCCAGTCCTTGTAACTACCGTTTCGGCAAACCAGATTAAAATTAATATCCGGTTCGCCCGAACCAGTCCGAACCAGCTGAATCCCACCCCTGCCTTGCAGAGAGATTTCCCATTTTCCTCTATTTGTTGAGTTGGTATAAGCTCTCTTTTCCTCCCTTGCTTTATGCAATATATTTTCATTCATTTCTCTTACTTCATTAGTTCATATAGATCCCTCTATATCTCTCTTGCACAATCATCACATAGAATGAAATGCTCTTTCTGCAGCCAATAAGTAGATAGTTTGGGTGAACAGTGTGACCTTTGGCATATTTGTTTAAAGTAAACGCTCTTGTACTCAATGATGCTTACTTTTCAGTAAATATATATATATAGAAAGCACAGATGTAATATAACATCTGACATATTGTGATGTAGGATTTCCTGCCTAAGCAGGGGGTTGGACGAGAAGACCCCCCAAGGTCCCTTCCAACTCTGTTATTCTGTGTAATGAATTTATTATCATCTTTATTAACTTATAATATCCTTATGGCAGTTTAAATGATGATTGATACATGTATCTATGTTATCACCAATCAGATACTAAAAATAGGAAACTGGACTGTGCATATTGTGCAATAGCCTATTTTACAACAAAGTTATGGAAATGGTTTTGAACACACATTAATATTCTGCTTCAGAACTGTATAGCACTAATTTAGGCCATGTGTCACTTAGCAAACACCAAAAGCTGCAAGTGGCAGCAAGGGGACAGATGTTAATTGAATTGCTGTGCTGTTATCAGAGAAAATAGCTACTAGCAGAAACAAGATGGCTGCCCCAGACATGCCCTCTTCAAGTTAGAATATTGTATCCTTCGCTCTGCAAGGGCTTCTGGGTTCTGAGGAAATCATACACAGATGACTAATATTTTTATGGTTCACAGCCAAGCAAAGTGAAATTCAGCAGCTGTTCAGGACAAGTGACCACTCTAACGGCTGCAATATAACTAGCTAAATAGAGAGGGAATTGCAAAAGAGCAAGAGGTTAGCGGTGATTATCGGCAGGTGAGTGCTTTATTGAAGTTGAAAGACCATTAACATTGATGGAGTAATTATTTCAACTTGAAAGTAATTACCTTGATGGGTGATAACTTCTCCAGTGTTCCCAGACTGGATTGGGCCAAACAACTGTGAACTCCTGAAGCCTAGAATAATATTACAACAATACTGCAAGGTTTAAATGGATAAAATTTCTGTTTATTTTATTTTATTTTATTTTAACTTGACTAATGGTATGGAAAACAAATTCTTATATAGATAGGCATTTATTTTCTTGATCATATGAAATTTTCCCTTCCTACACATGCTTCCCAGATTATTCATACTATTTGAATTCAATTTTAAGATACAAAGTTATCAAAAAGAATTCTTTTTGACTATTGTTACATTACATCTTTCAAAAGAAATAAAAGATTCAGTATACAAGATTCTATTGTTACTGGATCTGATAATTTTAATAGCTTGGTAGTGGTATATCTTGCAGATAGTAAGTGTTCCTTGACCACAAACTATTTCTGGGTTCTCGGGTTGAGGTAGTGGCCAAAATATATATTTGCACAGTTATCCCTTGTGTATCAGTTGCCACTATTTCTAAATTAGTGGTCTTGGCAATAATTCTTCATTCTTTAGTTACATAAAAAATATTTCTCTACTGTGACCAGTGGTGGGGCTGCAAATGTGTTAACAACTGGTTCTCTGCCCTAATGACTGGCTGGGTGGGTATGGCCAACTTGATGTCACTTACGAGGGGTGCTTCTCCTTGCCCACCCCTTTCAAGTCATTTTCAGAGGCAGCCTCATGTGAAGCTCATTGCAGTAAGCCTAAGCATGGAAGCACGAGGTGATGAGGACATGAATCACTGTCACTGCCCCTTGTTGGGACTGCCCTGTTGCAACAATTGCCCTCTAGATAAAACGGTGGCAACGTCTTCATTAGAATCTTCTGTATTTCTCATGGTGTTTTAAATCTAGCTCTTCCTGGGCGCATTTGGATGAATACCGCATTGGCACAGTAAGACATGGAGCGCGAATTCTGGTTCAAAATCATTCGGACTGGAAAATCACATCCTTATTGACCACTCCCACTCTTTATATTGTTATTATTGTATCAGTGGTCTTGTTCTACATAGCAACTTCTGTTTCCTCTGCTTCCCGGCTGTGGGGAGCTATTTCCCCCCCCCCTAAGCAAATCAAACCTTGCGTGGATCTCTTCCTGTCTAGCTATTTGTTATGGGCATCATCTTCTATTTGGCAATTGTCACAGCTGTTTGAAAATGGCTGTCTAAATCAGCTGGATTGTATAAAAGTTAGTCATGGCAATTAAAATAATCTCACTGAACATCAGCCAGGTGCCTTGTGTTTCTAAAAAGTCACATTACATTATATATTTAAAAGACTAAAAGGTGGTTTTTGACAGGAACCACGTAATGAATTTTCCTGTGTATTGTTCCTATTCAGCAATTACAGCTTGCAAGGTTTATTTTTTGCTACAACAATTACTAAAGTCATGGCTGATAACTTTGCCTACAAGTGTGTTTTTCCTTCACACACACCCCTCCTCCTCCATTCTCTCTCTGTGTGAGTGTGTGCGTGTAAGGATAGTTATTGATCTCTTGCTGAGCTGAGATTTCAGTTTTATGCCAGATAGCTTGATTAATGGGTTGGTTTCTGTAAGTGGACTGAATGGGGATAGGAAACCCGTGCAGCCCATACTGCCAGCCCTAAATCCGTCAAGACACATATCTCATTATGAAATAGTTATCAAGTATACATGAAAAATTAATTGGGCTCAGTTTGATTCTGAAAAGACTCAGCCTTCTACTTGGCGATCCCCCCAATCTTTCCAGATGTTGAGCACTAGCCCCTTGAGGAAGAGTGAAGGGAGATGTATTAATACGTTGTATTGATTAGATCAAGACCCCTGACAGTTATTTGCAGAGATACCATCTGGCGGCTGTTCGAATTCCTTCACCAAAAACAGGACGTGACATGTTATTAATCTCAACTCTCTAAGTATAGACAGTTGCCTTTTTTGCTAAACCGCATTTTACCATTCCGTAGGAGATGAATGCAGACCTGAAGGGTGCTGAAATTAAGGTTATTACACAAATTGAGCCATATGGTCCAAATATTTCAGCAAGAAAATTGCCAGGCAATAAAAATTGCTCCTGCCTTCCTAATGGTGTAAATTACAGTTTAACCATGGCTCTAATGATGTCCTTCTGCCGCGCTTAACTACTGTTACATGAAGGACATTGTTTTAAAAATATAAAAAAACAAGTAAATGCCAGCAGCGTGTTTTACAATCTGTTAGTGTGTCATTAAGAACACTGTCAGAATTACATAAACATAATGGTAGGCAACCTAGCATACAAAAGAACAAGTATGGGATTGGAGCATCTTGAAAAACTCCAGTGTCAAGAGCTCTTTCAATTTTTGGATCAGTTCCAATCCATAGTTATTGTTGCTTACCATGTTACTCAATGATTTTTTTTTAAAAAAAAGCAAAAGCATTAATTATGCAAATTTACATGGAAGCAATAGTCAAAGGTCTGTATAGAAAAGTTCACCATGTGTATTCTAGATTTTGCCTCTACTTTTCCTTGTTTATAATTCTACATTGGTTCATCTGTAGGATCTTAGTAGCTGTAGAGAGGTTCCATTTAGAATGATCTAGGAAAGGGGAGGGGAGAGCAGGGGGAGAGCAGGGGGAGAGCAGGGGAAGGGAAAGAGGAGGGGAGGGAAGGAAAGGAAAGATTCTAACCGTCCATTTCAAGAATTACTATGGATTGTATCCAATATGTAACATTTTGTAAATCATAATTGATCTAGAAGATACCAAAGGAAAGTTCATTTGGAAAACAATATTCCCAAAAGAGGTGCTTAGTTTCTATTTCAATTTTTTTTATCCCACCATTCATATTCTTTATAAATAATTCAAGGCAGGGAACATACACAATATTCCTTCCTCATCTTATTTTCCCTACAACAACAACCTTGTGAGGTTGGTTGAGCTGAGAGAAAGGGACTGGCCAAAATTCACCCATGTGGCTTTCCTGCCTAAAGCGGGACTAGAACTCACAGTCTCTAGGTTCTTGGCTAGCACCTTAACCACTACCCCAAAATGGCTCTTTTTATTTTCCATTGTTATCTTTCTCTGCATAGTGTTAAGCAAATAAAATTGTTCCTTTTCTAAACATTCTGAGAAAAGTCAAAACAAGAGCACTGTTAATGCAAACTAATTTTTTTAAAAAAATCAAGCAGAAGAAAAGATTCTTCTCCAGCAGCATAAATAATCCATCTGGAATTTACCTATAGGAAGTTATAATTTATAACTTAAATCCTAAATGTGATCAGAAGGTATTATCAATCTTTTGTATCATAGAATGCATGAGGTAAATTATATTTTGTTACTTCTATTAAACAGAATTATTTTAACCAGACATGAATAGAATTGTCCTCCAATAAGAGTTAATCATGAATTTAAGGAATGGCACAGTAATCTGTTATTTCAAATGGGACAAACTTTATAGAAGAGGGCACACTAGTAAATAGGACAGCAGATATGCCAGATTAGTTTTACTCATCCTAATGAGAAGCAAGGTTATGTAGTGGTTGCAGGACTAGACTAGGCCAGAGAAAATCCATGTTCGAGTCCACGCTTACAATTAAAACTTAAGTAAGTAATTTTAAACCAGTAATTCTCTCCCAGACAACCTCACAAGATTGTTAGAAATGGAGGGAGGAGTGGAGGAAGCATTACTGCAATTCAGAAAGGAAATATAAGCTATACATCTAATTAATAAATAAGTACATTGGCTACTACTTCGTCATATAGGAAGAAATGCTTATTTCTATTGCAACATCTCAATTTAAATGTTCCTGTCCCTCTTTCTTTTGCTATGTTGTTTTACTAGGAAATGAATACATGAAAAACTAATTAGTCGATTATCAAAACTTCACAAATCAACTAAAACATCTTTAGAGGGATGAAAACCAAAACATGAATAGCATTGAACTTTATTTCATATGAGAGCAATTATACATTTCACCGGCAAGAAAAGCTGCTTTGCTGCTTCAAAGTGTTTTCAGTGCCTTGTGGCTTTCCTAGGATGGGAAAGAAGAGGATTTAGTGGGAATTGGATGGCCCTGATATCTCCAGTTAACAGGCGTTAATGGCAAAGTCTCAATATTGTCAGGCTTGCCAAGAAAATTGGCTTCTGTGCAGTGGTGGGATACAATTGGTTTAACGACTGGTTTGATGAGTGCACGCATGTGCGCTTTGCACACACATGCACCTAAGATGTGCTTTGCGCACATGTGCAGCATTAAAAAACCACCCATTTTAAGCTTAAAAACTTATCTTCTATGTCAGCGCCAGTAAGAGAAACATCTGACACGCAGCAATCCACTGAGTCACATGAATCAGTTGAGCTAAAGAACACTACCGGTTCACCTGAACAGGTCAAAACCGGCTGAATCGCACCCCTGCTTCTATGACCTTAGTACTTCCAAGCTCAGAAATATTCTTAAGTAAATTCCTTTTGAAATACAAACGGTTTCCCTGTATTCTCTCCATATTCTCTCTATCCCTAGAGATGTCTTGTCTTGTTTTGTTTTTGTGATGTCTCAAGATGAGATCCATGTTTTGAAGTGCGTGGTTAATGTGAATTAGTAAGGGCAAAATCCCATTGCTTTTCCCTGAGTGAAGTTTGTTGGTGGGGCTTTTTTAAAGCAACGTGTAAAAGATGTCTTTGGAGGAAATGGTTTTCAAATGGAATTGTGCATATTCAGAATTTCAAAGAAAAGCAAAACATAATTCTAATAGTCTGGAGAAACAGATCAACACTGGCATCAAGGAAAAAGGTGCTGTCATGTTTAGCCTGCAAAACTGGAATGAAGGAGTTGATCATTTAAAAGGCCCCTGCTCCCTGAAAAACCAACTGAATGCCAAGTGCTAACTTGTAAAATGCTGCCCTTTTATGGGGCTTTGTTTTCAAGTCAAAGCAGGCAGTTCACATTCTTGTTGGGACTGCTGCAAATCCCTAGCTGTCAAGGGGTGTCAGGGAAAGAAAATACAATTCACAGTCACACTCATGTCTACTTTTAGGGTGTGATCAAATACTAGCCTAGTTGTTTTAACTGATGCCAAGTGCAGCTATTAAGGGGTGCCCCTGTATGTCCTTCATTCATTTCCAATAAGCTACATAAGCTTCCACTCCTTATGTTCTCGAGAATGCATGAGGGGCTTGTTCTCTCTGTGCTCCTAAATGCAAATAGGGGAAATGGTTACTGTTAAAATATTGCAAATGTCTTGGTCGAATTGGATTTTAATTCTTTTGATCAGTAGCTTTAAATTATTAAGGAACCATACAGCTGTATAGCAAAAGGAACAAAGCTAGAACTATACCTGGATTGAAAAAAACACTGTTCTATGTTTCTTTGATTACTGTATTGATCCATTTTTACACCTGCATAAAAACAATACTTTTGTGTGTCTGTGTGCATACCCGTGTTTCCTCAAAAATAAGACTGGGTCTTATTTTCTTTTAGGCTTGAAAATAAGCACTTGGGCTTATTTCTGGGGAGGTCTCTTTTTTTAGGTGCAGGAGGCGGCGAGCACAGTCATTTCATGGCTGCTGGGCCCCTGAACCATGACCCACAGATCAGCTGATCCAGTGAGGGCCAGGAGTTCTGTCTCTCCAGGTGCCTGGAGATATTTCCAGCGCACTCTTGCTAGCCGCAGCCTTGCGCCAGGCAACCTTGCAGCCAAGGGCCCTTCTGTTCCGCAGCTCACTTTGTGCCTATGGAGCAGGTGGTGAGCACATTTTGCACAAAGCCATTTGGCCCATTGGAATCAGCTCCCCCACCCCACCTCTTCCCTGCTGCTGCTTGAGAAAAGGACAGGGAATTGTGGAAGATTGTGGGAAGCACATGCTTACGATAGAAGCAAAGCCCAGCCTGTCCCTTTCCAGCAATCACATGTCTGTGTGTGTATGAGAGAGAATGAGAGTGAGAAAGAGAAATAATGGAGGGAGGCCATTCTCTTCTCCGCTCCATCCATCTGCCTCTCCACTGCACCTGGGCCTGCCGGACATTGTCTGCCCCATATCACACAGTGGAGGCTTCAGGACAGCGCCCTTCTAGCACTTTCTGCCCTGGCAAAAATAAAACTGAAGCAGGCGGGGGCCACGCGGGGCTCCTCCAATGAACTCCCCACCCCCACCCCATATTAGTGAGTGGCAGGATGCCAACCATGCCAGTATGCTGAAGCTTGCAGCAGTGCTGTCATTCATGTACGCAAAACCACAGCAAGCCTTGCAGTGTCCTGCTTCAAGAGGCTGTGGCAGCGGTATGATGTGCTAAGTCCTCGAGGCTACGACGCCATTGACTAGCATTGCCGGCCCCTGATTGGTTGAGATGCAAGCAACCAGCTGGCGGGAGAATGCCATTCTATTGGTTCAGCGTCTGACAGCTCTAGTATACAAAAGGGCTGTCAGCTGTCAAATGCTGCTGTTGGCCGGGTCGAGGTTTGCCTTACATTTTGCCATGTTATACTGTTAATAGAGGTTGTGTTAGCTTCAACCTGCCTTGCCTCACTTCCTGTCTGCCTCATTCTCCCTACAGAACACTGGCAACGAAGGATGGGATTAGGACTGAGGTAAAGAAAAAGTGAAGTCACTAATAAGAGCTGCCTCAAGTCACAGGCGACAAGAAGTCGCTCCAAGGCTAATTCCTCAAGTTCCGTCCTTCTAAGGATGGCTAATCTGCCAGCATTCACGGCATTCAGCCTGGCCACTGAAACATGGGACGCCTACCTCGAGCGCTTCAAGTGCTTCCTGGAAGCAAACAACTTCACTGGTTTGTCCAGTGGCCATAAAAGAGGATATTTTCTCAGAGCATGTGACCACGAGATGTTTGGAACAGCCAGGGATTTAGCAGCCCCTCAATCCATCCATTCGATGCCTTGGGACACTCTTTTGGAGAAATTTAAAAATAATTACTCTCCAACTCTCTCGCACATAGCCAGACGTTATGCGTTTAAGCAGAGGACCAGTGGTGGGATTCAGCCGGTTCTCACCTATTCAGGAGAACCAGTTGTTAACTTTTTAAGCAATTCGGAGAACCGGTTGTTGGAAGAAATCTCATTTTGTTTTTTCCCACTTTACAGGGCTAATCCTGTAAGGGAGGCAAGAAGGAAATGTTGTGTACCGAGCCGGTGATGTCCTGATCCCTACTTCGACAATGTCCTGATCGCTGCCCAGGATCGATCAGGACTCGCCAAAGTCCTTCGCTCCGTCCTGCAACGTTTCCGAGCGGCTAGCCTCCGCCTTAAGCCTTCCAAATGCCAGCTGGGCGTTCCCTCCGTTGAATTCTTAGGGTTTCTCATTGACCGGCATGGCATCCATCCCTCCCCCTCCAAGATAGACGCCATTCTCTCTGCCCCCACTCCGTCTAACAAAGTTGAGTTGCAGGCCTTCCTTGGCCTCCTCAACTTCTACTCCTCCTTTATTCCGCATAAGGCATCCCTGGCGGAGCCTCTCCATAGGCTCTTAGACAGCTCCACCTGGACATGGACTAGCCGCGAAGCGCATGTGCTTGCGGCTGTCAAGGAGTCCCTCACGCGCCCACCCATCCTGGCACAATACGATGAGTCCCTTCCTCTGCTCCTTGCTTGCGACACCTCCCCCTTCGGCATCGTTGTACTGGCATCCTGGGAGGTTACACGAGGCTGGCTCCTGGGTCTGGTGAATGCTTCACTTGAGGAGGGGTCATTGCCGGCCGCCTTGAAAGAGGTGGTGGTGAGGCCCCTGCTCAAGAGGCCTTTCCTGGATCCGGTGGAGCTAGCTAATTATCGTCCCGTCTCCAACCTTCCCTTTTTAGCGAAGGTTGTAGAGAGTGTGGTGGCACAACAGTTCCCACGTCACCTGGAGGAAGCTGACTATCTAGACCCGCGCCAGTCCGGCTTCCGACCGGAGACGGCCTTGGTCGCGTTGGTAGATGATCTCTGGAGGGCCAGAGATAGGGGTTGTTCCTCTATCCTGGTCCTATTAGATCTATCGGCGGCTTTCGATACCATCGACCATGGTATCTTATTGCGCCAGCTGGAGGAGGTGGGAGTGGGGGGCACCGTTTTGCGGTGGTTCTGCTCCTACCTTTCTGACCGGATGCAGTGTGTGTTGGCAGGGGAGCAGAGGTCGACCCTGAGGCCACTCACTTGTGGGGTGCCACAGGGGTCGGTCCTCTCGCCCCTCCTGTTCAACACATACATGAAGCCGCTGGGTGAGATCATCCGTGGTTTTGGGGTTGGATACCATCTGTACGCTGATGACACGCAGCTGTACATTTCCACCCCAAACCACCCCAACGAGGCCGTCGAAATGATCTCCCGGTGTTTGGAAGCCGTCCGGGTCTGGATGGGGGACAACAGACTCAGACTCAACCCCTCCAAGACTGAGTGGCTGTGGCTACCGGCGCCCCGGTTCAACCAGTGGATGCCATCGCTGGCCATAGGGGGCAAACAACTGCCCCCCGTGGAATGGGCGCACAATTTGGGCATCCTCCTTGATGCCCGGCTGTCGATGGATGACCATGTGGCAGCCGTGGCAAGGGGGGCGTTCCACCAGGTTCACCTGGTACGCCAATTGCGTCCCCTATTGAATCGGGACACCTTACGCACAGTCACTCATGCGCTGGTGACGTCTCGCCTGGACTACTGCAATGCTCTCTACATGGGGCTCCCCTTGAGATGCACCCGAAGACTACAGCTAGTTCAGAATGCGGCCGCGCAGGCCATCATGGGAGGGACCAGATACTCCCATATAACACCACTCCTGCGCGAGCTGCACTGGCTGCCTGTGGTTTTTCGGGTGCGTTTCAAGGTGTTGGTTACTATCTTCAAAGCGCTCCATGGCATGGGACCTAGTTACCTGCGGGATCGCATCTCACCTCACACATCCTTACGACCAATCCGCTCTCACAGGGAGGGACTCCTCCAGGTGCCATCCGCCAAGCAGTGCCAGAGGGCGGCGCCTAGGAGTAGAGCCTTCTCTGTGATGGGCCCAACCCTCTGGAATGACCTCCCCCCCGATATTAGAACTACTAACGACCTCCGCTCCTTCCGACAGAAGCTTAAGACCCACCTGTTCCAATTAGCTGGCTTGACTGATATATAGTCCCATCTTTAACCTCCTGGCAAACATCTTACTGTGTAATTTTTAAGGGAAATTTTAATTATACTTGTATTTTAATTTTTATTTGGTACAGCACATTCTACCTCCTCCGTTTATATGTTTATATGCTTATATGTTTATATATTTATGCACATTTATATTTTGTATCTATATGGTTTTTAATATGTCTGTACACCGCCCCGAGTCCTGTTTAGGAAAGGGTGCGGTTTATAAATAAAAGTTTACTTACTTACATACTTACCCTCTTTATTCCTCTTCCCCCCTTCCTGATTTTCCCCCTCCTAGGGCTTTTCTGGTGGGTGAGAGGGTGTTTGCAAGGAACTTCGCGGGTGATCCGAAGTGGGTACCCGGAAGTATTGCGGACATAACAGGGCCCTGTTCCTACAGGGTCCTACTCGGCGACGGACGACAGTGGCGGCGCCATATAGATCAGCTGCGGCGGCGAAATGACGATGGGTCTCCGGACAGACCACCAACTCCGAGTAGACCAGGCCCTAGCGATGCCGCCTGCCGGCCCAACGACAACAACACAGCTAGCTCCGAGCCCGTTTCCCCAACCACGTTTAGATCCAGGGACTTACCTTATAACCTTGGTGCACCTCCCAGGGTGGGGCCTCCGGAACAGCTCCGCCTGCACGCCGGACCGGACACTCCTTCTACATCAACCACAGCCACTCCTCCCCTGCGAAGATCTCTGCGCGTGCGCCGGCGTCCCGGGTATTTACGGTGATTTCCAGTTTGCTCGGAGGGTCATTTTGAGCACTCCGAAGGCTTCAGGGACCGTCCGGAGGCTTCCCTGATGCCTTCGGAGTGCTCAAAACGACCCTCCGAGCAAACCGGAAGTCACTTCCTGTTTGCTCGGAGGGTCGTTTAAAGCGTTCCGAAGGCTTCAGGGACCGTCCGGGGGCTTCCCTGATGCCTTCAGAGCGCTCAAAATTACCCTCCAAGCAAACCGTAAGTCACTTCCGGTTTGCTCGGAGGATTGTTTTGAGCGCTCCAAAGGCTTCAGGGACCATCTGGAGGCTTCCCTGATGCCTCCGGAGGGCATCCGGGGGGCGGGGGAGGCTGTTTTCACCCTCCCCAGGCTCCTATAAAGCCTCTGGAGCTTGGGAAGGGCGAAAAATGGCTTTAAAAATAGGTGAACTCAGCTGGCCAGCGTACGCATGCGCGCTGGCCAGCTAACAGGTCAGCGCCTTGCGTGCCCTGACAAATGGCTGCGTGTGCCACCTGTGGCACATGTGCCATAGGTTCACCATCACTGCCATAAGGCATCTTTGGCAGAGCCTCTTCATAGGCTCCTGGACTCCAAGATGCCCTGGTATTGGGGGTCTAAGGAAGCCCAAGCCTTTAGGGCAATTAAGGATGTCCTTACATCCAAATCTTTATTAGTGCAATACAGTGATCACCCCCCATTAACTTTGGCATGCGATGCATCACCTTATGGCATTGGGGCCATTCTGAGTCACATCCCACCTAATGGCTCAGAAGCCCCAGTTGCCTATTATTTGCGCACGCTCTCAGCAGCTGAAAGAAATTACAGTCATCTGGATAAGGAGGGCCTAGCTCCTGTAGGGGGTAAAGTGGTTTCACGATTACGTTTATGGTCGTTTTTTTCACTTAGTGACCGACCATAAACCCCTCTTGTGTCTGGATCACCAGACTCCTCAGATTTTGTCTCCGAAAATGTCCAGATGGACAGACTTTCTAGCGGCATATAATTATCAGCTACAATATAGGCCAGGAAAAAACTTGGGGCACGCTGATGCCCTCAATCGCTGCCCTCTGCCAGCACCTGTTTTGGACCCTGCTCCTACAGTTTTGGTCCTCTTAATTGAAGAGTTGGCCATGCCAGTATCCGCCCATGATATTGCCAGGCTCTCTGCCGCAGACCCCATATTGGCCCTAGTTTTGGACTGGGTGCGCAGAGGATGGCCACAGGGGCCAGTAGATCATGAGTCCAGCGCAGACAGAGGCTCTCCACCAGTGGCTCCTCCTTTGGCCACCCCCCCTGAACTAAGGCGATCTGGCCGGCGTATTTGGCTGACTAGGCATGTGCTAACTGGGAGGAGAGGAATGTTAAGTCCTCGAGGCTAGGACACCATTGACTATCATTGCTGGCCCCTGATTGTTTGAGACGCGAGCAGCCAGCTGGTGGGAAAATGCAGCCATTCTATTGGTTCAGCGTATGACAGCTCTAGTATAAAAAGGGCTGTCAACTATCAAATGCTGCTGTTTGCCGGGTTGAGGTTTGCCTTACATTTTGCCGTGTTATACTGTGTTAGCTTCAACCTGCCCTGCCTCAGTTCCTGTCTGCCTCGTTCTCCCTACAGAACATGATGAATCTCACAAATATTCATTTCTGGTATAGTTTGGGGGAGAGAAAGAAAGGCTTCTGCTGCTTTTGTTGCGTGCAGCCAAAAATTTGCAAAAGGCAGGAAGGTGAAATGCCAAACTCAGCACATACTCACACCTCATGTATGGGCCCCATCTGAGTGGGGTGGGGGTGGGGAGTCTATTGGTGGAGCCCCGCATGGCCCCCGCCTACTTCATCTTCATTTTTGTCAGGGCAGCAGGCGCTAGAAGGGTGCTGTCCCGAAATCTCCCTGCCATTTGGTTTGTGATAGACAGTGTCCAGCAGGCCCAGGTGTAGTGGGCAGGCAGGTGGATGGAGCAGAGAACAGAAATGGCAGAAAAGAAACCCTTTCAAACAGAATTGCTTGCAATTCTTGTTACTGCCCTCCATCATTTCTCTTTCTTTCTCTCACACACACATACACAGACGTTTGATTGCTTGAAACAGACAGGCTGGCCTTTGCTTCTATTGTAGACAAGTGCTTCCCACAATCTTCCACATTTGCTTGTCCTTTTCTTAAGCAGCAGCAGCTGGGTAGAGCCGGGGGGGGGGGAATTCTGATGGCTGCATGGCTTTCTGCCTCATCATAGCAGCGGTCTAAGCAACACCCGAGCTACCGGCCTGGCGGAGTGCAAAACATGCTTGACGCCTGCTCCATAGGCACAAGGTGAGCTGCGGAACAGAGAGGCCCTCGGCTGCAAGGTTGCTTGGCTGGGGCTAGCAAGAGTGTGCTGGAAATATCTCCTGGCAGCCGGAGAAACAGAACTCTTGGCCCTTGCTGGATCAGCTGATCTGCGGGCCACAGTTAAGGGACCCAGCAGCCATGATGTGACCGGGGAAAGGAAGGGCAGTCTCCTGTGCTGGCCACCCCCACCCCCTTCACTGTCACTTATTTTGGGGGTAGGGCGTATTTTCAGGGAAACATGGTATATTGTCAGTGATATTCCATCTTCAAAGAAGCATTCAATTTCTTTGGCTTCATAAGTGGAAATGCTTGTGCTATAATAGTTATTGCCATCTGCACATTTTACATTTGTGTTTGTATTCAAATAATAATATCAAATTTTAGAAATTATTATTCTTGATAAATTAGCACTCTCAAAGCAGCTAAAGTTTTTTTGGCTCCAGAAACATAACAGTGAGGCATATGAAAAGCAATAAGAACAGAACTCCAGAGTGATAGTTGTAGAAATGACTGGATCCCACCTGATCAATAGTTTTCTCATAACAGATTCAAAGACAACAAGTTTGTGTGACTTTGTGCAGTTTAAAAATTGGTGCAGAGAGCCTACCCACATACAACATTATTGACAACCATAGATCAATGCTAATTTTTTTATATGTTTTCACCTACATAAATATTTTGACCCACTTTTCATCTTTGGGCCATTTCAAGTAGTCAAAATGATCACAGATAGGCATACAAACTTGTCAAGATTTTAATGGGTAGTTTTGAAAATGCCTCTCTTACCTTTGGGGTGTTCTTGGCTTTCTGAAACGAAATTAAAATTATATTTTAAGATTAAACCATGCCTAAATTACATTCATTTATCTTGCCTTTAATCTTTTAAGTTTTTGTTTTACATCCTCAGTAACCTGCTTTACAATCATTACTGCTGGACATATTTCTGTATTTTCTCGTTCCTTTTAAGAAATACAAACCGGTAACTTAATTAGTGAATTAATTAAATGTTACAGGGTGTTTTTTGTTGTTGTTGTTATTAAAGAAAGTCAGAGAAAAGACTATGTTTGATAATCTTTCTAACTCAGCCCTAGGAACAAGGCAATGGCAAACCAAATCCAAAAATCTTGCCAAAAAACAGCAGGCAATCACCAGGATTCAAGATTGTCTCAAATGCATTAAGAAACAAGGCTGGGCATGTTTCCCATATTGTTCGGAAAAACTGTTTTGGAATCTATGGAAACATAGGTCCTTTCTATTACTCTTTAAAGCAGTCAAAAGTAAGAGGCAACTAGAGTGCTGATACTTTAATACTTAACGAGTTGTCACACATTTCCTGAGGCCACCTTGTTTTTCAAAGCGCAGGCCCATAGCAACACTCTATCCCCGTCTTGTGCTCCAAATAGCTGAAATCAATGAACTGATTTCGAACAGCTTCATGCAGATTCCAATTACCTCTCCACGCCCGGCTTTCTGGAGATGCTGATTTGATGCCGATTCTATCAACGGAGGATGTATCTTCTTCCCGTTAGAGGTAGTATGATCTTTTTGCAGTTGATTAAGAGCAAGGGCAAGGTGATAATAGTAAAAGTGGCAAATTAACCCTTAAGCCAAATGCTTCTCATTGGGAGTTTAGAGAAAAGTATTCTGTCTGTATATAGGGAAATTATTAGTTGCTTGAGTGGTGGCTAGGAGCAGACAGAGAGATTTGTGAGTGAAACCACCTATCTTTGGTAGAAGTTTGAATGTGTGCAACCTGAAATGTGACTTTTTCCCCCTCTGATGATAGGGCACAAAGAAAAAATATCAGCTGTGAATTCCACATGGTGTCATGAAGGGCATCTGGCCAATAAATGCTAGCTCCATTCAGTCACCTGACTCTACTCTGAATTAAGGAATTAGAAGGTCATAAAAAGAGAGTTTTTATACAATATGGAGCAGTATTTCTCAAGCTTAGCAACTTTAGGTTGTGTGGACTTCAACTTCCAAAATTCTGCAGCCAGCATTTATACTGTAGAGTGGTAAAGCTGTGGGACCATTGGACTTCCGGTTCCGGCTGTTGAACGCGACGGGCATGCTTTGCTCGCCCCGCGCGCTCTTGGTGGGCTCCCCCCTGATCGGGGGGCACAGGGAGCCTCGTAGGGGCCCCTGCTGAGGGAGCGGCTAGCGGGGGCTCCCTGCATTGCCCTAGGCACCAGGAGGCAAAAGGGGAGGTGCAGGGACTCCTTGCGCTTTCGCGTCGAGACAGCTGGGCAAGATCGACGATTTGAAGGCTGCAGCTGCAATGTGGTGAGGTGGAAATTCCCCCTGTTCCCTTTCTTGACTGAAAAAAAAAAGATTGCCAGCTTTTTAAAAACATTCAATCCGTTCCTGGGAAGTGTGACTGGAGGGAGGGGGATTCCCCCCCCTTGGATAAGCGGCTCTAAACTGCTCTCTGCCCCCGGAGGAGGAGGAGGGGGGAGAGCTCTGGAATGAAATCACACTCATAGCAAGCAGCAGATCTACTTTACTGCAATTGTGAAAATGAGGTGATGATCTGACTTTTTGAAAACTTTGAAAACTTTCGGTCTGTTGCCTTCTGATCCCGGTGCTGGCAAGGCAAGATGGCACACTTCCGTTGTCTTCATGTACTCTGAAATTTGACTCCACCCACAGAAACTGCTGGCATTTTGTCTTTGTCTCCGTGACACTCAGAGATATCTCTTGATACATTATATTCTGGATTTGGAACAATGGATTTTATTGCCTGGATTTTATTGCCTGGATTTAAACTTTAGAAAAGGTCTTTATTTGTCTGGACTGCCTGCCTCGTGATCTCTCTCAGCTACCCACCTTTACAATCGCTTTCTTCCTGTATTGACACAGACATTTCTGAGCTCTTCTTACCAAAATGGCACCAAAAAGACCACCACCTGGGAAACCAGGCTTTGCTGGTTCTGCCCCAACATCTTCAACGTCCAGCCCCAGCGGGCAACAGACACTAACATCTTTGTTGCAGCCCAAGCCCCCTGAGGAGGATCTAACCCAACAGATGCTCCAAAAGATTTTAAAGGGGCAGGAGGAATTGAAGAATCAACTGAAAGAAATGAACGAACAGCTCAGAGAAAATCAGAACCGAACGGCCCAAAATACACAAAGATTGGAAGTTGGAGGAGGGGGCGGCTGAGGTGAGGTGGAAGGTGAGGGGGATCCAGAGAGGAAACCAAGAAATTGAGAACCATCAGATAAAAATGGAGTTTGAAAGGATGTCTTTTTTCCTTAGATTTCAAAATGTAATTGAGGCTGATGATGAAGATTTGAGGGAAATTATGACAAAATTATTGGCTGAATATATCAAAAAAGACAGACAACAGCTGGGATGGGACATTGACCTGGTCTATAGAGTTAGCTTATGCCAGAACACACAATGTTCCAAGGGAGGTCCACATTAAATTTCTTAGAAAGACTACAAGAGATGAGATTCCTTGTATTAAAATACAAGGATAGAGAAATAGCCATCTTGAAATAGGACACTAGAGTTAGAATTAATACAAATATGGAGGCTGAGGCCTTCATGGAAAAAAACAAAGACCTCCTGGATAAAGCTGATGATACCACACGGGACATATAGGACACGGGAGGTGCTGGAGCCTTGCTGGTGGAGAGAGAAGAGGCAACACCGAGAAAACTTAGCTCACAAAAGTGAATTAGAAAAACAATGCAATTGCTAATACAGAGAACTTTTTCTGTTTGATATAAAATAGATTGAAATTATTTGAAGATAAAAGGTTAAAATATGCTGTCAAAATATTGTTAAGTAGTAACAACTTAATGTATTAATAAGTGAAAGTTATGAGAATTGGGGGGAGTGCCATTTCCTGCATAATGTAGCTGTCAAAATTTGTAACCCTATCCACTATCCCTTTTCCTGAAATTTTTTGTAAAACCAATAAAAATCTTGTTTGAAAAAAAAAGATGTGGGACCATTAGCAGGGAGACTTAAGATGTGGTAGGGAACTGTGACTTTGGGCCAATCAGTCCAGCCCAGCCCATATCAGTGCCAGGTTCTGCAATAGCAATAAACAAAATGCCTTATTGCATCATGAGTTTTTACCTTCACCATAAAATCTAATGAGTGCTGTTTAAAAAGAAGCAGAAGGAAATAATCTCTAAGAAACCAAACAATTTCATTTATATATAAAGAAAAAGGAGACTGGAGTTGAAAGTGTATGGTTCTTTGCTTTTTTTCAAAGTTGTTGCATATGCCACCCAGAGTTGTTAGGAATTGGGCAACATATAGATTTAATAAAATAATAATGATACAGTCAACAGTGCCTGGTTCTCCTTACATCAAGGAAGACTGCAGCCTTACTATCTTATTGGGCATAAGCTTTTATTGCCCACAGCTGGATTCAAGTTTAACTAGGCACATGTAGGTTTGTACTGTGCAAATAGCAATTCATCCAAATATCGTTATAGAAGGAAAAACATGTCTCCATAGATAGTTTTGAATTGGCTTAGGGGAAAAGGATGAGAGCTATAAGTGTTTAATTCTATGTAGGATAGCTACAGATTTATACATCCTTAAACTGGAAGAACCTGATGCTGGATCCAGTGAAAAAGATGTGACCGAAGCTGTCCTTATTTTGGAAATGCTATTTGTGGAGTGACTCTATCTAAGGTGGAATGTGGCTGTAGAAGCTTTTCTCAGAATCAGGATGTAGAAGATCTATTCATAAAATAAGCATATTGGTTTAAAGACAGAGAAATCATTTTTGGCTCTTTTGTTTGGTTTAACCTACGTGAAGACTGTCTCTTTAGAGCTTAGGAGATAGGAAACATAACTGATGAGGAAAGGTGATAGCAAAAAATAGCCAATAGAAATAAAATATATGAAAAATGCCTTCTTGTGTTCAGCTGACTCCTGATGGCATCAGAGTGTGTGAGACACAGAGTGTGGCAGTGACGTGCGGTGAGGTTTATGGCTGGTGAGGGTGGTGATGTCATCAGCACGAGCCGCGGTCCCCTTCATGTTGACTTAGGAAGGCGGGGAATGGGACCACATGTGCAGGAGGCTGAAGCTGCCTCAGCCTCCTGCACACATGGTCCCATTCCCCTCCTTCCTGACTCCTGAGTCAACATGAAGAGGACCACGGAGCGCGCTCCGTGGGACCGCGGCTCATGCTCCTGAGTCATGTTGACTCAGGAAGGCGGGGAATGGGACCACGTGTGCAGGAGGGAGGCTGAGGCTAGAGGAGCCTCCTGCACACGTGGTCCCATTCCCGAACCATGTGTGCGGAAGGCTCCTCAGTGCCTTTTCCCTTTTCCCTTTTTTTTATTTTCATGATGAGAGCGGTGAGGCTCTGCCTCCCCTGCCTCCCCTGACCACACGTCCCTGGAATGTGGTATATGTATTTTTTTCCAGAAGTAGTTTGCCATTGTCTGTTTTCTGGAACTGAAAAAAAATGACTAACCCAAGGTCATCCAGATGGTTTTGTGTGCAGAACTAGAATCCATGGTCTTCTAGTTTATAGCCCAATGCCTTAACTAGTATACCAAACTGACTCTCCTTTTTGACTTAATACTCATACTTGTGATTACTGTCCCTAAAAGGTTTGGAGACCACATAGATATCAGAGTATCCTGAAGGGCCTCATTCTTGAAAGGCTAATTACCATAGAATTAACTCAGTGTAGAAGCCCCACACCTTAAAGTCTTTTCAAGTAGAGGACACTTTCAATACCAAAGCCAGGAGGGGCTGAACAAATATGCAGGAAACAGGGCTAATATATAATCATTATACTGTAGGCTTCACCAAAGCTCTTCACCCTGGTTGCTGCCATGTGACAAGGTGATCTCCCGTCACTTGGTCCGGCTCCTGCTGACCCAACAGTTTGAAAGCAGGAGACCACAAGTAAATAGATAGGTGCCACTTAGGTAGGCAAATTAACAGGGACAACAAAAGCAACAAAAGCTCTAGAGGGACTTAATAAAAATTTGCAAGTTGCCTATTTCTATCAGGAATTGAAAATCCATATGTTGTAGATAGACAGGAAGTAATAAACTATGCCCATCACAACTGATAAGTCCGAACATAATAGATAATGGTTTTATAGTTGATATCATCCTAATTAACTAGTTATCTACAAATTATAATTATGGTTATTGGAAATAAAAATTAGGAGTCCAAAGATATACTGTGTGACAAGCCAGTGAGATAGGTTTTGCAAGGAAAACAAAAACATCATGCAGTTCAGATAGTACACAATCAAGCAGCCGCCTAGAATGAGAAATCAGGAAAGAATAGTCTAGCTGTTGGTAGGTCAGGATTAAATGTAAAACAGTAGAAGCAGCAAACTGAAAACGTGTATAACAATATTCAGGCTGAACTAAAGACATAATTGTACTTAATATACATGCTTTCAAAACAGCACCAAGAGCTGAGAGATTCACGGAATATGGTACACAGAGCTGCTCTTTATAGATAACACAGGTCAAGTCCATATGGGATTTCAACTAGAATGTTCTCAGAGTGCCATCACATCACAACTCTCTACTTTGATCAGGACCTATGAAAAGTGGCTCTCTTCACAGACAACTTTTTTGAAGACAATCTGAGATCTTTCATATGGCAGCCTTCTGCTTTGGTCACCGTCATCTTTTTCAGTTCAGAGACAGGGAGTTCCTGCCTGCCTCTCTGTCTCTGCTGGTCTTCAGTTTTCCCAGTTCAGTAATTCAAAGGATGGGTAAAGACAGCTCCCCAAGGAGTCTTAGATTCAAGTTGCTTCACAGAGGAGTTCAGTCCTTTTTCTCTGTGCTTTTCTTCACAGATGCTATTGGCAATTCTGTCAGGAGAAATTGCAGTTTCAAGAGAGCAGTTCTCACCAGTACTTTTGAAATGAGGACTAAAAGATATCTGTGTACTGTGGTCCTTTTTCTAACCCCCCCCTCTCCATCCTACAACCTGTATTCTTTAAATAAATATAATGATGTATTAATTGTGATCATAAATTTACTGTGTAATTTAATTATTTACTGAATTTACTGTATATCCCAACTTCGTCTCCAAAATTATGATCTGCATCTTAAAGAAATATAATGAAACACAATTAACTGATTGATGGCATCTTGCATTGTGTTTAAGCTCGCCCTGTGTATTTTGAGGCTTTTTTTAACCTCTCCAGTAGTCAACAAATTTTTTCTAAGCTATCTTGAACTTATGTAGATATTCTTTAGATTATTATAGAAAGAATGGCAATTGTTCATTCTCTAAAATTAACTTCTTTATATTACATGTTTATTTCATGAGCACATATTTATATGCATAAATATCTACAATGAACCATGAGCTTTATATATGGCATATGCTGTATACTTTTCTGTTGTTCTGTAACCAAAGTTCTTCATTTTTTTTATCAGAAACAATCATTTAACTTCATGTGCTCATTCCATTTCCCCCACTAAATCTTAAGATGCAAATTGTAGATTGTAGGCTTTTAAAAGTTCAGTTGCTGAAGCCTAATAGATAACTCTTTTCATAAAACACTGTTAATATAGTCTGCATCCGATTGTAAAGCTAATTTTAATAGTGTTTTGTGCCAGCATAATTTCTGATGCCAGATTGTTATGCCAAGCATGAACTTCAATTTGAACTCTATATTTTAACCCACAGTCCATAATTTTGCATTGTGTTCTACAAGTTCCCTTTGGCTATGGTAGTTTGAATGCTTCCACTTTCAAGGATCTAAGCCATAAATGTTTATTAAAAGAATCTATAATGAAATCATTTTTGTTATTTTTTTAATGGCTGCCTTGAGTATGTTGGATGACTGAACGCTGGTTGTTAATCATTAAGTACTCATGGTATAAAAACTGTTTGATAGTATTGCCATCTAGGGGGCTAAACTGGATTCTCCATACTGAAATAAACTGTAATTGAACAGGTGCTACTATTGACAATATGCATATGTTTTTCTTTAAAGCACACATGCTTCTGAGGCTTTTTATGAGAAAAGATATAGCTAAAGATCCCCAAGTATTTATATGTGTGTGTGTTTGAGTTAATTTCTTTATTCTCATAATCTGTTCAGATCCCTGAGTTTTTAAGTGATCATAAAGGGCTTTTTAAAACTAGGTCACCTGTCAGACGGAAAATGTAATAACCTGTAGTATTGTAGCACTTTGTTTTACAAGTCTATTAGTTATTTGTAATCTCTATTACTAAGAATCTTGCTGTGATTGCTATGCAAATCACCTCTAATTTGAATCATCTTCAAGATTTGAAGAAAGAACTATTCGAGTTTGCAATTCAAGGGCACAGCAGTTTGATCCAAACTAAAATTAACATTAGATTTTTTTAACAAACTGTCTATAAACTATAATGAGGAGGCACCAGAATGAAGACAGACATTTTTGGCTCAGTGTGATGAAGACATCAAATCTGATAGATCCTTTGGAAACTATTAATCCTGCCAAGTACTATTTGGAATGCTCAAGGATTTTTCTGCAATGCCTTTTTGATGCAAAGATAGGAAAGGAGATCACTGGCTTTGAGATGTCAGAAGCATTGGTAAACCTGTTGGCAGGTTTGGTTTCTTTGAAGGACCTGTCATCACTGACAAAGTACAGCACAGTGCCTTAGGCATATACTGTAGGTCCTCATTTAACAACCACTTGTTCCATGGCTGTTAAACCTTACAACAACACTGTATGAATGGTAGTTGCACTTCTGCTGGTTGCAGCATCCATGCAGTCATGGGATTGTGATTTGGGTACTTGGTGCTCAGCCTGCCATTATGATGTCTCAGCATCCCATGGTCCAGTGAGGACAACCTAGATTAGCAGAAAGAGCAGACACGGCTGGCATAGTGAGACACAGAGAGATACAGAAAAAAAGAGGCATTTTAGTTTTGCCAGACCCATTTTCAAGTAGTAAATGTTTAGTCCAGCACCTCTGAGTGTTGCCTTGCAATCCATTTAGTCATCCTCAGTCACAGTCACAGAACATCAAAGTAAAGTGTGAAGCAAAGAGTGGGGGTCTTGAGCCCCTAAACTGAGACCTGAGCTGTGCATCCCAATCCCAATGTGTTTGCATGACCAACATAGAAGTTATTCCATGGGTATGGTTACAATAAAGAAGCTAAGAGAGGAGAAAATGAATGAACCCAAGTGCTGGCCTTGTCATTTTGGAGACATACTGCTAGGCAGAGATCTTAATGAGATAAACAGATAATAAATCTCGTTAGCCAGATGTTCCTGCCAATATCAGAAAACGTGCAACAGTCACACCACTCAACTTACTCTGCTTCCCCACACCAAGGATTTCCACATTTTCTATTCACTGTTCTGCTAATGACAGTGGGACCTAATGAATTGGGTGGACAGAACATGGTGGACTACATATAGTTTTGAGATGCAAATATTTCCCTTGCAACTCACAGTATAAAGGTTTTGGGGAAGTATAGTCAAAAGACACAGTTGTGCTGAAGCAACCACAATTTCCCCAAATTTCATTTTCACCAGAATGATAGGTCTGGCATTCTTTAAGTATTGATTCAATTGTTGCCCTATACGTTCCAGTTTTGCCCAATTGAAGGTTAGAAACAAACAGATATAAGAATTTTAATAGTGTTTACATGTATATAGTACAAGCTAAGTAGATTTCAGCATTCTGGGTAGATATACTCACAATGGGACTTTTAAACCTTTGTTTTTCTTTGGTTAGTTTAACGATCTAGCTGGAGATTTTCCAGCTTGCTTTTGCTAATTAATTTCAAACTTGCCTCTTGTATTTTCCTTTCATTGTTTTTAGACTGCAGGCTTGGGACCTGCAGCATTTCCATTTTTTCCTCTTCATTGGAAATCAGAAGTGGCTTCAGCACTGTTTCTCCAAAGAGACAAGGAAAGGCAGCACTTGGAAAAAATAAATTTTGTTTTAGGTTTTAACTTGAATTTCCTGGTTTATAATAACAACAACTCTTCCACAATTTTCAGTACAATGATTCTTGAAAAAAATAAATTGAGCAATAACAAAAGAAGAGTCCCTAGATCTTAGATTGAGCAATTTTGGGATCCTCTCCCTAGGTAATAATAAAAATAAAATCTGTAAATCTCACTAGAAAAATCTTCCCCGGAAGCATTCTAGGATTGCAGTAAAGGAGAAATACACAGTTCTCTCTAACCTTTACCGAATTTAGTGGGTCTTTTAAATAAATGTGAATGGAATGAATATAAATGAAAGTCCATTGACATCTGCATCCGATTGATAAGAGTGCTTTTTGCAAATTTAAGTCTATTAGCTGAGGAAGTTTTACTCATCTTTGCAATGAATGAAAGGCAAAAAATCCTATTTAGCCACCGCAACCCCTTGCATTCATCATTATTATTCTCACAGGGGCTTACCTTCTTCAACATGGTAGGGGTAACAAATAATTGTCATTGAATAGTATATTTGTAATCAGTCATGGTGGGTTTTGAGCTTTAATATTCAAAATGGACATTCAAATGCTATGTTATATTTATCTAAAAGGGAAACTCATTGTTGTGGGAAAATAACTATTAAATATTTACTATGTAACTTTTAATATTTAAAAAAAGATTATTTTTCTGCAAAAAAAGAGATTATTTTTTCATCTTGCCGCTTACCAGATATTTAAATATTTAGCAGCTTGGAAGTGTGGCTTTTAGCTACTTAACTAAAACCAAGAAATTGAGTCTTTTTTTAATGAAGTAATCATAAGGGGATGTATCTAATCACCATCAAAGGGAAAGGTGTGTAAAGAATTCTAAATGCAAATATTATGAAAGAGCTGAGATGTTTTCTTTCGGCAGAAATGTGCCAGAATCACAATTGATTCTGAAGCCAGTTTTGAATGGGCATTAAAAATGTCAAGAGACTCTTTGCTAAATGTGCCCAAGTAGTAACTCAAACATGCATTTCCATGAACCTACGCAGTTGCCAAATGTACCCTAGAAAAGGCACACTTCATTTAAGGAGCTACAAAGTGGTATAGTGAAGCTGCCCATACAAGATTCAAAGTGTTATGTACTGAACTTTCCCTGCCATAGACTTGCATTGCTGACTCCTGATTGGCGAAGACGCAGCAGCCTGCTGGCGGGAGAATCCAACCACCTCATTGGTTACACGCCTGACAGTTCGACTATAAAAGAGCTGTCAGCTGTCTTTTGTTGCTGTTTGCCAGTCCGAGATTTGCCGTATTTATGAGCTGTTTGTCATAAAGGTTGTGTTAGCTTCAACCTGCCTTGCCTCAGTCCCTGTCTGCCTCATTCTCCCTACAGAACACTGGTGACGAAGGTGGGATCAGGTCTGAGGTAAAGGACAATGGCGAAGTCACTGTTAGAGCTGTCTCAAGTCACTGAGCGATGAGATGTCGCTCATCGCTGATTTTTTTTTCTCTGATCCTTCACGCCCGTCCTTCTCAGGATGGCTACCCAACCGGCATTCTCAGCATTCAGCCCGGCCACCGAAACATGGGATGCTTACCTCGAAAGGTTTGAGTGCTTCCTGGAGGCAAACGACTTCACTGGTTTGTCTAGTGGCCGTAAAAGAGGCTATTTCCTCAGCACCTGTGGCCACGAGATGTTTGGCACAGCCAGGGCTTTAGCAGCCCCTCAGTCAGTGCACTCAATGCCCTGGGAGACACTCTTGGAGAAGCTGAAGAACCATTATTCTCCAACTCCCTCACATATGGCAAAGAGCTATGCGTTCCGACAGAGAGTCCAGAGAGAAGGAGAATCTGTGTCGGACTACATGGCGTCCCTCAGAACGGCAGCTCTACACTGCAATTTCCCTGTGCTGGACGATGCCCTATTAGAACAGCTGGTCTGAGAGACCTCAGACTTCAGCGGCGTTTGCTGGTGCGAAAAGAGCTGACACTTCAGGCAGCCGTGGACGAAGCCACGGCATACGAGATGTCTAATAAGTCTACCGCAGAAATTCAAAAATTTCTGCCGCCAGCCACTCATGCCAGCAGAGGCAACGCTGTCCGCTACGATGAGGTCGAAGCAGACGATCTCTCAGACATTGAAGTGGACATCAGCTGCCTCAACCTGACAACCCGAAAAAGCCGGTCACAGAGAGACTTTTTGCCTCAGCCGAGTTGCCTCAGCTGTGGCGGGAACCATGCAAGGGCAAATTGCAGGTTCAAAGCCACCATCTGTCAACGTTGTGAC
Organism: Natrix helvetica; assembly: GCF_964273705.1. Classification (NCBI taxonomy): domain Eukaryota; kingdom Metazoa; phylum Chordata; class Lepidosauria; order Squamata; family Natricidae; genus Natrix; species Natrix helvetica. The sequence goes on from NC_138552.1 coordinate 243,739,348, forward strand.
AGGAAGGGACAATTTGCCAAGGTGTGCAGGGCGGCCATGCATGTTGCTCTTCGGCCACCTGAACACGCCTTGCCAAGGCAGTCCACAAGACAAGCAACTATGCACCGCCGGGACTGTTTCGCCATTGCTGATGACCAGCAACACTCTGAATGGGCTGTCAGTCACGCATCACTCTCAAAGCTGGCTTGCAAAATTTATATGACTGTTCACATTGAGGGGAAGCCCTGTAAAATGGAGGTGGACACGGGATCTTCCAAGTCCCTTGTCTCGTGGGCCACTATCAAGCAGATAATGCCCAGCCTTGCTAAGGCTGCCCTCCAGCAATGCCCAATTCGCCTCAAGGACTATCAAGGGCAACTAGTTCCTATTGTGGGCTGTGGCACATTCCAAGTCGCCTGCCAAAATTTCAAAGGGCCTCTTCCTCTCGTCATAGTCGATGGCCAGCTGCCCAGCCTCCTAGGGCTGGACTGGTTCTCCGTGCTGGGGCTCAATATTTCCGGCATCCACTCCGTGGTGCCAGACCCTTTCGTTGCACTGACCAGCGAGTTCACAGATGTTTTTGACGACCGGCTGAGTAAATATACGGGGACACCTATTTCCTTTAATTTGGACCCCCAGGTGGCACCAATCCGCCTTAAGCCTAGGAGAGTGCCATTTGCCCTGCGGCCCAAGGTAGACCTAGAGTTAGACAAACTAATTGTGCAGGGAGTGCTAGAGGCAGTGGTTACAGACCACAAGACCCTCTTGGGTCTCTTGGCGGGAGACTGCCAGACCCCGCAAAATTTATCGCCTAGAATGTCCAGATGGACCATTTTCCTGGCAGCATACAATTACCAGCTTGCCTATAGGCCAGGGAAGAATTTGGGGCATGTGGATGCCCTCAGTCGCTGCCCTTCGCCAGCGCCAGCGGAGGACCCTGCTCCCGCTGCCTCAGTCCTCCTCGTCCAGCTCGACGATGGGAGGGATTGACTCCAACACATTAATCAACTTCGGCGAAGATCGACCGGTGCCTCAGACTTCCAACCAGGGCAGTCCCAATCCTGCCCTGGCGAACTAACGCTGCCCAAAGCCGCTTCCGCGCCCGTCTCCAATGACTTCTCATCGCCAACCCTACCTTGTAGTCCAGTTGGTCCAGCGATGGTCACTTGTCCCCCCATCTCGGCCACTCAGTCTCAGCAGTTCCGCAGGCTCAGCCAGCAGAGACTCCTCCTATGGCCGCCACCCCTGAACTAAGATGATCAGGGCGGATCTGACATCGGCCAGCGTACTTGGTGGACTACGCATGTGCCAACTGGGAGGAGAGGGTGTTATGTACTGAACTTTCCCTGCCATAGACTTGCATTGCTGACTCCTGATTGGCTAAGATGCAGCAGCCTGCCGGCGGAAGAATCCAGCCACCGGATTGGTTACACGCCTGACAGCTCGACTATAAAAGAGCTGTCAGCTGTCTTTTGCTGCTGTTTGCCAGTCCGAGGTTTGCCATACTTATGAGCTGTTTCTCACTTTGAATAAAGGTTGTGTTAGCTTCAACCTGCCTTGCCTCAGTCCCTGTCTGCCTCGTTCTCCCTACAGAACACAAAGCATCCTTACTCACTTTGGTTTAAAAAATGCACATTCCTGGCCTGGACTTTCAGAGGTTCATCTCTTAGGAGAGGGCCTTCTCTCACTTCCTTGGGAACTGTACCATTTATCTGCCATCTGAAAAGAAAGTGAATGTCAGTTCTGCAGTCATATTCCTTTCTGGATCTTTGGCCTGCCACACTCTCTCTTATTTTACTATCAGGGACGTGCTGTCAGGGGAGACAGGGGAGGCAGAGCCTCACCTCTCATCATGAAATAATAATATATAATAATAATATCCACAAGGGAGTTTCATATATATAAGAGGAAGAGGAGGGAGGAGGAGGAGCGCGCGCGGGGCGGTGCCAGCTGGGCAACCGGCGGAGGCAGGAGGGTTCTCGGAAGCGCCAATAACCTTCCTGCCTCCGCTGTACTTTGCGCGCTCCTCGCGACTGCAATAGATGTCCAGAAGTGGCAGGGGCTTGATGACGTTGCCGCAGCTGCCATGCGCGGACGGATGGAAGTAGCCAGAGTGGCGCCGAGGCAGTCCGGCAGACGAGCGACCGAGGATCAGGCTGCCTGATCCTCCATCGCTCGCTCGCTCACTCGCTCTTTCGTCCGCCCGGACCCCTCGGCACCACTCTGGTTACCTCCATCCGGCCGCACCCAGCAGCGATGTCGGCGACGTCATCAAGACGAAGTGGCTTGGAGGTGAAGTGCTTTTCAGTGCTTTTCTGTGCGTCTGGCATTTAGGTAGATAGCCAGATGTCCTAAATGCCAGACGCACAGAAAAGCACTGAAAAGCAGCTGCTGTTGGGGATCGCGGAGCGCGAGCCGGTGGAGCGCGCTCAGGAAGGCGGGGAATGGGAACTTTGAGCAATACTTTACCTTGGACTCTGATTTAATTTTGGATGTTATTTGGAACCCAGACATTAACCTGAATCTCCCTTAAAATACTTCATCAGCTGTCCCAGAATTGGGAAGCTGTTAGGGATACTGAATCCCAGTTCTGACCCAACCCTGGGCAGTACAAAATTTCAGTGAAGATGGAGGAAGAAAAGAAAGCAGTGACAGTGAGAACTTCTTCTTCAGCCAAGTCACTTAAGTTGGTCTAATAATTGATTGACTGATAATGTGTCATCAAGTTGGTGTTAACTCTTAGCAACCACATAGATCGATGTCATTTGTCAGTGATCAATGATCTGTCCCTAACCTGATTCTTTAGGACTCCCAGTGGAGTTGAACAGTATTTTAAACCATTTTTATTCAGGTTTTAGATCTTTACATTTTAATTTAGGGTGTTACTGATGATGAAGATACACTGCTTCATTTTTTTTTAAAGCCCCAGAAAGCATAGACTGTAATGGGAGAAGAGAAAAATTAAGTAGCATGGATGGTGGCAGAGAATAGTAAAACAGAAGAATTTTATGACCAAAAAGTACATTTTTGACCCAAGACATTAGTGGAGTCCATTCAATATTACCGTACATGCTTATGAGAGTACATTGTAATCAATCTTATAAAAACTACTTCCACAAAAACACTTTTATATGTCTAGTTGATAGTGTAAGATATTTTTTGTAAATGCTTGATCTTCAGGCAAATCACACATCAAAATCACAAGTTTGTCTCTTTTATCTACAGGGAGATATATATCAAACTTACTTGTTTGGTTTGAAGCCATATACAACCTACTACATTCATATTGCTGCTGTCAATAATGCTGGCCAAGTTGCTAGTCCTTGGACTTCAGTGCGCACCCTGGAAGCTTCTCCAAGTGGCCTAAGCAACTTTACAGTGGACAAGAAAGAGAATGGCAGGGCATTATTACTCAGATGGCCAGAGCCTTCCAAACCCAATGGTAATATTAAGGTAATTGAATCTTAGTTCATCAAAGTGGAACAGAAACATTGTGGAGAAAGTCATGATGTAAAAGTCATTAGTGCTCTAGTATATTATGAATGTTTTAATTTGCAATAGTGCAAACCTTTAATGTAGAACTTCATGAGTTCTCTCAACTGTAGTTCACTTATAATATGGTGATAGGCCATACAATGGCACCTTGATACTCCTCATTAATTGGTTCCAAGAATTGAAATGAGTACCAAAAATGATGAGAACCAAACAATTTTTTCCTATAAGAAATAATAGTGAATCCCAAAGCAGCCAACACTAACAAGTTCTACCTTGTGCTTTGAGTACCAAACAAATGATGAGTACTAGGACAAAATGTTCATATTAAAATGTATTGAGAAGCTTCTTGGATAGGAAGCAAAACGTCTTCAAGGAAAAATAAAGAACGTCCAATTGCCTTTTGAAAAAGCACCTTTGAGATAACCATGACATGGATGATTGAGAATCTCCACAGACCTCCAATCATTACACTTGCATAAAAGAATCATCTGTAGGATTTAAAGACTTATCAGTTTTAGTTAACTTATGTTAGTTTATGTTAGCCTGACATCTGTGAATATATCCTGTTCTGGGAAGCATCTCCAGGATACTTTCTGCTGTGTGCTTTTTTTTTCCTTCTCCCCTCTGCTGGTCTTTATCAGGAATGAGATATTGTATTATTTTACACTTTTCACTAGAGACTTTCATTTTAAAATAAAATGACACTGTTAAAGTATACTTTTTTTAAAAAATATTGAAAATATGTGATTGCTTTTAGCACCTTAGAGATTTTTCACAGTCCTTTGCAATGGTCACTTAAAGCCTTAACCCCAGCCCTTTTCCTCATTTAAAAATCAAGACGTGATTTAAAAATCTATCTATCCATCCATAATTAAATCAGACTGAACTAAGTAGATCCTTCTTAGAGCTTTTCAGTACTGCTAATATAAGACATTTTCATGTCTTTCTTCCAAGCAACAGGATAGTGATTCATCTAAAAGGTCAAACACTGAGCTTTCCAGTATCCTCAGAAATAATCCAAATCTAATGCTTAGCCCATTAACTTTGGATCTATATGTACATCTTGATTTTCCTCAGTGAGTCCTTCAGTTTTCAGCATTAAAATAATGTTGAGTACATAATGTAAGCATTCTCAGCCTATTGAATCTAGTACTTAAGGTACTGGCCCTTGAATGGGAAAACCCAGGTTGTAGCCCTGCCTTAGGCACAAAGCTACCTGGGTGATTTGGTGTCAGCCACTCTCCCTCAGCCCTTGGAAAAAGACAATGGCAAACCACAGCTGAAAGTGTTGACAAGAAGGAACTACCCTACAGGAATTAACACTAACTCAATGCAGGGCTGTCTTAATGCATGGGCCTAATAGGCACTTGCCCGTGGCCCCCATACTAGGGGGGCGGCAATACTGATCTGTGTATGTTAACCCTTCAATGCACCTTGTATCAAGGAAATACAGCAACTGTATGGCTTACTGAGTATTATTGTGTTTTTCAAGCCGTGTGTGTTGTTCAAATGTTTATCACGTTGATTAGTTGTTGCTGCACAACATGTCTTTAATGTTCCAACATCCAAAATATGTTTAATTTTATCGACCATTTACATTTTTATTCCAGTGAGTAGTTGTCGTGGGGAGCCCACTACACTGCTTTGCCCTGGGCCCATAATGCTGTTAAGATGGCCCTGGCTCAATGGTGCCTGCATATAACATGTGCACAAAAGTGAGCAGAGTAAAACTTTTTTCCCAAAGAAAAGAGAGGTGGGTAGGAGTTGAAGCATCAAAATGAATACTTTCTTCATGCTTTTTATTTTTCATGCTGGATCTTTAATAAACCCGGTGTTTTTACAATATCCAAGGAGAAGCAGGGATGGGCTGCCAATGGAGCCTATGAAAAGTTATTATACCTATTTGGGAGGTTGTAGTAGTTTAAAAAGTTGCCTCATGAGCAGGGCCGGATTTAGATGAAAAGAGGCCCTAGGCTATTCCACTTATGGGGCCCTTTCACCTCCCATTTTTAAGTTTGTAAATTACATGAGAGATAATAAAATACATCATTACTGTGATATATATCAATATATTAAATGAAACATGTTGTAATTGGTACTAACCTTTATAAAAAAAATGTGGCACGGATAATAAATAAAAATAAAAGGCCCCTCTTGATCTTGAGGCCCTAGGCTGAAGCCTAGTTAGCCTATAGGAAAATCCAGCCCTGCTCATGAGGTGACTAATGGTCTTGCTGCTAATATATGGACATTGTTTTTCCTTTCAGATTTACAATATTTTCAATGATGGTAATCTAGAATATAGTGGTTTGTCTCGTCAGTTCCTCTTCAGACGTCTTGAGCCCTTCACTGAGTACACTCTCCTTCTTGAAGCTTGTACAGCAGCTGGTTGCACTCGCTCTTCGCCACAGCATATTTGGACAGATGCAGCCCCTCCTGCTTCTCAAATGGCTCCCGTGATCCACTTGGTGAATGCAACCAGCATTGAACTGAGCTGGTCTGAGCCAATTAATTCAAATGGAAAAATAATGCGCTATGAAGTTATTCACAGACACACCAAAGAAAATGCTTCAGAGGAAAATAGCATGACAGAAGAAGAGGACATTGTTTTCACAGAATATAACACTGGGAGTAATGCATTTGTATATCATGCTCAGCATTTGCAGCCGTGGACTACATACGAATATAAAATACGTGCCTGGAATTCAGCAGGCTACACTGATAGTCCTTGGTCTGCTGCAAAAACCAGCCAAGCTGCCCCAGAAGGCATGACTGCTCCCATGTTAACTTTTATCCCTCAAAATCCCAGCAAAATGTGGATTTCATGGTCATTCCCAGAAAAAAGCAATGGTGTTCTGCTGTCATATAAGCTCCAAAGAAATGATGTTCCCTATCCTTTTAGCTTTGATGCTTCAACCTTCAATTATACTGATGAAGATTTGCTTCCATATACAGAATACAATTATGTAATAACTGCTTGCACCCTGGGAGGGTGCTGCTCTAGTGACCATTCCAGAATACGGACATTAGAGGCAGCTCCAGCAATAGTCAGCCCTCCTACTCTAGAAGGTATACATTCAACCCAGATTAATGTATCTTGGTCACCACCCCAAATTCAAAATGGTGAAATCATAAAGTACATTTTAAAGCTGAATGGTGAAGAACAATATGTTGGAAAGAGTTTATTCAAGACAGTAGTGAATCTACAACCTTATGCTAAATACGACATCACACTGGTTGCCTGTACCAATGGAGGCTGCACTGCTAGTGCATCCCAATCTGCTTGGACAATGGAAGCCCCTCCTCTTAACTTAGATCCCCCTAAGTTACTAGTGACAGATTCAGAATCTCTAGAAATTACATGGAAAGCTCCCAATAATCCAAATGGTAAAATCCAGATTTATGAGCTAAGGAGGAACGGATTGCTGGTTTATTCAGGTCTAGATAGACACTATAAAGACTTTATGTTAACTCCCGGAATAGAATACATCTATACTGTTACTGCAAACAACAGCCAAGGGAGTGTCACCAGTCAAATAGCTAAGATAAGAACCGATCCTTCTGCCCCATCTGGAATGTCTCCACCTCTGTTGCATCCATGGACCTCACAGACAATTTTAGTTATTTGGGATCCTCCAGCAAAGATTAATGGTAACCTGATCAATTATACTATCATTCTTCGGGAGCCTATTAAATCACAAAAGAAAGTGATTTATCTGGATTCATTCCATGATTCTTTTGGAAGACAATCTTACAATTTAACAGAACTAAAACCCTATCACAGGTAAGTTGTAAGCATATGCTGTAATGAGTAAATGAGGAGCGAATTCTTGTACTTTAGAACCTAAATTGATTTCCCAAGGCATAAGATTAGCTCACTGCATCCATGAAAATGCTGGGAAGTACATGCATATTAGTTTGTCCATTGTAAGAATTGTTGACTAAATTTACTTAGTCAATCAGTTTGTTTTTCTTTTATAGCTAGCCTTTGCCAATCTAACAAATTTAGTGTTGTGTTATTTTCTGTCCAGATGAAAGTATCCCAATATTTTCAGTTCATATGATTAGATTCGTATTCACCAAAGGATCTTACATTATAGTCCAGTCTTTTTAAGGAATGCATTTCGTCTTTGTTTGAACATCTGCAAACTTAGTCTTGTGGAACATATGCACTTTATGTTACCTTTATATGTAGTGCAAAGCCTAGGTTCTATTGCCTCATTTGTGGTTTGTGTTTGCAAAGGTACGAAGTACAAGTACAAGCTTGCGGTCTTCTGGGCTGCACTCACAGTGAATGGTCATCCGTACAAACTCTTGAAGCACCCCCTGAAATGCAGCCAGCTCCTTTCATAGATGTCCAGTCAAGTTCTGATGGATTCCAAACTGTTCTTTCCATTGTGTGGACTGGCCCAAAGCACCCAAATGGAGATATCTTACATTATGAGCTTTATCGAAGACAGACAGTACCCAATCAACACAATATCAGGCTTGTTTATAATGGTTCATCCTCTTTGTTCAAAGATGACACACTCTTGCCTTTCACCGAATATGAATATCAGGTATGAAAATGGGAGATTGCTGTGAATATTTCTGGGCATCTCACTGAAAAATTCTCTTTATCAAATGGTTAATATACAGTATCTTAGCAATGATATTATTCGCTCTAAGAACTGCTAGGGATCACAGTGCTTCGAGATGGCAAAGCAATTCCTCTTTATACATGAACTTGTTTTGTGATATAGTGAAGCTGACAGATTCCCAGGGGCATGATGCTGAATGGATATGAGTGCCTTCTACTCCAGTTCTGATGCAGATGTAACTCTTTTCTGCACAGGGTCTAGACATATACAAATTGGGGAAGGGGGAGTTTGTGTGTATCTATTTCTCTGTCTTGTCTTGTTGACTGACTAAGTCCCCATAAAGAGTACTTCCGTTAACATATTATCTGAGTGATATAACATATCCAGAGGCCTCTTAGACTTGTCACAACCAAGATGCAACGATGGTTCCTTAATCTCAGTAATTATTCCTAGTGTTTTTTGAGCTGGATAAATTGGGACCTTGGACACGTTTTTTCACCAAACATTTTTGGATGCCTGTTGTGATTCTGCATAATTACACGTGGGGTATAGATGGCTACACATGGCAAGTTTCAGAGGAATGCTTGATATCAAGGGAAAGCCTGTGATTCATCACTGATGATGGCTCTTCGATTATTTGATTTCCTATTTCTATTGATGCCATTTTCTTTGAGCTTTGACAAGTTAACGATTAGAATGCTTTCTGGAATTCATTATTTACATTAGAAGCTGGAATGAGAGAGAGAGGGAGAGGGAGAGAGAGAGAGAGAGAATGAATATACTTCAATTGATGGGTTTTGTGCAGTTGTAGCAAACTCATGCAGGCAGCAATACCAGAAGTTTTATGAAATCTTAGCAAACTGTAAGCTGGCTGAGGAAAACTAAATGATATTTACATATTTTCCAATTGGCCTAATCTCTAACACTGTTGCTAATAATTATGACAATGTCTAACCTTTTAAGCAAACGATGAGTTTCCTTTAGAAAATGTTATTAGTATATATTCAGTCTTCTAGTTTTAATTATTCAAATGATAGGAATCTGGATATTTCTTCTAGCATGACTCCTTTTAAAAGCATTTACATTGGCTGTAACCCTCTGTATCAAGGACAACCTATCATTTTGCACAATGCTGTTCCTGAATGTCATATTGAACAATAAAGTAAGGCCATATTTAGAAGAGATTTACATTTTTCAAATTTAGGCTTAAGCAAAAGTACAACTATCTACCTTGCTTCTGAATTATTAGAAAATTCTTACTGCAATTAAACCTGTTCTTTTCAAAGATTTCACTCAAATTTAGATTTTACTAAAATGACACATCTGAAACTATCAAACATTCTGAACTTGCCAATAACTGGGGAGGGTTGTAGAAATACATGTTCACATGTTATGCAGAAATAAGAAGTTTGATTGCATTGTATGGCATCCACAAAGTTAGATTTTAGCTGAAACGAATAGAACACTTAAACTGTTGCTCACTTATTTCTGTTTTGCTTGTTTTATTAATCAAGTCTTTATTAATAGCTACTTTGAAATTAGTCAGTGATGCACTAAGCCAGGGATGGGGAACCTTTTTGGGACCGAATTGCCCAAATTGGAACATGCTTACATGTGCATGCGCCAAAGTGCCGGAAACCCAAAGACCAGCTGGCCCGCACGCACACGCCTGTTTTTTGGCTGTTTTTCAGGCTGTTTTCAGAGTCATTTTCAAGTCGTTTGTAGGGCTGCTTTTGGCTTCAAAATGTACCCCCAAAACAGTCAGAAAAACAATCTGGTTTTGGGGGGCTGTTTTGGGGGGCTGTTTTGGGGGGCATTTTCAGGCTGTTTTCCGGCACTCTGGCACCCATAAAGATCAGCTGTGCATGTGTGCACCGAAAACCAGAAGAGCAGCTGGCGATGGCACACATGCCCACAGAGAGGGGTCTACGTGCCACCTCTGGCATGCGTGCCACCTCGGGCACGAATGCCATAGGTTCCCCATCATGGGACTAAGCCATATATGTTATCAGTTTTATTCTGAAATGGAGGTGTCTATTTGAAAGAAAGAAAAAAGGTGTGCCTGTATTCTTCTTTCGCAGATGTCATATGTAGCATCCCTCAGGGAGCTATTCTTAGACTTATATTGTTGACAATATATTTATACTGCTTGTGAGACATCTAATTCATAAGTATAGGAATTGACTTCTGATTTATTTTTCATTAAGTATCACACTGATTCTTCTGCATCTCTCTCAGAGCTATGTTAGTTGGCTATAAAATTGTAAATGCAAGTAAATTTCCTGAAATGGAAAGAAGGCCTTTAAAAAAAAATGCTGTCAGTCTTCAGAGTCTAGCTTGATGTTTCTGACATTAATAATACAACTAAGGTCATAAATGAGAGTACATGTTTCCCTGACCCCTGAAATAAACATTTGGCCTTATTTTCGGGGAGGTCTTATTATTTTTGAGGTGCAGGAGGCGGCAAGCGTGGTCACTTCGTGGCTGCTGCTGTATTGCAATATTTTTGGGGAGGGCTTATTTGGGGGAGGGCTTATTTTAGCACATGCGCTCAGAAGCTCGATTGGGCTTATTATCCGGGGAGGTCTTATTTTCAGGAAAACAGGGTATCTTTTCTTCTTTTTATTTCTGAAGCTTTAACAAACCCTTTAATCCAGGGCAGCATAAGAAAGATCTTAGGCTGGAACAATTCTTTTCACACCAGGACCCCCAATTTTAGTTTTGAAATCTCCAGTTAGAAAGGAGAGGTGGACAAATTACTAGGCAACATGGTGGTCATGTCAACTACATTAAATTGGAAGGAGAAAAATCCTGACAGAATTTGGCACCTATTCCAGGAAGCATACTTACAGATAAATTATTCAAAAACTAAGGTGGCAGTATTTACTAAAAGACCAAGGAGACATAGATGGGCATTAGATGATAAGGAGATAGAACAAGTGAGTTCATTTAAGTATTTGGGTATTGGGTTTAATGAAATGATATCATGGGAAAATTGATATAGTATCAACAAGAATAATGGCCATGAAATAAATGAGAACCATTTGTTCTTTCCTTACTCAAAAATACAGGTATGTAAGCTTAAGTATCATTTTTTTAAAGATGGGCAAGGAATGTAATCTTATTTATAGTGTCTTACATCCCATTCTCTGAGACAAGTTTTCCAGAACTTTGTTTTCAAATAATGCCAATAGCCTATTTGTTGTTGTTGTTGTTGTTGTTGTTGTTGTTGTTGTTGTTGTTGTTGTTGTTATTATTATTATTATTATTATTATTATTATTATTATTATTATTAGCCTATTTGGATAGAAGATACAAAGGTTAATCAACTACATATTGTTTATGCATTTATAACAACGCACAAGATTGCTCAAAGTTTAATTTGACTCCTAAAATCCAAAGACTATCTGGGGTATTTTCTAAAGAAGCACAAAGAACTGCAATCAGTAATTGCAATCTAGAGATCCACTTACAGTACAGAGATCAATGGTCATGCTCAAGGGTTCAACAATTTAGTTTTATAATGGGACAGAATACAAAAATGAATACAAATCCTATACAATTTGATTTAAGAATGATTTAATTTGATACAATTTGATTTAAGAATGATTTAATTTGATACAATTTGATTTAAGAATGTTTCAGGTTAGATACTAATCATCGGAGCTGTGGTTTCTGTCTACCAAAGAAGGGCCTTTTCATTGATGGCATCTGATTTATGGAGCTTTGGGGGGGGGGGAGTTTCTGCATAATTGTTTTTATATTGGATTTCAGTTCAGGAAATAAATGAAACTATCATTATTTATTCAGATATATGAAGCACCATGGACAGTGTTTAGCTTCAGGATTTAATGTAAAGGTAAAGGTTAAGGTTCCCTTGGCACATATGTGCTAGTCGTTCCTGATTCTAGGGGATGGTGCTCGTCTCGGTTTCAAGAGCCAACACTGTCTGAAGACGTCTTGGTGGTCATGTGGCTAGCATGACTAAATGCCGAAGACATACGGAACATTGTTACCTTCCAATGGTTCCTATTTTTCTACTTGCATTTTTACATGCTTTCGAACTACTAGGTTGGCAGAAGCTGGGACAAGTAATGGACGCTCACTCCGTTACATGGCACTAGGGATTCAAACTGCCAAACTGCCGACCTTTCTGATTGAAAACTCAGCCTCTTAGCCACTGAGCCACCATATCAGGATTTAATGACAGTGGTCTAAAACAACAGATTTTTGATATTTTGCTGGCAACCGTGATGGGTATCTCGAGAGGCAAGATGATCTACTATGCAAACCACAGGCAACTGAGCAGGGATTGACTGAGCTCCTATTTTTATAGCTGTTTACTCTTTGCTGACTACTGATTGGTTTTTAATCAAGCTGATTTCCGATTGGTGCAGCTTAGTGAGGGCTGGTCTCTATGATACATCAGAGAGAGGCAGCAACAGAGATGGGAGTAAACAAAAACCCATTTGTGTTTATCTTTACCCTTTTCAAATCTTTGCACAATAATGAAGTTGGTGATTAATCTTTGCAGAATTGCTCAAGTAAATAAAAGTCCCTGTTTAATTATGATAAATTCATACCTACAGATACAGTAGTTATGAGCCTGCTAATTCTTCATTAGGGCAAGACCTCTTGGGTTGTTTATTTCTGACGTACTCGAACACTGTCATAGGCCTGTCTTTTAAAAAGACATTACTGTGAGTGCCATAGGAGTCTATATATCCCCTGGCTGTTATGTGAATTGATATGGTTTCCTTGATTGTATCTTTTTATTTACACCGCATAATTTATGAGCTCTGAAAAGCAAACTAAAATGAGTGATGACTAACTACAGCCAAAGTAATAAATCAGCAGGCCTGAAAGAAGTAGTGATTTTGATCGAATCTATTGAATTAACTGTTGCCCTTAGTCAGTGCAGGTATTGGAAAGACCTTTTAATATCTGCTTATCTCTCCCCTGGGAGTGTTTTAACCATCTCATTATGTACCAATAGGAACAAATTATTAAATTGTCTGTCTTTTGGAGGTAAACATCCATGTTAGTTATGGATGCAATGAAACATTTAAAAGGAACAAAAGTTGTCTGAAGCTTTGATTTACTTTTTATATTTTTTTAAAAAATGTGTTTTTATCCCTCTGTCACAAAATCAACCAATTGTAGAAACTGTTTTAAGGTGTTTTTTTTGTCTTAGTGTGGCATTTATGTCCAGAGTTCAGTCACCAGGTTTTATTGTCTACAGACAAAAGTTTCCTTTTTTTTAATCCAAAAAATTTAGCAGGATTAGATACTGAAACACAGGTTTTAATTAGAAGGCAATTAAATAATAATCTACAATGATTTGGATACAGTGAAAATTTTTACCATGTCACCTTCATCCATAAATGTTCCAGCTGATGCCATTGCTTAGAAAGGTGAATAGTTTGATTCCTATGAATTTATATTAATAATTGAATGTGTATGATTCTTGAATATTATACTTTTGTTTCTGAGCCTGGAAATTGTATGAAAAGGTTTCATTTTTAGTAACTTTTAACTTAGCTAATATTGCAGTGGTATATTTTCATGATCTGGCACTGCCTTTTACAATGACAGTGATTTTGACAATGCTGAGTTGTTTTAGGGTTGCACTCAAGGTACCTTTTACTATGTCCAAGTAATGCCTCACTGGGAGTCCTATTATTATGGTTCATCACACAGCCAGCCAGGTTTTTAGACTGGATTTGGCATTTTTATTTACCTATTGAGTCCTGCCCAAGGACCTGGGCTAGACAGATGTTTGATTTCTGGAATTAAAGATATCATCTTAGAATGTAAACTGTTCAAAGGAAAACCATCTTTTGCAATTATTATTCCTCCTCTTCCTCCTCCTCCCTCCAACATATAATTAATTTTCTTTACTTTCAGTCTCAGGCAGTGTATAAGCATACTGTACAAGTCATACAATTTACTTAAGAGTCAATAATTCCAAAGAAACAGTATAATCCCTGAAATTAAAAAAAAAAAGTTGGCCATCTTTTTGCAATTGAATAGTCTTATGACTTCAACAGAGTACTTTAAATATGTATTTCAGACATCAGTTACCTAGCTGAGGCCACTAAAATTGGTTTCTTTTCTTGAATCTTCTAGCACCAATGATCTACTAGTGGCTTCTCAGTTGCAGTTGAAGCTAGGTCCATAGTAACAAGGTCCATTACATAGTTAAAAATCTTCATTTATGGAAGTATTTAGGACCTTTGGCTTCCTTTGCAACTTGGAATAAATTCAATTTTTACAGCAGAAAATTAGGAGATAGCAAGTTTTAGTACAGTTAGAACTGCTCGCCATGAAAGCTTACTAAGGAATACTTAATACTCAAAATCACACATACAGTCCCCTTGTATTGCCATTTAGATCTATCATTCTGATTGATCACTGTGTGCTTCACTATTATTGAGTCTAATTTAACCCTATATATTCACACATCCATCTATTCCATCTATTGCTCCTGACATTCTACAAATTACTTACTCATGCAAATCATGACCTCAGTCAACCTTTTATGATATTCGTGTTTAATTATACAAATGGTCTTTGATAAATAAGATTAAACATCCTCCCATATGTTTATTCTCTCCTTGATGAAAGTAAAATTTAATTTTCATGCAGATTTGTTGCAGGTCTTCTTTAATAACTGCTGAGTTTCATATAGTGTGCAGATCACCCTGGTTTTGTGAAGCTGACAAAAACAAAGCCATTTCCAAAGAAGAGCTTTGAACTAGACACTTTCTTAGCTATTACATCTTGGAATTCTTCCTATGTGCATTGATTAAGATATCATAAAATACTTGCAAAACCTTAGTAAAGATTATATCTTAGGCAATAGATTTGTTGCTTTATTATCAGTTTAGCAATATTATCAATTTATTACATGTTCGATATAATCAGCTGTAGATGAATAAACAAAATACTAGGAATAGGCTGAATATACTTATTTGCTAAGGGCACACTGATATTCATGAAGCTTTTAACACATATTATTTATATGTTTATTCTATTGAAATGTTAATAACATGGATAAGTTTGATTAATGGGTGCTGCATCCTTAACATTTCACATAGAACTGAGCTCCAGCTCTCTTATGATCTCCACATATATTTTTTTACTACTGCAGGCACTCTGGACTGAGTATGTTATCCTACTAAAGGAGGGTTGTGACTTGAGCTGACTGACCTCATGCAAATGATCAGGAATGGTAGAAGGTTTACTGCACTTCTATGTTATAACCTTTCCATGCTACTCAGTGTAACATTAAATAATTCAGCAGTAAGTTGAATGAACATTGAACGAACATGAGAGATTGCTGGACTTGATGATTGTGAGAGCTGTTAAGTCTCTCACAGCCTGCCTTCTAGGCTTCTGTGAATGCTCCAAAATTTGAGGAACTCAGGAAAACAGCCATTTGTACAGAATAGTATGAGAATTCCTGCACTGGGCAGAAGCTAGACTAGAAAATCTTCAAGGTCCCTTCAATCCTCTAACTCTATGATTCTAGGGTAATATCTGTGGTAGCGTTTACTCAGATAGAAAGTCAGTCCTGAAAGTTGTTCATGTGATATCTTAATCAAATGTTGACATGTATGATGATCCTTTAAAATTGTACAATCCTTAAATAAATTTACTTCTGTTTTTATTTAATTTAATTCCCCAGCCCATTGGCTACCAAACCATTGGTTTACAGTGAAAATATAAAATCACACTTACCAGTGTTATTAATATTGAAATATAATAATAATTTTAAAAGAGTGTGTCAAGTTTCTTTTGGCAGCACGTCAAGTATTGGATGACTGCTATCATGTCTCCTCTCAGGCTTTTCTTTGTTAAGCTAAACATAATCAGTTCCTTTAGCTGTTCTTCATATATTTAGTCTACAGAACTCTTATTATCTTTGTTGTTCTTCCATGTACTCCACCTAGGGCTCCAGCATCTTTTTTGTATTATGGATGCAATATTCTATACATGGTGTCATCAGAATGGTATAATCATTTCCTGTGATCTTGATACTATCCCTTTGTTGAGGCTGCCCAAAATTGCATTGGCTTAGTTGGCAGCTGTAGCACACTTGCTGACTCATATTTAAGGACATCTCTCTCTCTCTCTCTCTCTCTCTCTCTCTGTGTGTGTGTGTGTGTGTGTGTGTGTGTGTTACTACTGTTGAAAAGTTGCCACCTATTTTGTACCTATTTGGCTTTTCCTGCCTAAGTGCAAGACTTTACTTTTTTTTTGTTTACCACTGAACTGTATATTGTTGGATAGGACCCAATGCTCCAGTCTATCAAGATACTTCTGAATCCAAAGTGTTAAAAATTCCCATTCAGTTTTATATCATCATCAAATTTACTGAGCATCCCATCAATCCACTCATTTAGGTCATTTATGAAGATGTTGAAGGTCACTGTGCCCAAGACAGAAACTTGAGGGACCACACTACTACATCTCCATGTAGATGTAGTTTCATTAAGAACAACATGAGTGAAGTTGATCAGCAAATCCATCTGATAAAACAATGTGGGATAAACAATATCCTCTATCTTATTAAGAAGTAGGCTGTGGTCTACTTTATCAAATGCCTTACTAAAATCTAAATTTACTATATCCGTAGCGCATACGTAACTTCAGACAACCTTTTCCTATACCTAGAGTATAATTCATAACAGCACCTTGAATTGCATCCAGAATTGCAAACTATCAACCAGTGCAGCTCACAAAGAAGAATTGTTACGTAGGCATATTGAGGCTTGGCCATCACTGCCTGCATCACTGTATTCCACCACTGCATACAGAAATGGAAATTTCTGGGTTGTGTTCAAGGGCGTGCCCATATAGAGTGTATTGCAGTATTTGAGCCATGGGGTGACTAGGAAACGAGAGACTATCAGCAGGGTCTCCTGATCCAGGAAGAGATGCATCTGGTGCACCAGATGAACCTGGGAAAAAACTGGCTTGGCCATAGTACCATCTGAAATTACATTTCAATGCAACATAATTGTCTCATTCTAGCAACCCTGAGAGCTCACCAGAGATGAAAAGACAATAAATAAATAGCCATGTTTTCCCCAAAATAATACTGGATCATATTAATTTTTGCTCCAAAAGATGCATTAGGGCTTATTTTTGGGTTAGGCCTTTTTTGGGGGGGGGGGAATATGATATTAAACGCTCCCCTCTGGCTGATGATCCTAACTGGGGCTTATTTTGGGGAGTAGGGTTTATATTACGAGCATCCTGAAAAATAATGCTAGGGCTTGCTTTCCTGTTGGGTCTTATTTTTGTGGAAACATGGTGGTCAAATAAATATGGATGCAGACTATAAAAGCATTTCCCAAATTCAGTTTGTTCTGAAGCATTCTCTGTTATTATTTTTTTATATATCAAACTTCTTAATCACCCATCCTTCTCATAGATCGCAATGTAAATGCACTCTGGGTGGTATAGTTAAAGAAACAAAAGCAGAAATGATAGTATGGATTTTTTCCCCCCAGAATGATGTTTTAGAAGTGTTATGAATTCTTGTTTTTCAGGTTTGGTCAGTTAACTCTGCTGGCCGAACTGCTAGCAATTGGACAAAATGTAAGACTGGCCCAGCCCCTCCTCAAGGACTCCCAGCCCCTTTGTTTGAAACAGTAGCTTCTACTTCTGCTGTAGCCACCATCCGTCCTCCTCTAAAGCCAAATGGAATAATCACCCTCTACAGGTTCCTCTCTAATAGCACCAAAGGAAAAGAGAAGGTGGTAAGTATTAATCAAACTATTTGAGTTGATGAAATTTATGGTGACGGCGGTTATTATTATTATTATAGGATTGCCCTCAATAATCATCTTGATTGCATAGAATAAAGGTATTGCGTAGCTCGGTATAGATTTTAACTATTACTGATGTGAAATTTGAAAATAAATGAAATCAACTTTTCCTTCAAAAAGGGTACTGGTGAGGGAAGATGTATTATAGGATTTGTTAAAATATATGCAGTTTTGGGGATGAAAAAAAATGGAAGTACTATTGATTACCAACCATGCTCCTCAGTTTGGGTATTACTGTTCAGGGTCTGGCTTAGTCACTCTCCTTAGGAAGCTATATGCCTTTCCTTGGTCTAAAACTATCTAGGATTAGGTCAGACAGACAGCAGAGTCTTGTGGTTAAGGTGTTGGACTACAACTATCAGGAAGCAATGAGTTTTAGTCTTCTGCTTGGCATGAAAAGCTGACCTAGTGATTTTGAGCCAGTCTCTCAGCCGAGCCTCCTTCATAAGATTGTTATTATTGTTGTTGGAAAAATAGGAAGAGGGAACATCAAATACACCTTTTTGAATTGTAAAAAAAAAGTAAAGGCAGGATAAAAATCAAATGAACAAATATATAGTTTGTCCAGCTGAGTATCGTGCAGTACTTGCATGTCGATGTCTACTTCTGCTTTTGTTCTGTCATTTTCAGCTCTCAGAAGGAACTACTGCTCAGCAGACAATACATGGACTCAAACCTTTTACTACTTATTCTATTGGGGTTGAAGCTTGCACGTGCTTTAACTGCTGCAGCCAGGGACCGATGGCTCAAGTCACCACCCAGCCAGCTCCACCCACTCAGCAGCCCTTTCCCCATATACAAAATCTGACTTCAAGAAATGCCTCTTTTCTGTGGGATGCTCCTCAGGAACCCAATGGCATTGTGAGAAGGTAACTGCTCAGATATAAGCAGCTATAATCTACAGTTGGGAACTCACACCTACATATTGCTCACTATCCTTTCTCTCACTTCTCTCATTTTTTTTTCTGTGCCTTTCTTTCTCTTCCTTCACCAAGCAAGGTGTACAACCCCTTTTCTTTGCTGCACTTTACTTATTCATGAAATAGTTTTGATATACAAAACTAATCTGATAATATATGTAATAATCTTTATGAAACTATAAAATGGGTACATCCATTTGTTTAGATTTTTGTTATCCCATCTTCATTATTTTACAAATAACTCAAGGTGGTGAACATACCTTATACTCTTCTTCCTTCTATTTTCCTACAACAACCCTGTAAATTTGGTTGGGCTGAAAGAGAGTGACTGGCTCAAAGTTACCCAGCTGGCCTGCATGGCTAAGGTGAGAGTAGAAATCAGTTTCCTGGATTCTAGCTTGGCGCCTTCACCAATAGACTCTTCTGTTTTTAACTGTATTAAGTCTCTTAATCCAATACTAACTAGCTAGTTAGTTTTCAGCCTTTCATCAGATTCTTTACAGATAGCCATGTTTATGGAATTGAGATCATTTTTTCCAATACGCATATAGAAGAATAACAATAATGTGTTGCTATTTATATATAGCTTTATCAGTGAGCCCACGGCTTAATAGATTCTTCCCTTCTTCAATCACTTCATAAATGTAAAATATAATTTCAAAGACAAATCATGGATTAAAACCGGTGCCCTAAAAGTACACAGGTTAAATTAGGTCTTATTTTTACATTCATAATTTGGGGAAAATATTTAGTAGAATCTAAGTGTCTAACATGTATTGATATCTAGATTTTTGAAATATAGTATGAATGAATTACAATTTGATACTGATTCTGAAAATATAACTGTGAAGTCTAGGCAATAGGGAATATCTTTATTCATCCCTAATTATTGAAAATATTACTCCACTGTTTCACTGAAATAATGACATACCATTTTCCTATAAAAATCATGCACAGGCACATAAGTAGAATGAATGGAATATAAGAGAACTTTAAAGCAATTAAATTGGATGTCAACCTTTCAGTTTAATCAGCATTTGATATTGGGAAGGATGAACTCACAATTGCCAGAAAAGATTGACTTCACATATTGTGATAATTTATGGTTTGCTTAGCTATGATTTGCTAAGCAAACCATCAATCATTTGATAATTTAGTAAGCTAAATTACCTTGGTTCACATATACATATACATCATAATGTGAATGGTTTGCTCATCACCTAAGCAGAAACAAGCCATATTACAGTTGAAAGCCATATGCAAACCCAAGTGATGTGTTTATTATTAATGCTGATTTCGTTTCTTACAGATATGAGCTCCACATGTACACCTCCTGTCTTCCTTGGTTGCTGCCCATAGAAAGAGTTTGTAAGCCTGGACCAATCGAAGTGAGATATAGTGGAAAGAACCGGCATTCCAGTGTAAGTGACCTTCAGCCTTATACAACCTACAAACTGAGAGTGGTGTCCTACAATTCAGTTGGAAGCACTACTTCAGAATGGATTACTTTTACTACCGAAAAAGAGGGTGAGTTTCTACAGACAAAAATAAAGATTTGCATTTGGTCTCCATCACTTTTAAGAGAGCTTTGCTTCCTATCACAACTATTAAGGGCTGAACCTGGAATTCTTAGGCAAAGGTAAAGGTTCCCTTCGCGCATATGTGCTAGTCATTCCCCACTCTAGGGGGCAATGCTCATCTCCGTTTCAAAGCCCAAGAGTGTCTGGAGACATCTCCGTGGTCATGTGGCCGGCATGACTAAACACCGAAAGCGCATAGAACATCGTTATCTTCCCACCAAAGTGGTCCCTATTTTTCTACTTGCATTTTTTACATTTTTATGTGCTTTTGAACTGCTAGGTTGGAAGAAGCCGGAACAAGTAACAGGAACTTATTCCATTATGCGGCACTAGGGATTTGAACTGCCGAATTGCTGACCTTTCTGATCAACAAGCTCAGTGTCTTAGCCACTCAACCACCATGTCCCCTGTAATTCTTAGAATGGTAAAAAAAAAAGAGACTATGTAACTTGTATCCTATATAATAAGCTTTTAATAGGATTTTTGTTAATTGGTTTTTAAAAATACCAATAATTTCTACCATGTTTTTAAAACATGGACAGATAACTGAAAATGCCCAATTTATATTTTTTCATAATTTAGTCTTACTATTTCTGAAGTTTATAGTAAACAGATTTTCTTGTTCCTTGCAAAAATTAAAAGTAAGTAAAAATGTGAAATTAAAAAATGAAGGAAATTTGCCAAAACCCTTCGCTATTTACAAGTGTCAAGACTGTGCAACTTTTGTGGTATGTTAAAGGGTTGTAAAATCAGAAGAATTTACTATTGTTGTAACAGTTTTCCCAATATTAGAAATAAAATTAAATAAAAGCAGCTGAAATAGGATTATATTATCCAACTGGGTTTCTTTTTAGCCAATCTCCTATAATTTTATTCAGTGTTAAACTTCATCCAATAAAAGTCTCTTCCAATAATAATTAATTTTTTTGTTGCAAGGTGCTCAGATGGTCTAATTTTTTGCTTTCTTTGGCGGATTCTGAACATATTTAAAAAACAAGGTCACTTCTTCATCCTTTTTCTTCTTTGGTTAGCACAAACTCAGGGGAAAGTTCTTGTTTTCCTTTTGTAGGCTTTTTGCTTGTGCAGTGATGAATTAGACAATTGATTAAATGACTGGTACTGTTGGAAGAAATGTCCTTCTGGGTTCGGCTCCAAGTGGGGAAAAAGACACTGGAGACATGGAGGCTGCTTGGAAAGATGGTTTTAATGGTGGACAGAACCACATGGCTTGAGTCCTGAACAGAATGCTTCAATGTTGGTGGAGAAAAAGAGAAGGAAGACCTGAGATGCTGAGACCCTGGTTTTATGCCCTCTCTGGCCTTTGATCTTGAGCTTGTATTCTGATTGGTTGTCAGACTCCCATGGGGCCATGCAGGGGCAACTCTCTAGACTGCTTTTTGAATCCAGGTTTGGTTGAGTTCTCAGATGTCATGTGGTGAGTTGGGTAAAGGGCCAATATTATCATGCCTTAATCCCATCCCCCTGGAGCTGAAGGGGAGAACTCTTTATTATGTAAAGGGACTGGCTTGACCACCTTAATGGCCCATTGACAAAGTGGGTGGGGTCAGGAAGCTGCAGGGAGCTATTCTGCCTTTATAAAATGTTTCTCCCTTTTCACATCCAGAGAAATATTCTGCCTTTTCAATATTTCGGAGGATATTTCATTTTTCTGGGAGAGGGATGGGTTTTAACTTCCACAGTACAATGTATCGTATTGTAATATTGTGAGCTCATTTTACCTTTACAATAAATGCTTTGAGAGGAAAGCATTCTAAAAATGTAGACAAATATATTTCCTAAGAAGTATAGACAGCTTGATAAGAGTAGAAAGACCATCATTTATCATGGTGTTTTAAAAATATTTATTAATTATGAAAAATATGTGTTTATCACTACTGAAGTTAACTATTTTACTTTCCTGTCACATTTATGTAATAGTGCCAGTTACTGCAATTGTAGTCAAAGTTCAATCCTTTTCAGATTCAATTAATTTACTCTTATTAAGAGCGTTTGTTAGACATTTTAACGATTTGGGGAGAAACTTGAGGAGGAATGTGAGAGAAAGGACATATAGCACTGCTTTCCTTCCTTTGCCCATGCCTTATTTGGAGTGCTGGCTCTTTAAAAAAAGGGGGGGTTGACTAAAGAGGAAGTGTAGCAATGGTGGAAAAAGGAAGAAACAGAATAAGAAGGTAGGTAGGAAAGTAGATAGGAAGGGAGCAGACCCAAAAGAACTGAAATCACTGGAGCTGAAGCAACAGCAGTTCCAGATGAGAATAACTGACGATCAAGGACCAGCTCAGTGAGAGCAGTTAGAAGATGCACAATGGCAGTTATTGTGCCAACAGCCACAATAATGTCTGTGGTGCTGTAACTGACTCCAGCAACCCTGAAACACAATACAGACATCAGAGGTAGGCAAGGCGGAGAATGTTACAGGAGGAAGTCTTGAATGATGCCTCTGAGGAACAGCCACCAAATGTGAATGAAACTCAACACCAAACAGCACCTGCAGAATTCAAGAAGCAGGGAAGACGTAGAAGAAAAAAAGACACATTCCCGGAACCATAGGAATGATGATAAGGGGGAAAGGCAGGTGGGAGAGTTGAAGAGTTCCAAAAAAACAAACAAACAGCAACCATGGAATAAAAGTGGATAGATGAGTTTATCAACCTTGGAGATTCCCAGAATTCTGGGAATTGAAGTCCACATATATTTGTGATCAAGAAGCACTGGGATAAACTATAGAATGGTAAATGAAGTAGAAACAGATAGGGACGAAGGTAAAGCAACACAGAGTGAAAGTAGATAGAGTTCCTGGGATTAAGGATATCAACTAAAATGCCTTATGTTATAGTATCGCCTTTATGGGAGGGATCTAGTTGAGTAATACTTTTTAACAGCATTGCTGAGGCCCAGTAATATTTTTTTTTTCACACTATTGCTGAGCCTTCTATGTTTTTCTATCATCTCCCAAAAAGGATACACGGCAGTCTGGAATGGGAGCACTCATGAATTTGGTTTATTTAATTGGAAACATTTTTTTATTTTAATTGCTAATCATCCATTGCTTGAAATTACTGACTCAACAATAATAGATGTAAACACCCATAGAACAGTAGCTAATGATTTGGATAGCTTTTTTTCTTATAATTAACACTGAAGTTCCCTCTAAAATGTAAATGTCCAGTTGGCGATCATTGATTAATTAAAAATTATTAAGTATTAACAAAAGAATCCCACAGAAAACAAGGAAGCTTGTGATTTCAGTTGAGTTTTTATTGCAAGAAAGAGTTGTCTTCCTGAAAATAAAGGTAAGAATTGTTAAGTGCAAGTATATGAAGTGCAGTATTTAAAGTGCTAATTATTACAATTTATAAGTCTTCCTATTCTTCAATTACAGCATTCCCATATAGACAAGTTAATTTTTGCCTTTCCATAACTGAGTCATAAAATTAGTCAGCCTTTTGTCCATCTCTGTCATCATCTCCCAAAAACGACACATAGCAGTCTGGAATCGGAACACTCGTGAATTTTGTTTATTTCATTGGAAACATTTTTATTTTAATTGATAATCATCCATTGCTTGAAACTACTAACTGAACAATAATCAATGTAAACATGCATAGAATAGTGGCTAATGATTTGGATATCAATGTGTTTACTGCTTCTCTTTTTTCTTACCAGTTCCTCTATACAAATCTCCATTTATCATAATCGGAAATTTATCCACCATCTTCTTGGATTGGAGTCACACCTTCCTACTGAATGGGTTTCTGAAGGAATATGTGCTAATGGAAGGAAGGCAACGCATCTACAGTGGCTTTGATACTAGACTGTACTTGCCAAGGACATCTGACAAAAGTAAGCTTGAATTAAAGAATATTCATCTTTAATCTTGCTTTTTAAGGCAATGTAGCAATGTGCACAACTCTTTTTAAATTATTTACTCTTCCATAACTTGATCAGATTATCATTAAGGCAGCTTGCAATCAATTTCATAATAAAGCAACTTCCAAAAATGCTTCCCCATATCTTAACACTGAGCTCCTTAGCCCTTTGATTGAGGGATGTACCTGCTTGTTTTATTTTGTTTCAGTTTCACAGTCACAGTCACGGCCACAGAATAGCAGGCAGTGTCAAATCTTAAGAGAACAACATACGGTGTTGGTTTAGGAATGGGGAAACCTTAACCATGTAAACACACTACATGAGTGACTACATAAGCTACCTCACAGGGTTTTATTGTAAGGAAAAGAAGGAGAAAATAAGAGAAAGAAGCATGATGTTCACTACCTTGAGCTCATGAACAAACAAGGTTGGCTATCAATTCATCAGACATCATGGAAATGGAATTTTAGAGGAAATTAATGGGTAGAGAATGCCACTGTAAGGATTCAAGAGATGCCTTAAATCAGTGTTTTCGAACCTTTTTTGCACTGAGTGCTGAAACTGGAGCACATACGTGCACCGGAAACTGGAAGAACAGTTCCCCTGTGTGCATAAATGTGGCAGGCCTGTTTCTGGCATGTGCATGCGTGCCAGTCACCTGGTATTCTGGTTTCTGGCATGCATGCACGTGCAAAGACCAGCTAGCTGGTGCACATGTACGTGCCGGAAACCAGAAGCTCAGCTCTGGTCTTTCGGTTTCCGGAGCTCCTGTACGTGCAAAAACAAGTTCCATGTGTGAGCCAGAAACCGGAAGTTTTGTCACCCACTGCTCTTCTGGTTTCCGGTGCTCCCGTCCATGCAAAGACCAGCACGCCAGAACCTGGAAGAGCAATGGGCGACGGCTGGCATGCCTGGAGAGATGGCTCTGTGTACCACTACCAGCACAGACGCCCTAGGTTTGCAAACCAAGAAGGTTCATCTCTGCATCAGCATGGAACAGGAAAATACATCATGGAGGATCTGACCATCTCTAAAGATCATTTATATATCTATGAGGTTGCTCTAATTGAAAATGTTGGTTTAGGTTATTGTTTTGGGGTTTTGTCTGCCAGCATTAAAATGCTGAATCAAATTTAGTGGCTTTCATAAATCTAATAAACGTAGGGAAATCAGGTTAGGGACAGATCATCTTTAAGAAAATCTATATGTTCAGTGCAGTGATGGGTTCCAGATTCTGTTCCAACTGGTACGGTCCCGAAGTTACCCACATGCACACGTGTGGCATGCACATGCGCACACATGGTGTGCGCATATGTTCTAGCATCAAATGACGCTTCCGCAAGCCTCCGTGATGCTCCAGCTTCCCCCCAGAGCATCGTGCAGGCGCCGTATGCGCCACGCACATGCACAGAAGCGCTAACAGCACAAAGCACCGGTAAGGAGCGTGGGCGGGCGGTTGGGCCCTCCGGAGCACCATACCGTAATGGTATCCGGTGTTCCGGGCAGGATCCAGTATGCCTGTACCGGGGCGTACCACCTGCAACCCACCACTGGTTCAGTGAGAGTGAATACCAATGTGATAGTATATATTCAATCAAAAGAAACTCCAGGCTGCACTACGTATTTCGCTCCATGCTATTTGTAGCTTCCAGGTCAATCATAAGAGCAGTCCTACTTACACCAGTTGACAATTCCATCCTGAAGTTGCTAATGCAAGAATCAAACTACCAATATCTCTGCCTAGGAATAGGTGTATGAAAAGAGAAGTGGAGCTTTTTTTCCCCCTCTCCACCTCACCAAACTTAGCCTTTGGCCAAATACGCACTACCCATCATTTTTAATATACTTGGATAATTACATCTAGCTTTTGAACTTGTGCACTTTGTACGAAAGAAGACTGGATTGGGGGGGGGGGGGGAGAGATAAAACAATCTGATGAAATACTACTGTAATGAAAGGATAGTCCGGAAGAGATTCTGATTATCATCTCCCATGCTTACACTGATTTTAATTTAGTGATTAAAATAGAGGAAAAAATGTTAAAAGCTCAAGGAGATTCAGTGGTTCTCGGGTTTTGCTAAATTGTAGCAAAAGAATAGCAATTAGAAGAAGCAATTGTCATTGATGGTTGTTACTTCTTTCCTTTATATGTGGGGATTCATTTAAATGACCCACCAAAGATAAATACATTTTATCGGTATTTGGTGGCATATTTCAGGGGTATGGGTTTTAGGATCACTTCCGGTTCTGGGTTACAAAAATCCAGTTGAACACTCAGTGACATACAAGAAGCAGGAAAAAAAACCTTTGCTGCCATCTTGTGGCTATCCAGAGTTTTGCATCCCATTAAAGGATAGAACTATCATTTGCAAACTTTTCAAGTATGGAGGGAAAATATCAATGCATTTTATGCCTTCCAAGACAAAAGGCTTCTATATAGACATGCAAATGAAATCATAATATAAAAGGTGCATATAATGCTCATATTTTTTTAATTCTTCATTTCTTTTTAGTTTATTTGTTTCAGGTGACTTGCATCACTGATGAAGGGAGTGCTGTAACACCAGTAATCAAATACAATACTGCTACTGGATTTGGTAACTACTTAAAAAAATTGCTCATCATTATGTCTGGAAGTTGTGTTATAATTATTAGCTGCAAGTATGAAGCGTTTAGTCCGTAGAATAATTTTTAAAAAAAACAAAGTTTTATTGGTTTTTTTAATATTTTAGAAAGGGAAAAGGTATGGGAAGGGTTACAAATTTTGGCAGCCGCGAAGTGCGGTAGGTGCACCCGCCCCCCTTCAGACTCATAGTATACATTTGCATAAAATTCAAATATTACATAATAGCATATAGTCAGTGTGGTAAATTCAATTGGTAATTTCGGTCAGTTTATATCACATGGATTTTCTTACTCATTTGTGTGATCTGAGCTTTCTTGATGTCGCCCCATCTCCCCCCGTTGGCAGTGCTCCGGCCCCTCCCGTGTCTTGTATATCTACTGAAGTGTCTTCTGGTTTTTCTAGGAGTAGCTTATTTTTTTCCATAAAGGCCTGCGCCTCTATGGGTGTATTAATTCTCACTCTTGTCTCCTCCCAGAATATTAGCATACCTTCAGGCAGTAACCATCGAAACCACACCCCCTTCTGGTATAGTTTATTCGCCAATTGCGAATAAAATTTTCTTTTCTCCCTCACTTTCTTGGGCCGTAGAATAAATTTTTTATTCTCTTAATTGCATCTATGTATTATAAAATACACAAAGTATCTTTCGTGCTTCGGTTATTTTATAATACAGTTCTTTTTGTCAGGCATAAGATCATAAAAATATGAATCAAGAACAAATATTTCAATTGTTTCCCCCTATATTAACAGTTCCCTTCAGTTTTGATATTTGCTACGCACAAATCAAACTCAGCATGGATCATTACAAATAAATGGACACATTGTTGTTTTTTGTAGAAATAAATTTATTTTTTAATTTTATGCCTCAATTTGACAAAAATCATCAATCTAAGGCTGCTTATTTGCATTTGAAGGGAAACTTTCGTTTGAATGCAACTAGCAAACTTTGCAGAAGTAGCTTGTTTTGTCCATGACAGAGTGAGTGAGAGAGTGTCAATCCCTTTTTAATACATCTCTGTTCGTGCTTCCGGGTAGCTGTTATTTATAATACAAAAATGTTTATGCGTTAACATCGTTGCTGTCTTGTCTGCAAGAATGAAGTGTGCACACAGCCAAGACATTACCTTAAGCTGAAAACAATAGAGGAGACAATTAATGAAAAGGGAAAAGCCAGATTAGCATTTATTTGTTTATTCATTCATTTGGTGAGTGAGTGAGTAAGGCTTAGCTGGTGTACTGCCTTGGCATGCTTCCATGCTATTATTTCACTGATACATGTATTCCTTCAAAATTCACAAGCTATTGCTTCAGGCTTGCATGATCAAATTGTCTGACATTTATCCAGATACGTTTGCAAATACATGTCCTTTGCTGAAAAACAAGAACAATGAAATCCTTTGTAAATCTTGCCCCACTTATTCATCCAAACAGCTTCATTTTACTTTATTTTTATTTTTTTAATACCATTATAAGAACTGCAATGGGCATTATCACTCTAATTTCTTTGGCACAAGCACAGAAAAGCTTTTTGCAACATGCCTATATCTAAAAGCATAAAATATTCACCCAATTTCAGCTGTGTAAGATTACTGTGATATATCTGCCTTAATTTTAACAGACACACACAGTCTGCCCTCTTCTCCCCAGTGTTCCCATTGCAAACAGCAATGCCAACACTAAAACAGCATCTGCAAGGTGAAAAGTGCTTTGCATCACTGACCATTCACATATTTAGGCACTGCAGCACCTTGAAAATGAGAAGGGTGTGATGAAGTAGCCCCAAATTACAAAACTAACAGAGAACAACTGAATCACATATTTTCTTTCTGAAATAACACATTAATTTCCTCCTGCTTCTCTCTCTCTCTCACTCTCTTTCTCTCTCTCCCCTCTGTCCATCCCTTGCTTGCCACCAATCCTTTTCTGGATTCCATAGGTCCTGTCTTGACAACTCCAGGAGAAAATAACAAAGGCAACACAAAGCAAGCAATGTTCTACACAGAGTTGTGGTTTGTGATACTAATGGCGATCCTTGCCTTGATCCTCCTAGCAATTTTCCTGTCTCTAATTCTACAGAGGAAAATAAACAAGCAGCTGTATTCCCGGGAAAGGCCTCCTTTAGTCTCAGTTCAAAAGAGAATGTCACCAATGAATGTCTATTCACAAGGAGAAACTCACATGGTATGGTGCTCTGCCTATGTTTTGTAAATGGATTTCCTGTGAAGAGGTGCCCTGTATTAGAATTGGTGGGCGGATTTGTGGGCCAACGTGGATACACCCATAGACACCACATAAAACCAACATCATATAAATCACATCCATATTGGAAATACATCCAAATCACCCTTTGAAGGACAACAACTAAGGGCAAACTACTGCTACTAATATAGCAGTGGCTCTTAAACCACATTATGATTGTGGAATTGTTTCCTACATATCACTTCCACAGCAAAGCAGGAAAAAAATGTGCTTTATTTATTTACCAAAGAAAGAATAAGACTGTCCAAACTAAGTCCCTTTATTCTAGCAGCTGAGCAGGTTAAAAAACACATGCTGAAAACATTATGCTGCCAGAAATAGATGATCTGTGTTGACCTCTCTCTTGCCATAATGCACCAGAAGGCACAACTTAATTATGTATTTCCCTTAAAACATGAAGTGAGGAAATGCAATGCGCAGGTAAATGTTTCATTTTCACAGTTTGCACCTGTACTAAAAGCATTTTAAGGAATTTAGCAAGTCAATCATTTTTTATTTAAACATCTAGGGCTCACCAGTAGACAGTTAAGATTACTCCTCAAGCATTTCTAAATTTGGGGCCCACATGGATATCTTAAAGGGAAATATTTGCACTCCAGGACTAGTCCCAAGCAGCCTGGACCTGCTGCTTTCAGTAATATTTCTAAGGTTATTCAGGTGTGATCTTAAAGGCTGGTTTAGGATTTCTTCGTACAGTTTTACTGAGGTTTCTAAAAAAAAATCTGAGCTTTGGAAACATGCTTCTTTGTTCATTAACTTTATGACTTGTCACATATAATGAAACCAGATATCAGCAACACCAAACATTGTAGAGTTTGTTTTGAAAGGTATATGAAAAGTCACAAGAAATACATAAAGAATGCATCTTCAGC
The DNA here is from genome assembly GCF_964273705.1 of Natrix helvetica. Lineage (NCBI taxonomy): Eukaryota > Metazoa > Chordata > Lepidosauria > Squamata > Natricidae > Natrix > Natrix helvetica. Next base: position 243,769,389 of record NC_138552.1, read on the forward strand.
TATAAGATGTCCACTGTAAAGAAGCTTACGGTTGGACGGGAGGCGCGATGGCTCAGTGATTAAAGACACTGAGTTTGTCAGGTGGAAAACTGACTGTCCAGGTTCAAGACCCAAGCATCCCGCAATGGAGTGAGTTCCCCTTCTTGCCCCAGCTCCTACCCATCTAGCAGTTCTAAAACAAATGAGAGTAGATAAATGGTGGGAAAGTAGTAGCGTTCTGTGTGCTTTGGCATATAGTCATGCTGACCACATGATGATGGAAATTGTCTTTGGACAACACTAGCCCCCTCGACTAAGAAACAGAGATGAGCATTGCCCCCTAGAATTGGACACATCTAGAAAGGAGAAACCTTTAACTTTTACAGAGGCATACATAAGCCAAAGCCTGTTTTTCCTACAAAGATGTTTCCCCACATCTCAGGTCTTCTATTCCGACTTTTAAGGCTGATAACAAAGGTGAAGAAAATTAGGGTTTTAAGCAAGAAATTCTAAACACAAATATTATGACAATCAAGGTACCTTCTTGTGTGGAAGTGCTTCTCTATCCTCATGCATAAAATGTATTTGCTGAACAGGTGGTGTTTATTGCCAGCTACGTCATGGACATAGGCCTGGCTCACTTTTCAAAGATCTCTTCAAGAGATAGGAAAATTAATACACACCTTAGGAAGAAACTTGGATGCTTTTTGTTTATTAATTTAAATAAAATATTTACATCCCTTAAGAAATTGGATGATACTCTGGATGATGATGATAAAATCAGGGGCCTTTGGGAGCGTAATAATGAGAGCGGGGTATTTGTAATTTAGCATTTCAGTTTCCCAGGCATAATTATTTTGGAACCCTAAAGCTATACTCAAGTAAACACAAAGGATTTTTTTAAAATCTCTTTATGCTGGACTGACAATGCTCTAACAAACTTTAACCAAGCAAGAAGCAGAAATTTCTCTAACTCAGATATTTAACTATTGCTGGTGTATATTACAGGGGAAGGACAGAATCAGAAGGTTATCTCAAACACCTATGGCTTTAATCCCAGTCCTTACGCTTTCTTTCTCCAATTTTATAAAAACCAGCAACAAAATACTATTTGTCACTAATGACAGTGTAAGATAAAACTCCATTTTAAATTTTCAGATGCTATCTAGTAGGTTTTGGCCATATCAGAAGAGACTCTCTTGGACTGTGTTTGTGCAAAGTGTCTACTTCTATTGTATCTGTCCATTGGTGGTTCCTTCCAGCTACATTCCCCCCTCCCCAAATTTAGCCACTCTAGTATAGAAAGGTAAAGGTTAATGTTTCCAGTTGTGTTTGACTCTAGTGGATGATGCTCATCTTCATTTCTTAGCCAAGGGAGCCAATATTGTCCAAACACATTTCCATGGTCATGTGGCCATGACTATATGCCGACATATGCTAGACATGGACATTTGTAGATGTACATCTAAGCCAACCTATTTGTCAAAAATTGCTATATACTTTCAGCATAATCCACTATCTAATTTCTTCTCTAAATCAGTCAACAATTGGGGAACATTTATATTTGAAAAATGTTTCACTTTCTCAACTCCTCAGCTTTTCTGGTGTGGTGGTGGTGGTGGTGGTGGTGGTGGTTTTGTCTTCTGCTTTAGAAGATCTAAGTGCTCTTCTTGTTCTGCCTTCTAACTTCACACTTTCTCTACCTGCCTTCACTTCCCCCCCTTTATTTCCTATACCTATGATGTTTCCCTCTTTCCCTGATAATTCACAACACCAGCCTCCTATTGCTACTTCTTTACAAGTCCCTGTTATCTCATCTTCACAAGTATCACCGAGCTCTGATAAGGTAAGCCTTTGCAATGCATATGTCTGCATAAACATTTGAGAAAGATACCTTTCTAACTGCCAGGAAGTCTCTCTTTCTCTTGCTCTTTGTGCTCCCTCCCCATTAGATTGAAAGAGTAGCTCAGTTTTATTATCCTTTTCAAGGTCACACAGCATACAGTGCTGATAATTGTCAGTGCTGCTTTTACATCTAACTCAATTATTGCGTTGAATTCAGAACACGACCACTGCAGTCCCATACAAATGCTAGGCAAATTTGTCAGTGAAAACAAATTGGTTTTCAGTCACCATAAGCCTTTACTGCTAACAGCTTTCCTTTCTTTTACGTCTTATTTTGAGGGTGGGTGGGTGGGTGTAGCGGGGGGACTGTATAATGGGGCAATAAGACACTGCAGATCAGAATCACTTTATGTGAAGATATTGGAATTTTATGAGCCTCCTTCTCACTGACCTTCTGGATTACTCGGTATAAGCCTTTGTTGATGCCTAACTTACAAGAGAAAATTTGTTTTAGCGCCTGAATGATTAAACAAGTAACACTTTTCTTCCCTTTTAAATCTCAGTTTGAGAGGGTGGCCGATACATCGGAGTCCTCCTGTAGCGTCACACTCAAAAGCTACACAATGCACTTGGAGGTAGTGAACTCTATTGGGTGGAGCAAGTTTGCAAACATTGACAAGTCTTGAATTTTTGGCATGATAATACCTTGTGTGGGCTTCATTTGTTGCTGTGTGGCATTTTGAACCTGAAATTAGGTTGATACGATTTCGAGTATAATTTTGGCTGCGGGGGGTGGGGGGGTGGGGAAGTAGCTGGACAAATGAAGAATATTTGCTTTTATGTTCTGTAATAAATGAGCAATGCAGTCAAGTTTGCTTACCTTTGACTGCTGAAAATTAAGCTGATGTGCCACCCTTCATAATATAACTCTTAAAGCACAAAACTTTGGTAATTTGTGAGCAGATAGTCAAACTTGTCCGTGTTGCAGGCCGAGAGGGGCTCCTTAGACTGGCTTGGCATTTGTGCTGGTGATTTGTGTGTCTTGCATGCTGAAGTCCAACTTGTGAGGCTACATTGCAGTAGACTGTGCTTCCCTTGGAGAACAATAGCTGAAGGGATAATTGATGTACATATTGCATTTGTAAACTCTGCTGGAATATAGCCCCTCTACCGTCATCAAGAATGGTCTACAACAAGGGTGTCAAACTCAAGGTCCATGGGCCAGATCCGGTCTGTGGGGTGCTTAGATCTGGCCTGCAGGGCCGCCCTGGAAACAGCGAAGGACTGGCCCATGGTGCCTCAGCAAGATAAAACAGTCGCGACAGTCTCCTGCTGCTCTCTACCACCGAAAATGGAGCTTGGTGACCTGCACACACTCCCCCCCCCCGAGCTCCATTTTCATTGGCAGAGGGCAGTAGGAGGCCATCGCGGCTGAAAACAGAGGGCCACACGTGGTGACCTTGCCCACCCTGGCCACGCCCACCCCTGCCCCTGAAGTCCAATAAAACCCTTATGCGCCCCTCAATGAAATCAAGTTTGACACCCCTTGTCTGCAATAAGGAAGAGTCCTTAGTGGAAGGTGCAATATAAAGATACCTTGGTTCTTAAAAAGTAAAAAACAACAACAATTGTTTGTTTGCTTCTATTCCTAGGGACTGTCAGATACAAAAATTCCAGGACCAGCATTGCCTTTGAGTACACACAGCAGTAGAAACATTTCTGTCCTTCAGGGGCCAAGCCAAAGCCAGATAGAGGATAGGTTTTCCCAAGATTCCCTGCATCGAAGTGTCAGTCAGCTGATTGAAGCATCTGAGAAAAAGTCCTCGGTAGAAAATACTGTTTGGAATGCCATTATTAATGGCCATGACAGCAATTTGGTAAGTCAATTTACAAAGACACCTGGTTTAGCTTCAAATACTGATATACCATAATCGCACAACCTTTGTAACAAATGTCAATCATGCTGAGTAACCCAATGATAAAACGAGACCAATGACCTTTGTGGGTATTAATATTAATTGTGCAAATGCGCTAAGTCACCCAGTCCTTTCCAGATCTTTTGAATTTTACTACTGTAAGGCAGGCAAGCACAACCAGTAACCAGAAACTGTGAGTGGTAGTACATAATAGGCTTAGAAAATCAATCTGTTGGGGAAAAATGCCTCTTCTCCTACTAATATAATATGCAGCATATGCATTTAGCAGTGCATGTTGAGTTGTGCTCTAAGATGGGTATACAAATCTTTTAAATAAATAAAATGTCCCTGAGAGTGAAACAATGTTATCCTACTATATAAAATTAGGCAGCATCTATGTTAAGTTCATTTAATTTTAACCCTCTTTGTCTGCAAAATCTATTTGCTTTGGAACTTCATCCATAACCTTCCTTGTGATAAATATTATCCCCTATTCTATACAGTGGTTTTCTCAGCTAAGGATATGCTGAAACGTAAAGTCCCAAGTGGCAACTACAAAGAATGTGCAAATTTGGGGAAAGCAAATGTAATAATCATCTTTGATTTTAAGAGCTCATAGCTGCATTCAGTTTTGAATATTTTTTGAACTTTTTGATATTTAGAGAGGCAAACAGTGAATTTCACTGGGTCAGCATGGTCTTTTACTTAAGTAAATTATAGGATTAACCAGCAATAAAACTTTGTTGATTTTAAAAAATAGTCTGAATGAGATCTCAATGTCTTTATTTTGTAACTCTTGTCTTCTTAAAATTGCTTTATTTTAAGTGTGCAGACGATGAAGATCTTGTGAGCACTATCAAAAGCTTCAGTACTGTCACCAAACCACATACAACATTTACTGATACACACTTGTAAGTTATTTAGCCATTGCCACAGAACAGAAAAATATGAAAGCCTTGACTATTTTCTCTTTGTAGTTATTGTGAAGTAATGCTTCTGAAATGTTTCTAGTGTTTATGAATTACATCTTGAACTGTCTGCATGTGAAAGCTATTTTCTTTTTATCAAAACTTAGAAGCTTCTTTTCTAGTAACACATTGTCTAGAGCAAATGTATTTATTTGAGAGGTACATATTATTAATTTTAATGCATTTTTTGGGCAAATAAATAGTACTACCGAAACCTTTATTCGGCTCATTGCAGGAATTGATTGAATAAAATGGTGAAAAAGGAAAGATACACACAAATTTAGCATAGGCAGTTAATTAAGGAACAATATTGAACTCTTCACAAAAATTAATTACTGAAAACCTTTAATTAATAAGAAATTAAGACAATCAACAATCTTGTTAAAACAACTTAAGAGTACATAGAAGAAATGCTTAATTATACTTTATTATGATACTATGCTTTAATTAGTTCCTTTGGCCGTACAGCGAAATCTTTCAAATAATTTATTAGTTATAGATAGGGGAAAAGTAACCAAAATGTAAGTGTATAGCTATTCTATCTTGACTTTTCCATGCTTACATAGTAAAATATGCTTGTGTGAGAAAATGCTTACTTTGTGTCAGTAATTAGCTTAACTGAATATGTTTTTCTGCTGGCTGTAGCTGATATTCTTTATTGTTCTGTTAATTCTGATACTCACATGATCCAATGTCAAATGCTATACTTTGTAATAAAAATCATGGCATTTCTCTAAGCGGAAATCTACCTATTAGTCCCATATTAACTACTATGGCCATGGCACATATGTAGTTCTGCTTCTGTGGCAAAGATATTAACATTTCAAGCCTGGGAAGTTCAGAAGCAGACCACTGTGGTGGCAAATATGTACTTCAGAAGACAATGCCACCGTAAAGCTTTGGTGCCCTAATAGAAAAAAGGTGGACAAATTTGAATTAACAGCACTCCGAACTATAAAAACCAGAGTTGTAAGGAATAAGATTTCTGTAAGTGCTCAGAGCAGCAGAGACAAACCTGTGCAGCCTAAGATATACCGATCAAGGCTGTTAATACAGGTAGTCCTCAACTTACAGCAGTTTGTTTAGTGACCATTCAAAGTTACACTGAAAAAAAGGAATTTATGACCATTTTTCACACTTCCTCAGTTACGGGATCAAAATTCAGACACTTGGCAACTGACATATTTATGACAGTCGCAGCATCCTGGGGTCGTGTGACCTCTTGCAACCTTCTGACAAGCAAAGTCCAAGGGAAGCCCGATTCACTTAAGGATCATGTTATATAACTACTGCAGGGATTCAATTAACAAATGTGGCAAGAAAAGTCATAAAATGGGGCAAAACCCACTTAACAAAATTGTGGCTCAATTGTGGTATTAAGTTGAGGATTACCTGTGCAGAATTTCAAGTGTGTGCATCATTATTATTTTTTAATAGTTCATATCAAAACTGATCCTTCACAATCAGAAATGTAATATATTGTCAAGCTGCAGGGTATTGTTTCAAATTAAAAAAAAATATTTTCACTTGTTTCATTGTGTCCCCTTGATATTGATCGATTGCATTTTTTTTTTACAATAGTTGAATGTTGTTAGCACATAGCTGTGAATAAACATTAGTGCACAGTAGCCTTACTTTTTCTGTTTCATAAGAAAATAATTTGCATCTTTAGGAACATATAAAGTATCTGAAGTATAAAGTCACTTACCTTTGACTAAATAAGGTGAATCAGTCCTGAAGTCCCTCTCAGTTGTCAAAGAAACAACTATTTAACTATTTTCAAACAGATTCATGAAATCTGTTTTGATATATGTCAAGTGTAATCAAGCAAGATGGTAAAGAGTATGGTAGAACATATAAAATTCAAATGACAACTGTTCATATTAAGAAAAACCAACAACAGTCAAGAGAGTAGAGTTTAAAATGTCTGGAAATTTTAAATCCTTGTTATGCATTGTATAATTCACATTAAAGTGATCGGTTTTTATTCTTAATTGTAAAGTCATTTGGAGAGAGTGGGAGCTACAATTTTCATTACGCACCCATCACGTTTTCTATGGAAGATTATTAAAAAACATAAGCATTCAAAAGTTGCCATGCTTATACATGTTGAGGGTTTATTATCAGATTTATATCTTATAACAAGGCAGGCTTATAGTTTTGTATATTTTATTCTATGTTGGTGGTGTTACATTGATACAAAATCTGTATCTAAATATTCAACAAAGAATATTGAAGGATCAAGTATAAGCCTGGCTTTGGGATATCATCTTTCAATTCTTGCCTTCTTTTTCATATTGCAAAAAAGGGAATAATTATCTACTTTAAAATATGCTTATGATTTCTGAAAACACACAATAAAACATCACAAAGAGGCTCAGAGAACAGACTCTATTTGTGCAAGACTCAGTAAAATCCTGGTTTTCTTCCAACCTATCATATGCAACTGAGGACATTCAAGGCTATTATCATTAAGGGTCTCTATGAAACCAGAGATCTGTAAGAATGTAATTTGACTGGACCGAGGGGCAAAGGAAAAGCAAGAAGAAATTTCAATAATGCTTGTGCCTTTGCCAAAGAATTAAAAGACACTTTCATGCACTATTGCTCCTAGAAATATTGGGAAGCTTAAGTCTACAAATTCCATTTTTTTCAACTGTGCAGACCTAAACATTGCTTAATTTGATACAGTGGTATAAGAAGTGAAGTTCTCTATGAACTTTTGGTCTATAACTAAGTAATTTGTAATCAATCTAGCAGTTCATCATTGTAAACATTAGCATATGTTGTTAAGAAAGTGACTGGAGTTCTCCTTTCCTGTGGCATATGGTAGCATGCTTTGGGAGGTTTTCCTCTCTTACTGATTGCTGACTAAACCAGACGACACAGAAATTTTGTAGAAGTAATTTGTGCAATGTCTCATAATAGCAGGCTCCACTTGCAAACAACAGCTGGCACATGGAGCTTCATAAAATGCAAGAAATCACTTATGAGAGCAATTATTAATGGCTTGATAGGAAGGTGTGGCCCATCTTTCTAGAATTAATCCACTAATGTGATTGTAATTAAAAGGAATGTACAGAATGACATTTATACTTTAATATTTGATAAATATCTGCAAAGTAATATTTTATAATAGCTGTAACAAGACATTTAGGATTTCAATTTGGTTAAGTCAACACATTGAAGCGTGAGATGATATACAAAGTTTATTAATACTAATAAAAACTGGTGTCACAGCAGAAAAAGCAAGACATAAAATAAAGCACCTAACTCTTACCATTATTGTTTTCAACATGGAAACCACAATGAAAGTATGAATTGCTCTATAGATAGACCATAAACTTTAAATACGTAGCATGTTTGTAACCAAGATTAGGAAACAGTTACTCTGCAACAAAAATGGTAGTGCATGCCAGCCTGTATTAAACAAAGCTTGAAAACGTCTGTATCAGAACTGGACTTCACATAGACAGTTATAGAAAGGTAACACCAATCTTGAGTAGTTCAAAAATGCTTCCATTGATTGTGCTGTGAAGCCAGGTTTTTTTAGCAGCTTTCTCCATCTGATGACCTATTAGAGAAATCAGCTTCAACTCCCATAATTCCCCAGAATTGAGCCAGCCTGCTCAACAACATTACGGAAGTTCAAGTCCAACTTATCGAGGGAAACACCAAGATTGGAAGGCTGATTTTTCTAGAATGTGTTTCCTCAGCCTGCCTGATTCTCACTCAAACTCATCTTCAAATAGAAAGATACAAATTTAGATACATAAATGTGAAATTCGTCCAGTTTAGTGAGAAATGTTTGATATACATGTGGGATATAGACATCTTTTATTTTCACAAGGTATTTTCATAAGGTATAATCCTGGCAAGATGAGTCACTTTTCTTATGCCGTGGAGAAACTGTTGTCTTTGTAGGAGATGGGGAAGCTGTACCAAATACTTCAGAACTTCCTTCTACAATGTTTGGTGAGGACACCACAAGATGTGGTCCTTTCTTTCTTCCAAGGAAGCCCCCTCCTTCAAATCCACTCTTCCTTTTGCAGTCTGCTTTGGTTTCATTGTCTTCATCATTTCCTCTTTTTTTCAATTCTAATATGCCTTCAGCCACTTTCTGAAGTTCCGTTCCCCCATCTGGCACTCTGGCCATTCTTATCTCAAGTGCTAAGGCTGAAGCTTTTTTGTCAGTTATGTTTTCACCAATTCTTTTGCCTTCTACCTGTACAGGACTCCAGCTGCCATTCGGAGGAACAGCTTTGTCTACCATGGTTTTACTTAAATTAAAAGGTTGAATTTCCCTGTAGCTGTGAAAACTTTCTGTCCGGCGGGCTCTGGCTAGTAAGGGGCTCTCCCGATATGGCCGTATGGAGCCATAGGTAGCAGTTTCATGGATTGTTTCCCGGTGCTGTAACTGGAGACTGAAAACATTTAAAGTTTTTTAAGTAATTAAATTAATAAATTGAGCATGTCAAATTGAACAAAATTTACTAACTAGAAAGTTGGATTATTTTTATTTCCATGCAAAAAATCATAAATTATTCATTATTGCTTGGGATCACTACTATATGGAGAAGCACATTACATAATTCACACAGTCACACCCTAGGAACTCTTTATACCATCTCTATTCTGCACAGTTTGCAAAATATTATATTAACTTTTAAGTAAACAGCGGGATAAAATGAAGTCTTATACAAGGAAACATCTAGCTTAAATCTTGGCATCCACATATATGCAAACATATTTTGTAAAGCTTACCTAGAGCCTGATTCACGCAGTCGGCTTTGCTGGACTACTGAAGTAGCTGGGCTGATATTGGGGGTTGCACAGCGAGATGTGCTTAGATCACACTGATCCAGAAGTTTAAGCAACTCTTCTTCAGTAGGACCACCCACATCTTGGGAGACAGAAGACAGATCCATATATACATTAAGAAACTATAACAAATGTACTTAACATCTGTACCAAATATGCACTAAAGAGTTTAGTATACTGTCTTGGTAGCATGCTTCTTTTATGCCAGCCAGAGTCACTTGCCTGTGGGATAGGCAGTTACATGATATAGACCAGTGATGGCGAACCTATGGCACGCGTGCCACAAGTGGCACGCGGAGCCATTTGTCAGGGCACGCGAGGCGCTGCCCTGTCAGCTGGCCAGCGCGCATGTGCACGCTGGCCAGCTGAGTTCACCTTTTTAAAAGCCATTTTTCACCTTCCCCAGGCTCCAGAGGCTTTATAGGAGCCTGGGGAGGGCGAAAAGAGCATCCCCCGCCCCCCCGGAGGCCCTCCGGAGACTTCAGGGACCGTCCGGAGGCTTCCCAGACGCCTGACGCCTTCCCTGACGCCTTCGGAGCGCTTAAAACCACCCTCTGAGCAAACCGGAAGTGACTTCCGGGTTGCTCGGAGGGTCGTTTTAAGCGTTCTGAAGGCTTCAGGGACCGTCCGGAGGCTTCCCTGATGCCTTCGGAGCGCTTAAAATGACCCTCCGAGCAAACCGGAAGTCACTTCCGGTTTGCTCGGTGGGTGGTTTTAAGCATTCGGGGGGCAGGGGGGCTCTTTTCGCCCTCCCCAGGCTCCTACAAAGCCTCTGGAGCCTGGGGAGGGCGAAAAAAGCATGTAAAAATGGGGGGGCATGCGCACTGGGAGGTCCCGCGTTGCATTATGGGTGCGGCAAGCCCGCACACGCCCCCCCTGCACTCCCCCCACTTGTGGCACCCGAGCCAAAAAAGGTTCGCCATCGCTGATATAGACAGTTGGAGGGAGGGAGGGAGGAATGATAGGTAGGTAGATAGAGATCAAAAAATCATCTAATTATTCAAAATCAGTTTGCAATATGATAATTCTCCTTTTTTAATATCAAATTTATATATTTACAGTTTGAGAATAATGTACAAAAGGTCAAAACAAAATAATAAAAATATGGAAGAAAGATACAATCACCACTCCAAAAAAGAACTAAAAATTAAATAATAGAAAACCGGAATCAATTCAAGCTCTATTGAAAACATTCAAGACAATTACCTTTTTCTTCACTTTTATTAACCATATCCATTGCCGTAGTTAGGTCCCACATCTGAATACTACCATTAACATGCCCTGTGAAGAGGTAACGCCGTGGTCTTGAACCCATTCTGCTAGATCCCTCACATTCACGCACAGTAAAGGAGGAAATTGTAGTACAGTCAACTGCCTGAATTTCACATATCCTGTTGGGGGGGAAAGACTCTTTGTTTATATAAGACTCTTCTGTTTTCCAAAGATTATAGATTGTTGTTCAAGTAAAGAACCCCTAAACCATCCTTGGGTCAACTATGAAAGGCAAAGGTCCTCAAATGACTATTCTATATGCTTCTGTATATCTCTGTAATTATTAGCCGTGAGTTGAACAGTTTATTGGACACAACTAAGCATTTTCAAAGTGTATCAAATGTCTTTGAAATTGTCTCCTGGAATCTTAAACTCATGCTATTTGTCTTTACAACATTCTTTGAGGCAAAAAATGTCTTTCCTTTAACTAAAGACTAATTCCATTACAGGTTAAAATAAGCAACAATCAAAAAGTTATTGACAATTTAGCATGGCACAGCATTTCACACAATTAACTTACAAACTTCCGTATCAAGGCTTATAAGGCATTTGCTTAATAGAACTATCTGAACTATCATGTTTCCCCAAAAATAAGACCTTACTGGAAAATAAGCCCTAGCACGATTTTAGGATGTTTTTAATATAAGCTCTACCCCAAAAATAAGCCCCAGTTTGTAAGATTGTCAGCCAGACAGATGCATTTAGTGCCATATTTCCCCCAAAATAAGAACTAACTGGAAAATAAGTCTAATGCATCTTTTGGAGAAAAAATTAATATGACCGGGTCTTATTTTTGGAAAAACATGGTAAATACAAATGAAAAGGATTTGAGCTGAAACTGCTTTAGCCTGAGATACCCCTTTGTACGGTACTCAAGTGGTCCCCAACATTTCCAGCCCGGTGGACTGGCAGCGGTGGCGGGGTGATCAGAGAAAGTGGATGGTTTCACATGCGAATATCACTTTCACAAAAGCAAATTCACGCATACCTGCGCGTGCTTGCCCACCACCTTCACAGCACAGTTCCAAATGGGCTACTGTCTAGTACTGGGCTGCGGATTGGGGACCCCTGCTGTGCACAATCTAATATTTACTTGAATGTCAAATTTCTCATAACAGACAGGTATGTATAAGCAGTCTGAAATTATCAATGTTTTTTTATAGATGATAGATAGATAGATAGATAGATAGATAGATAGATAGATAGATAGATAGATAGATAGATAGATAGTAAGTAAGTAAATAAATATGCAAATTTACTGGAAGTGCTTTTATTCTTTATAAAATGCACATGCATTTCACAGGAATTTCAATAGGCACTCAGAAACTACTCAGTGTCTACAATCTATTCTAAAGTTAAGCAATCACCAACTTTTCAGTACATTTCTGATGGATGCCAAAACATTATTCCTAAGTACTGGCACAGTGTTAGTTGTCCAACCATCCTAGCAATGTTTATGGATGGCTTAAATATGATGCATTGTTCTGTCACCGGGAATGAATTTTAATTCTAATTTCTAAGCCCCTGAGGCAGGTTCTTGCCCTGTCATCTATGAACAGTTTGACCATGTTGCTCCTGAGGAAATGGGACAGGATCCTAGGGAGTATGCGCGCAAGCACTTGTGTTTTAGACCCATATCCCACCTGGCTTGTGAAAGCTTCCCAGGAGGTGAGAGGCGGATGGACTCTGATTAATGTGTCCCTACAGGATGGGGTAGTGCCTCAGCACTTTAAGGAGGCTGTGGTCTGCCCTCCTCTAAAGAAATTGTCGTTGTATTTCACTCTGTTGGATAATTTCCGACCTGTCCCCCAATCTTCTCTTTTTGAGAAGGTTGTTGAGAAGGTGGTGACACGGCAGCTTCAGAGATTTCTGGATGAAACAGATTATCTCGACCCCTACCAGTCAAGATTCAGACCTGGAATTGGGACAAAAACAGCATTGGTCACACGTTGGGATGATCTCTGGCAGGATGAGGGTAGTGCCTCTATCTTTGCTCTACTTGACAGTGGCTTTTGATACCATCAACCATGGTATTTTCCTAGAGCGGCTTCGGGGAATGGGAGTGGGAGACTTTGTGCTATCCTGGTTCACTTCCTTCCTCTGCGGCCACTCTCAGTCAGTGTTGATAGGAAGGGAAAGATCCAATCCTCACCCACTGCTTTGTGGGGTTCCACAGGGCTCGGTACTCTCTCCACTCCTGTTCAACATTTATATGAAGCTGCTAGGTAAAATCATCTGCCACCATGGATTGAGGTATCAACAATATGCTGATGATACTTGTGTGCCTGTTATGCCCTTTCCTGGACCAACAATTCCTACTCACAATCACTCATGCCCTAGTCACTTCCCATCTTGACTATTGCAACACGCTCTACACGGGGCTACCCTTGAAAAGCATCCAGAAGCTCCAGTTGGTGCAAAATGCAGCGGCCCGCATGGTTTTATGCAGATCCCAGTGTGCACGTGTATCACCTCTCCTGCGGGAGCTGCATTGGCTGCCAATTTGCTTCCCGGTGCAATTCAAGGTGTTGGTTATCACCTTTGAAGCCCTTCATGGTTATCTGAGGGACTGTCTCTTGCTGGTCCCATCTGAGTGGAGAGGCAGGAAATGTTGCGGGTCTCATCCCCTAGGGAGATACACCTGGTGGGACCCAGAAGAATGGCCTTCTCCCTGGTAGCTCCCTCTCTCTGGAACAGCATCCCTCCAGAGATTAGAATGGCCCCTACTCTAAGGCGCTGAAGACCTGGTTCTGCCAGTGGGTCTGGGGAGCCTAGAGCGGGATGGAGCTCATTAAATGGCTCATGTGATGTGCTGTTGCCAGGGTGGGGGTTAATTTTATTATATTATATTAATTTTTTGATTAATTTTTATTAGTTTTATTGTTTTAAATTAGGTTTTATATTCTGCAAGCCACCTTGAGTTGCCATGTGCGAATAGGGGACAAGAAAAATTCAATAAATAAATAAATAATTTGGGCAGATTCTTAAATGGGCCTTGTATTAAGAGTATGCAAACCCTTTGATGTGAAGCAAACACAACCACTGAGATTTGAAGCTAGTACATCATGGCCCTCCTGAGATGTTAGAATAGCTAATGGAAAGAAGTGCCGGGCATACTCAGGAGGGCCAACAATCCCTTAAAAATAGTGTTAGATAGTGAAATAAGGGCACTTTCCTGTTAATATCTCATTAATTTTAATTTAAAGGGATATTTATTGTCTTCTGCAATATTGGTTCTCATACTGGATTTCATGTTGACCTTACAGCCTTGGCGCAGGCTCTATTGTAGCTGACATTTTTCAGGCTCTGTGAGGCACTCACATGGCAGACTGCTCTTCTTGCAACATCTCACTGGGTAGAATATTATGATAATAGGACCTTGCCTGACAGAGAGGCTTTCATCGGGTAAAGAAAATATTTAAGTTTTGAGACTAATATACCTCTTTTTTTTAAAAAAAGAAAAAGGTCTCCTTTCTTAGCCAAAGGAAAGGGGTAAACACACTTATTGAAGTAGGACAAACTTGTTAGTCCCTTTCTTAGCTTCCTGCTTCATATAAGACCAGGGCACATAATAAAAATAATTGGTATTATTACTTTTGGAGACAGCAGAACTTAACTTGATTTTTTTTTAAAAAAAAATGGCAGTGTCTTGGAGCTTATGGTTCACTTCCTGCAAGGAACTCCAAGGCCCATGGTCTTGAGATCCATTGTTTAACAAGTATTTGTAAAGGGGGGGGGGGTTGTCTTTTAACTGGTTCAGCTTTGTGGAATTGGCTAGCATGCTTCAACTAACTTGCTTCAAATGCAGAATACTACAGTTGTCAGTCTTTGGGGACAGAGACCGGAGAAGCTGGCTTTACCTGGGGAAAACAAGCTTCTTTTTGCTTTGACTAGCTTTACTTTCATGTGGTTGTTGCCTGATTGCATGGTCACTGCCAAAGGGATCTTTTGAAAGCGGAAATCAAATGTTGTGACTAAACAGTTTAATCTCTTACAAAGGGCAGGAAATAGTATGCTTTTCATCAAGTCTAACTTTCTATTTACACATGTATGAAGAAGCCTATTGCCATGGCAGCTTAATTAAGAGTCATTTCTTTTTATTCCAAAATGGATGGATCTACAGTAGTTCAAAACAAAATGTGTAAAAAAAAGATGTGTAACAATTGATTGCACATACTGCAAATTGCTACCATGGGAACAAATAACCAATACAATTATTTCCAGGATAAAATGTGTATATAGGAATGCGGGGCTTAATTAATGTAGAAGACATGTGTTGATTAGACTATTCCATAGTAATCAAAGAAAATGAGAAAAGAAAGAGGTCAAAGTTTAACAGGCTTTGAATTACTACACACAAATGTACCCTAATATAACATTAATTTTAATAACTATATCCCATTTTCTTTCTAAGCCTGCCTAGAACATTAAATCATGGTGATTTATAGTATATTATAATATTCCAATGTAATATTATTCAAGTGATAATGAATCTTCTAGCCATATTATAGCTATCTACTGTTATTTGCTTTAAAACTCACAAGTTGTCAAAAGAATAATCTTGATGTTTGGAAAATGCACTCCTGATTAATTTCTCCAAAGTTTGCTTATGATTTTATGACATGAAGATAGATACAAAGTAGATTCCTTCTATTAAAGTGTTTTTACTCATTAAGAAAAGATGGGATGCTTTGCATCTCACAGGTTTCTAGCCTGGAGTGCGGCAATGGCTTAACACTAAAGTGACTGCTATGGTTATATTAGCCATATTACTCTCTTTAAATAGTACCCAAGTTTTCAAAAACACTTTGGCTGCTCTTTCCACAACTCTGGATTTTGTTTACTTTGAAATGGCCTGGCAATTCATTATATTTTTTAATAAAGGTAGCAATACACCCTAGCCTATGGAAGGAATAGCACTAAAATAAAAGATATAATTAAAGGTCTATTAAAACCTGAAAGCTAAAAACAAAATACCAAAATACCTTCCTTTAATTCAGAGAATTAAAAAACAATAACCTATTTCCTGAATTAATTAGTAGTATGGTAATTGCATTGCTTACCTTTTTCCAGTAGAAGAGAGTCTCACAAAAAGTTTGTTGGTGATGGGAACAACTTTTTGGATAAATACCTGTTGATCATCACGCTCACCAAATGGACCTGGAAGAGGAGACCAAATAAAAAGCACTGATGTTTAGCTGTATATAAGAGTTAACGTGAAATGTTAAATAAAGAGTTCTGTGCATAAGTTGATAATCACTGTATAACTTGTTGTTGATGTTTATTTTTATATCCTTTATATCCTATATTTAGATATTTTGTATTGTTATGCTTCTTTGTAACAAATGTACTCCCCACCCTCTCTCTTTATGCTGACCTGATATAATATTTGTCCTACATGGACAATTTGGTGTCTTTCAAAAAAGCCTTATATGAATGTTTGCCAATTCAGTATAGCTGAGTAGAAGGAATAGGCATGCACAAAAGATCCAGGTTTATTATCCATACGTGCCTACTCTTTATTTGCATACAGGGCATGAAGAACTAGTAGGAAGAAAGGATTTTAGTAACCTTTAGAAAATAGGATTGGTATATCTGTCCACATCCCACAGTAGAATCTACGGGCAGGTGAAGGTCTCCATAGGGTTTGTCTCCTAAACCATTATTCTCATAACCACAGTTTACCTGGAATGCTTCATTTACCTATATCATTTCCAGCAGAGTAACTTCCATGACTCTCTGTTTCCTCCAATGACAAAATTTTGAATGATGCCAGAGGAGTGGATCCTGGCTGTGTTGAAATCATTCCTCTAAAACGTGTCACTGTCCATGTCCGGACGTGATTATTATCAGCACACACTAGAGGGGAAATGATCATAAAAAGAAGCAGAGGTTATAATTCTAATTTTACCTCACACCTAAACCAATTGGTATGTTTGAATAATGATAATAAATCTTCCCTTTTCTAGTTTTGACAACCTAGCAAGGAATGTTGGATGGGTCAAGGTTAATTCTTTCAGCCCTCTCAAGGAAAAAAAATAGCAGACTGAGCCTTTTGGGAGAAGAAAAAAAAAGAATACGGTGATACAGAAATCAGATCAGGAGAACTCTAAAGCTGCAAGAGATGCAATTATGCCCTTCACTAGAAGAAAGAGGATGATACTAGCTAGTAATTCGATTCACTGTCTCATGATGAGTGCTGCCTGACAAAAGCAAGGATCAGCATTGTGAAAAATAAAACAAAATAAACTTCTTTTTCATTTAGGGTTAGGATGCTTTTATGGCTATAAATTCACTGAACATCCGCACTTTAAATTCCATATAACTAAGAAACATAAATGGAAGCTGGCCTTTTTGTGAGTATTTTATCTTGTTCTATTTTTTTCTTTTGCGCTTTAGAAATATTTTTTAAAAAGGAGAACATAGAAGAAAAAGGTTATGAAGTCATTTAGTCTGACAAGATTACCTGATACCAGATGTTTTTCTGATAACATGATCTTTGTAACAGGGCTACGGTGAACTGTGAAAGTCTGGAAAAGTTGTGGTCCTGAACCAACTGTTTCTGGGTGTTGCACAATTACACGTACAGCTCCAGAGCTTGTGCCATATGCAATCTCGATCCAATTGCCACTTACGCCTATACAAAAACATGAGAAACAGAAATGATTTTAGTAAATTATATTCGCCCAAGATGGTGCAGGAGTGCTGTTGAGGAAAGATGTGGTGTCTACATTTAACTTTACAAGATTATTGCACTTATAGTTCACAAGTAGCACTCTTCCCATATATTATGCATCATTTAAAATATTGAAAATACTGTTGAAGGTGCAAATTATGTACAAGACAAACAATTTTTATAGACCATACATTTCAACCTTTACCCTAATAATAAAATCAACACAATTAACATGAATAGTAAAAACAATACAAAAATTAGCAAGTGACATTTTGAAATTCAGATTATTTTTTAAAATACTGTCAGTTGAGGAAAATTGTTTTGAAGAGACGTATACAATTTTATCATATAGCAATAGTAATAAATCTCTCTTCCAAGTGCTGTAGCATTGAGTATACTAGCACAAGGGATAGAATGACATTTCCAAACGCATAAAATCCATAACTGAATAACAGTAAGATGCATTATCTCCATAATTTTCTTAATTCTAAATAAGTCACAAATATGCTGTGTATGGATAACTAAAGAACAGAACTGAAGCAGCATTAAATATTTTTAAAGTTGACAATAGGACGGTTTGACAATATCATATTCAGGATCAATTCTATCAAGATAGTACAAACTTGTTTTGGGTGTAAGGTAAACACTAAGTGCAGTTATGGCATCATTAGAGGGATCATGGTAAAGTTCCGTCACTAGAAGATCATTATCTTTCATTCGTAATGGAAATTTTTGCATATCTGCAAAATAAAGACACATATAAATTGTTTTAGAATGCCAAACGACCATTTCAGGGCTTTAAAATCTTTACAACAAAATTCCTGAAACAATACTTGCAAGAGATAAAAGTAAAACCTCCATAAATCAGCGGTCCCCAAACTCTCTGGCTCCACAGACCGGCAGCAGCGGTGGTGGCAGTGGGGAGGGTAGAGGGGTGATGTTTCTCGTGTGCAACCGTTCCACTTACGTGCAAATTGTGAGCTCGCTCACTGCTTGCGTGAATCGGTTCCCAATGGACCATGGGCCAGGACCAGTCTGTGGACAAGGGATTGGGGACCCCTGTTCTAAATAACCCATAGGATTGCATTGTGAAATTAATTCTCAAAAGTTAGGAAAGAGATTCTTGAGCTTACCAATATAATATATGGAGCCATTGTTGCAGCCCAGCAGTAAGAAGGATCCTGCAGTATCATAGCTAGTGATTGGGACAACATCTTGAACCTAGTAAATAAAATAAAAACATCAACTTTCCATTTTGTTTCATATGCTTTTGTGTTGGAGTAGCACTACATATTAGCCATATTATCTAAAGGCATATGTTTTATGAAGATTAAACTGGAGCAATTTAAAATTGTATTACCTTTAAAGATGTCTTTCACACAATACTCTTGTAAAACCTCTGAAAGAACCCTTATACCACAGTGTTGCAACAATTATTTTCAAGTTACTGAATTAATACTATGACACAATAATGTGTAAAAGCATGAGTGTTGGGAAAAGTGTGTGTCTGTGTGTGTACATTAAAGCGTGCATATACTCACTGCAGACAGTGAGAAATGCTAAGGAGTTCCAAGACAGCAGAGAGAAACATAAAGGATGCACCATCTTTAGGTGTCAATACAACAGCACCAGATGCACAAGAAAGAGCCCAGACAGAATGAGTAAGCTGGATAAAGGGAGACTATAGTCTAAAAGAGCTGGCTAGATGAGCTGGGAAGTAAAAAATGGGAAATGTTTTCCTCCCTCATCTGCAGTCTCAAAAGTTAGTTGACACACTGGTAGGTAGGCAGACATGAAGATGTCAGGAGTGGGAGATGTCAGAAGGAGAACTCTGCATAAGAGGAAAAAGCCCAGAAAGGGCTAGGAAGGAAGCACTGATGGTACTCAGAAAAGATCTTCCAGAAAGCCTTCAAAAATAAGATGTAAGCCAACAGAAGAAGGCACTGCAAAAACAATTCTCACTGAAATAGAGGACAAAAGTTATATTGTTTCAGAAAGGGGATGGGGGGAATAAAATCTGGAAGGAGAGAGGAACCATGATAGCCAACTTCCCCTTTAAGACAACAGACCTTTACCAGGATTGGGTAAATGAGGCCAATAAAGGGGAGGACTGCAAACTTTTGACTGAAATCAATGAGCAAGTGACTATGGGAGAAAGGAAGTTATTGTTAATACAGCCTAACTATATAGAACTAAAAAAGAAAGATAGAATAATAGGATAAAGAAAAACAAAGCTCCTAGTTTCGACTGCTATATTAGCTTTTTAAAAGCAGATTTTTAAAAATATTCATAAAATTACTACTTTTCAATTACTTGAAAAAGGCCATTTCAGCCACTGAGGTAAATTTCCTAATTGGTTCTTTTATCAAATGGATGTTGCATTTTAGAAAGATTTTCCTAATATTCAACTGGAACTTTATTTCTAATTTGATGCAATAGAGTTATTTCCTATAATCTACATTTACTGATGCAGGATAAAGATGCAGTTGCCTTTTTTTGCAGTTATTCATATTACTAACACATAATCAACTTGAGATGAACTATACTTCGAAGACTGTTTTCACATGTACTCTAGCCATATCAGCTACACTGATTTATACCTCTGTTTCATTTGTTTCTTACATTAAGAACTTTGAATATGTCTCTGGAATTTCATTCAATTATTTTTCATTTCACTTTTCTAGCCTACCAAAATCATCGTTTTATTTTTCTGTCTTGTAATTGCAATTTTGTAGCACCTTAAATTGGCAAACATGCCCACTTTGGGGCATTTAATATATTATGCAAATAAACTAGGCCCAAAATGTTCTAACTACTTCAACACTATTTGAATGCCAGATTTTGGCTATGCTCTTTATGCTACCAGGATTTTGCTTGAGAATGAGCAGACTATCTCAGCTTACTACCCAAATCCTTAGAACGAATTATGCAAACTTTACCCCCCCCCCCCAAAAAAAAACTTTAAAAGGGATTTCAGGTATATTCAGGAGATACCTGTAAGATTTCAACAAATAACAATTATATCACTTGGTTTCTTGAATTCTCCCTGTAGTACTTATTGGCATGACAGTCACTTATGTGTAAAATCAGGATTTATTCAACCAGTGATGTGGTATCCCAAGTCTATGCCTTAAGTCACTTTTGCCTCTTGAAAATCATACGACAGTCTCTTGGATTTCCTTAGTTCTTTACACTGAGCTATAGAGACAACCATCTGGTTGTGTTACCAGGTTTGCTTCTTGCATGAATGCCTCTTAGTCTTGAATATAACCCAAGAATCTCTATTTCCACTGTCAGGATGCATAATGTATAAAAATTGCACAGCATTTGAGAACAGAAATATAAAATAGCTTTGAGAAACGATGTAGCATTAGTTGAGAAACTTTCAGGTAGATGATAAAATTTCTAAATTCCTCAGGATTTTACACAAACATAATTTGGCTAACCGTGAAAAACCTTTCTGGTTACTGAAAGGTTCAACAAAGTTGGTTAACTCTACATCTTCTAGCAAAACAGCAGAGCTTAAGACTTCTTCCTGTCCCATGGAAGAAACCCTTCCTTTCAGCAGCATGCATAACTTCAACTGATTGTAGTTCCATTTTTCATTTATTAACTAATTCACTAGCAAAATAAAACCTTGCCCACCAGTAAAAATATTTGGGAAATGAAAGAAAAATGTATAATAGCAAACACAGAACAGTAGTTAACAATTTGACTCTTGGTCCCTCTTGAAACATCACTGGATCTTTCCCCTTTTTGGTAGATCAGTGACAAGGAAAGTATTTCATATTAAGTCCAACTACTGTTGTTATGATAAAAGATGAACCCAACATGCAACAGCATTCCCAGAAATGGTTAACAGAAGTTAAAACAGACTAAAGCAAGGGTGTCAAACCCTTGGCCCAGGGGTCAGATGCTTCACACTCTGGCCACCCCACCATCATTTTAGCGAAAGGGAAAAAAGTTGTGATACATCACGTTACAATATGACGCCACGCGTTTGACACCCCTGCTCTATAGCATCATGTGCCCAATGATTACATCTGCAAAGGTAAACCTATCTACCTCAGAATGCTTCATGAATTTAGATGGTTCAGCTCTGGTGTTGCCTTGTAAATATCTATTAGTGGGATTTCCATACTAAGAGTCTCAACCACCCCTACAATGAGATGAATCAGTTCCAGAAGAGATCTGCCATACATCTGGGAAGATGATATTATAGCAGCATCCCCTGGTTGCTCATCCTCACAGATATGCCTTATCCCCAACCACCTGCAGAACAGATTTACTTGCTAGGGGTTTCAGATACATAATAGCCACATTCTTGGACTTCCTTCCTCATTCTTCCACTTTCATTTTTTCCACATGAGCAACCTTACCTGATACATCTAAAATCGTGCCATAGGAAAATCAATAAAGCTGAGAGGGTTGGCTGCATTGCAGGGAAGCTTGCTGCCTGAATTGCTTAACTCTTCTGTTTTGCATCATTGTCCAGAAGCTCTTCTGCCTCTTGGATCAGCCCATTTATGCATCTGGGCAACTGCTTTAGACTGAGTACTCCTGAGTTCGAATATTCAGCTATCACCCTACCCTGCCTGTTGGTTGCAGCTTGTCTTCAGCAAACCAATTAGATCACTAGGACAGGCATAATTTGCATTACATCTTGCTCTCTTTCCTAGACTACATTCTCTTCCTCATGTATATTTTGTGTTTGTCCCTCAAGTTGGAGCCAAGAGAAAATCTGTGGTTTGCCTCTGAAAGGAATGGTCACTTCTACAGAACAGGAGTAAGTCTTAAGCCCTACTTTCCAAATTAAAAATAAATAAATAACAGGAGTCAGCTCCATCTTTGGCAAACATCTTTCCTGTTATATAGAATTAATTTTCTGCAAAATAATTAAATGATTACAGCTGTTGCTAGCTGAATGATAAAACTTGAAAATTAAACATTTCAGCAATAGTAAAGTATATTTAAAAAGAACAAATATACTGATAAAAAGTTGATTTCCTTTTTTTTGAATACTAATAATGTACAGGAGCAAGCAATTCTGTTCATATGTACCTGCCAATGTTGAGTCACAGCATTCCATACTCCCACTTTTCCTGTGTGACTGGTGGCTACCAACTGGTTACCAATGAAGAAAAGAGCATCTACTGGGACTCCAAGACTAAAGATTCCTATCAGGAGAGACAATACCACACACAGATGTATATTAAAAGCACAAAAGGGTCTAAGGCATTTTAAGTTAAAATAATGGCAATATCCAATTAAAAATGCTTTTGAAAATGATTACACTAGTAATCATTACCTCTCTTACAATATATTTAATTATAGACTGGTTGGTATAAATACTTATGTCTTGGTACATAGCCATGACTATGTTTCAGCGGAGGCTACCATCAGCCATGACTAAGATAAGATTCACTTATTTTGTTCTTAGTTATTTGATTTAGAGGTCAGCCGACTCTTCGGTGACTCTGAAAAGGTTATAACTAAAAAAAAAAAAAAACCTATGTCCAAAGCATGCACAAGCAACCAGAAGACTGTAGGACCAACCCTCCCCCCAGAAACTATAGGTCCTCCTTCTATCTTAAGGTCTGAGAGAACAACCAGACTTTTAATCATTCCTGGAAATTTGTTAAGGTGGGAGACATCCAAATCTCTGGGGGTGGGGACATCATTCCATAGGGCAGTTGCCATGAGAGAAAAAGTCATGCTTCCACAAAATTGCTTGGATTCCACAAAATGTCATTGTTTAATTAACATTTTTAAGCATGTCCAGTCTGTCCATGTCAAATAGGTAGAAATGTTTGATGACAGGATGGCCCCTCAAATAGTCAAGCTCTAGTTTAAAAACATTCAAATTAAAATATAAAGGATCTTATGTTCAAATACTAACACTGTGTTAGCCACTGAAAATTGCTAAAATGCTATTTGATAGAAATGCAAACACGCCCAGATTTATGTCTAGTTGGGTGGTCTTTTATCTTTTCTATCAAAACCTCTACCTTTAAACTTTATGAAGGAACAATTAACAACAAAAAAGTGTTGTATTACTTTAAAATAAAGGATAGCAGATTCTATGGTTTTGGCCTGTAAAGAAGAAGTCTGGTACATAAAGTGACTTTAAGCGTTCATTTATTCTATATTTAAAATATTAACATAGAGAAATCTTAAAATATATTAAAATGCATAGTGTAAGCCACTCAGAATTGTCAAACTGCACAGACTGAGTCTGTTTCAGGAGAGGTTATAAATAAATACCAAATAATAGTACATGCCAAATCATTTTTCGGGCCATATGACCTTCCTTGAGGTTTTACTCTATTTTCAGCAGCATATATAAAAAGCAGGCAACAAGAAAAAGGAAAGCAACAACTAGAAATGATTGCGCTAGAGGAAGTTCAGGGAAATCAAGGAAGACAGCATGAATAGTCTGAAGGAATTTAAAATGTCACTCCTACTTAAGCTCAACAGTCGTAATGCCATCCAGAGGGAAGACAATGGTAAAAGTAGTGACAGATGCTTGTCTTAAGGGGATTTCTCTGTAAAATATTGCTTATAGCAGCAATCTAGTACCAGTTTATTATGTAAGTAACAATGAAGGGAGAAACAGCTTCTAGGAGATGCCAGGCCTGATAATATTCCATAGATGGTGTCAGTTTCTGAAGAATATATGTAACAACACATTGTTTTTCTGATTTGTTTTTGTTTTCCAGAGAACAGTAATTCTCTCTCCCAAGGCAGGGCTGCTAACATTGCAAGAAAAATGGGCCAGTAGCAGTGTCCAAAAGAGAATACTCTTTCTTATTAAATCATTATAAAATCAATGCAATAAATCAATCACACCCACACTTACATAAGTAATACACATGCTCTGTGTTCCATTTGCTCTGTTAGTGGAGTAAATATTATTGATTTTGTAAAATTATTTAACAAGCTCAGAATTAGTAAATTGACAGTTTTTAAGAATAAATTAGTTTTTGGTGAATAGAAAGGCGGGAGTGTGTGATCTTCTTAATTGAGTGTTCTCTCAATTCGACTATGATCAAATATAGAAGAGCTGCACATAATCAATCAAGATTCAGCAGATATTAAGAAACAATATTTCAGTAATATATTCTTGGTTAAAGCAAAATAGTTTACTGCAAGTCCCTCCAATTCAACCTATGAAAAGAAAAGTATATTAAGAAGTGAAACACAACACATGCTCACCTATTTCGCTACCACTACCGCCGTCCTGGATGCTCCATAAAATGATACTGCTTTCGGATGCCACCGCAACCATTTTATCTTTGTCACCATGTGGACCACCAACAACCTTTGCATTCAGAGCCACACGTTCAATAGTCCAGTCTAAGTAAGGACTTGTAAAAACTTGTTGCCACCCAGAAGATTCTTTAATTCTAAGGAAAAAGACGTATGAACAGATGTTTCTATTGGCTGGCCTTCAAAGATGTACAGGAACTTCAGTATGAATGAGCTGTCCAATAATCACAAGCCAGAAAAATGGTTGGAAACATTCTAACTTAATCCTATATGCTACAGATAAGTTAAAAACACTAAAGAACCTTAGAATTAACACCTACAAGACAAAATTTAAATAGATGCTGTCACAAATCACTGACTTACAATAAATCCTTAATTCTGGTTTATTTAAAAGATGCATTTCAGAGTAGAGTAAAACCAAATATTTTCTCCAATACACATAACAAAATCATTAAAATTTCTAGAACAACAAAAGCAAATTAAATATATGATTATTTATCTTCCAACATTTCTCAGAGATCATGTCTTCAGAATCAAGAATGAGAAACTGCACAATTTCAATGTAATACACAAAAAGATAGATGGGAAAGGAGGAAAGATGTAAGAAAAGATAAATGTGTATTTCTTAAAACAATGTAAAAGATTTTATACTGTATAAAGAAACTAAAGAAAACAGAAAAAGCAGGTGTCTTTCAGATAAAACAGCCATATTATCTAATCTCTTTATGCTGCTGCAACTTGGCATAATGGTTACTAAAAGTTATTCAAGGAAAAGAAGAGTCAAGTGACAGTGCATATAAAGCTAACAAAATCAGCTCACTCACTACAGCACTTTGCATAATGACAATCCTATTTTTTTATTATTTGTTTGATTTACATCCTATCTTTCTACTAAGATGTAACCATATTAGCTAGAAACTTGACAGCATGCAAACTGGCAATATAAATCATACTGGAATCATGTGCTATAAACGTTAGAACCCCTCAGAATAATTTTCAAATGGAGTTCCAGAGGAAAATGACAGCTATTTCATTTTTACAAGGGAATCCTATTACCTTAATTTGTATTAACCCCTGAAGGAATATATATGCTAGTGCACAGGTAAGGTGTAAAAAAATGATTTGATCTCAAATCATTTTGAATCTGAAATGGGTTCTTCCAACCTTGCAAGAATGATCTAAATAATAAGATTGGAACAAAATTGTGTACTTCCAATGAGGTCAAAGCAGTCCATTGAAAGACATAGGACCAGCATTCAAAACATTCTGCACAGCCCAAGTAGAGATTTATTCTTAAACATGTAAATGCAGGTATGACACTTTGCAGTGGAACTAGCCATGGTGTTATTACTACAATCCTATAAACAGTAGAACTCAATTCAGAAAATGAGAAATGGCATTATTAAGAAATCCAAAGTGCTTTTCAGGGTTTTCTAAATAGGAATTATCTTAGCAGTGAGATCCAATTGCTGCTTTGAATCACCAATCAAATCAAAGTACACGTAGTCCTCGGCTTATGACCACAATTGAGCCCAAAATTTCTATTGCTAAATGAGATATTTGCCACAGTTGTTAAGTGAATCACTGCAGTTGCTAAGATAGTAACATGGTGGTAAAATGAATCTAGCTTCCCCATTGACTTTGCTTGTCAGAAGGTCACAAAAAGTGATCACATGATGCTGGGACACTGCAACTATCGTAAATAGGAGTCAGTTACCAAGTGTCCGAATTTTGATCACATGACCATGGAGATGCTGCAGTGATCATAACTGTGAATAACTTTTTTCAGTACCGTTGTAACTTCAAAACAGTCACTAAATGAACTGTTGTAAGTGAAGGGCTACCTGTACTGATGATTTAATTTTAGAGAAATTGATTCAAATTTTTTCTTGAAAAAGACTCCAGGTCTTTTTGGAGTCTGAATATAATTATTGGTTTGAAAGAGACTGAACGATTTAAAATGACAATCTCCCTAGGGAGTGTCTATCAAACACATGGTACAGCACTTTCTCACTATACAACTACCAGTTTACTATGATGGATGGACTTTAGTATGGCAATGGTTGCACCATTGGAAGACCTGAAAGAGCAGACTATAATGGAGAAAATCTAGCTATGTGATCACTAAGAATAGAAACCAACTTGATGGAATATTACAAATCAAATCCATATTCAAATCCGTATTCAGAATTGCTATATAACAAGCACATTATCCACTGAGTAACTTATAGTAGTTAGTCAAATGTAGTGATAGTATCAGCAGACTGCTACAGGAACCAATTACTCAGACTAGTAGATTCCTTTATACTGGATATGTTTGAGTGGATTCTAGATGCTTGGATTTCTACACTTAATTGGACAGACCTATGTCTAAATTGCCTCTTTCATAATTCTATGATTTAGAAACATTATTTACTAATTACAACAACCCATTTAATATGCCAGACTGGGCACATAGAAGCATAGTAGCACATTCTTTTTTTAATGTACACTGAATGTAGTGGCTTTCAGGGTCTTACAATCACACAGAAGTTCATATTAATACATGTCTTACATAAAAGAATTAAAGTAATTTATGAAAACATGTTATTAACGATATCTAATATAGGTAAAGGTAAAGGTTGCGCAAATGTGCGAGTTGTTCACGACTCTAGGGGGTGGTGCTTATCTCCATTTCAAAACCGAAGAGCCAGCGCTGTCCGAAGACCTCTGTGGTCATGTGGCCAGCATGACTAAACACGGAAGGCGCACAGAGCGCTGTGATGGCTTATGAAAGAACAGAATGATGACAATTTCCGTGCTGAAATTTACATCATTAAAGATGATGAATTTGTGTTTACCTAAAAAATGCCCTCTATCACTGTGTATTTAATTAATATTTATAAAATGGCACAGATATTAAAAGGTAAAACAAATCATAGTGTTAGCAATTTGTGCTTACCTGTAACAAACTGCAAAATGGGCATATGCAGCTACTATCCAGTTATGGTGGCCAGCCACTATCAAAACTTTTCGAGGATCCACAGGAAAACCTGTTGTTTTTTTAAAAAGGCAATACAAAGATGAAGACGTAAATTATCATTATTTCAATAAATAATGCACTGTATATTCTGAAATCCCACATTGTGATTATGCAAATATGTAATTTAATATTAGCACAAAATACAGGGTTTTGAAATTTAATGTCATGGCTTTTAATGCTACCAAGATGGACATGAATATATGATGACTTGTGCCATGGAAAATCTCAAAAGTTAAAATGTGAAGATGAATAAGATTTCCAGGAGCCTTGTAATGAAATTAATATTTTCATGTAGTTAAATACTCCTAATTTGTTAACTGTGAATGTTCAGCATCTTACTCTTTGAATGCAAACAGCCTTCAAAACTGAAGATATGTACTTCATTGGCCATCCTTTCAGGGGCTTTACGTATAGTACAATTTTAAAAAAATTAGTAGCAACTGAAAGCCTAATTTCTATGTTCACAATGATACCCAATGACAACGACACTAAAGAATCAAATTAAGACATAGCTCTGCACTCAATAATTTTCAACCACAAACATATGAATGCAAGAATCATGTGTATTCATAATAACATTCTAAATTTTTCTCACCTAGCTTAACTGTATCTTCACCAGTACCAGTTAGTGAAGGCTGCAAATTGCCATCTCGCATCTCACCTTCAGAGCAGTTCTGAGGTATTCTAACATCTGTAGATGTTCCTGCAGAACCATTGAATTTCCGACTTGGAATGCCTAAGAGAGAAAGGATATGTCTCTAATTCGCTATCACTGTTTCTCATTCTTATGCCTAATTGTTAAGATATAAATAAAAGAATTACAACTTTAAAGTCATAGTTTGCCCAAATCTTCCACCTGTGGGTACCAGGGCTCTTCAAAAACAGCACAGGAGTCAAAATGCAAAATTAACCAATTCACTGGTCCTAGAATTATGTATTTTATTCACTTGGTGCCCAAATTCCAAAAGACATTGTGTACAAGTGTATTTCCAGAGAGGGCCACAGTGGTTTGTACAAACTACAATGCCCCAGAACTAAAGACTAAATAACTCTTTA
This sequence comes from Natrix helvetica, assembly GCF_964273705.1. NCBI lineage: Eukaryota > Metazoa > Chordata > Lepidosauria > Squamata > Natricidae > Natrix > Natrix helvetica. Next base: position 243,798,213 of record NC_138552.1, read on the forward strand.
GTCTGGAAAAATGAGGAAGACATGCAGGGGGCTAAAAGTTCATCACTCTTGACTTTATAACATCATCAGAGAAACAAATAATCAAAGTTAACCTTTCAAGGCACCATCAGTGTTAATAGGACAATAGGAGAAAAATATGTGTTGAACTAATATCAATGAGGGAGAACAGTTTATAAAAAGAGCCTAATAAGATCCTCATATGGCAGGTAGACATAATCATCTATTAAATATGGAAGTCACAGGGCAAACTCTGATATTATTCTTTTAAAATAGCGGAAAGATCTCAACAATTGAAAAGCCCGAGATACCTATCAGTTGAAACATACAGAAGTACCTGGAGGTGGGAGATATCCATGGAAGAGTACACTGCCACAAGAGGAACGCTCAAGTTCTTCACATAAAAGCAATCTTCTTACTGAAAGAGAATTGTACTTATGTATATTTAAATGCACTTCCAATAAAACAGATTACTTCAAAATAATTTCTATTTCAGATTTTTTTTTCAAGAAAACAAGTGGATACATTATGCTATCTTTGAAATATACAAACAATAAACTTAAAACACATCTATATTAATTTCAAGGATGAGCTCATATCCCATATTTTTCAAATATTTGGGTAGGAAGAATCTGGAATTTTTTCAGATTCTAGAATACCACATTTTTTTAAAAAAAAACTGTATTTTATTAATTTTGGTTTTCAAGTGATCCAATGTGCTTTACACAACTAATATTATCAAACACAAAAGTTATAAAGCCAGACAGCAAAAGAAAAAAAATCCACAGAAATAAATTATGGTGGATTAAGAAAGCCATTAATATTTATGAAGAAATAACTATAACTTTTGTAAAACAACAAGAAGCACAAAATGCCATTGTGTGGCCTAGTATATGCTCCGCTTTTGAAGATGATAATCATAGAAGATTTAAAAAATGGTTACTGATGGAGCTATCCTGGAATGATGCATCTTTTCTTACAAATGGATTCTGGAAATGAAATGATGAGTTCCAGAAGGAACTGTGTATCTGCAATTTAACACTGACCAAGAAATAGAATATATTTTGCTCAGATATCTCCGTATTTTCAGTAAAAAAAAATCCTTGGATATCTACTTTCATCTCAGTACATTATTAAATATATACGTTTCAATTGTCATTCCAATTTCCTATTATTCACGAAAAGAATACAGGTAGACCTCAACCTATGACCACAATTGAGCCCAAAATGCATGTTGTTAAGTGAGAAATTTGTTAAGTGAGTTTTGCCCCATTTTATAACTTTTCTTAACACATTACTTAAATGAATCACTGCAGTTAAATTAGTAATATGGTTGTTAAGTGAATCTGTTTTCCCCATTGACTTTGCTTGTCAGAAGGTTGACACTGCAACCGTCATAAATATGAGTCAGTTGCCAAGCATTTGAATTTTATTCACGGGATCATGGGGATGCTGCAATGGTTATAAGTGTGAAAAATGGTCATAAATCACTTTTTTCAGTGCTGTTGTAACTTTGAACGGTCACTAAACGAACTATTGCAAGTCGAGGACTACCTGTAATTAAACTAGTTGCCAAGTTCAATCTAGCGATTCATGTATATATATTTACCTAACGGCGTGATTCCATAAAATTCTGCTTCGTGTCTGAGTACATTGATACTTACTCCTCTGCAAAACAAAGAAAATAGAATAAAAATACTATTTGAAAATTAAATGTAATTTTCCAACCCATGGATTAATACTGTTAGGTTTAAAATTGGAAGGATATTAATTCAAACTAACTCTTAAACTGCTAAGTCCATATTTTTTTAAAAAATAGATGTGAAGTGCTAAGGATATAAATCCAAAAGCTCAGAGGCAGGAAGTATAAAGTAGAATGGGTATATGAAAGTGATTTAAATTAGATACACAAGATAAAGGCTTCCTTGTCTTCATCAAGGCTACAGGGATACTCAGAACTGAAACTTTTCAGGATACAGGCCTTAAATATTATAGAATGGCACTTTGTGAAACTTCCATTCCTAGATTAGATCACAACATTTCTGATAGACAGATCAAGTAAAAATAAATGAAGAATTAAGGATTTAAGCATGGACAGACTTAATAAAGCCTTTTTATTAAAAGGTTTAAGAATTAAAAATATCTGCTAGAACCCAAATATTTCCTCACAAATTCTGAATGTGATTTGGGAAAATAGATTCTTAGTAACCAAAGGAAACAGTACTGTATCATCCACATTTACACACAAGAACCAGATTTTTAAAATTAATTTCAAGTGAGCTTAACACTATTTTAATTATTTTCCTCCTGAAACATTTTAATATAAAAATCTAACTTACCTCAGATCTAATTCCTTTGTTCGAAGAAAATTTAAAATTGGTGCAAATGCTGCAGGATCTCTATCAATAAATATCTACAAAGAAGAAGAGATAGCTGATTTATTTGCCTGCAAGGACATTTTAAATCAGGAAAGCAATCCTGTCATAATTATGCATGCTAAAGTCATATTTATTTTAGTGGGTGTAACTTAAACATACATTAACATTTCAATTTTTGTTCAATTTTTTGAGTTTTGAGCTTGTCAAATAGTTGCTAGAATCTACAGTATTCATATTTAAAACAACCTGTTTTGGTAACAGGTCTCATCCCAAATGCCTGATTTAAACTCTCTCTGAAGCATTATTGCAAGTCAACATCATACAGTACATTGCTGACTCACAGTTACAACGTTTGCATTTATTCAGTTAAGCTTACATGAATTATTCTGAATCCAACATTTTTACCAGAAAAAAAATCTAATCAATTTTCACATTATAATACAATTAAAAAGCAAAATACTCACAGCACCAGTTTCGTCTTTCAGTGTTGAAATTCTCCCACTCAACAAACTGAAATCAACAAATATAAATTACAATCTAATTTGAGTAAGAGACAGGGGGAAAAAAATGAATCAAATAAATGTTCAGAGAAGAGCAACAGAGATGATTAGTGGCCTAGAAACTACAATAAACGAAGAACGATGGAAAAAACTGGGTATACCTAGTCTAGTGAAAAGAAGGACCAAGGGTAATATGATAGCAGTCTTCCATTACTTGAAGGGCTGCCACAAGGAAGAGGGAGCCAACTTATTTATCAAAGCACCTGAAGACAAGACAAGAAACAATGGATGGAAACTAATCAAGGAGAAAAACAACCAGGAATTAAGGAGAAAACGTCAAACAATGAGAACAATCAACCAGTGGAGCAAATTGCCTTCAGAAGCAATGGGTGCCCCATCGCTGGGGCTTTTAAGAGACTGGACAGTCATTTGTCAAAAATAGTATAGGTGTCCTGTGTGAGTGGGGGTTGGACTAGATCAGTGGTCGGCAAGCCGCGGCTCGCGAGCCACATGCGGCTCTTCTGTGTGCCGGGCGCCCGTTCCCCTCCCTCCTCTCGGGCACTTCAAAACAAGCGCCCCTTTCCCTTTTTTCTTTTCGACCCACAATGATTATGGAGGATCCTGAAGTCGGGCGGGGACGAGAAGCGAGGAGGCAGAAAAAGAAACGGAGGCTAAGGAGCTTCCCTCCCGCCCCCTCCCAGCAAAAATCTAACCGGGGAGCCGGGCGGGCAGTAGCAAATTAGCCGATCACGCCGCGTGATCGGTTAATTTGCTACTGCCCACGCGGCATGATCGGCTAATTTGCTACTGCCCGCCCGGCTCCCCGGTTAGATTTTTGCTGGGAGGGGGCGGGGGGGAAGCTCCTTGGCCTCCGTCTCTTTTTCTCCCTCCTCACTTCTTGGGGCTCCACCAATGGGGGAGCAAGGCCCGCCCAGCGCCAGGCTTTGGGCTAACACAGAGGTCTGCAAAGTTGGCTGTTTTAAGACTGGTGGACTTCAATTCTCAGAATTCTGCGAGTTGAAGTCCACCAGTCTTAAGAGCCAATTTTGCAGATCCCTGGGCTAATATGATTGATGCCCTTGGTGGACTTCAATTCTCAGAATTCTGGGAGTTGAAGTCCACAAGTCTTCAAGCTGTCAGGTTTGAAGACCCCTGGGTTTTTTTTTTCTAAAGGGTTAGGGGTGCAAGGGTCTTGCAACTTGACAGCTTGAAGACTTGCATGCTTCAATGCCAGAGTTTCTGAGCCAACATGACTGGAAGAGGAATTCTGGGAGTTGAAGTCCACAAGTCTTAAAGCTGTCAGGTTTGAAGACCCCTTGGGGTTTTTTTCCTAAAGGGTTAGGGATGTAAGGATCTTGTAACTTGACAGCTTTAAGACTTGCGTGCTTCAAATGCCAGAGTTTATTGAAACTAAAAACAGTGTACCATCCTATGTATTTTCGGTTTTAAAAATGTGGCTCTCAAAATAAATTTCAATCGTGGTTTTGGCGAGATTTGGCTCAGTTGAAAAAAAAGGTTGCCCACCACTGGACTAGATAAACTCCAAGGTCTCTTCCAATTCTGTTACTGTTACTAAATGTTTTGGACTGCAAGTTAGCTCCCATAAGGGAGAAGGTGATTTCTACCAACTATAATTTCATCCACATTACACCTAAATCATGTCCTATATTATTCCCACAGCCAATCAAAACATATTTGCAAAGGATGAAGAGCATTGCATAGTAGACGTAGTTGGGTAATTTTTTCTAGGTATAGAAAAGTCCATTTTGCAAATTTATGCACACACACACACACACACACACACACACACACACACACACACACATTTTCTGTGTTCAGGTTTCATCAGCACAAGCCATGATGAAACTACATTTTTCAAGAGAGTACAGCTAGTCCTCAACTTACAACCACAATTGAGCCCAAAATTTATATTGCTGAGACATTGGTTAAGTGAGTTTTGCCCGAGTTACAATTCTTCCTGCCACAGTTGTTAAGTGAATCACTGCAGTTCAGTTAGTAACCCGGTTGTTAAGTGAATTTGGTTTCCCCATTGACTTTGCTTGTAGGAAGGTTGCAAAGGATGATCACATGACCCAGGGACACTGTGACCGTCATAAATGTGAATCAGTTGTCAAGCATCCGAATGTAAATCACGTGACTATGGGGATGCTGAAACGGTCATAAGTGTGAAAATGGTCATAACTCACTTTTTTCAGTGCCATTGTAACTTCAAACGGTCACTAAGTGAACTGTTGTAAGTCGAGGACTACCTGTAATGTCTTTACAGTTCAGATTTCTGTAATGATTATACAAAAATAAGGTTAGGAAAGAATGATAAAATACTAAAGAAACTTTTTTTAGATTGTCCTCCTTCTTCTAATCACTCTTTATAGCAAAGAGCATGCTTGATTTACAAAAATCCTAAAGAGGGCCCTGGTGTAACCCTTTTGTAATAGGCAAATTTAGGATCTATCTAAAACTTCGTTACTACTACCCAGTCTCCAAGCTTTTACGGTAGGTTATGGAATGGTGGCTACAAAGGGCTCTGGAAGAAGAAATGTGAACCCTTTTCTAATCAATATTCACACCTGAGCATGGGACAGAAATTCCTCATTGGTTGCTCTTGTTGATGATTAAATGGTGGGACTTAAGACAGAGAAAAACCAACTTCTGGATCTCTTGACAGAAATCAATCCCCTTCCAAAATACGCTTTTATTTGGTCTGCAAGGATTAGGAGTTGGAAGTACTATTTCACGCATTTCAGAGTGGATGGTTCTAGTCACCATACTATGGAAATAAGAGGTTGAGCCCGCAAGACATTTCATGATGGAGGACTCTTAGGGAAGTAAAATGAACCTCAGAAAGATCGTGAATAGATCTGAAGCTGACTGAAGCAAGGGAAACAGAAAGGCAGCTGTATTTCTAGCCATTTCTACTCATAAGAGTTACGAATAAAAGGTAGCCAAGTAAAATTTCAAACTATAAGAAGGCTTATAATTTCATTATGGATCTTAATAGAATTTAATAGTCCCAATGCACTCATTTGCAGTGCTTTATCGTTTATTTACCCGCCATTTTCACTCTGAAACTCATTCTTCTACTAACAGTAATACATAACTGGAATCTCATGGCAGAAAAAGCAATCTAAGTATGGTGGAGATGGAACAATGTTACGAGAGAGGAGTTCAATATCCACACACCCCTGCTACCTGCACTGAAAATATTGACTGCAGAAAAATAGCAGCCATTAGAGTATTACTAATTCAGTTAACTAGATAGCATCCTGTTCACATTTTGTCTATAAATACCAGTCACAAAATGTAATCCACAATTTGCTGTACAAAGAACAGAGCAATAGATTCTTCCATAATATAATAAAATGAACACCAGCTATTTCAGTTCAGCATTTATATTATAAATCAAAAGATAATCAATAATACACACAAAAAGGCTAAAAGCTATTCCAGACAATTTTGGTCTAAATATGGTAGTAAAGTTAGAAAAATAAAAAATAAGAGTGCAGTGAAAAAATTCATTTCAAAGCCATCAGACCAAAATTATTTGCATTTTACATAATCCACAAAACAGCAATGTTCCCTCAACTTATTAACTCTTGTTTCTTAATACAGAGAACACAATAAGAAAAGGAGCCAGGTTGTTTGGTATTTTTGTTACAAGACAAAATTCAATAATAAAGTTTCCCAATGTAAGATAGAAACAAAAACTCAAACCTGGAAACCTGACCTAATCTATTAGACTTTTCCATTTAACAGGGAGTTAGTCTCATTGAAGCTTCTTTCAAGTAAAAATGATGTAATTAAGTAAATGGCAAAATACCTGGAAAAAAAGGAGTCAGGGATCCACATTAGTGTTTGCCTTGAAGTACTGAACCTAGAAAAGACAGATGAAAAGTCAGGTTCAATCAAATAAAATTAGATATGTTTTCAGTAGTAAATATAAATATGTTAAAACTTGATCTAATGAAGAGATAATTTTGCCATTTATTACAGACCTAATTATTTCTACTTTCCAACTTCATAATAAATCAAACATGTTCATGTGGCTTGACTGCTCATTGGATGGAAAAGAAGAATTCTATTCTAGTTTCATTCTTGGCTTTCTTCAAAAAGCTGCTTTTGAAATGGAAGATAAAGGAACTTTTGATTACAGCATACAGTTCAATTCTCAAAGGGAGAGATTATTGGGTGAGTACCAGGCCCTTGCTTGAGTTTAATTGTTTGAATCCTGACTGACAAAATGTACCTTAAAGCAATGGTAGGGAGCATTTATCATCTGATAATTTATTCCTATTATTTATTTTCAAGTTACTGTAAAAGAGTTTCCGTTAAATAGTTACACAAAACACCCAAGATGAAATACAAAGCAATATTACACTCTTTCCCTCTTTTCTAATCATGTAAATGACTTAAATATGTCTCTTCAATTCTAAATAATACACATACTCGCACAAATACACACAAAGAGGGCTAAGTGAACACTAGTATATCCATAACCTTACATCCATCCTAATTTATATAGCAGCCTATCTCATACAAGTGACTCTGGGTAGCCACAACAGAAACCAATCACACCATTAAATGTTGTTTCAACATTTCTTCAACAAATCCAATGAATCAGATCCATGTTCCCAAATCTATGACACGTGTGCCAGAGGTGGCACGCAGAGCCCGCTCTGTGGGCACGTGTGCCGTCACCAGCTGCTCTTCCAGGTTCTAGCGCATGCATGCACACTGGCTAGCTGCTCTTCCGGGTTCCAGCACACGCATGCATGCTAGTCAGCTGCTTTTCTGGGTTCCAGCACGCACATGATCTCTTCCAGTTTCTGGCACTTTCATGCGCACCAGCCAGCTGCTCTCTTTCAGAATCCAGCACATGCATGCACACCAGCCAGCTGCTCTCTTCCAGAATCCGGCACATGCATGCACACCAGCTAGCTGCTCTCTTCCAGATTCCGGCACATGCATGCACACCAGCCAGCTGCTCTCTTCCAGAATCCGGCACATGCATGCACACCAGCTAGCTGCTCTCTTCCAGATTCCGGCACATGCATGCACACCAGCCAGCTGCTCTCTTCCAGATTCCGGCATATGCATGCACACCAGCCAGCTGCTCTCTTCCAGATTCCGGCACATGCATGCACACCAGCAGCTGCTCTCTTCCAGATTCCGGCACATGCATGCACACTAGCCAGCTACTCTCTTCCAGATTCTGGCCAGCTACTCTCTTCCAGATTCTGGCACGCATGTGCGCATGCATACATGCGCTTATTTTGGCACTCAGTGCCAAAAAGGTTAACCATCACTTATACTCACTCAGATGAGTATAATGTAGATTTCTATTTTTCACCTAAAAATATTGCATTGTGAATTGCTTTGATTTAAATCCAAAGATCTGTAAATAGTTTCCTTAGTGGGACAAGGTTTATATATATAAACTATATATAAAATGTTTACCTACAAGGTTTGTCAATGAAATGACTGATTCTTTGGTTTAAAACTAGCAACATAATAGATGCTCACACAAACCTATACTTGCTCATAGGCTAAATAAGTTAATCTATGAGACACAATAACTTTGGAACAGAGAAGACAAGCGTGAAGTTCTCATAGCTGAGCCATACTTGAATTACCTTTTTGGCTTATTATGTCTGCTATAATTAAAACATGAATTGTTGTAGGAAAAAGACAGTGGCAACTAAAATCTCATCTTTGGGTTTCTCTCCAGGTGTTCTTCTCAGTAAGGGATATAATCAGCCCAAAGCACTCATTAAATAGCATGTAGCGAACACAGAGCATCAATTAGACCTATCCAGGTCCCCAACCTTTATTGCATGTGAATCCAATAATCCAACTGTCTTCCCTATGACATAATTAATCTTGAAGCAGAAAGCCTTTAGTTTAGCACACGGAATGCCCTTTTCTCAGTTCTCCCTGACTAGAGAGATAATGACACACAAAAACAACAGAGTGTGTGCTTCTCCAGTGCCTGCATTCCAAAGATATTCGTACTAGCCTCATCTCATAATTACTGCATAAATTTTATAAATAAATAAATAAATAAAATGCCTAGGGTGCACAGGACAATTCTACACCTCCCTGCTGTTTTCAAATACTAGCCTTCCTACAACATAATGCTAGGTTCTGCATAGCCAAAGCAGCATTTAAAATCCTTCAGACCTGTGCCATAAACTATTTTAATGAGCACTCAGCTCATCATACTAGAGTGCTTTATACTATGATCTATTTAGCTTTCCACTTATTAACCTTTATCCCCTACAATCATCTCTTACCCTTCCTTTTAGATTCCTTTTAGGCTTTTGTTCTTATATATACTTTTGGTTTAATATCTTTTAGTTTTTTATAATTATTATTTTTAGATTCTGATGTATTTTCTATGCTTTCTACCTGACTGTACGCTACTTTTCATATGCTGGTCTTTGGCCATAATAATGATTTGATTTTAATATGTATGAACTTCACCATTGTTGAATTATCACGTTGTACAAATATTTGGTAAGAAAGAAGATACTTTGAATTCTACAATGAAAATTCAAGTAATCCGTGGATTCACCCTCAGATTACTTTCACCGCTATTTTCGTTGTTTGTCCAAGGAAGCCTTCCTCAAGGAAAAATACAATAGATTTTATAAGGTTAGAAATATTTAGGGAAGTGTGTGGCACTGTGAACTATATGGTATATGCAACAATAATTAACCCTGCCCTGAAATAAATCATTTAAAATATTAAGGATGATCAGCATGTAAATAAATAGACACAAACCTAATTTCTTTTTATTTTATGCTTACATGGTAAAAGAAATAGAGACACTTCTTTCTGCATGGCTCTGAAGACAGCATGTACTATCCAAACAACTTGCAAATACAAGAAACTAAATCTAAAATTTCACAAAAATTATCAGCTTCATTAGCTAAAAAGTATAACAAAATATGTCTTAATGATATAAATATATATTTTTCAAAATGTAAATGTTAAAGTCCTACAGGATTTATTCTAACTAGGTTTATTTTATATTTAAAAAGTGTATACCATTTAATGTGTTTATCTTTTCTATTTCTTGTTGTGCCATAATTATATCTGCAATTATAACCAATTTTTAGCTTTCTAGCCATCCTGATTCATGCACACACTAACCATATGATAAATGTAAATTATTAGCAATCACTATTTGTTCTTTATATTCTTGAGATGTGTATCATGTCTAAACAATCTATTCTTTTAATTAAAGCTTTTGTATCTAACTTGGAGAGCATATATATGTATGTGTATGTATGTATGTATGTATGTAAGTATGTGTGTGTGTGTGTATATATATCTATATATCTATCTCTATATCTCTATCTCTATCATCTCTATATCGTATATCTGTATCTGTATCTGTATCTATATATATATCTATATCATCTATATCATCTATATCTATATCTATATCTATATCTATCTATCTATCTATCTATCATCTATCTATCTATCTATCTATCATCTATCTATCTATCTATCTATCTATCTATCTATCTATATATATATATATATATATATAGAGAGAGAGAGAGAGACACTGTATATGTTTCGAATCACATGTTCTCTTCAAATTGGGATCACTGTACAGAGACATATCCTGGCTTCTTCCAATTGTGACATGCATGTTTTATCCATTTTTTCCTCATAAAGATTGGTACATTCTCTGAAGCACCTTCAATTTACATCGCCTGAAATGAGCATTGTATTCTATTATTTTTTCTATAGGAAAATTAAGTATGCTGACACGAGGTTTCGGTATCATGATACTGAATCCCTCAGCAATCTTAAGTAGGTCAGCAACTATCAATGATGTGGTAATGCTTTGCTTGTGCAGAAGACCATACAATCACCATATAATATCCTGATAATAATAGCAGGAGTGTATTGATTGTAATACTACTCAACATGAATTAACAAATAACTGTAGAATACCCTCAACCCCATACTAGCTTCCAAAAAATTGACCAAGGAATTTCTTTATGCTAACATATTTATATACAAGCATCATTTCAATAATAAGTGCTAAACTTTAGCAGATTAGTTTAAGAAAATGTTGACTGGAGATACGTTAAAACATGGGTGTGATTAATCTTAAACAAGTCACATGGTTATGTGACTAAAGATTACTTTAAAAATTGATCTTTTAAATAATGTTTTCATTATTACACAATAAAAAGGGAAAATAGATACAAAAACTACAGAGGGATTACTTTGTTAACTGTGTCTAGGGTGATGTTTGGCAAAATTCAGATTAAAAAACTACAACAGGAAAATATAAGGAAGGACGGTGCTTCCCACCAGGGCGCATGGCATCCAGATTTTTGTTGTCCCTAAATAATTGACAAGTGTATGATTGTGAGAAAGTTTACAGTTAGTTTTTTAAAAGCATATGATAAAATGGGTAGGTTTTCCACTTTATTTGGTCCTGGTTGGACCCTACTGAGGAATTTTGTCCAGTTCTGGCTAGCATTATAAAGGGTGAGGATAAAATGAAACAGCTTTAGAAGAGGATTACTAAGATGGTAAGGAATCTGGAAATTAAGCCTTATAAAGAGTAGGTATATTTAGCCCATATAAAAGTTAATTTAGGAAATATATTTTCAAATAGCTGAAGTTCTGCCACACAGAATAGATTGTTGTTATATTATCTATTGGAAGTTACAATAAATTTGGTTATCTCAGGAGACATATAAAAATAAACTGAATGCAGCAGGAGTGGGACATTTTAAGAAATACAGATAGTCCTCAACTTACAATCACAATTGGGACCAGAATTCTAGTCATAAGTCATTGTGGTCATTAAATCAAGGCACCACATGACCAGGTCCATCTTTTTCAACCATTTTTTACGGCAGTTATTAAGCAAATCTCACAGTCGAAAGTCCGAATCCATTCTCCCAAATGGGCATTTTTTTGCTGCTCAACAACTGGTCATAAGTCAAAGGCTACCTGTATTTTTGGTAAAACAAGAGATAAATGTCAAAACCTACATGAATATAAATTCAAAACAAAAATGACCAGTACAAAACGAGTATGCTGAGGTAGATTTGTCATGCAGACAGAAAGACATTCAATCACATTACAAAACAAATGCATGAAGGAAGAGGGGAAGGATGCATGGATATAAGAAAAACAAAGATGCTTCTGGACAATAACTGCCCAGAATCATTGGGATTCAGATGGTGCATGTGTTTAATTATTAAGAATAGGACATGAGTGAATGGTATGGTTATAAACTAGATTTACCTATTTTTTCATTTCCTCATCTCATGCTTATTATTTCTTGCTCCTTTTCTATGCTTTGCATAATGCAGCTTATCCACAAGAGAATAGCATAATCAGCATGTATAGTATTCATGCATGTTAAACTCAATAGGAAAAAACTTGGCAGAACTTCCTGGAATCTTGATTCAGCATGTTTCAATTAGGCTCTAAGCCATACTTAGCTTAAGGCTCTCTGACATACTCCCTAGCATAGTTAGCATAACAATCTTTAATGCATGTTAGGAAGAAGCCACCAAAACTGATTATCTTTTGTCAACAAGAACTGCAATTCCCTTTTTTAATATATTGCTATTATATCTAATTCACTTGTGATACTTCTTTCTCCCATCTTCACCTAGTTTAGAAGAGAGTATTGTCCTGCACTTTTTGTCACTGAAGTTGACTATTGATGTAACTGACATCTCTGTCCTGAAAAACAGGGCTCTCAATCCCCCAATAGATTACTTTATTTTTAGAAGTAATAATTGGACAAGATCAAGACTCCAATTGTAAGGCTTGTTTGAATACGGATACCATTATATACTTAAAAAAAGATCAGCTAGATGAGCCTTAGGTTTATATGGCAGTCTCATAATCACATGAGGTCTCATAATCTTTACATCATATTCATCTGAAACAACCAAATTAGTGTACACGTCACAACCATTTGCATGGATAGAGCCACCTAGATGATGCTTATTTTGTAGTATTATGACACAAGAATATAGATCTAATCCCTGAATTTTCTTTATTTTTTACTAAGACCCAGCTGAAATCATAGTCAAAACACAGATCACACTGAAAATGATTCATTCTGTGCAGACATGTATTATTTATTTTGTGATAGCAATTTTAGTTGGGTTCCATATAAAAGAGAATCCATGAAGAATTGTGACTTAGAACCACATACCTGCATAAGGCATCACAAAAAGTATCAGTATAGCAACTAATGGCTCATTCGTAACATGGATACCTGTTATTTGTCATTGGTTTCAGCTGGGTCTCATGTCTATGGAGATTCTCAATCACCCAAGTCATGATTGTTCCAAAAAATACTTTTTCCAAGAGGCAACTCCTTTCTTGGTTGTTTTTTTTCCCCCCTTTGAAAAGGTTTCATTTCTCATCCAAGAAGCTTCTTCAGCTCTGTTCAGTGAAACGCCCAAGAAAGTTCAGTTGAGAAAGCACCTTTGACAACTGAGACCCATGTGGAAAAACAATCGAGAGATTCTACACTTTGGAGTCAAGTTTTTGTGTCACAATGCAACAAAAATCAGTGGAACCCCCCCCCCCCCTGCTGAAAATGGCTTGGCTCATTGATGGTTTGATACACTTTCATGAAATGTCACTGTAGAAAAAACAGTGACAACTTATGAGGATAGATTTATGTGGTATAATAAAAGCATAGAATCTTGTGGCCCATTTTATTGATTGATTGATTGATTGATTGATTGATTTTGGTTTGTTAAGCATGTATGAGAAAACAAGTATAAGTATGACTATAACATATAAACATATAAGTATAAGCAAGTATACAAATATACATAAGAATGAGTGCAAATAAATGGGAACAGTAGGACACGGACGGTAGGCACGCTGGTGTGCTTATGCACGCCCCCTTTATGGACCGCTTAGGAAAGGGGTGAGGTCCACGCTAGACAATTTAAGGTCAAAGTTTGAAGGTTTGAAGGTAGAGCATTCCAGGCATTGACCGCTCTGTTGCTGAAGTCATAATTTCTGCAATGGAGTTTAGAGCTGTTTACTTTGAGTTTGTATCTATTGTTTGCCTGTATATTATTGCGGTTAAAGTTGGAGTAGTCGTTGACAGGTAGGACGTTGTAGCAGACAATTTTGTGTACTCAGCTTAGGTCAGACCGTAGTTCTAGGTTATCCAGGTCCAAAATTTCAAGCCTGGGGGCGAAAGGTATTCTATAGAGGAGTGGTGGACTCTTCTCGTGAAATACCTTTGTCCACTCTTAAAGCAAACGATTCTTTTAAGTTCTGATATTTGTTTATGAGAAGCCCCTAGGCGAATCTATAGCCAGAACTGAGCCTCCTCACACATAGAGCAGACTCCTTACAACATCGGTTATTTGAAGCAGCGATTCGGTCAGTCTGGGGAAGGAGAGCCACGGCTTTCTTTTCCCAGGCCCATCTCCACTGAAGGCATCCCTTCCTCCATGCCATCACAACAGCCGCCGCCCCCCCTCCCGCCATCAACCGCCAAGATCCCTTCCAGCCGCGGCTTGCCCCACCCACCCCTCGTTCCGCGCTCGAGCTCACCTGGTGCCCCCGACGTTGAGCTGGATGATCTCCCCGCTGCCCGCTCCGGCAAAACCGGCGCCGTTCCCCGCCATTTTCCCCAGCAGCAGATCTTGCCCCGAATACCGCCTGTCGTCGCCGCCGCCGCCGCCTCCAGCCGCCTCCCCGGAGTCGAGGGAGGTGGGAAAAGGAGGCGGCGGCGGGGCCGGGGGAGAAAACGGGGCGTCCAGCGAGGCCGTAGAGCCTTCCGCAGCAAGCGCTAAACTGCCAGGTCGGGGATCGGAGAGAAGGAAGAGGAGGCGAAGGGTCGATCTCCCTCTCTCCGGTCAGGCATCCAGACGCCCCACCGATGCACCGCGCCCCCCCCCTCCCTCCTCTGGGCCGCCGCGGTTCTCTACGGCAAAAAAAAAAAAAATCCTAGCAACGCGCGGCACCTGGAGGAGGGGACTCCGCGAGGGACAAAATACCAGCGTTGGTTGCGTCTTCGCGAGAGCTCAAACGGAAGGCGGGAATATGCAAAACAAGCCCAAGACGAACGCTCGGAAGGGAGGGACGCGGAAGAGAATTGACTACATCTGCCTTGCTCGGCCTGTTTGTTCAAATTAGGCTCGGGCCGTTCTTTCGGCTCCCGTTTTGGTAGCTGCATCGTATCCTTTTAAGCTTCTGCAACTTTACCGTATGCCAGCCGACTTGGATTTCCTTTCCCATCAGCGTTACCGAATTTAAAATCCAATGCATCTGCAGGAAGCTACTTGATGAAACTTGTTCTTAACAGGATAACCCCCCCCCCCGTTTCCGGTGTACGTTTCAAGGAAATCCAGTTGGTGTTTTTTTTTTACTTGAAATCCTGGGCAAAAAAGAAAAACACCTCACAAGTGTGCGGCAGCTGCCAAAAAAGCCAACACAGTTCTAGGCTGCATCAACAGAGGGATAGAATCAAGGTCACGTGGAGTGTTAATACCACTTTATAATGCCTTGGTAAGGCCACACTTGGCATACTGCATTCAGTTTTGGTCGCCACGATGTAGAAAAGATGTGGAGACTCTAGAAAGAGTGCAGAGAAGAGCAACAAAGATGATTAGGGGACTGGAGACTAAAACATGAAGAACGGTTGCAGGAACTGGGTATGTCTAGCTTAAGAGAAAGAAGGACTAGGGGAGACATGATAGCAGTGTTCTAATATCTTAGGGGTTGCCACAAAGAAGAGGGAGTCAAACTATTCTCCAAGGCACCCAAGGGTAGAACAAGAAGCAATGGGTGGAAACTAATCAAGGAGAGAAGCAACTTAGAACTGAGGAAAAACTTCCTGAGAACAATTAATCAGTGGAACAGCTTTCCTCCAGAAGTTGTGAATGCTCCAACACTGGAAGTCTTTAAGAAGATGTTGGATAACCATTTGTTTGAAACGGTATAGGGTTTTCTGCCTAGGCAGTGGGTTGGACTAGAAGACCTCCAAGGTCCCTTCCAACTCTGCTATTGTATTGTATTGTGTACATTTTTCAATCAATCTTTTATTACAGCCACCGACCAACACACAGTATACATTGTAAAGTTGTTAACTGGGAGTTTACGCTTATCTAGCTGCATTGGCAGCACCGTTAAGCAAATAATTTTTGATCAGGGTGTGATTGTTTCAAGGGTATATTGTTACACTGAAATCCATTAGTATATGAATTAGATTAGAACATTCCCTGTACAGTACAAACATACATATGTGGGAAATTCTGGTCCTTCACATGTTGCTATACTACACACAAACATCCAACTACCATATCATAACGCTTAGAAGAAATCGTATAACATTGAGAAGTCTTTTCATTGCCACCATTTTACAAGACAGTTACATAGCAAGCCTGGGCTAAACTTTAAAATGCCATCAAGTTTTTCATCCTTTTAAGAATAGGAATCAATATTATAACCTAATGTAAAACCTGAAACTCCTTAATCACCTGATCGATTTTCTCTGTTGCTATGATATTACATGAAGAAGCAAACATTTTCTTTATACATTTTTACATTTCCTTTTTTGTTTTGTTTTGTTTTGCTTAGAGCAATTGCCTTCATGGTTGTGAATTGACATTGTTACAATGGTATTGACATATGGATTGACATATTGTTACAATGATAGATGTAAATATCCATGTTTCAGGTAATAATGTGTCCATGTATTTCTGTATTTCACTGAATTAATGAGAACTTAACTGTACAATTTTTAGCATATTTCTAATTTTGCAGTTGCATAATAAACATAGAAAATAGAGGGGGAAATTGCACCTGACTCGCTTTTGCATGTCTACTTTTTAACAATGAATAATTCAAATATCTTGTTTTGAAAATATCTGTAAATTTTGTTCGAACTTTTCAGAGCAGAGATACATCATTGCAAAAAGTGAGACTTGTGGATGTGTATATTATATTAAAACCAAGAGAGCCATTCCCATCAAGTTAAAGCTTGTCCACTCTTATTGCCATGGGATTTACAACGCTTAATAATGATCCTTATCCTGTCTCTTTTGCAGCTGCTCCAGATCACTGCCAAATAATGCTACCCTGATTATATGTATTCAGCTGGTCATTGGCAAAGCATCTTCTTGATTCCTCTTCCCTGCTTTTTTTAGTGCATCTGCAGTCAACCGACAAAATAGCTGGAAATCACATCATTGTCACATATCTGGGATATATCTCAATGCAGAACTTAGTCCAGTATAGCTAAACTTCTTATTTTGCTCCCCTATAGTTCCTGCTGTCATGTCCTGATTTTTTTTAATGGACCACAGTCAAAAGAGAGCTGTCACAAGCTACGTTCCCTCTAAGGTGCGCGGCTGCGCTAGCGCGCAGGTGGCAAGAAAACACCGCGCAGCAGTTTTCAACTGCCGCGCAGTGATTTCTATTGCCACAGGCTTTGGAAGCTGGGGAGGTCCTTTGCAGGCAGCTAGAACGGGCCGCCTGCAAAGGACTTCCCCAGACTTGCTTTGAGGAGCACGGGGCGACTGAGGCTAGTTGTGAAGCCCCAAAGCCCCCACCGCCACCGGAAGAACTGCTGCCACCTCCTCCTCCTCCTCCTCTAACAGGCAGCACTGCCGGATTAGCCGCCCGGCGCTGCGGCTGAAATGAAGCCGGCAAAGCTCCAGCCGGCATCTCCGCGCGTGGCAGCGGCGCCTCCCCTCTGCTCGGAGCACCTGAGTTCAGCGCTGGGTTACCCCTGCCTGCCCCCTCCTCCTCCTCCGCCGTGCTTTTGAAGAGCCATGAGGCTGCGGGAGACAGTAGGAAGGCGGGGAGGGAGCAGGGGGGAAAAAAGCCTCATGGTTCTTCAAAAGCACGGAGGAGGAGGAGCGGGCACGGGTTACCCAGCGCTGAGCTCAGGAGCAAATCTGGTGGTGCTGTTGGAGGAGGAGGAGGTAGCAGCAGTTATTCTGGTGGCAACTCGTCGGCAACTTCAGCAGCAGCCCTGCCCACAATGAAGAAAGCAGAGATGGAGCAGATCCACGCAGATGACGTTGCTGCAACATGACTGGAGGAGGAATTCTGGGAGTTGAAGTCCACAAGTGTTAAAGCTGTCAGGTTTGAAGAGCTCTGCATTTTTTTTTAGGGGTGGAAGGGTCTTGTAACTTGACAGCTTTAAGACTTCCATGCTTCAAATGCCAGAGTTCCTGAGCCAACAGGACTGGAGGAGAAATTCTGGGAGTTGAAGTCCACAAATCTTAAATATGTCAGGTTTGAAGACCCCTGGGGGTTTTTTCCCCTAAAGGGTTAGGGGTGCAAGGGTCTTGTAACTTGACAGCTTTAAGAGTTGCGTGCTTCAAATGCCAGAGTTTCTGAGCCAACATTTTGGTTGCTAAGGAGGAGCGTTGTAAGTGATACTGATATTATATAACACTTTGAATTAAGCGGGTACCTTGAAGAAACATAACTTTGAGTTTCAAATAATACTGATTTCGTTGTTGTCTTAGGTGACATCTGTGAAAAACATTCGGGTGCTCAGGCATGAAAATGTGCCGCTCAAACACTATACTTTTCTGCTCACATCGAAAAAAAATTAGAGGGAACATTGGTCACAAGAACTCTTTTTTTCATTTAAGAATTCTCTTTCCTTTCTTTATCTAGGTAATAACTACCGATTTTCAATTCTTCCATTTCTTTTGGCAAACAGTGTTTCTGTCATTTAACTATTTTGGTATTTCAACCTTACACTAAACTTGTAAAGGCTACAGAGGCAAAGCAAGTTTGAACGATCCAGCTTTGTTATACAATGTGATATAGATGTGTCTTGCTTTTGCCTGTAGTTACGGCAAGCTGGTCAAAACAATGCAAAGGGAGCCCCTTTCCTAAAAAATGCAGTTGGATCACTCTTGCACAAATCCAAAGGATTACTAGAACAGGTTCACTACAGTAAAATGGTGATCAACAGTGCTGAGCAGAGGTGAAAGGCATGTCTGGCATGTCCGCTGAAGCCTGAAATATCTAGTAAACACCTCTTTCATCCCATATTCTTGGTTTAAGGGCACAAACAATAACCCTGTAGTAGTTACTAAAACTTGTGTACTCATTGGCGGGGGTGATATTAGAAACAATATGACAATTGGTGTGTTTTTTTAAGAATTTTATTGGTTTTTAAGCATTTTTGGGGAAAGGTAAAAGGGTACATAGAAAATTTTGGCAGCTCCCATGCTAGTGGTAGAAATCCCTCCAAATCTCACAATTTTTACAATGTTAAAAGCAACGTATAAAAGATAAGCATAAACAGAGTCTTGTTCTACATTATATCAACCATGTGTTCAATCATCTCTTTCTTTGTCACTTTCTAGTATATCAACAATTACCATAATATTTCAAATACATTTATTTTTGTGACCTGAGCCTTTTCGATATTGCTCCCTCCTCCCTGTCCCCAGATGGAGCCACAGCCCCCCCCCCTCATATCTTGTACATTACTACCTTTTTCACCACCTCCCCTATTTTCGTCCTCTAGGAGAGCAATATGTTTTTTAATGAAGGCTTCTGCCTCCTCCACTGTATTATTCTCCCCCTTTCTGTCCTTCAGCTCATTACAGAAGACCATCCAGGCAGAAAACCATATTTTTATTTTTAATGTTGCCTTTGCTATGTTTTGTGTTGTATTTGTGCTGATAAATAAATAAAGGGAGACCGAAGGACAGAAAGGGGGAGTAGTGAGCTCCCTCCCATATTTGGGCATACCAGGGGTTGTAACACAAATACATACCTATTTCCCCAGCTCAGCTGATAAGGAGGAGAGCCTGTGGCTTAGTGGCTAATACATCTGCCTAATATGTAATACAGCCCAGGTTCAAATCCCAGTAAGGGTATGGCTAGCTGATGAGAGCTAGATAGCTTGAAATAGATCTATACTAGTCTCCCTTTATTTATTTATCAGCACAAATACAACACAAAACATAGCAAAGGCAACATTAAAAATAAAAATATGGTTTTCTGCCTGGATGGTCTTCTATAATGAACCGAAGGACAGAAAGGGGGAGCAGTGAGCTCCCTCCCATATTTGGGCATACCAGCGGTTGTAACACACATACATACATACATACATACATACACAGTATATGTAACAGAGCTGGATATGTATACACACAGTATATGTAACAGAGAGAGCTCCTGTTACTTTTCCCAGTTTCTGCCAACCTAGTAGTTCGAAAGCATGTAAAAACGCAAGTAGAAAAATAGGAACCACCTTTGGTGGGAACATTACAGTGTTCCATGCATCTTTAGTGTTTAATCATGCCGGCCACATGACCATAGAGACGTCTTCAGACAGCGCTGGCTTTTCGGCTTTGAAACGGAAATGAGCACCATCCCCTGAAGTCAGGAACGACTAGCACATATGTGCGAAGGGAACCTTACCTTTACATACATACATACATACATACATACATACATACATACATACATACATACATACACACACCCAGACCTGAAGTGTGAAAATATGGTTCTCAAAACTGAAAACAGTTTGTATTAATAGGGCTGCAATTTCAGGAAAAGATGCTTTTTTAGGAATCTGCAGAAAATCACATTGGCACCAAAATGACACACAAGCAAAGGTAACATGCAGTACAGTGGTGGGATTCAAAAAAAATTACTACCTGTTCTGTGGGCATGGCATGGCTTGGTGGGCACTCCATTCCCACCCCACTCCAGGGGAAGGTTACTGCAAAATCCCCATTTTCTCCCAATCAGCTGGGACTCGAGAGGAAGAGAATAGATGAGGGCAGGACCAGTCAGAGATGGTATTTACCGGTTCTCTGAACTATCAAAATTTCCACTACCGGTTCTCCAGAACTAGTCAGAACCTGTTGAATACCACCTCTGATGCACCATTGTGTACTGATGTCCTGCTCTATGGCATTTGGCATGGCACATACATGATGACATCATGCATGTAACATCATTTGCTAATCTTGCCCCCACAAAAATATCCACGGTACTGTACTGAAACTCTTGCAAACTGCAAAACATTTTTGCAATCAAATTCAACTATGTTTGGAGCAGTACCTTCAATAATTCAATATATTGGGGTTTGGATGCCCGGAGTTTATCTTTAAATTGTAATAATAATAATAATAATAATAATAATAATAATAATAATAATAATAATAATAATAATAATAATAATAATAATAATAATAATAATAATAATAATAATAATAATAAAATATTTATTTCTTAGCCGCACCCTCTCCCGAAGGACTCAGGGCGGCGTACAACAAAACATAGGAAATAAATATACAGACAAACATACATATAGTCAATTGTATCCAAATTATTCAGGAATTTTAAAGCAACAATAAACTTTCCCCCAAAAAATTTAGAATTGTGTACTATGCAATAAATTATCCTGGATTCTGATATCATACTAAACCATCTATGGATGATTTTATTACTTAAACGAACTAAAAAACCAAAGTAAGCCTGAATGTCAATACAATATTGACAATATTCTACTTTATATGATGTGAAAAAATGGCCATTAAGTTTATGCAGAAAATTAATCTTCAACACTTCTGGTCTGCTGCTACTGTTGTTAATTTTTTGTTGCTTTCCAAAGTCCAGTACAGAGTAGTAGTATGCAAGTAAAAGGGCTGGGGATCTCCGTTTTTGGCAAGTCATATGTTTTCAAGAGAACTATAGGCAACTAACATGGTGCAATATTAACATTTGCCCACTAGATGGGTATATTGTTCTGGGATTGTAATGAATGGTTTCAGTTAACCTTTTATGCGTTTTCACAGCTGTATCCTTTGATCACTTGTTATATCACACTGAAGGAAAGACCAAATACCATGTTTCGAAGGGGGGAAAAAAACATTAATCCTGCTTCATAGAAATTTAGTTTCTATAAAACAGAATTAATTACATTTATTATTTAGTTGATAGTAAAAGAATGTTGTCAGGCTCAAACCTGATGAAACTGTTACGATGTAGCAAAAATCTTGATATTTGTGAACATTCCATAAATAAGTACTGTTTTCAGTGTATCAATCAGTAGAGCTACAGTATTTACAATAAAAAACCTAGATATTTTTCTTCTAAGTTTTCATAATTATTCAATGACAGATTTTTATCTATTTTTCCTAATTTTTACTGGATTGATCTTCATATAAATACTTTTGTCTAGTCCATCTATTGCCCAGGTGATACTGCATGAACCTATACAAGCTACATAAATCACATGAGCCAGTAACAAATACTTGTAACACCACAAAACTGAATTTTGAACTAGCCGTATCAGACTTTCATTTACATTTTTAAAAATCACTCCTTTGACTCTCCCACTACTTTCTGGACTAACAAGGCGGTATTACTTATACCTAATTATTTTTTTAAAATGGCTTTTTAGGGTCTGACTATTATCCTTTTTTCCTGCATATTCTCTTGGTTTTCCATTCTAATAACACTTTACTATGCATATCTACTTACGAGAACTGAATGGGATACAGTTGAGGAGACATATAACATGTATAGATTAATGCTATAAAACTGTTAGATTTTAATTCCATGGTCAAATCTGTTACAGTAATTGAGACAGGAGGTAAAATATTTTTATCAATCTAAGCAGGCTCAGTGGCTAAGACACTGAACTTGTTGAGCAGAATGGTTGGCAGTTCGGCTGTTCGAATCCCTAGTGCTATGTAACAGAGTAAGCTCCCGTTACTTGTCCCAGCTTCTGCCAACCTATCAGTTCGAAAGCATGTAAAAATGCAAGTAGAAAAATAGGGACCATCTTTGGTGGGAGGGTAACAGCATTCTATGTGCCTTCGGCGTTTAGTAATGCCGGCCACATGATCACGGAGACGTCATCGGACAGCGCTGGCTCTTCGGCTTTGAAATAGAGATGAGCACCGACCCCTAAAGTCGGGAACAACTAGCCCATATGTACAAGGGGAACCTTTACCTATAAGCCATGAGAGTGCAGTGGTTAAAATGCAGTATTGCAGGCTAACTGACTGCCAGGAGTTCAATTCTGACCAGCTCAAGGTTGAGTCAGCCTTCCTCCCTTCTAAAGTTGGTAAAATGAGGACCCAGACTGTTGGGAGAAATATGCTGACTCTGTAAATGGGCTTAGAGGGGGCTGTAAAGCACTGTGAAGCAATATATAAGTCTAAGTGCTATTACTAATAAATCTTCCACTTTTTTTCTTGCACTAGTATTACTAAACTTTGCTTAAGGATGGTCATCACGGGAACTGAAGGAAAAATATTATCATTCCCTTCTGCAAATACATGTAGTATTTATGTCCATAATACTGAATTTAGAACATACACAAGTATTATCCCTAAGCAATCTGTTTGTTTGAAATATGCTAGATTCAATATGTAAAATATGTCAGAAATGCAGAATGTAAATATTATAAAATACGAATAAATAAAAAATGGTACTTATGGTATAAATTTGTATTTACTTTGTAAAAGGAGAAGTTTTCTTAAATTAACATTTCAACCACTAAGGGTCACTATGGGACTTCAATGTTAAACAGTGTTCTGTGAATTTCTTGATTGATTCTATGCCATCAAGTCATTTTCAACTCCTATTGACCACATAAGTAGATTTTCTCCTTGAGTCTCTAACCTGGCACTTTAGGTCTTGCACCATAGCTTAACATTGATTATCTATCTATCTATCTATCTATCTATCTATCTATCTATCTATCTATCTATCTATCTATCTATCTATCATCTATCTCATGAAATATGTGATCAAACTATCTCCTCCACCTCTCTGATATATGTGGGTGTGGGTGTGGGTGTGTTTATATGTTTATATGTTTATATGTTTATATCCTTACCATTATACATACATGCATACATACATATAATAAACACTTATAATGATGGTTGTGTAGTTTTTATTTGATTGTTGCACACAGCCTAGAGTCACTTCTTGTGATATGGGTAGCTATATAAATTGATAATAAATAAATAAATAAATAAATAATGCATTGCACCCATTGCCACTAAAAACGAGTCCATTCACCTTGCTGCTGGATTTCTTGGGTAATCTTAACAATAATAAGTGCCTCTTAAAGTACAGGAGATCTAGCAACCTTTTTATGGGCATTTTTATCTCTGTAAAATCTTTTTCACTAGTAGCATCTGAATATCAGATCAAACATTGAAATGTGATTTTATAAAGTTTATAAAGCATCATTCTATTATTCCCAGAAGAATGATTTAGTACTTTTGGGATCGTGGCTTTTTAAAACTTCGTGCATGAATAAAACAGAACTTGTAATTTTAAAAAAATAGTGCCTAAAGTGGCATGATTGTTACAACTATTGTCACATGGTGATTATAGAACATTGTGTTATTTTACAGCCTCCAACAATCTTTATTCCAATGAAGAGAACAAAATGGGTTTTTAAACACATTAACTGATGTGGTTGCCTAGCACCCCATCTTCCAGAATTACTTGATGAAGCTAAATCCCTTTCCTTAAAAGGTACCTTCAGAGGTGGGTTTCTACCAGTTTGCACCAGTTCAGCCGAGTAGGTAGTAACTCAGCCTGCCCTCAAACCGGTTCTCTTGGGGGCACTATAGGCGTCGCCATCTTGTTTTTTTACTTCCGCGCATGCCCAGAGGCATTTTTTTTAGTACTGCGCATGCATGTGTAGAGCGCATCAAGCAAGCACGCAAGGCACATCCCTGAGCAGACCGGCAGTAGCAGCAGCCGGAACCCACTCCTAGGTACTTAGCATATGTTCATTGTATATATGGATTTCGTCATTTTAGTGTTTTGCATTTAATAAATAGCTATTTAATAAATCAGCTATAGGAACAAGAACAAGCCCATCCTTGTCCCACTTCAAGTGTTTGCAGCTATAGGTACCAATCCAGGTCTTCTCCAATGATATCTTAATTTTTTTAGCTTTTGTCAATCACTGTAATTGATAACGAGAACAAGTTTGGGGCTGTGGTTAAGGCGCTGAATTCAAAACTAGGAGACTATGAGTTCTAGTTTTGCTTAGGCATGAAATAGGGGTTTATATGAGTTACACTTTCAGCCACCCACCTTACAGGGTTGTTATGGGAAAATAGAAAGTGGGATTATTATTGTTGTTGCTGTTATTATTATTATATAAATGTAATAGTAATAATTGTGTGTGTGTGTGTGTGTCTGTGTGTGTGTGTAATTAAGATATACATTTAATTTGCTACAATTGCAACTTTTTTATAACCGATTTTATGGCCTTTATTGTGTAATCATTAAGCAAATCCCCACAGTTGTAAAGTGAACACTGCAGTCATTAAGCAAACCCAGCGTTTGTTATGGTGCAGTTTTTAGTAAATGCTGAAAGCAAATGCTGGTTTTTGGCAAAAAAAAGTTATAAATCATGATCACAGGGCATCACAAATGGCTATAAATGCAGGCCAGTTGCTGAGCATTCAATATGCATTTACATGGAGGTTTCATTGCATTTCATAACCAGGTTATAAGTCCCATTTTCTGGGCCTGTCACAACTTCAAGCAGTTGCTAAGTGACCGGACATAAATCAAGGAGTACCTATATTTCTCTTTGTTGAATTCTTTCTTTTGTAGACTAAACATACCCAGAATTCTTTAACCATTCCATATAAGTTCCATTTGGCCTTTGCTTTCCAAGCCCCTCAACATCTAGATAGCTCTTTTCTGAACATATTCTAATTTGTTCCTGTCTTTTTCAGTTCTGGTGATCAGAACTAAATAACAGTCTTCAAGAGAGGTCTGACTGGGACAAAATAGAGTAGAATAATTACTTTGACCTGCTGGCTGAATGAGACCTAGAAGGGCGTGGGATAAGGGGATGTACCACTTTTAGAATTATGCATCAATCATATTTCATGATGAAACAATGTTCTGTTTCCTAGATGACCCCTGCAGGTTTCAGAGGTACTGCCCTACAGATATTGTAGCCAGATGTGAAACCCTGTTTGTGAAGTAAGGCTTTAGGAAACAGATGGGATTGCTCTATGGTCCCTATTATGTAGTTAGTAGCTCCCTTGCCTGAGTTGCTCAATTCTGTATCTGGATTGGTAGTGGAATTTCTCAGACATAAAGTACCTGGAGATTTCAGCCTGCCTTGAAGTGACAGAGACAGGGCCTGCGGCTGATGCTTTGCAATGCAAGGTCCGTGACCAACAAGGCCCCCCTCATTAATGAGTTGATCTCTGAGGGGGAGCTGGACCTTGCAGGAATAACAGAGACCTGGTTGGGTCACGAGGGTGGTTTGCCCCTCGTGGAAATGTGCCCACCAGGTTTCCATGCATTTCATCAGCCCCGGGCCCTGGGTAAGGGTGGAGGGGTGGCGGTGGTTATACGGGATGGTCTAGAGCCGAGGGAGTTCACTGTTTCTCAGATACCTGGGTGTGAGTCACTTGGTGTGAAATGGGGCCCAGGGAGGCAGTGGGGTCTGCTGATTGTATACTTGGCTCCTCGCTATACGTCAGCAGCCCTGCCCGAGCTCCTCGAGCTGATCTCGGAGACGACGGTGGAGATCCCCAAACTTTTGGTTATGGGGGATTTCAACCTGCCGTCGACGGGAGCAGCATCCGAGGTGGCTCGGGAGTTCATGGCTTCCATGACAGCCATGGGCCTGACCCAACTAATTCAGTGCCCCACACATGAAGGTGGCCACACACTGGACCTTGTTTTTGTATCTGAGCAGTGGACGAGTGATCTGGGAATAGGGGACTTAGACATTACTCCCCTGTCATGGTCAGATCACTCCTGTCTCCGGCTAGACTTCCCTGGCGCTACCCCCCACTGCGAGGAGGCGGAACCAGTTTGTCCAAGCTGGTACCGCCCCAAGCATCTGATGGAACCAGTTAGGTTCCAGTCGGAGCTTGGGCCGCTACCTGTAGCCCTGACCCGCGCTCGGTCGGAGGACCTAGTGGCCGCCTGGAATAGGGCGACAGCTGGGGCCTTGGACCGGGTTGCGCCTTTGCGACCTCTCCTACGGCAGCGACCCACCCGGGCTCCCTGGTATACCGAGGAGCTGAGGGTGATGAAGCGCCAGAGGAGACGTCTAGAGAGCAGGTGGAGGTCCTCAGGCTCCGAGTCTGACCGAACACAGGTAAGAGCCTATTTACGGACTTACCTCGTGGCATTGAGAGCGGCCAAACGTAGACATTGTGCCGCTCTTATTGCGTCTGCGGATAACCGCCCTGCCGCCCTGTTTAGGGTCACCCGCTCCCTCTTGGTGCAAGAGACGCGGGGGGCACCCTTACAGGATAGAGCAGAGGAGTTTGGAGAATATCTGCAGAACAAAGTCGCTCAGATCCGGAGCGGATGGGCCCCCTCCAGTGGTCTGGACGGGCCATCAACAGTGAGTCTTGTGAGTCCACTCTGGGAGGAGTTTGACTCTGTTGCCCCCGAGCATTTAGACAGGTTGCGTGGAAGGCTGCGACCCACCACATGTTCATTGGACCCGTGTCCCTCCTGGCTGGTACTGGCATCCTGGGAGGTGACACGAGGCTGGCTTCTGGGTCTGGTGAACGCCTCGTTGGGTGAGGGATCCTTACCTACCGTCTTGAAAGAGGCGGTGGTGAGGCCCTTACTCAAGAGGCCTTCACTCGACCAAATGGAGCTAGCTAATTATCGTCCAGTCTCCAACCTCCCTTTTTTGGCGAAGGTTGTTGAGAATGTGGTGGCGCAGCAGTTTCCGCATCACCTCGATGAATCCGATTATCTAGACCCACGCCAGTCCAGCTTCCGACCCGGGCACAGCACTAAGACAGCCTTGGTCGCGTTGGTTGATGATCTCTGGAGGGCGAGAGATAGAGCTTGTTCCTCTATCCTGGTCCTATTAGATCTCTCAGCGGCTTTTGATACCATCGACCATGGTATCCTTCTGCGCCGGCTGGAGGGGATGGGAGTCGGAGGCACCGTGTTACGGTGGTTCGACTCTTACCTCTCCGGCCGGATGCAATATGTGTTGACAGGGGGGCAGAGATCGACCCCGAGGCCACTCTCTTGTGGGGTGCCGCAGGGGTCGGTTCTCTCGCCCCTTCTGTTCAATGCATACGTGAAGCCGCTGGGCGAGATCATCTGTGGTTTTGGGTTGAATACCATCTGTACGCTGATGATACGCAGCTGTACATTTCAACCCCAAACCACCCCAACGAGGCTGTCACAGTGATGTCCCGGTGTCTGGAAGCCGTCGGGGTCTGGATGGGGGACAACCGACTCAAACTCAACCCCTCCAAGACTGAGTGGCTGTGGCTTCCGGCACCTCGGTTCAGCCAGCTGACTCCATCGCTGGCCATAGGGGACGAGCTACTGCCCCCTGTGGAACGGGCGCGCTATTTGGGCGTCCTCCTAGATGCCCGGCTGTCAATGGATGACCATGTGGCAGCCGTGGCAAGGGGGGCGTTCCACCAAGTTCGCCTGGTGCGCCAATTGCGCCCCCTACTGGACCGGGATGCCCTACGCACAGTCACTCATGCGCTGGTGACGTCTCGCCTAGATTACTGTAATGCTCTCTACATGGGGCTTCCCTTGGGACGCGCCCGGAGACTGCAGCTAGTCCAGAACGCGGCCGCGCGGGTTATCATGGGGAGGTCTAGATACTCCCACGTAACACCGCTCCTGCGCGAGCTGCACTGGCTACCTGTGGTTTTTCGGGTGCGTTTCAAGGTCCTGATTACTATCTTTAAAGCACTCCATGGCTCAGGACCTAGTTACTTGCGGGATCGCATCCTCCCACATACATCCCTGCGGCCAATCCGCTCTCACAGAGAGGGCCTTCTCCAAGTGCCGTCCACTAGGCAATGCCAGTGGGCGGCGCCGAGGAGTAGAGCCTTCTCTGTGATGGGCCCA
Source organism: Natrix helvetica (assembly GCF_964273705.1). Taxonomy (NCBI): domain Eukaryota; kingdom Metazoa; phylum Chordata; class Lepidosauria; order Squamata; family Natricidae; genus Natrix; species Natrix helvetica. Next base: position 243,826,993 of record NC_138552.1, read on the forward strand.
ACCCTCTGGAATGACCTCCCCCCCGACATTAGAACCACCTCGGACTTCCGCTCCTTCCGTCAAAAATTGAAGACTCACCTGTTCCGACTAGCTGGCCTGGCATGATTATAAATGTTACATCTATGAACTCCTGGTAGTATATTCTCATCTGGTTATTTTAAGGGTAATGTTTTAGTTTTAATTGTTTTTAGGGCTTTTAGCCTCATATTTACTCTTCTGTACAGGACTCTTAATTTTAACCTCCTCCACATACATACATATATTTATAGCCCTATTTATATTTGTATTTTATCTGTGATTTATTGTGGACTGTACACCGCCCCGAGTCCCTTTTTGCGAGAGGGGGCGGTTTAGAAATGTGAATAAATAAATAAATAAATAAAAATAAAAATATGATTTCATGGTACTGTATCATGAAATCATTATACTGATACATATAACAATAGCAATAGCACTTAAACCAGTGGTGGGTTTCAATTTTTTTTAAAACCTCTTCTGTAGGTGTGGCCTGCTTTGTGGGAGTGGCTTGCTGGCCATGTGATGGGGTGGGAGTGGCTTGCTGGTCATGTAACTGGGTGGGCGTGGCCAACTTGTAAAATGTGGTGAAACTCACTTAGCAACACTCTTGCTTAGCAACCAAAATGTTGGCTCAGAAACTCATTTGATACAAGTCTTAAAGCTATCAAGTTACAAGACCCTTGCACCCCTAACCCTTTAGAAAAAACCCCCCAGGGGTGTTCAAACTTGACAGCTTTAAGACTTGTGGACTTCAACTCCCAGAATTCCTCCTCTCGCTCTTCATCTTGATGAGGTGCGGACAGGTGGGGGGAGGGAGCTGGAACTGGTTCTAAACAGCACTGTAGATTTGTGGAACCTCTTCTATAGACGAGGTTAGAACTGGCAGGAACCCACCCCTGACTTAGATGTATATACCGCTTCATAGTCCTTTTACAGCCCTCTCTAAGCAGTTTAAAGAGTCAGCATATTGCCCCCAACTATCTGTATCCTCATTTTACCCATCTTGGAAGGATGAAAGGCTTGGTCAACTTTGAGCCGGTGAGATTTGATCTGCCAGACTGCAGCTAGCAGTCAGCCGATGTAGTCTGCAGTACTGCACTCTAACCACAGTGCCACCTCGGCTCATCATACGGTACATCATCATAATGATACATCATATACATCGCACAATATCATTAAAGAAAAATAAGAAATCCAAGAAGAAACCAGCATGGTTGCACAAAGAACTGTGATAAATTGAAAGACAAAAAGGATAGTATAAAAAATGGAAAGAGGGACACATAACTAAGGCAGAATACCAGCATATAGCCTGAATCTGCAAAGATGAAGTCAGGAAAGCTAAGGTTCAGAATGAATAAAGACTTACAGCAAATGTCAAAAATAATAATAAAAGTTTCTTTCAACATGGACATAGTATACTTGGATTTCAGTAAAATATGAGCTAGACAGCATCACCACCAGATGGATTTGTAACTGACTGACAACCTGCACTCAATGTGTAGTCTTTAACGGAAACTACATCTATATGGAGGAAAGTAAACAGTGGGATACCCGAAGGTTTGCTTTCAGGCCGAGTACGCTTCAATATCTTCATAAATAATTTAGATGAGGGAATAGAAGGGGAACTCAACAAATTTTCAGATGACACCAAGCTGGCAGGAATCACCAACATCACAGGATATGCTTAAGATCCAGATCTTGGCCAAATTGAACACTTGGTCCTATGTAACAAAGTGAAATTCAGTGGAGAGAAAAGTAAGGTTTTATAACTAGGTAAGAAAACCCAAATGTACAGGTACAGAATAGGTGAAGCCTGGCTCAATACAACTATGAGAGAGAACTTGGAGTCCTAGTGACAATCACTTAAATATGAGCCAACAGCATGCTGCAGCTACCAAAAAAGACAATGTAATTCTAGGCTGCATTAACAGAGGGATAGAATCAAGATCATGTGAAGTGTCAGTACCGCTTTTTCAGGTCTTGGTAAGTACATACCTGGAATATTGCATGCAGTTTGGTCACTATAATATAAAAATGATGTTGAGACTCTAGAAATAGTGCACAGAAAGCAACAAAGATGATTAGGGGACTGAATGTCAAAACGTGAAGAACAGTTGCAATAATTGGGTACGTCTAGTCTGAAAAGCATGACTAGGGATGGCATGAAAGCAGTGTTCCAATATTTGAGGGGCTGCCACAAACAAGAATTTTCCAAAGCACCAGAAGGCAGAACAAGAAGCAATGGGTAGAAACTAGTCAAGGAAAGAAGCAACCTAGAACTAAGGAGAAATTCCCTGGCAGTGAGAACAATTAAACAATGGAACAGTTTGTCTTCAGAAGTTGTGGGTGCTCCATCACTGGAGACTTTTAAAAAGAAATTGGACAGCCATTTGCCTGAAATGGTATAGGATCTCCTGCTTAAGCAGGGGGTTGGACTAGAAGACCTACAGGGACCCTTCCAACTATGTTATTTTGTTATTATATACCCGAAATGTCGAACTTATCATTAAATGAAGAACTACATATCTTTAGTGCATGGATAAGAGCAATAAGGATGAGTCTTTTATGATGGAAAGGCAGTGCTACTTCGAATTTATAATCATGGATTTATGATGTGTTCACTGTCTACTTATGAATTGGCTATCTATCAATGTAAATGAAAGATTTATTAATACATCTCTCCCTGGTCAAGAGTTATACTTCAAATTTAAAATCTAAGCTGTTTGCTGTATGTAATATTCTTCCTTTCTTTTCCTTGTTTTTTTTTCTTTTTGTATCATTTTAATTTTTATATATTAAATTAGGTAAGGTAAAGTTAAAGGTTCCCCTCACACATATGTGCTAGTCGTTGCTGACTCTAGGGGGCGATGCTCATTTCCGTTTCAAAGCCGAAGAGCCAGCGCTGTCCAAAGATGTCTCCGTGGTCATGTGGCTGGTATGACTAAATGCCGAAGGCACCCGGAGCGCTGTTACCTTCCCACCAAAGATGGTCCCTTTCATTTTTTATGTGCTTTCGAACTGCTAGGTTGGCAGAAGCTGGGACAAGTAACAGGAGCTCGCTCCGTTATGCAGCACTAGGGATTCATACCATCAAATTGCATCTTAGCCACTGAGCCACCGCGTCCCTTTATATTAAATTACTGTTGTTTAAATAGTAGAATATCATTTAATATCTAGAATATTCTGTGCAGTTCTGGTCACCAAAAGTGGAGCTAGGTGAAGTTCAGAAAAGGACAATTAAGATGATCAATGAAACAGCTTCCCTATGAGGAAAAGCTGTGACTTTGGGGCTTTTTAGGGTACAAAGAAGCAAGTGAGAGATGAGTGAAGTATATCAAATTATCCAGTGTGTAGATAATGTGGACAAGGAGAAACTATTTTTCCCTTCCCAAAATATTTGACTCAAAGGCCACTTGGTAAAAATGAATCCTAGAAGAATCAGGAACAGAAAAAATATTTTCGTTTATACAACATGTAATTCAACTTTGGAATTTGCTACCATGACATGGTAGTTTACATTAGAAATATTCACTATTCTTTTCTGGATCTTTATTAGAAATTGCAGTAGCAATAGTACTTAGACTTACATACTGCCCCATAGTGCTTTATAACATTCTCTGACCAGTTTACAATGTAAGATTATTTGCATATTGCCCCAACAATCTGGCTTCTCATTTTATTTACCTAAGAAGGATTGAAAGCCGAGGCAACCTTGAGTCTGTCAGGAGCAAACACCAGGCTGTGGGCTGAGTTTGTCTGCAATACTGCACTTTGTGGTATTGTGTGGGCAGAGTTTGTCTGCAATAATGTGCTATCCCGGATCCTTTTGTATATCAATTTGAAATTGAAACTTACGTTTCAATTATCATTATAATTTGTTCTTGTCACATTAATTTCTTTAAGTTCCTTCCTGAGATTTTTGTCTTTCTTGACTTTGGCTTCTCTTCTTTGTTCTAAGATCAAGTTTACTTTCTTTTCTTTCTTTTTCCTTGAAAATCTTGTTTCACATTCATCCTCAACAACTTCTTTGATGTCATTCCACACCTCCTCTGTTTCACTACCAATACCAAGATTCAAAGTGATTATGTTCTTGAAAATGAAATGTATGTACTCAGAATCCTATCATGGAAACTGGTTGCATTTGCTTTTTAGCTTGACTTGGAACTTAGAATATGAGTGGCTTATGAACTCTTCCCTTTTTAATTCCACATTCAGACAATCTAATCATTTTAAAAATGGTAAAGTTAGCCAGTGCCTGCCTGCCCGGCCGCCTTCCTTCTTTTGTCAGCCTCACCTGATACTCAGTGGTTTCAACACTGAAAATAACAGAATAAAAAGAGCAAAATAATACAATAATTATTAAACCATCATACTACCTAACTCATTTATAAGCCTTTGGAATATAAAGGTCCTGAAGAACAGCTCTGTATTGATGGACATTTTTTAAAATGTTAACTGAAAGCATTGCATCTATAAGCTCAGCATCTTTGGTTGCAACATAATCATCTTTTTCTAATTAGTTCTAAGGCCCTAAGGTTTTTTTTAATTCCAGAAGGGTTCTTTAAAAAAGAAAACAAAAGTTTGAGAAAATAAAGTAATTATATAGTAAGGCAGAGACAGATTCCTTATATCTATCTTATGTTTGCCAAAGTCTTTATAATGGGCAGTGATACTTTCATAGCATTAGTGGTTACGTTAAAATCCATGTCATTTTTCATCCACTTATAGCACCATTTCTTTTAGAAGTTCAGAAGTTAAAATAATATGGTTTTGGCACATCTAAGAATCCATTGGATTTTTGTAATGAGCAGTATTGTAAGACATGTCATAATTTAAAGGAAAAGGCAAAAGCTCAAAAGATAATAAATTATTAGGTGCAATTAATATTCAGTAATCCAAGTTTACTATTCTAAGTCTTGGTTCCTTTCTCACCACTTGTAATAGAATGAAAAATGTTAGAATTAATTGATCTTACTGTCTATGGTTGAATGCCTAAATTTTGCTTTGTTCTTTTGGCACCTAGGTTATTAAATATAATAGTAATTAGCAGCTATCTTCAGAAGAAGACATTTTACTTAGTAGCTGTAATGGTATGATCTTGGGAAATGGGAGCGAAGAGGGGGGAAAGACAGAATGATGAGATCAAAGAGGCCATCATCCACAGCTACATAATGAATGGAGACAGAGGCTAAGAAGTCCCGTACGTTCTTAGACTGTAAAAGCGACAGTGAGAAGTTTATATTTTCAGATGTGCAATATTGATGTCGCCCTTCCCAGAGAGAACCAGATTGGAAATATGCCCAGATGAGCTAATTCTACTTTATTGTAAGGCTACATTAATAGACTCTTACAAGTCTGAAAGTACAAATCTCCCACCATCTCTTTTGCAATCTGGAACTTGGTAGGGGATGCCTTCTGAGCCCCTTTCTCCACCCATTATGCAGCTGCAGGCTGTGCCCCCCCTTTTAATCTCACTAGTCCTTATGCAGCATCTCTTTCTTCATCTCCCAAAACAATTCCCACATACAATTATAGTACTTTACCTGACAATAGATGTGTTCATTGCACTGTTTGTAAATTTTACAATTAATTCATTCTGGAAGATGTTATTAGTCTTTCTGTTGTTGCAAGATACATAAGCAGTATCACTCTGTGAAGGTTTCTTTTATTACACCCGAACAACTCATTTCACAATTTATCTCCATCCGTCTGTCCCTCCCCATAGGAAATTATCAGAGTTCAGATACTTATGCAATGAAAACAGCACCATTTCAGTACAATAGGGAAATATCAGCAGGCACCAAAGTTTCATAAGTACAAAAATATGATCTAAACAAGGAACCTTAAATCAATTTGATGAGAATTGCGCATTAGCCAGAATAGTGCTCAGAAGAGGAATTGACAATGGGGAAAGCAAATTTTATACTGGTAAACTTTTCAGCTTATTCTCAGGTGAATGGGCCAACTCAGCAGAAGGAAAAGGCTTGAGATAATATATGGAGACCCAATATTAGACAATGGTCAGTTCATTCAAGTGAAGAATGGCCAGTTCAATTGGGATGGAATTATGGGCAGTCCTGACTTACAACAGTTCATTTAGTGATTGTTCAAAGTTACAACAGCACTAAACAAATGTGACTTATGACCATTTTTCATAGACTTTTGCAGCATCTCCATGTGATCAAAATTCAGATGCTTGGCAACTGGTTCATATGTATGACCGTTGTTGGGTCCCAAGATCATGTGATCCCCTTTCGCGACCTACTCACAAGCAAATCAACAAGCCAGGTTCACTTAACAACCAGGTTACTAACTTATAAACTACAGTGATTCACTTAACAACTGTGGCAAGCAAAACACATTTACAAATGTCTCACTTAACAACATAAATTTTGGGGTCAATTGTGGTCATAAGTCGAGGACTACCTGTACTCTTTTTTTCTTTTTCCTTAAAAAATCCCCCCCCCCCTCTGGAAGTGCTTATTTTGATTCAGCAATATAATTAGAGGTTTAAGAAATCTCTACATTTCAAATGGCCTTTTATCAATAAACCAGCCACAGTCTTTCTTGAATGGAAGTAACTTGCCTATTATTACATTTCTCATCTATTCCAATTTAAATGATGGTGTGCCCTTAAAAGTGCAACTGGTTTATTGGCAATTGTTCTATTTGGGTGACATTGTGCCTGCACTTTGTTAGCTACATTAGACTCCAATCCATTTTTAGTTCTGGTTTTAACCTTTAACCTTTCACAATAAGCTTCAGATCCAATTTCAAAGTAGGATTTTAGTTTGTGATGGCTTAAGGAGGGTTCACGGTGGCTCAGCGGCTAAGATGTTGAGCTTGTTGATCAGAAGGTCAGTAGCTCAGCGGTTCGAATCCTAGGGCTGCATAACAGAGTGAGCTCCCGTTATTTGTCCCAGCTTCTGCCAATTTAGCAGTTCGAAAGCAACTGTAAAAATGCAAATAGGAAAATAAGAAACACCTTTGGTGGGAAGGTAACAGTGTTTTGTGTGCCTTCGGCATTTAGTCATGCCAGCCACATGACCACAGAGACGTCTTCGGACAGCTCTGGCTTTTTGGCTTTGAAACGGAGATGAGCACCACCCCCTGGAATCAGGAATGATTAGCACGTATGTGCGAGGGGAACCTTTACCTTTACCTAAGGAGGGTTCTAGCAACAGGAGGATTATGGTAGAATATTTTCACCCTGCAAATCTTAGTTGTTTCTACTCTTGGAGACTGCTGCTGTTTGAAAGTTCCATGGAGACCACAGGAAAGAATAAATCCCTTCTTATGTGTCCTTCCTAGCAACCAGGACAGATAGCACGTATGTTTTTTGACCCTAGTAGATTAGAGCATCTCTTCTCATAAACAGTTGAACAGCCCTCACTGGATGGCTGATGTAGGGTGGAGCAGAGGGCAGCAATAACAGTGACACTCCCCCCCCCCACATCACACATTTCAAAGATTACTACTAAAACAGCTTTTTAAAAATTCCTATAAGTACAATTATTCTGCAATATCTAAGAATCCCTCACACTCTAGCTATAACTATCTCCCTCCCTCTCTCCAATGAAAAGAAAGGAGGATGTGCCTTTAAAAAAAACCTATAGTTAGTGCCATAAGTTCTTGACATGCTTCATAATGTAATGTGCAATATTTACCAAATACATAGAAAGGTGAAGCTATTCCCCAACTAACTTGTTCATGTCAGGTGAAAACAGCCAGGTTCTCATGTGAAGGTTCAGTTAAGCTGATTTTTTGCTAAGGGGCTATGCACAGGGATCTTTTCAAGATCAGTCACACTTGGTCAAAGTTCAATAAGGGTCAAAGGCACTTAAGGGAGGTTGAACTTAATTCACTTGTGGATACATTAGGAATTCTAAGCTGATCCTTCTTTTCAATCAACTCTCATGTTCCCCCATTCCTCCTACGGTTTTTTTCCTTATTGAATAAGGTGAATGGCAATAATGAGAAAACTTCTCCCTCTTTGGATGTAGCAGGGCTCAGCTGCAATAAGCTTGCAAAGAATTCAATTTTATGGAACCTCTTTTTTTAGAATCATGGAACAGGAGAATCCCTGTAGAGCTAAACTCATAATTTTAAAGAACTAATGCAAATTCCCTTTTTGGACAAAGAAAATTAAACTTTCTCTCTCTCCTACCCTTTACTCTTTTATATACTGTAATAAGTCAGTCGAAATATTTCCTTGCTTTGCCAAAATGTTGAGTGCTAAAAAATTAATATTGTGCACAATACCAAAATGGCAAATATATAAATTGCACCTTGAAGACATAACCTGGCAAAAGCAATGCACAGATTTATTTTGTTTCCTTGCTGATCAACTAATACATGCCTGCTTGTTTAGCCATGTACCTTATTCATGGAGCTTATGGAAGCATTCTATTTTTGGAAAATATGTTCTGCGTTTTCTGCTTAGGGTTTGCATGCCAAAATCTTGCTTTTCTCTAAATTGTTGAGAATTCTTTTCCTCAAAAATAATAGCCTTTTATCATATATGTTTGCTTATTTCTTTGTCTTTCCTTAAAGTTATTGTTTGTTGTTGTTTTATTATTGCATGACAAAAGTAAAAAAAGGATGAGACTTCAATCACACAATCATGGCTCATATCTTGACTTTTTTTTTTTTTACTCTCACTGCATATGACTCTCTTCTGAAATGTTCTAGATTAAACTTTTTTTTAACTTTCAGAGCAGTTCATTAGCATCCTGTCCCAGATGGAGAAATATATATGTCTTTACCAAAATCATGGTAGTCAGCATATCTGACTAAAAGAATAAATTTTATTAATTAAAAGCTTGGCAGATTTTACTTAGTTTAGTAATAAAAATAGGCTTCATGAAGCCAAAACATAAAGTACTGGGTTTTCTAAGTTCATTGATTTTTAATCTTTGATTTTCTTTGTAATTATTTGTAAACTGCTGAGAGGTACCAAGACATCTCATAGATAGATAGATAGATAGATAGATAGATAGATAGATAGATAGATAGATAGATAGATAGATAGATAGATAGATGATAGATGATGATGATAGATAGATAGATAGATAGATAGATAGATAGATAGATAGATAGATAGATAGATAGATAGATGATAGATAGATACCTAGTTTTCTGCTTGTAACATAGAGATATAGGTTGAGACAAAAATACAGTTTATATTACAGTATATGCTACAGGTACATGAAGAACCTAAATCGAAAAGAAAACTTCCTTGGCTCTTCTCAGTTGTTTTACCACAGTAATGCAAAGCTGCAAAATGAAGTCTTCAACCTCACAACCCTTGCTGTTATTTTATACATTTTTATACCTCTGAAAATATATTAATTTTTAGCTTCTATGTAATCCTGACACTATTGTTCCAATAATCTTAAATCATTAATAACATGCTCATCAGTTTCTTTCCTCAAATAATTTAGAAATGTACATGCTTAGGTTTTGGTAGCAACACTAATCTGAAGTTGATTAGTGATTTTAGCTGCATTGAAGTGTCAAGAGGGTAGAAACAAGTTATAGTTTTCAGCAGTGGTGGGATTCAAAATTTTTTACTACTGGTTCTGTGGGTGTGGCTTGGTGGGCATGGTATGGCTTGGTGGGCATGGCAGGGGAAGGATACTATAAATCTCCATTTCCTCCCAACTCCAGGGGAAGGTTACTGCAAAATCCCCATTTCCTCCCAATCAGCTGGGACTCGGGAGGCAGAGAATAGATAAGGGCAGAGCCCGTCAGTCAGAGATGGTATTTACTGGTTCTCCAAACTACTCAAAATTTCTGCTACCGGTTCTCCAGAACTGGTCAGAACCTGTTGAATACCACCTCTGGTTTTCAGTTAAATAATCTATGCCCCCAAATTCAAATTCAGCAAAGCATGCATTCAGAAGACATTGGAATCTTCTTTGTCTAGGAAGTTGCTAGAGCTTCTAAAGATATTTTGAAAATAATGCATTATGAGTACATAGATAGTGTAAAAGAAAAAGGAGGATATATGTCTTGTAATTGTGCTCATTTTGACACCACAGGGTTTTCCATCTCAGTTCCTGGGATTAGAAATTAGACTTGAATTGAAATAAATAGGTAAATAAATGTCAACGTTGCAGGTTATAATAAAGTGGCTGCTCTGATAGATTGCAGAAAACACTGTGAAGTTTCAAACTTTCTCCTCCTGTTTTCATGATTACTTTGGGACCTTGGAGAATTTCTTATCACTTTTGCTAGATCAGTAGTCGTGACAGGAGACTGATATGGAATATATTTTAGGAAAAAGAGAACTCTGGATTTAAAGCCACACTGAACAGTTGTATCTTAAATGGGAAATGATAGATCTGCAGTTGCAAAAAAAACAAAACAAGATTTTGCAATTTGCATTTGGGTGTCCAGAAACAAAATGTCCAGATCCTGTAATTTGCAACATCATAAACTGGCTTAATGTTCATGTTTTAACAGTTACTTATTGTTATATGCCCTCTTTCGGAAAAATAATACCATCCCTTTAGGTGGCTTGATACAATCTTGGCAGGAATTGCTAAACATTTCTGTTTCTTAGTACCATTTCAGCAGTGTCTTCAGTGCTTTACATGTCTTGACCTACATTTTTCACCAGCACTCTGTAAATGCACCATTTTTATTTTCCATTGATGCATTAATGTAGTTAATCAATCTGGGGAAACATTTCTTCTGACATTGTAGATAAACAGGTCAACCATGCTCTTTCGAAAGCTGAACCTTCTAGTGGGGTAAAAAGAACATTTGTTTTTCAGTCATTTGTAAATTTAGAATATCATAAGTTTTAAAAGGATTACCTAAATCATTTGTATAATAAAATATAAACATTATCCTATTATTGTATTATATCCGATTATATTATGTCCTATTATTCTGGCATAGAACTCTCAAATTGTCATTTAGTTATTCCATTTTTTAAATCTTGTCTTTCTCGCAAAATATGCAGAGCAGCACTCACAGTTTCCCCCTCCCATTACCTTCTGAACTGTTTGAATAAATTACATTGACATAAAAACTCAACAAGTGAATTTTGTTGTTGAGTACGGTTTTAAACCAAATGTACTTTTCTTCTTGTCTAATTCCACAGTACGCTTCTTTTTTCAAATAATAGTGACATTTGGCTTTTGGGTAAGATTCTGGGGCCTCTGCTCCAAAACATCCATAGATCAAGGACAGTTTTTCCATCCTTGATCAACCTTACAACTTTAGTAGTAATTTAGGGACTTCGCCTAAGATTTGGGGAACTGCATATAGGTGAGACTTCAAATTGTACAAATAATTGGTATACCGTCCTAGAACTCATAGCATATTACTTCTTTATTTAGCAAACCTGGCTACTTATTATGAATATTAATGAAGAGGACATTGAAGGACCAAATAATTGACAATAACACTCTTAACTGTGCAAATAGTTGCTTTTCATAATTCCATCTAAAGATCCTGGAACTGAGGTTTTTTGTACTAATCATGAGCTCCATTGCTCCCATTTTAAAAGGCTAGAATTAAAAATATAAAAATTCATTTTTGATTGAACTAAACAGAACATTCCTGTTCAGGATGAAGAATGATATGCACAGTGGAGAGAAATGGTTTAGAAACAGTATGCTAATACATTAATAGCATGAGATATTTTTTAAAAAATGTAATACAGCTGAGCTAGTTTATATTAATAATACTATTTTTTCTTTATTTCTATATTTATTTATTTATTGACATAATTTGTGTACCATTCCAATCTCACAATTTTGAGTGATTTAGGGGGCGGGGCCGAAGTCGCGACGATACGATGTGCGATCTCAATGCTCTGAGATCTCAATCGACACTTTTGCCACCGGGTGTGTGTGTGTGTCCAAATGGATCTAAATTCTCCCATGGAGATAGTGAACAGGAAGAATACATCTTGCTGAACTCGGGGATATCGCAAAATCCCCAAAAGAAGCAAGAGAAATTTCTTCAAGCCGGTGACAAAAAATCCAGCCAAGGCTGATGAAATCGGGGCGGCTCCAAAATGGAAGGAATGAAAAGTGAAAGTGTTTCCAGCTGGTGAGGAACCTTCATTGTTTTAAAAGAGAGACTGCCTATAAAAACTTAAAAATTGATTTAAATTGAAGAATAGAAGATTCAAGCGGCGAAATTAATCTTGCAACGGTTCTGGACAGTGGCTATCCCATTTTCTTATATGTTATCTTCATGGATGAAACCTTTACAAGCTTTTTAAAATGGACGGATTAAGTGTTCTGTTTCTATCTTTTTTTTCTGTGACTCTCGGTGATTTATAAACCAAAACTTTCCTCTTTCATTGCTGTGAATATTATTATTGTTTAATTCATTTAAAGACTGGACCTCTTTTTCTAATTTGAAATACAAAACAGATATTAAAAAAAGAAATATTTTAAAAGTGCTACGTGCCGGGGGGCTTTGTGTATTCAAGCGGAACTTTTCCCTTTCTTCGCGCTTTGTTTTGAAGGCTCATTACAGAGCGATAGGGGTAAGCCAAATGTCCCTTTGAAGCATGTTTTCAACCAGAGAAGAGGGGGAAAATGGCTTTTGTGAATCCATGTTTTAACTTTAAAAAAACCTTCCAAGTGAGAGCTCTTTGTTTAAGATGGCGGAGTGTCAGGAAAATGGAGAGATTGTAAGCCTGCAGACAATATTTTCAGAATTGCTAAAATTAACAAATACATATGAGAAGATTGAACAAAAACTGGAACTTTTGGAACAGTTAACAGAAAGACGTGATCGAAAATTTGATGATGTTCACCAAATGCAAAATGAGGAGATTAAAACTCAAAAAATTGAAGTGGAAAATGAATATAAAGCGATTAAACTTGCTGACATTTATGGTATTTGGTTTGTTTTTTAAAATGGAATACTGAAAGAGGAAATAAATGGAGAGGAAACCTATTTCAATGGGCAAGACATAGAAGAAGAAGAAGAAAGTAAAGAATTTATGGACTATGAAACTTTATTAACAAAAATAAAAATATTTAAGCCTCCGGAGGGCTTAAACTGGCCCTCGAGCAAACTGGAGTGACTTCCGGTTTGCTTGTAGGGCCCTTTTTAGTCCTCTGGAAGCTTCAGGGAAGCCTCCTAAAGGTCCCTGAAGCCTGCGGAAGGCTTAAACCGACCCTACAAGGAAACCGGAATTCCGTTCCTGAACTTCCGGTTTGCCCATAGGGCCAGTTTTTTGTGCTCTGGAGGCTTAGGGAAGCTCCTGAAGCCTCTGGAGGGCCTGTGGGGAGTGGGAGAGGCCCTTTTGCCCTCCTAGACTCCTATGAAGCCTCTGGAGCCTGGGGACGGCGAAACTCAGCTGGCCAGTGCACGCATGCACTCTCACCAGCTGACAGGGCAACGCCTCGCATGCCCTGACAAATAGCTCCACGTGGCACGCGTGCCATAGGTTCGCCATCCCGGGTGTAAGGTCTGCTTGGGTGGGGGATTGGACTAGATTATTTACTAGGTCCCTTCCAACTCTGATAATCTGTTAATATAAGCAAACATTTATATCCTGGCAAATCAGCCTTGTTTTACCCTACATTTCTTCAAATGTTGCCCATCATATTCTGTGTTCAGTGGTACCTTGGTACCCATTATGAATTGGTTCCAGTACCAAAAATGATTGGTACTAAACAATTTTTTCCAATAAAGAATAATATGGTGAGGCACAAGGTAGCCGACTCTGACAAGTTCTAACTTGTGTGTTGAGTATCACCCAAACAATGAGCATCAGGATAGAAATTCCTTGTCAAAAGGCATTGAGTACCAAATTCGATGAGTTTCAAAGCAGTTGAGTACCAAGGTACCATTATATATATCAGTACCCTGCATATTCTTGGAGTTGATGAAATTCATGCAACAGTATGTTTGCTTCCAAGGCTCTCCACATAAGAGATCCTCACTTATGCAAACATTAAAATACTTGGGTTAAACTGGGCTTTGTCTGTATGATATATTAACCAAAATGTGCAAAACTGGACTATATTGTCCTTCCTGTCATTACAGAATGCATGGAGATTCTAGAAAGAGTGCAGAGAAGAGCAACAAAGATAATTAGGGGGCTGGAGGCTGAAGCATATTAAAAGAGATTGCAGGAATTGGGTATGTCTAGTTTAATGAAAAGAAGGCTAGAGGTGACATGGTATCAACGTTCCACAAAGGGCTGCCACAAAGAAGAGATGGTGGATCTATTCTCTAAAACACCTGAAGGCAGAATAAGAAGCAATGGATGGAAATTAATCAAGGAGAGAACCCACCTAGAATTAAGGAGAAATTTCCTGGGAGTTAGAACAATTAATTAGTGTAATGACATATCCAGAAGTTATGGATGCTCCAACAGTGGGATTTAAAAAAAAAGAGATTGGACAATGATTTGTCTGAACTGGTATAGGGTTTCCTGCTTAAGTAGTGGGTTGGACTAGAAGACCTCCAAGGTCCCTTACAACTGTGTTATTCTGTTCAGTATGGGTATCACTGAAGCTATTAACCAAGTCTGTTTTATTAAAAAGCAATCAATTGTGGAAATGACTAAAATGTCACCTGGTATTGCAACAACCCTGCTTCTTAGGGAATGAAAATTATTATTCTGTAAATTAGTTTTCCAAATATTTAAGTATTTGAGAATTTAATAGAATCAATATATGATTATTATCAGCACACTAAAGGAGAAAGCACTATTGTTTTAAGGTGATTCTTGTACATCTCCTTTATTAGCTCAAACATTGAATAGATATTTTTACAGTAATTGTCTTAATTAAGTATGAACTTGTAGCTGGAATAGTCTTTGGGGTACAAACAAACAGTGAAGGACTATCAATATGAAGTTTAGTGGATAGAAATGAATTAGGAATAGGGGTATGTTCATTTTCCAAATGCCAGAAACAAAAAGTAAATGTTGCGCTGGAATCCATCTAACCTCACAGAAGGCAGATTTCTAGAGATATAGATGTATTATTTTGAAGCAGTTCAAAACCTAATGTATGCCTTCCTAATTCTTTCTTTCTCACTACATAGAGCAGGGGTGTCCAAACTTGGGAACTTTAAGACTTGTGGACTTCAACTCCCAGAATTCCCCAGCCAGCCATGCTGGCTGGGGAATTCTGGGAGTTGAAGTCCACAAGTCTTAAAGTTCCCAAGTTCGGACACCCCTGACATAGAGTATCAATTATTGACATGGGATAAATGTGTCCAAAACCAAAGCAACATGTTAAATTGGTTACAACTCTCTGCAGACCTATGCTTGTATTCTTCTGCGGCATATAGGTGTACAATTAGGACTAATCCAATACTTGTAGTGGTTTTTTTTTCAAATCTATCTGGTTGTTTGATTGGAAAATGGCCCTTATCCTAGAATCTGGGAAGAAGCATCACGTAATATTTTAAATATATCATACTCCTACCTAATAAAATTTCCTTGACAGTGGAATTTCTGTTAAAGTTTTCCATTCATCTAGATATTGCAACTTTTATTGTGCTGTTTCTTATAAAATTGTGCACTCTCATTTCCAATCTTCAATCTTTCAAAGCAGTTGACCTGCCAATCAGCTTTAGTCCCTCTGACTTTGGAACAGGGGGAAGATAAATGAGCCAATCAGTGCTTGCAGTTCAGATGAGCAATCGAAACCCACAAAAACTGTAATTTAATTTAAACCCTGTTCAAACTACTGCCCGTCCTACGGTAACAAAAATCCTCTTAACCTCCCCTGCATATAAAAATTGCAAGTGCTAAATCATCCACATTTTGGGTACATATGCTTATTTGCACTGGATTTCTATTTAAAGTACAGTAATTAATTCTTAATTTAATGTGCATCTATGCATAACAATTGGCATATGCAGTTTTATGCAAATGTGTCCCTGTTTTTGTCCTCTTTTGCTGATGAATTTCCATGTCTCTTTTTTTTAAAAAACAAAGCATCCTGATGTCTAACAAGTAAATAATGATAACCATTGATAGGAGGTGAAGAGCAGCCAAGCACCAAACCACCAACACACCGTGTGGAGTGGAAAGTGTCATTCCTTGTTGGAGGAAGTCTGCAGGAAGCATTTGATGCAGGAAGAGGTTTTGATAAAAAGCTGAAGGTTCCTACAGTGTGGACAGTAGTGCCCAATATGCATCAATGACAGCACTGACGTATGTCAGCAAGAATATTATTACTGCCTTCCTCCACCCCTCTTAGCTGTTTCCAGCAGATGCTGGGTGATAACAGTTCTCTCCTTCCTCTGCTCAGTGTCTGCTCAGTGATAGCAGCCCACTGATTTCTTTCTTCTGATATCCCCGCAGCTGCTTCTAGATACCACAGGAAAGATAGATATGTATAATTTCATCCATGCTCTATAGCTCAATCTAGTCATTCATGCCCCTAGTAAATCTTTCAACTTTAATAAGATCTGCTTCTGGCAGAAAGAAATGAAGCTGCCTAATCAGAAAGCATTAATCACTCCTCAGAATCCAAATAACGAGCAGTCGTAAAGTGATGAATAATTTTAGCAAAGGAGATATAATTTGTGGGGAACTTTCCAGAATTAGAATTTTTGAACGTTTGGAAGCTGCTAAATCTTTATTAAGCACCTTCCTCCCCCACATCAGTTCAGATACCAATAAAGTTGCTCCCTAAATATAGTGTTTTTAAACCTTTTGAATGGCTATAACAATCCAACAATCCAATCCTGAAGATGGAACTCAAATACTTTGGCCACCTAATAAGAAGAAAGAGAAGAGCCTAATGCTGTGAAAGATTGAGGGCAAAAGAAGGAGACAACAGAGAATGTGGTGGCTGGATGGAGTCACAGAAGTAGTAGGCGTGAGTTTAAATGGACTCCAGAGGATGGTAGAGGACAGGAGGGCCTGAAGGAACATTGTTCATGGGGTCACGATGGGTCGGACACAACTTCGCAACTAACAACAACAACAACAGATTTCAGTAATAGATTTTTATCCCAAACTACTACCACCATGTAGGCATTAAACCAAAGGACCTTGCATTTTAACCTGAAACTTACATTTGAAACCAGGTTGCCACGTGCAGCTTTCCTAATACTGGGGATTTAGCTAGTATGCATTTTATGACAAGAATGTTCTTTTTATTCAATGTAAAATAAATGTCAGACGCTACCTCAATGCTTGATGCTATACGTCTCAAGAAGCTATTTCGGTGCCAGCCTTCCATAAACTCTGGGGCATGATGGGAGGGGGGAATATGGCAGAGGGATGAAAATTTACTGTTCCACTCTGAGCCGCCATCTCAAGGTCAACAGCTTGGGCATTCAGCATAGCTGCATTCCTCAGGAGATCATTCTAAAAATATTCCTGTTGAATTTGATTGGACTTTAGGAGACCAACTATGGGAGGCATCTTCGGGAGGGAAAAGTGGGACTTTGATGCATGAACTTTCAGTTCTGGCTTTGCATTACTGTATATCACTTGACTTCTAGTAAATCATACCTTTTGCAATTGAATAGTGTTAACAATCATTTTTACTTAGATGCTCAGGCTGAGCCAGGACTGACAATAAGCCCCTAAGCAGATGCTATTACAAATGGACCATGCCATTGCTCACATCCTATGAAAGTGATGGTGAACCTTTTTCACCTCGGGTGCCAAAAGGACATGCGTGCGCGCTATCACACGAATGTGAGTGCCCACCCACATAACTTAATGCCCCCCCTCATCTGTGTGGACCGCACCTTTTTTCGCAAGGCTTCCTCACCACTCCCTGCTCTGGCTGCTTCCCCTTGGCTAACACCCAGTGAGGGGAGAAGTTGCTCTGCCACAAATGGGCAGAGATTGGGGGGGGGGATGCTCAAGTGTGCTCCTGTGTCAAAAAACCTTCCCTTATCATTCTCCTGTGTAAAGATTGGGCCTTTTTTACTATGGCAGGTGTGAGTCCAGTTGCTAAATTCCCCCCTTCTATTAAAGAAGATCCTGGGCACTTCAGTCAATAGACAAATGAGGAAGGGAGCTGCTGGCACAGGGGAAAGACAAGCGGCAAGGAAAGAAGAAAAAGCAGCTTTTTTCCCTCAAGGTAGCTGCTCTGTCCTCCACCCCCGTGCTAGCCTGCCCCACCCACCATCACCCAGGTCCTCGCTTCTCCCAAGCCTTTCTTTGCCTATTTAATTTCCCCTCCGTAGCATTTTTCCATCGTGTTTCTTGCCATTTTGGACAGGAAAACAAAGTTTGTGAGACTAAAAAAACCGTCCTTCAATCAATCAATTCCAACTTTGCGAGATCTCTCCCCCACCCAAAGTTGTAACTGATTGATTGATCGAGTGAAAGAAGCCTCTTTTCTTGCCGCTTGTCTTTCCCCCGTGCTGGCAGCTCTCTCCTCATTTCTAGTTTGCATTGGGCTGTTTTTCGCCCTTTGGAGGCTTCAGGAAATCCTCCGGAGATTTTTAAAAAAACTATTGAAAATCAGCTGGCCAGCAGGCGCATGCACACTGGAGCTGACAGGGCAATGCCTCGCTTGCCCTCAGAAATGACTCCACGTGCCACCTGTGGCACGCATGCCATAGGTTCATCATTACGGTCCTATGAAATGAATTAATGACTAATGATACCTATATCTAAAAGGATTGGAGAATTTGTCGGGAAATTAACATTAGAACCAGAACTTGTATATTATATGGAATTTCCTTCTTTACTATTTCTCAGTGAGATAGCTGTTTCAAGAAAAGAATTCTTCCTCCTTCTAAAACAAAGTCTAGTTAAACACTGTTTACACTTTCCCTTACACTTTCATTTTACTCACTGCCTCTTCTCTATTTCTATACTTCTAAGGATGCTAGAATGGCAGTGGTACTAAACTGGTATCTATCTGATTCAACGCTATAAATCTGTGGCTTGTCTCCAGTGATTGCAGTAAAAAAAAAAGAAAATGGGCAGTTAAGCAATAAATCAAATATAATGATATATTTTCAATCTTGCTGAAAATACTGATGCATTTACTACATACACTGTAGCACTTAAATTCAATTCATAAAATCAGACTCATTTTAATGCACATTTTGCAATATTGTATAATACTTTAATAATTTCTCATACATCTTTGAATAACTTAACTACTATTTACACACTCCTGTGAGAGTGCAATTTTTTTTAAAAAAACTTCTACCTTGATTTCTCCAGTCTCTGATTTAATGTGCACTCGGAAAGGCCTATTGTTATCACACAATTGATAATTACAAGGTATTGGTAAATTCATCAGCAATGAAAATTAAATAAACAAGGCCATCATATTCTGTGAATCATACCGTAGTATGTTATCTGCAATTCCAGCAGAATAAGCCCCACACATTTCAAATTTAATGAGTTTTCAAATAATAGATTCAGTGACAAAATGAATCAAGTATATTTTAACCTACCATTGCAAATGGCAACAATTTGCTGCCAAGTGTCAGCACAAGCATTAAGAGTACCTTCCCTTCTGCCTTTGGCTGACAAATAGACCATCTGTCCAGTCTAACGAAGACTGTCACAGTTTGACTCTTTTGTAATCATCTTGTTTAATAAGTCCCTTGTTTTAATGAATAAACAGGACTCTCTGTTCATGGCTGTCTCTCCAATCCAAAAGTCAACTTGTGGGGATTAGCAATAGCAATAGCACTTAGACTTATATACCACTTTGTAGTGCTTTACAGCCCTCTCTAAGTGGTTTACAGAGTCAGCATATTGCCCCAACAATCTAGGTCCTCATTTTACCGAACCTCAGAAGGATGGAAGAAGCCAGTCAAGATTGAACTCCTGGTAGTGGGCAGAGTTAGCCTACAATACTGCATTTTAACCACAGTGCCACCACAGCTCAGATTGTTTTACATCACAGTCAGATGAGATGCATCAGGAACCTATCATCAAGTAAGAAGCCGTTATTCATAAGGACTTACAAAAAGAAGTGTATGGATTGGAGTATGTGCTGTCACAACGAAATGTGTGTTCAGATTCCACATAACCAGAATAAAAATCCTAAACTTCTTCTATGTACTATCTATCAGCTACTCAAGACAGTCCAGATGAGAAAGGTACGAGTATTAATATTACCTTTACAGTAAGATTATACTACGAGAGTTTTGCAAGTCTGAAACCACTTCTCCTCTCCCTCCCTTCTACTATCCGGACAACCATGGAGAGTCCTCACTGTGATGCTTTCCCCACCCACATTCCTTCTGTGGGCTGAGATATCTCTTGTCTAGCTGTTGCCTAGGCTGCAATGTCTCCTGTCTCCCAAGGTTATTCTCAAAGGCTCTTACACTATTTCTTATCACTGGTGGCACAGTGATTAGAGTGCAGTATTGCAGGCAGACTCTGCCCATAGCCTGCAATTTAGTCCCGATGGGGCTCAAGGTTGACCCAATCTTCCATCTTTCTGAGATTGGTAAAACGAAGACCCAAATTGTTGGGGGCTATATGCTGACTCTGTAAACTTCTTAGAAGCACTGTAAAACACTAGGAAGCAGTATATAAGTCTAAGTGCTATTGTATTGCTATTTATTGTATTTGTTTATCTTTATGTAGAGCTCCCTATTTTGCATCCACAGATTGTACTTTACATCTGGAGGCAATTGTTTTGGGATTATTCATATTTCCTGCCACCATCTGAATAAATGGAGATTCTCCAACCAAGGGCAACTTTTCCACTTCTAGAAATTCTACTGCCACTTGGTAAACATGAGCACACAAGCATTAAGATACTAATATATGTGTGTGCAGAGTTGTCACAAGCCATGTGCCACAAAGCTGGCAGTAGCAGGACATTATGTATTACTTTAATTAAGAATTACTAATGAAGTTTAAGGTCATGGAAAAATAAGGAATCCCATTTACAAAATTAATTGACCCCATCCACTAGGCCAACAGAAGAAATCAAAGTTATCATGGTAATTCCCCTCTTTGTTACTTCTTTATATTCCCTCTTTCCCTGCCTAGCAAGCTTTTAATTAATTAGACGGATATTCTTAAGACTATCATTACTTCCAAGTGCTGTTTTTTGTTCCCACAATCACTCACTCTTTCCATTGGCAAGCTCTATGTGGTCGAGCAGATTACATGTCCTTTCAATCTTTAACGTAGAGAACAGCTAAATAAACCATTTGTGCCATGTAGCTCTCTTTAAAAAAAAAAGCATTCGTCTTCACAAATCCTGCAAACTGCTCTGTGGTTTTCTACTTCTGCTTGCAAATTGTATTCCATCAGCTATTTCCATAGCAGTTGAATACCAGTTTTCTGGACTGGTAGAGAGAATCAAAAGAAATGTCTTTCAAGAAATTACAGGTTAGATAGATATTATTGCCCCAAAACTCTACATTATTTGCTGCTTCAAGAATCTGCAGCAGAATGAGATCAAGGTATGTCAGTTTTACTAAGTTGATCTGAAAGAAAAAAATTCAACAGGGGGAACTTTTTTATTCAAATAAATGCTAAAGGGACTTCTATGTGGATGGTCTAGTGTTTCCATTTTGGCCTTCAGTTTCAATTGTTCAATTTGTCCTATTTGAAACATATCCTATTGACAGATTGATGCTGGAGATAAAAAATTTTCTTATCACCCCCAACTTTTCATTAGTGGACTGCTTTACTGCTTGTTATACAGTATTTTCAGGTTGTTATAACTCCCCCCCCCCCCCTACTGGAAAGTAGATGTTGCACTTCTTAAGATATTGATTGACTATGTGCCATCAGGTTGTTGTTGACTCTTATGACCATATAGATTTGCATGTTTCAATACACATAAAAAAGGAAAACACAAACAACCCCCCCCCCCAAAAAAAACCTTGCTGATAGTATGGTTTATTTTTAATTGTATTTAATTATAGCTTGTGATTTATCTATGCTTATACAAGCTTTTTGGAGATCATTGATTATAAGCAGATTCAAAAGCAAAATCAATGAAAGTATGAAAACATCAAGCCAGATCGTAACAATCTTCCTAAAAACTTTATATTGCAGTGGCTGTAATTAAACTAGGTAAGAAGCTTTCAATTGGCTCACATTTCATTAAAAATGTTAGGAAAGAACTTTGGACATTTGAGAGGAAGACTTGAATTACATAGCAGTTGAATACCAGTCTTCTGGACAAAGATAGAGAGAATCAAAAGAAATGTCTTTCAAGAAATTACAGGTTAGATAGATATTATTGCCCCAAAACTCTACATTATTTGCTGCTTCAAGAATCTGCAGCAGAATGAGATCAAGGTACGTCAGTTTTACTAAGTTGATCTGAAAGTAAAACATTCAACAGGGGGAACTTTTTTATTCAAATAAATGCTAAAGTGACTTCTATGTGGATGTCTAGTGTTTCCATTTTGGCCTTCAGTTTCAATTGTTCAATTTGTCCTATTTGAATTGTATGGTGGATAAAAGTTTAACTACACTAAAAGTGCTGACAAATTATATTTTTACCTTCCCACAGTGGACATGAGTCATTAAAATGTCTAAGGTTGAGTTTTATTATTTTGTTTTTTTCCCCACTACTGCTTGTCCTGTAAGATGTGTTTTTTGTGTGATTATAATATGCTCTACTTAAAATAAATAATCGTCTAACTTTGGCTTTCTGTTTTAACAGAACATACTGTTTCCTGCAAATAAAAAAGGGACAGAAAAATAAAATAAAGGCACCATATTTAAAGCAATTAGAGTTTTGTTGTTGTGTTTCTAATGATCTTTGTGGCACTTTCAAAATATTATTGCACCACCTGAATTAACATAAATGTTCCTGTTCCCACTGATTTAGTCAGGAGATTGAAAGAGGACAGTTAAAAAAAATAGCTGCCATGGACCTTTTCCAAGAATTGCTCAATTAGTTGATTTAGGGACTAAGGGAGGTAGAATCTAATATGAAACATTTATTATTCAAAATGCTCTATTGGTTAGAAAATGGGTAAGATTTGTGGAAAGGACTGTATAATACGACCCTATTTAAAAGATCAAAAATCTGTAAAAGATGCCTTCTTATATTTGCAACTTCAAATTTTAAACCCATTTGGGTTTGATCTCAACAGAATTACCGTAAATGAGGAAAAAAAATGAAATTGGCATCAGGAAATAAAATGCAGTATTTGATTTTAAAAAGTCTGTTTACATGTGGTACTTATATCAATTCTAAAGCAAATTAAAGAGGGATTATCTCTTATTACCTAGGATGGTCCATAGTTGAAATAACAATGAGACACTGCCCTATGAATACCCAGGCAGTTTAATCAAATCATCAGATATGACTTAAAGTATGAGCATGCTATTCTCTGAATAAACACCAGGTGCTTTTAATTTTATATTTTTCCCAGGGAATTAATTACATGGGAGAGTTCCAATCTGTTTATGAAAAAATCCTTTTTACCGTGTTATTAACATTAATAGTTTAGAAGATGATCACACATAACAATTGCTATCTCATGACTTCTTCTGAGCTAGAAGATCAGAAAACAAATTTGAGAGTATTAATTATGCTTGTATTCCTCTTATGTCTCCTTTAAAAAAAAAAAAAAGACCTGCTAGTTTAGGGAATGTTAGGAAGGTTGGAAAATCATTGTGGGTAATTTCCAGTCGGTTTTCACCCAGCAAACTCTCAGTTAATGCCTATATTCAGATCAGAGCAAGCATGCATAGACCATTCACTTCAGCTGGCAAGAAACAGAGCGTGATGTTTATTTATTAAACATCAGCAAAGAGAAAAACAATTAAGCGGCAAAATGGGATAAAAGGCAGGCAAAGCTGAGAGAGAGAGAGAAACATGAACAACAGACAAGAATTCACATTAACTATAAGCTCTTTATATTGAAAAGGGCAAAGCATGTTCCACAGTATTGGAAACAAGAGTTATTTGTTTATTCAAGTATTGAACTTCCTCTACCCTCAAGAGCAAGAGGTTGCACTGAATTAAAAGTTGGAATTAAGATTGCCGGGAGAAATATCAGCAACCTCAGATATGCAGATGATACCACTCTAATGGGAGAAAGTGAAGAGGAACTAAAGAGCCTCTTGATGCAGGTGAAGAAGGAGAGTGCAGAAGTTGGCTTGAAACTCAGCATTAGGAAAACTAAGATCATGGCATCCGGCCTTCTCAATTCCTGGCAAATAGATGGGGAAGAAATTGAGGTAGTGACAGATTTTATTTTCCTGGGCTCCAAGATCACCACAGATGGGGACTGCAGCCAAGAAATTAAAATAAGTTTACTCCTGGGGAGGAAAGCTATGGCAAATTTAGACAGCACACTAAAATGAAGAGGCATCACTCTGCCAACAAAAGTGTGTATAGTCAAGGTTATGGTTTTTTCCAGTTGCAATGTATGGCTGTGAAAGGTGGACCATAAGGAAAGCTGAGCACCAACGAATTAAGGCTTTTGAACTATGGTGCTGGAGAAGACCCCTGCAAGTACTTTGGACTGCAAGCCGATCAAACCAGTCAGTCCTAAAGGAGATCAACCCTGATTTCTCTTTAGAAGGCCAGATCCTGAAGATGAAACTTAAATACTTTGGCCACCAAATGAGAAGGAAGGACTCACTGGAGAAGAGCCTAATGCTGGGAACGATTGAGGGCAAAAGAAGGAGATGATAGAGAATGAGGTGGCTGGATAGAGTCACCAAAGTAGTAGGCATGAGCTTGAATAGACTCCAGCAGTATGGTAGAGGACAATAAGGCCTGGTAGAACATTGTCCATGGGGTCACGATGGGTCGGACATGACTTAAGGAGATCCCTCTTCTATTCTTTTCTGTGCTTTGACCATGCATGTGCAGCCTGGGAAGTTTTGGTTTTTCTTCTTCTTTCCTCCCCCAGTTCCCTGAGTTGATTCACACCAGATCTTTGCTTCTGTGGAGCACAGCAACAAACATATTCTTCTACTCCTTCTTTAAATCCCTAGTAGGGAAGGACATAGTAGTCAAATTAAAGAATGACCTGAGCTTATTTGGGAACTGTATCCTAAAGGGAATGATTTGGTGAATAGGGTGGTTCCAAAATTGAAAGCAGTTTTTCTCATTGGAACTGTTTTTTCAAACACAGGGTAATGGATATCTTTGGCAGGTACCATCAATTATCCAGGTGCTTAAGTGCAAGCTAGATGACAATAATTAAATTAATTGTTGATTAGAAAAGAATGCCCAGAACACTCACCCGTGGTTCCTTATAAAACTGGAAGGTTATTTTTCATGAGAGTATTGTTGAATTTTATTCTTGATTCAGTATTCTAATATTTTACAATGTGTTCAGTTCCCTTACAGTACAATAGCAGAGTTGGAAGGGACCTTGGAGGTCTTTTAGTCCAACCCCCTGCCTAGGCAGGGAACCCTATACTGTTTCAGACAAATAGTTATCCAACATCTTCTTAAAGACTTCCAGTGTTGGGGCATTCACAACTTCTGGAGGCAAGCTGTTCCACTGATTAATTGTTGTAACTGTCAGGAAGTTTCTCCTCAGTTTTAAGTTGCTTCTCTCCTTGATTAGTTTCCACCCATTGCTTCTTGTTCCACCCTCAGGTGCCTTGCAAAATAGTTTGACTCCCTCTTCTTTGTGGCAACCCCTGAAATATTGGAACACTGCTATCATGTCTCCCCTAGTCCTTCTTTCTATTAAACTAGACATACCCAGTTCCTGCAACCATTCTTCATATGTTTTAGTCTCCAGTCCCCTAATCATCTTTGTTGCTCTTGTCTGCACTCTTTCTAGAGTCTCCACATCTTTTCTATATTGTGGCAACCAAAACTGAATGCAGTATTCCAAGTGTGGCCTTACCAAGGCATTATAAAGTGGTATTAACACTTCATGTGATCTTGATTCTATCCCTCTGTTGATGCAGCCTAGAACTGTGTTGGCTTTTTTGGCAGCTGCTGCATACTGCTGGCTCATATTTAAATGGTTGTCCACTAGGACTCCAAGATCCCTTTCACAGTTACTACTGTTGAGCAAGGTACCACCTATACTGTACCTGTGCATTTCGTTTTTGTTGCCTAAATGTAGAACCTTACTCTTTTCACCATTGAATTTCATTTTATTAGATAGTGCCCAATGTTCAAGTTTGTCAAGATCCTTCTGTATCTTAAGCCTATCTTCTGGAGTGTTGGCTATTCCTGCCAGCTTGGTGTCATCTGCAAATTTGATGAGTTCCCCATTTATTCCCTCATTCAAATCATTGATGAAGATGTTGAAGAGTACTGGGCCTAAAGCAGAGCCTTGGGGTACTCCACTGCATACTTCCCTCCATGTAGATGCAGTTCCATTGAGGACTGCATGTTGAGTGTGGTTGGTCAGCCAGTTACGAATCCATCTGGTGGTGATGCTGTCTAACCCACATTCTTCTACTTTATCTAGTAATAGGTTATGGTCTACCTTATCAAATGCCTTACTGAAGTCCTTAATGCAGAGCTTTAATCCATCTCTATTATCTGGTGTAGGAATATCATAACGTAGTCACCCAGCTTTGCTCCTACATCGAAGACTCTAAGGATGCTTTTTGGAGGCTGCCAACTGTATTCGAATTTGAGTGGTATTTAAAGAATATGTTCCAGGTCAAAAGAGAAAGTGAATGAAACCAGAAAACACCCTCTATCAACCAACAGGAATTTTAGAAAGCAAGATATACATTAACATTTAAATATAATACATTAGAATAAAAACATGATTTAGTGGACTTTTGATTTAATGTACAAAATCTAGACTACACTTACCTAACCAACAATAGAGCTTAGGTAAGTGCTGCCCATGGAAATTAGTGATGGCATCAAAAGAGATTCAGGAGAGAAAAGATGTAGGAAAAATTGAAGCAGGTAGACAAGTGGAATATGCCTCATTGCAAAATTCAGTTGCAATTGTGGGATAGAGGATGATTTGGGTAGGCTTTTTGGTCAGACAGTAGTGGGTACCATTCTCTGGGAAGAGAGGATTGAGACACCCTGATTTTATTGTATTCACTGATATTATGCGATAGATAATAAACCTTCATTTTAATGGATAGTTGTTTCAATTGACAAGCCTTCCTTTTATTAGTCTGTTAAATCAAGAATTTTGTGCATTCTTTTTCCAATAGTGATCAACCAATTCTTTCCAAGAGTAATTGAAGATTGGTCACTCTTTGGGCCCTTTTCTTCCAGTACTTTTTTGTTATTTAAAAAAAATACTATTGCAAATCAACATTATATGAATAAACTTCTGAATAAAAGGAATAAAGGCAATGAAAAATAGCAATAGCACTTAGATTTATATACCGCTTTACAGTGCTTTACAGGCCTCTCTAAGCGGTTTTACAGCGTCAGCATATTGCCCCTAACAATTTGGCTCCTCAATATAATTGATTTCACACTATTTCTAAAGTGTAACTTAATATGTTTAATCTCTACATTTTAAATATATACCAATTTGGCTAGGTTTCTACTTTCTAACCTAACAGATTCAGGAGAGTGCTTCCAAGCAGTATGTAACCAGCAGTATTTACCTTCCTATCAAATTTTGATATAAATATTTGTGATAAAAGAAGCGACTTCTTGAAAGAGGGGGTGGAAAGGCCTTAAGTGGTAGAGACCCCTTCTGTATCATTATAGAGAGCTTACCTCTGTAATAAATATAAACTCTGCTACGTTTTTATTTTACAATGCTTTAAGATCCGTCTCATCACAATCGTCATAAGAAAAACTGAAAGCCCATCTCAGCGTTTTGTTCTCTCCAGTGCCCAACCATGTGCTTCTCAGATGCCTACAGGAAAGGCCTGCGGCAGTAGCCTCTCCTCCTGTAGTTTGTGTACCGGGTCTCTGATCAGATCCTGGTGTCTGTGGCATAGCCACAATAACAGCTGTTAGCCAGCTCCCTGACCTACTTCTCTCCCTCTTCCTCTACTTTTTGCAACATCAAACCATCTCTCACCTTTTCTTCATTCCTTTCTCATTTACGTAATACCTACAGTTCAGTATGCTAATTAAATGGTTTTTAATTGCAGGTTTCTCTGAAAAATGTATTTTAACCTGGTTGGATGACATGTGCAAATTTTAAAATAAATATGTAGCCTGGATGAGGGCTGTATAACTCTTGTACATATACTAAACCCAGAAAAGTATTAAATGAGTAGGTTCTAGTGAGTAATAGTGATATCACATACAGTAAATGTTACTAATTAAAGCTACACTTTAACAGCGTTAGCCCATTTGGTGATTTCAAAATATACTTCTGAACTGTGATATAAAAATTTATAAAAATGAATTTAAGAATGAGTGAAGAAGTCCTGCAAATATCAGCATTAATAAAACATGAGTGATGTACTGTGCTTTGTATCATTGCCATCAGATCACAGCCATTAATTATTTCTAGCTCCATTTAGAATTTAACAGAAGAGGGGATTGGAATTTTAAAACAGGATTAGAATGCTTTAGCTAAATTACCATTCATACAAGAAAGTTGTCATAATAGACTTTATAAGAGCCAGATAACTGATCGATGATTGTTGCATATCATAAAATCCTTTATCGTCAGACTTGCAAATGCATGCAGGTATGATGAATTGTATTCCTGTACAGAATAAACATTTGAAGCTAAATACTTTGGTTTCTTTCTTTTCACTGTATCATCCACTCACAGATTATCAGCTAAGCTCTTTCCAATTACTCTTGGAGCAGAGGTGGCCCAGATCGGCCAAACAGGTAGTAGCGGTAGCAGGAAGCTCCGCCCACCCACCCAGGCACTTCTTACTACCCGAACTGGTAGTAAAAATATTGTCAACCCACTTCCATCTTGGAGGTGTCTCAGTCTTCCAGTGCATATTGGTAAGCTGTAGAGAGTTGCAAAAGTCAATTCACTATTATCCAGTATAGACTGATATGACTTGTGACCACTCACTGTAAATTCAGAATAATTATAATGGCCTGTTATTCTTCCATTTCATTATTTCTTCTCTATTTATGCTTTAAACCTTAGTGAAAAGCAGACCGTCTACTTCAAGTGTATCCTACCCATCCAGTGTACTCATTCTAGGTAGAAAGATTGGAGGTCCATCTACCACCAGAAATTTTGGAGAAAGAAAAGAACCTATGTTTTTCTCCAGTAGCATTCACTTTTATTCACAGTCCTGGACTGGCCGATCATTCTTAATTTTCAAAATAACCATTGAAGCAGAGCTGTTCAGGAAGACCTATAAGATCTAGTTGTTATGATGCATAGCTTTTTTGTATCTGAATGAATAAAGAATATGATGGTTTTAATGTATTTGTCTATTTATAAAGATGAAAATCTCTAAATAAATTTGTCAGGTCATAACAACCACCCTGTGAATTTAGTATCTTGTCTTCAAAATCCCTGGGAGGTAAGAGTGTAGAATAGTATGGTGCTTGGTGCCCTAATCTCACCCCCATGATAAAAGCATAATTGATGGAATTTGTCTCTTTAAAATGTCTAGCTTTGTCCTTGTGTTTATCTAGGGTTGACATCAATGAATCCATAGCTCTCATTTCTGAAGAACAATCTTACTTGCATGGTTTGGCTTTCACCTGGGTCCTTATTCTAGTCCTTGTTAACAAACTGATAGCCTCTATATACTGACTGATTGCTGGGGCAGTTGCCTACTTTCCTATACTATAAGAAATCCTCTCCCAATAACAGAGGAGCTTTCATTAACAAATTAACAAATTCATTCACAAATTAACAAATTCATTAACAAATTACACAACAGAGGTGAGCAAATGACAAGGAAAGATTAGTTGGTCAGATATATCTGAAAGTTCTATAGCGCCATCAAACCACTACATGTTATGCGGATAAGATAATTTATATAAAGCTGTAAGGAATCATCCTTTTTCAATGTGCAGAAAAAGCTAATTAAAGGATGCAAGAAAGATGGCTGCCCTTAGAGCTCCTGAATATGTGATATATATATCTGAACAGTGCAAAAGATAGGCAACTGGTATTGGTCATTTATAGTAAAAAACATCTTCAAACCAACTTAAATTTCCACGATCCATCACATTAACATGACTGAAAGAAATTTCAAATGTTCACCCAAGTGAAAATGAGGAAGAGAAAGAAATATCCTATTACACATTTCCCTTGAAGAAGGCTAGCTGATTTGGTAAAGAAATTATGATGCCAAAAGGAAATGGATCACATATGGCAAATAAGAGCAAATAAAACTATGTGATAACCAAAAATTCTGCAGACCACGACAATATATAAAGATATCTTAATACAGAGATATAGCACAGTCCTATTACTGTTTATTGTATTCAGAAGTAAGACTATCAATTTCATGGACCTTTGTAAAGAGAGCATTGAATTGCTAGTTTTCTGTACCAGTTTACAAGGAAGGAAAGAAGGAAGGAAGGAAGGAAGGAAGGAAGGAAGGAAGGAAGGAAGGAAGGAAGGAAGGAAGGAAGGTTCTATGGTTCTATGATTGGCATTTTAGGCAGGTGGCTGATGAAAGTTTCTACAAGTTTAGAGAACTGTCATTTTGTGATACATGAATCTCTTTTACATGCTGAAATGGCAACAGGGCAGTTCATATGACCCATAATTCTGTATTCTTCATGAATATATATATATATTGTATTTGTGCTGATAAATAAATAAAGGGAGACTAATATAGATCTATTTCAAGCTATTTAGCTCTCATCAGCTAGCCATACCCTTACTGGGATTCAGTGACGTGCGGTGAAGTTTATGGCTAGTGAGGCAGCAATTTTTTTAGACTTGTGGACTTCAACTCCCAGAATTCCACAGCCAGGCATGCTCAGTTCCAATTTAAAGCAACAGCTTTAAACTTATTTAAATAAGTTTTCTTCCTTCCTTTTCTTTTTCTTTTACCTTCCTCTCCTTCCTCCCTCTCTCCCCCCTCTCCAACACACAAACAGACACACACAAACAAAGAGAAGTTGGATTATAGTATTTAATTCCATGTAGCTGATTTCCAGGGCAAAGGAGGAGTTATTTTTGCCCTGTCCAATGGCATTTTCTTTGATAAAAGGGACGGAAAGATGGTTTTTGGGTTCCCTCCTTGAATGAGAGAATCCGTTTTAGTCAAAACGTTCAAATGTAATAAAATGATCTTCCTGTCTCGATCTATTTCATTGGAAAAGATGCCCGCCTGAGGAAAGAGCCTTTCACGTCTCTGAAAGCCAGCCCAGGGTGGGATCTCTCCAGGATGGGCGCAAGACCGATCCATGTTCACCAGCAAAGGGCAAAACTCTCTTCCATGGCCTCATTTCCCACCCGAAGCTTCCCCGTTTCTTCTCCATTCTTTTGCTTTCTGCAAAAACAGGGACGCGCTTTGGGAAGGCGGGAGCCCAGAGTAGCCCACCGGCGCCCACACCGCCCGCTCTGGAAGCCAAACTGCCGGTTGGGACTTCCCAGCTCAGCTGCTTCCCAGGCGGGTGGCACCTGCCAGACGGGACGACAGGAGCTGTGAGGGAGCACGGGCTCCAGGGGCTCTGAGCATCCACCTGCCTGAGCTGTGCCGCGGGCGAAAGAAAGCGCTTTACTCAGTGGGGTGTCAGGGGAGAGGATAGAATCTCTCCTCCTCTCCCCCGGCACCCCACTGACTAAAGCGCTTTCTTTCGCTCGCCTGAGCTCTTCCGCGGGCGAAAGAAAGTGCTTTAGTCAGTGGGGTGTCAGGGGAGAGGATAGAATCTCTCCTCCTCTCCCCCGGCACCCCACTGACTAAAGCGCTTTCTTTCGCCCGCCTTAGCTCTTCCGCGGGCGAAAGAAAGTGCTTTAGTCAGTGAGGTGTCAGGGGAGAGGATAGAATCTCTCCTCCTCTCCCCTGACACCCCACTGACTAAAGCGCTTTCTTTCGCCCGCCTGAGCTCTTCCGCGGGTGAAAGAAAGTGCTCTAGTCAGTGAGGTGTCAGGGGAGAGGATAGAATCTCTCCTCCTCTCCCCTGACACCCCACTGACTAAAGCGCTTTCTTTCGCCCGCAGAAGAGCTCAGGCGGGCGAAAGAAAGCACTTTAATCAGCGGGGTGTCGGGGAGAGGAGGAGAGAATGCCTGAGCATTCTCTCCTCTCCCCGATACATCACTGACTAAAGCGCTTTCTTTCGCCCGCGGAAGAGCTCAGGCGGGCGAAAGGAAGCGCTTTAGTCAGCGGGGTGTGGGGAAGAGGAGAGAATGCTCAGGCATTCTCCCCTCCTCTCCCCCACACCCCACTGACTAAAGCGCTTCCTTTCGCCCGCCTGAGCTCCTCTTCCTCTTATATATATGAAACTCCCTCGTGGATATTATTATTTTATATATTATTATTTCATCATGAGAGGGGAGGCAGAGCTCCAATGACCGCACGTCCCTGCTGGGATTTGAACCTGGGCTGTATTACATATCAGGTAGATGTATTAGCCATTAAGCCACAGGCTCTCCTCCTTGATCATTTATGACACAATACATATTACATACATACATACATACATACATACATACAGACACACACACACACACACACGAATGCAGTCACGCACGCACACACACTGGCATCTGCAAAGATGTTTCTCAAAATCTACAACAGAAATAATCTATCAAGACCCCACCCCTTTTCATGCACATGCCGTACACAAAAACAAAAGGGGTGGAGCTTTTATCATGACTTTTTGCCTCTTGAAAAAAATACTTTTTAGACAACCATGACTTGGATGATTGAGACTCTCCATAGAAAAACAGCTGGAGCTTTGCAGGCACCAATTGCACTGACTTGTAGTCCATCATAATTCCCTCGTAGCAAAAAACCACTGCTTATTCAAGGAATAGAGGCACATTTCTCTTTCATGCTGTCTATTTATGGAATATTGTATAAAGCATAGAACAGTTCATGGGCTAAGACCATTTCTTGGGAACATCATATGCAGCCATGCTTGAACTGTATGCTGATGTTATTAATATTTTAGGCTAAATTCAGCTTGCTGGATAGCATTAATATTCCCATAAATCTCAAGGAGTGTTCTTTCATCCTTCCTGATATTCTGTTTAGAGAGCATCTATGAAGCTGTGAGACATGATACAGTTTCTAAATCAGTAAGTGGCATCTATCCCACCTGACTTCTTGTTACATAAAGTGGGACTCTTCTTTTTAGAAAGAATAGCTTCGTTTGAAGTACGTGTACCGTATTTTTTAGAGTATAAGATGCACCCTTTTCCCTCAAAAAAGAGGGCGAAAATCTGGGTGTGTTTTATACACTGAATGCAGCATTTTTGGCTTCCCAAAACCCTGCCCCCTTTGCAAAAATGGCCGTGCATAGCATTTAGGAGGCTTCCAGAATGCTGGTGGAGGCTGGGGAGGGCAAAAATGAGCAGAAAACACACCATTTTTTGCTCATTTTTGCCCTTTAGTCCCCAGGAGCACTCTACAAGCCTCCGAAAGGCTATGCATGCCCTTTTTTTTGGACAAAAAATGGGCCTGTTTTTGGGATGTCTGCAGAATGCAATAACTTTTTTAAAAATCTTGGTGCGTCTTATACTCTGGTGCCTCTTATACTCCAAAAAATACGGTAATCACAATGGATTAAATTAGATTTACACCCCTCTTTTTTTCCTTAGGACTACCATTTTCTGTCTTTAGGTAATTGCTTTATTGAATCAAAAAGCAAGTATGTAATATCATTCTAGATCAAGCACCTAGCAATCAGATACCTTACCATGTTAATAATGCAAATTTCCGGTCCCTTTTAATTCTAGTTTGCAAAATGTTCATCAAGTTGAAGAATTCTCTTGAAGTGGACATTTTCTTCTTCCTGAGGGCGGATTAAATATGGCCCTTGACGTTGGTGATAATAATGTTACAACTTTATGGTAACCTGAAGATGTCAAAAATACTTAAAAATTACTTATTCAAATTACAAAAGCCTTTGTGACAGATAGACTCTTTTTTCACATTTGCTACTCCACTGGTTCTCCGATTCTGAATCATGACTCATAGAAAAGGTAATGCTTAAAAAAACCTAATCAGAGGTGAGCAGGAAATGTAGGAGCGCTGTCAAAACTCAATTCAAGCCTTGCTTATGAAAGTTATATGTAAACTTTTTGATGCCACCAGATGTCAGTAGAGATATGAAAATCATTTGCTGCCATGTAGTGGCCACATGACCATGGAGATGTCTGACATCAAAGGGACACGGTGGCTCAGTTGCTAAGACGCCGAGCTTGTCAATCAGAATAGTCGGCAGTTCAGCAGTTCGAATCCCTAGCACCACGTAACTGAGTGAGCTCCCGTTACTTGTCCCAGCTTCTCCCAACCTAGCCGTTTGAAAGCATGTAAAAATGCAAATAGAAAAATAAGAACCACCTTTGGTGGGAAGGTAACAGCATTCCGTGCACCGTCAGCATTTAGTCATGCTGGTCACATGACCATGGAGATGTCTGCAGACAGCACTGCCTCTTTGGCTTTGAAACAGAGATGAGCACCGCCCCCTAGAATCAGGAATGACTAGCACATATGTGCGAGGGGAACTTTTACCTCTACCTAGTGGCCATTTAGATTTTTGCAACCTTGATTTGGTAGTTCTGATGTCATAGATTCCCTACAAAATGAGTAATTGACCTGGGAATTGGGAGGTAACAGTATAAACTATTGCCTTTTTATTCTTGCTTTCCAATTGTAATGCCTGCTATTAATGCTGGGCAATAATCAAATACTGGAATTAAGCTATGTTAGCAAGAGAGCCAGTTTTGTGTATCAGTTAAAGTATCAGGCTAGAAACCAGAAGACAGTTCTAATCCAGCGTTAGGCTCTGGGTGCCTAAGCCAGCTGGGTGACTTTGGGCCAATCACTCTCTCAAGGGCAAGGCAAAATACTTCTAAAGATCTCACCAGTATAATTGCAGAGACTAGTCCAGTTGCCCCCAGGAATCAACACTGACTTGACAACACCCACAGACACACATCTGTTAACAAGACAAGTTAAGGATGCATGAAGCAGAATAAATCATAAACATTTATTTCATTTCATTTTCATACTTTCTTCAATAAGGAAAAAACACAAAGAGGGATACTAAAAATCCTAGTTCTAATCAAAGATTGACTTTAGTAGCTTCCTTCAAATCCATGGTCCAAGCCTTGGCAAAAAGTAAATTGAACAATTGAATTAATGTATCATTGTACTTTGGTTGACTTTATATAGTGCATTAGCTTTAGAAGCTATCCAGGTCTTGATAGTAAGGGAAACATTCATAGAATCCATCATAATGATGCATACAGTCTACCTTCTTTTAAACTCTCAGAGCAATAGACAGTTCTTTCTTCGTGTCATGGCTGTTCTGTATTGAGAACAAGGCAGGCAGGAACTGAGGCAAGGCAGGTTGAAGCTAACACAATCTTTATTAACAGTTTAACAAGGCAAAATGTAAGGCAAACCTCGAACCAGCAAACAGCAGCATTTGACAGCTGACAGCCCTTTTTATACCAGAGCTGTCAGACGCTGAACCAATAGAATGGCTGCATTCTCCCACCACCTGGTTGCTCGCTTCTTAACCAATCAGGAGCTGGCAATGATAGTCAATGGCATCATAGCCTTGAGGACTTAATACCTCTTTCCTCCCAGTTAGCACATATGTAGTCAGCCAAGTACGCCGGCCGGCATCGGCTCCGCCCCGATCGTCTTAGTTCAGGGGCGGTGGCCAAAGGAGGAGAAGCTGGTGGAGAGTCCTGTGGAACATCAGGAGATGCGCAACTGAGTCGGCATAAAACTTGACCACTGCGGGACTGACTGGATTCTCAGGTAAGCCTGGTGACAAGAACGCATTGGTGCGGAGTGTTGCATGTGGCTCTGTCTCGCTGGAGCAGCCTCTGTCAATATTAGTTCCCCAGGGCACGATTAGGCCTGCACTGGGTGTTGGTCTGCTGAGCTGGTGGCTAGCCATCTGAGCTGCTTGATGTGTTGGCGCCACATTCGCCCGTCACTGAGCTGGACCTTATAAGAGTAGGGTCCAGTTGGTTGCGTGATTTGTCCGGGAAGCCTCCTTGGTTTGGCCCCATAGTTTTGGGCCTAGACTGGGTATCCCACATTAAAGGCCCATGTGGAGTTGCCTGCGAGGGGGCATATCTCTGCTGCATAACTGGGGTATAGTCGTTCCAGTGTTGTCCAGAGCCGACGACCCATAAGCCGTTCTGCGGGACTTTGCTTGGTGATTGGGCACAGGGTTGAATTCTGTGACAGGAGGTATTGGGACAGTTTGTCATGCCAATTCCCTGGCCCCAGGTGGCCCAATGGTTCCTTAACCAACTGAATGGTTTGTTCTGCCAGGCCATTTCTGGCTGGGTGGAACAGGGCTGTAGGGGCATGTTGTATGCCATGCTGGCCTAAAAACATCTGGAAAGGTGCTGATGTGAACTGGGGCCCATTGTCAGTCACCACCATGTCGGGCAACCCATGGGTCATGAATAGCCTCCCCAGCACCCTAATTATGGCCTCCGAAGTGGTGGATGGCATGAGTGTCAGTTCCATCCACTTTGAGTAGGCAGGACCAAGAAGTTCTGCCCTAAGAATGGGCCAGCGAAGTCGAAATGGACTCATGCCCATGGAGCCTAGGGCATGTCCCATTCTCTGATGGGCACAGAAGGGGGAGCCAGTCTAGATTGCTGGCACTGCTGGCAGGTGGCTACCCAGATTTCTATTTCCTGGTCAATCTTTGGCCACCACACGTAGCTTCGGCCCAAAGCCTTTATGCGCACAATGCCCAGGCGAACAATGTGCAGGCAACTTAAAATTGGTGACCTAAGCTTTGGGAGAGCTACCACCCTATTGCCCCATAACAGGCACCCGTTAAGGATAGACAGCTCATGCTGCCGTATATAATAGGGGTGAAACTCAGGATCTACTGGCCTCTGTGACCATCCCCTGCATACCCAGTCCAAAACTTGGGCCAGTATGGGGTCTGTGGCAGAGAGCCTGGCAATATCCCGGGCGGATACTGACGTGGCCAACTCTTTAATTAAGAGGACCGAAAGTGCAGGAACAAGGTCAAACGCTGGCAGAGCACAGCGACTGAGGGCATCAGTGTGGCCCAAGTTCTTTCCTGGCCTATTTTGCAGCCAATAATTATAGGCCGCTAGAAAGACTGTCCATCTGGACATCCTTGGAGACAAAATCTGAGGAATCTGGCGATCCTCTGCCAGAAGACCCAAGAGGGGTTTATGGTCGATCACTAAGTGAAAAAAATGACTATAAACGTAATTGTGAAACCACTTTACCCCTGCTACAGCAGCTAGGGCCTCTTTATCCAGCTGACTGTAATTTCTTTCAGCTGCTGAGAGTGTGTGCAAATAATAGGCAATTGGACCTTCTGAGCCATTAGGTAGAATGTGACTCAGAATGGCCCCAATGCCATAAGGTGATGCATCGCACACCAAGGTTAATGGTAGGCGATCACTGTATTGCACTAATAAATACTTGGATGTATGGATATCCTTAACTGCCCTAAAGGCTTGGGCTTCTTTAGACCTCCAATGCCAGGGCGTTTTGGAGTCCAGGAGCCTATGAAGAGGCTCTGCCAAAGATGCCTTATGGAGTAAAAAAATGGAATAAAAATTAAGCAGCCTCACAAAGACTTGTAGCTCAGCCTTAGAAGAGGGTGTGGGGACTTTCTTAATCACCTCTACCTTGGAGGGAGTAGGGTGGATGCCTTTGGAATCAATTAGATTGCCAAAAAATTCTACACTGGGAACCCCTATCCTCCATTTTTTTCTTGTTTGAGTGTCAGCCCCGCTTGGCGGAAACGGGTCAGGACTGCTCTTAATTTATCAGCGAGCTCAGCTTGATCCAAAGCGGAGATAAGCACGTCATCAAAATAGGGTACCACCCCTGACAGCTCCCCAGTGCGTTACGATGGTTTGAGCCGTGGCAGTGGCTTCATCTATCAGGAGCTGCAGGTATGCTTGTGCCAAGTCTAACTTGGCAAAAATGTTTCCCTAGCCTAACAAATGGAGCAGATGTTGACCCACTGGCACTGGGTAAGGGTGGCTTGCAACCCTTTATTAACTGTGCATTTAAAATCCCCACAAATTCTAATGCTGCCATCCTGCTTAATAGGTATTACTATGAGGGTCTCCCAGAGGGAGTAGTCTACTGCTTCGAGCACTCCTTGTGCTATTAATTTAGCTAGCTGTAATTCTACCTTGTACAAAGAGCAAAAGGCACTCTCCTGGTTTTAGATGTATTGGCACCACTTGGGGGTCCAAGTTAAAAGAAATGGGGGTGCCATTATATTTACCAAGCTTGTTGTCAAATATGTCCACGAACTCGCTGGCCAGTGCGGCGAAGGAATCTGGAACAACGGAGTGGATGCCAGAGACGTTGAGCCCCAATGCGGAGAACCAGTCAAGCCCCAGGAGGCTGGGCAGATGGCCATCTACAATGATAAAGGGAAGAGGCCCCAGGAAGTTATTGCTGGCTATGGTGAATGTGCTGCAATCCACAATGGGTTTTGGCTGCCCTTGATAATCTCTGAGGCGAAGTGGGCACTGTCTGAGTTGAGCTTTGGTCAGGCTGGGCACTATCCGTTTGATAGTAGCCCAAGAGACCAGAGATTTGGAATAGCCAGTGTCCACTTCCATCTTGCAGGGTTCTCCCTCTATGCACATGTCAGGTATATCTTATGGGTAGGCTTGGTCAGGGATGCATGGCTGATAGCCCAATCAGGGTGCTGCTGGTCACCTGCAATGGCAAAGCAGTCTTCACAGTGTTTGGGAAGTCTTTTTATGAAGTGTCTAGACAAGGCGTGCTCTGGAGGTGGGTCAGCAATTGGCATGGCCACTCTGCAGACCTTGGCTAAATGTCCTTTCCTGTCACACCGATGGCATATTGCGGCTTTGAACCGGCAGACTGACCTTGCATGGTTCCCGCCATAACTCAGACAACCCGCCTCAGGTAAAAAAATCAGCCTGAGTCCATTTTTTTCTGGTGGCCAGTTCGAGGCAGCTAATCTCTTCTTCCTCGTCAGAGAAGTCTTCTTCGTCATCTTCTTCATGATGGACAGCTCCTGCTGGCATGGGTGGCCGGTGGCAGAAATCTCTGAATTTCTGTGGTGGATTTGTCTGACATTTCATATGCTGTAGCTTCATCCACGGCTACCTAAAGGCTCAGCTCTTTTTGTGTCAGCAAGCATTGCTGAAGTCTGAGGTCTTTGATATCACAGACCAGCTGTTCTAACAGAGCATCGTCCAGTACAGGAAAGTCACAGTGCAGAGCTGCTGTTCTGAGAGAAGCCATGTAGTCGTTCACAGATTCCCCTTCTCTCTGTGTTCTCTGTCTAAACGCATAACGTCTGGTTATGCACGAGGGAGTTGGAGAGTAATGGTTTTTAAGTTTCTCCAAAAGAGTCTCCCAAGGCATCGAATGGACAGATTGAGGGGCTGCTAAATCCCTGGATGTTCCAAACATCTCATGGCCACATGCGCTGAGAAAATATCCTCTTTTACGGCCACTGGACAAACCGGTGAAGTCATTTGCCTCCAAGAAGCACTCGAGCTGCTCGAGATAGGCGTCCCATGTTTCAGTGGCCAGGCTGAATGCTGTGAATGCCGGTAGACTAGCAATCCTTAGAAGGACGGAAACTGAGGTGTTAGCCTTGGAGTGACGTCTCATCGCCTGTGACTTGAGGCAGTTCTTATTAGTGACTTCGCTTTTCCTTTACCTCAGTCCTGATCCCATCCTCGTCGCCAGTGTTCTGTAGGGAGAATGAGGCAGGCAGGAACTGAGGCAAGGCAGGTTGAAGCTAACACAACCTTTATTAACAGTTTAACAAGGCAAAATGCAAGGCAAACCTTGAACCGGCAAACAGCAACATTTGACAACTGACAGCCCTTTTTATACCAGAGCTGTCAGACACTGAACCAATAGAATGGCTGCATTCTCATGCCAGCTGGCTGCTCGTGTCTTAACCAATCAGGAGCTGGCAATGATAGTCAATGGCGTTGTAGCTTCGAGGACTTAACAATGGCCATGTACAAGATTTTGTAGCACTTTCCCCCATCCCCTTATACACTGTGTAAAAAGACTCCATCCCTCCAAGAGGAAAGGATGAAGTCGCATAAAACCCTGTGTACAAGGGCATGATTTAATATAAGGATGGAAAGTGGACTGTATATACCAGGGGTGTCCAAACTTGGGAACTTTAAGACTTGTGGACTTCAACTCCCAGAATTCCCCAGCCAGCTGGCTGGGGAATTCTGGGAGTTGAAGTCCACAAGTCTTAAAGTTCCCAAGTTTGGACACCCCTGGTATATACCATTCTGATAGAAGTTGGAAAAGAAGCCACTATTACAAACATAAGGCACATTAAAGATATGGATTTATGCAGTAGTTTTCCAGTGGTATGGATAGTCCTTGATTGCCTCCACAATTGAGCCCAAAATTTTCAATGCTAACCAAGGCACCCGCCAAGTGAGTTTTGCCCCATTTCATGGCCTTCCTTGCCAGAGTTGTTAAGTGAATTGCTTCTGTTGTGACTGATATGATTTTTAAGTGAACCTGGCTTCCCCCTTGACTTTGCTTGTCAGACAGTCGCAAAAGGGGACCACATGATCCTGGAACACTGCAACATCATAAATACATGCCAGTTGCTAAGCATCTGAAGCTTGGCCACGGGGATGCTGCAACAGTTTAAGTGTGAAAAATGATCATAAGTCACTTTTTTCAGCGCTTTTCTAACTTTGAATTGGGGTGGATTCCTGCCGGCATTACTACATTGTGCGCATTTGCACCTAAAAAGGTCTGCGCATGGCCACAACATTTAAAAGGGGGGGAGGGATTACATTTTTTTCAATGAAGATTGTTCTGCGCCTGTGCGGAACAGGAAATCAAGATGGCACCACCGAGGATAGAACTGGTTCAGGCGCGTGTCTGGCCGAGTTACTACCTACTCAGCTGAACCCACCTCTACTTTGAATGGTCACTAAGAAATGGTTGTAAGTCAAGACTACCTGTGTGCTTTATGAGTTCCTGAAACCATAAAACAAGTATATATGCAAAGCAGATAGAACAGGGGGTAAACATTGTTTTTCCACATTGTAATTAGGGTAATTTGTAACAATTGCAATAACTCCCTTTCTGCCTTTCCTTTTTAGCATAGTTGTGCGGTGTTCTTAATGACAAACTAAATAGGAAGATGTTGCTGCTGTAGCAGACATTCTGTTCTTGAGAAAGGTAATTATATTGTGTAATTTCGTGGAAGATGAAAGCAACTTTTGATATGTAAAAAGTTGTTATGTGAACCTGGCTTCCCCGTTGACTTTGCTTGTCAGAAGTTTGCAAAAGGGGATCATGTGACTTCAGGACATTGCAACCATCACAAATATGAGTTACTTTCCAAGTTTCTGAATTTTGATCATGTGATCCTAAGGATGCTGCAGACTTGTAAGTGTGGGAAAAGGTTATACATTACATTTTTCAGTGCCATTGTAACTTCAAATAGTCACTAAATGTACTATTGTAAGTCGAGAATTACCTGCAATGTTTGGCTTTGGAGTATCACCAGAAAGCTCACATTTTAGAAGTGACAGCTTTCTAAAAAATGATTGAATTTTGTTCAGTTTCCACCCATATCATTCCATCAAAGACAATGGCTTTGCAGCCCCTGAAAGTAAAAAGAAGACAAGGCACTAACCCTATGTACCACTTTCTCTGACTCAATGTTTCATATAATGAAGTACAAATTCTTCAAGGGAAAATTTATTAGGGATTCCTCTTTAAACTGTCACTAAATTCAACTGGCAAAATTATGTATTTAGCAATCGCAATAGCACTTAGACTTATATACTGCTTTACAGTGCTTCACATCTGTCTCTAAGCAGTTGACAGAGTCAGCATATTTTCCCCAACAATCTGAGTCCTCATTTTACCGACCTCGGAGGATGGAAGGCTGAGTCAACCTTAAGCCTGGTGAGATTCGAACTGGTCAAATTGGAGACAGCTGGCAGGCAGCAGAAGTAGCCTGCAGTACTGCATTCTAACCACTGCTCCACCATGGCTCATATTCATTTACTTACATGTTTATTTACTTATTTGATTTATATAACTGCTCATCTCACTTTTAAGTGACCTTAAGCATTTTA
Organism: Natrix helvetica; assembly: GCF_964273705.1. Lineage (NCBI taxonomy): Eukaryota > Metazoa > Chordata > Lepidosauria > Squamata > Natricidae > Natrix > Natrix helvetica. The sequence goes on from NC_138552.1 coordinate 243,869,018, forward strand.
CAATAAAACAAATAAAAACATAAATTACACAATATAAAATAAAAACAGAGAGCAGCTAGGCATGAGGTAACCTAGCATCCATACAAAGAGGCAGGCTCTAACTCAGGGTCCCAGGATCAAGCATAAAGCCAGGTTTTCAAACCTTATAAATCGGCAATAGCCGGGGTCAATTTAATCTCAGAGGACAAGATGTTCCAAAGAGCAGATGCCACAGCAGAAAAGATTCTCCTCCTGGGCCGTTCCAGATGACATTCCCTAGATCACACAAACCAGATCATGATTGTCCTGCCAAATAAGATAGGACAGGTATCAAACTGAGGAGAAACTGTCGTAGAAGAAGCACATTCCTAATTTTTATGCTAATATCTTCTTTTTTAAAATAAAATTTTTATTTTCAGACAAACACAAACACACAACACATATAACATAAAAGCCTCTTCAATTACACACAGTGTGTCGATTGGATACAAAGTCTTTCTGTGTCCTTTCCGTGGTCCTCACTTGAATTTTATCAAAATTCACATATTGACAATCAAGATATCTTTGTATACATTGTTATTATCCTTCCTCCTATTCTAAGTCATTCAATCATTTTAGCATTGATAACATTCTCTAATAGTTTCCAATTCCATGTTTTTCCCCATTATTAGTATCCTGCAGACCTGCCCCGCCCCCGGGCAGAGGACCTGGTAGCCGCGTGGAATAATGCGGCCGCCGGTGCCTTGGACCGGGTGGCACCTTTGCGGCCTCTCCGACGGCCACGATCGACCCGGGCCCCCTGGTTTAACGGGGAGCTAAGGGCGATGAAACGCCTTAGGAGACGCCTAGAGAGCAAGTGGAGGTCCTCCCGCTCCGAATCCGACCGAGCACAGGTAAGAGCCTATGTAAGGACTTACCTTGTGGCAATAAGAGTGGCCAAACGTCAGTATTGTGCCACCCTTATAGCGTCCGCAGAGAACCGCCCTGCCGCCCTGTTTCGGGTGACCCGCTCCCTTTTGTCACAGGGGCAGCGGGACCCCCCATTGCTGGGCCGGGCAGAGGAATTTGGAGAGTTCCTGCAGGATAAAATCGATCGGATCCGAAGGGGATGGACCCACCTCAGTGCTCCAGTGGGGACGTCCGAGGCTAGTCTTGAGAGACCATGCTGGGAGGAGTTTGACCCTGTTGTCACCGAAGATTTGGACAGGTTGCACGGGCGACTGCGAGCCACCACATGTTTATTGGACCCGTGTCCCTCCTGGTTGGTACTGGCCTCCTGGGAGGGCTCATGAGGCTGGCTACTGGGGCTGGTGAACGCTTCGCTGGGTGAGGGCCTTTTACCAACCGCCTTGAAAGAGGCAGTGGTGAGGCCCCTGCTCAAGAAGCCTTCTCTGGACCCAACGGAGCTAGCAAATTACCGTCCTGTCTCCAACCTTCCTTTCTTAGCGAAGGTTGTTGAGAGTGTGGTGGCTCAGCAGTTTCCGCACCACCTGGAGGAAGCTGATTATCTAGACCCGCGCCAGTCCGGCTTCCGACCCGGTCACAGCATGGAGACAGCCTTGGTCGCGTTGGTGGATGATCTCTGGAGGGCAAAGGATGGGGGTTGTTCCTCCATCCTTGTCCTATTAGACCTCTCGGCGACCTTCGATACCATCGACCATGGTATCCTATTGCGCCGTCTGGAGGGGTTGGGGGTCGGGGGCACCGTATTACGATGGTTCCGCTCCTACCTCTCTGGCCGGACGCAATGTGTGTTGGCAGGAGAGGAGAGGTCGACCGCGAGGCCCCTTATCTGTGGGGTCCCACAGGGGTCGATCCTCTCGCCTCTCCTGTTCAACATATATATGAAGCCGCTGGGCGAGATCATCCGTGGTTTTGGGGTGGGATACCATCTGTACGCTGATGACACTCAGCTGTACATTTCCACCCCAAACCACCCCAACGAGGCTGTTGAAGTGATGTCCCGGTGTCTGGAAGCCGTACGGGTCTGGATGGATGACAACAGGCTCAGGCTCAACCCCTCCAAGACAGAGTGGCTGTGGCTTCCGGCTTCCCGGTTCAACCAGCATATGCCATCGCTGGCCATCGGGGACGATCAATTAGCCCCGGTGGAAGGGGCGCGCAATTTGGGCGTCCTCCTTGATGCCCGGCTGTCTATGGAAGATCACGTGGCAGCCGTGGCGAGGGGGACGTTCCACCAGGTTCGCCTGGTGCGCCAATTGCGGCCCCTTTTGGACCGGGAGGCCTTGCGCACAGTCACTCACGCGCTGGTGACGTCTCGCCTGGACTACTGTAACGCTCTCTACATGGGGCTCCCCTTAAGGTGCACCCGGAGACTGCAGTTGGTCCAGAATGCAGCCGCGCGGGTAATTATGGGGAGATCGAGGTTCTCCCATATAACACCCATCCTGCGGAAGCTGCACTGGCTTCCTGTGGCCTACCGGGTGCGCTTCAAGGTGCTGGTTACCACCTTCAAAGCGCTCCATGGCACAGGGCCTAGTTACCTGCGGGATCGCGTCCTGCCCCATACATCCCTGCGACCCGTCCGCTCACACAGAGAGGGACTACTCTGGGTGCCGTCCTCCAGAGAGTGCCAGAGGGCGACGCCCAGGAGTAGGGCCTTCTCTGTAGTGGGCCCCACCCTTTGGAATGACCTCCCCCCAGACATCAGGACAACAACCGACCTTCGCTCCTTCCGTATGAAGCTGAAAACCTACCTGTTTCGACTAGCTGACCTGGCATAATACTACAATCTCTCCAGCCCAGGGCATTTTTAATTGGTAATTTTAGTTTTTAAGGGTTAATTTCACTGGGGTTTTAACTTTTTTAGGTATTGTAACTTATTTATTTATTCTTACCTCCTCTGTACGCTATATAATACTTTTGTACGTCACCCCGAGTCCCTGTGGGGAGAGGGGGCGACTAATAAGTTCAAGTAATAAATAAATAAATAAATAAATCTAATATACATGTATACAAATTGTTATAATTATTAAACATCCATTAAGCCCAGCGATTATTACATCCTTTCAACATAAGCCATATTAAATTTGAAGTAAATTTATATTATGACATTTTATTACATTATCCTGAAATAATCCAGTGATATTACATCTTTATAGTCTATTTTATATAGAATTGTTTATCTTTTATAAAAAAGGCTTTTCAACATCATCTCCATAATACAATACAATACAATAGTAGAGTTGGAAGGGACCTTGGAGGTCTTCTAGTCCAACCCCCTGCCTAGGCAGGAAACCCTATACCATTTCAGACAAATAGCTATCCAACATCTTCTTAAAGACTTCCAGTGTTGGGGCATTCACAACTTCTGGAGGCAAGCTGTTCCACTGATTAATTGTTCTAACTGTCAGGAAATTTCTCCTCAGTTCTAAGTTGCTTCTCTCCTTGATTAGTTTCCACGCATTGCTTCTTGTTCTACCCTCAGGTGCCTTGGAGAATAGTTTGACTCCCTCTTCTTTGTGGCAACCCCTGAGATATTGGAACAATGCTATCATGTCTCCCCTAGTCCTTCTTTTTCTTAAGCTAAACATACCCAGTTCCTGCAACCGTTCTTCATATGTTTTAGTCTCCAGTCCCCTAATCATCTTTGTTGCTCTTCTCTGCACTCTTTCTAGAGTCTCCACATCTTTTTTACATCGTGGCGACCAGAACTGAATGCAGTATTCCAAGTGTGGCCTTACCAAGGCATTATAAAGTGGTATTAACACTTCACGTGATCTTGATTCTATCACTTTGTTGATGCAGCCTAGGACTGTGTTGGTTTTTCTGGCAGCTGCTGCACACTGCTGGCTCATATTTAAATGGTTGTCCACTAGGACTCTCCAAGATCCCTTTCACAGTTACTACTACTGAGCAAGGTACCACCTATACTGTACCTGTGCATTCCATTTTTGTTGCCTAAATGTAGAACCTTACTCTTTTCACCATTGAATTTCATTTTATTAGATAGTGCCCAATGTTCAGGTTTGTCAAGATCCTTCTGTATCTTAAGCCTATCTTCTGGAGTGTTGGCTATTCCTGCCAGCTTGGTGTCATCTGCAAATTTGATGAGTTCCCCATTTATTCCCTCATCCAAATCAGTGATGAAGATGTTGAAGAGTACTGGGCCTAAAACAGAGCCTTGGGGTACTCCACTGCATACTTCCCTCCATGTAGATGCAGTTCCATTGAGGACTACACGTTGAGTGCGGTTGGTCAGCCAGTTATGAATCCATCTGGTGGTGATGCTGTCTAACCCACTTTTTTCTACTTTATCTAGTAGTAGGTTATGGTCTACCTTATCAAAAGCCTTACCGAAGTCCAAGTAAACTATATCGACGGCATTCCTCTGGTCCACTAATTTTGTCACATTATCAAAGAATGCAATAAGATTAGTCTGGCATGATCTGTTTTTGACAAATCCATGTTGGCTTTTGGCTATTACTTTGTTTGCTTCTAGGTGTTCGCAAATTCGTTGCTTGATTATTTTTTCCAGAATCTTTCCGGGTATTGAGGTCAGGCTGATAGGTCTATCCTCAGTAATCCTCACTTACAGTTTGTATAAGAGTTCATATTATCAATCTAGCATATATAAATGCTTTGTTATCATTATTACCGTATTTATCGGCGTATAACACGCACAGGCGTATAACACGCACCTTCATTTTAAGAGGGAAATTTCAGGAAAAAAATTTAAATTTCAAATAAAGAACTTTGAAGCAAAATAAGGGTAGCTCAGAACTTTTTTTATTAATATTATTACCACTTATAAGGTAAATAATGTAAAAGGACAATAAAAGCAACTATGAACACTGCTGCTTTCACTGATACTATCTTCCACCCTCCCTTCCTCCTTCCCTTCCTTCCTGCCTCCCTTCCAGTTCCCTCCTTCCTCTTTCCTCCTGCCTGCCTGCCTTCTTTCCCTCCTGCTTATCTATGCTTCCTTCCTTCCTTGCACCTCCCTCCCTTCTGCCTGCCTGCCTTCTTTCCTCTTTCCCTATCCTCTTATCCTTCCTTTCTCCCTCCCTCCTTCCCTGCCTCCCTTCCAGTTCCATCCTTCCCTCCTTCCTTTTTTAATTAACTTTTAGTCGGGAGTCCGGGGAGAGGAGAGACGGCTCATCCATTCTCTCCTCCTCTCACCCACACCCCCGCTGTCTAAAGCGCTTCCTTTCGCCCGCCCGAGCTCTTCCGCGGGCGAAAGAAAGCGTTTTAGTCGGGTGTCGGGGAGAGGAGAGACAGCTCATCCATTCTCTCCTCCTCTCACCCACACCCCGCTGAGTAGCGCTCCGCGATCCTTTTCTGTGCGCCTGGCGTTTAGATAGATAGCCGGATGTTTTAAACGCCAGGCGCACAGAAAAGCAGCTGCTTTTGGGGCGAAGCGCTCCGCAATCCTTTTCTGTGCGCCTGGCGTTTAAAACATCTGGCTATCTATCTAAATGCCAGGCGCACAGAAAAGGATCGCGGAGCGCTTCGCCCCAACAGCAGCTGCTTTTCTGTGCACCTGGCATTTAAAACATCCGGCTATCTATCTAAACGTCAGGCGCACAGAAAAGGATCGCGGAGCGCTTCGCCCCAACAGCAGCTGCTTTTCTGTGCGCCTGGCGTTTAAAACATCCGGCTATCTATCTAAACGGCTGCTGTTGGGGCGAAGCGCTCCGCGATCCTTTTCTGTGTGCCTGGCGTTTAGATAGATAGCCGGATGTTTTAAACGCCAGGCGCACAGAAAAGCAGCTGCTTTTGGGGCGAAGCGCTCCGCGATCCTTTTCTGTGTGCCTGGCGTATATCGCCTGGCGTATATCGGCGTATAACACGCATACATCATTTGCCCCCTATTTTTCGGGGGGGGGAAAGTGCGTGTTATACGCCGATAAATACGGTAATCATTTATTTGACTATAGCTATTATTACATTGTACATTGCACTCAAAATTTAACTATATTTAACTAAATTTATTATGACATCATTCTATTATTTTAGCATTGGTAACATTATCTAATAATTTTCAATTCCATGTTTTTCCCCATTATTAGTATCATCAATCTAATATATTTATATACAAATTGATATAATTATTAAACATCCATTAAGCCTAGCTATTATTATATCAACTTAAAGCATATTAAATTTAAAGTAAATTTATATTATGACATTTTATTACATCACCCCTGAAATCATCCAATGATATTATATCTTTCTATTCTATACAGAATTGTTTAACTTTTATAAAAAGGCTTTTCAACATCATCTCCATATCCTCACCTACAATATTGTATAAAATTTCATATTATCAATCCAGTATATATAAATGCTTTGTTATCATTATTAATCATTTATTTAACTATAGCTATTATTACGTTGTACATAGCCCTCAAAATTTAACTACATTTAACTAAAATTTATTGTGACATTTCATTTCACCATCCTGTATCCTTCCAGAGATAGTGTAGTCCAATATCTCTTGCCTATTGTAAAGTCTGTATTCTAAATGTTTTCTTGATACTATTGTAAAGTCTGTATTCTAAATGTTTTCTTGATAAGTCTTATGTGGACTTCTCTTAAGAACTTGTTGTTCATTATAAGAATTCAAAACCCTTTATCTGTTCTGTTTATCAGCTTCACTTTTGTTATCATTAGTGTTTTTGCTGAGATTACTTTCATTATTTCTGACAAATTTTCTCTCCTTTCTTCATCTATTTTCTGACATCCGAAATGAAGATCCGTTCATCAATTTCTCCTTTCCGTATTTCATACCTGTCATTTCCCTCCACTCTCAGTTTGTTGTCAGTGTCAACAATTTTCTTATCACTTTCATAAGTCTCTGTTATTTTTTCAGCTCTGTCCTCAAACTTCATCGCTGCCCCATACTTTTTGATCTCTAATTTCAAATCTCTTTTCAATTCTCTCTGTAATTTTTGAAACTTTTTGAATTTCTAAGAAAATTCTTTGCAAAGTTAATGCCTTTTCTTCTTCACATTGTGCCATTTTCCAGGTTATAAACACTGCCAAAACATCCGAGACTTTTTTGGTCAAACAAATTCAGTGGAGTTTTTCAAATCAAAGCTTTCTCTTTCCTTCAAAGGAACACCTGTATCAACAAAATGTTTTCCACTGTACCTTTCAGTAAACAAAGCTTATAGCTTTATCAGATATTGCCAAGTCTCTAGCCACTAGATGGCAGTGTTACCTCTTTTCAATCTGTTTCTGCTTCTCTGTTCCAGAGGGAAAATAACCCTGTAAAATTACACTGCCTCCCAGCCTTACAAGAGAAGAAGCTTTTAACCCATGAATACCAAAAATGGGGAAAGTATAGAGGAAGAAGGAAGAAAAAGAGACCAGTCCAGTTTAAAAGTAAGAGGCATTTGTAGAGAGTCCATCCATAGAACACAAATAAAATTAAGGTAGAAAAGATAACATGATCGTCTTAGACCAGAGTTGATTCACCACTTGTTTTCATTCTGTCTTCAATTTTATTTTAAATTCCAATTCTTTTGAGTTTTCCCTTCTCTAATAATAAAAAAATTTCTCAACAATTTGACACACTCCTGCACAGCATCTGTTTCAGAGGCTTGTGCCAACCTTCTCCAGCCATTTTGGCTGCTTCTCTTGTAGCTGGCAAAAAGAGCTTTCTCCTGATCAATCAGAGGCTTTGCGGTGCCCCTGAGATCAGCAGGACATGCTCTTCTCTATCACTGTTCCTTCAGAACAGTTTAGGTACAAAAGGACCATCCAGAAACAGAGATATCGACAGCAAACCTGGAGACCCAAGATTACATGTCGTGTCGGTGCAACATCAAGCCCCACCCCTCTAATATCTTCTGTTCGTCCCTTAACTGCTCCATGGCATGTGTCTGCTTTATGTTTTTTCTTATTGACTCTTTTTATTTAGTAATCAGCAACTCTCAGGATATGCCTTTTGCAATTAGCAACTTTCACCCTCACAACTCAGCACACAATTCCTTGGAGTGTATTTTCTCTCTGGGCATACTTTTCTCTTATGTTTTCTGCTGAATCTATGTAGGATTTAAATCAACACAGCAGCTGTAGAACATTATGGGGTTTCAAGCTGACCATAACATCTATGAGTCTGCAAAAATGGCAAGTTGCAAGCGGAGAAAAGAAACAGAAGAGCTGAAACACCATAATTTATATAATATGTATATGAAAGCTATAATTTACGCTCACTGGCCTGGATGCAACTTCCACTGTACTTAAAGTTCTTAGTGTTTCATTGTTACGAACTGTAACTGTTCAGCTGTGGCAAATGTATGTAAACCCACACTTCATCACTGGTTCCCTCCCCCCCCAAAAAAATTGTGACCATAATATGACTAAATTATAGCCCTACACACACACACACACACACACACCTGGGAAACCAAACAATTAACTGTAAAATAGAACATTTTCCCCAGAACTACAATTCAACCCTCATTTTGATGATGTTTCAAAACAACTCAAAACAATCCTTTTCCTTGGGTTTCTCTTGGCACAAAGTTTTAATATTTCAGTTTTCAATGATCTTTTAAATAATGATAGATTATTCACTGTGTAGAGAGAAATGACTGTAATTCCATATATTCATGATTAATACTGTGCTGATTATTACCACTGATATTTATAAACTGACTGGATTCTAACAATCCCCTGAAGTTTTTAAAATGATATTTGGGTATTCAAAATATTGAGCTATGGAAAGATAACCAATGAAACACTGGAAATTCTTATCTAACAATGTCAGGCTTGTTTAATTCCATGATGTTTGCAAATACTTGTTTATTCACTTTGTGTTTATTGCCTTTCTAATCCTTTTTCCAAAATGTGTAAACATGTATAATTTTTTAATTCTTCTATAATTATTAAAAACAGACAAGCAGTTCAAATGAGACTTTGATCAGGTTGACCAGTTGTGTCTCCTGCTTTCTGTTTGTTTTAGCTTTTTGAGCATGTTTCATGGTGGGCAGGTTCTACATGTAATATATATGAGTCATCTGGGATTCTATGACTTCAATGATTAATCAGTAAATTGACTGGTAACCTAACCTAAGAAGAAAACTGTTAGATATTAACATATATCGCTGTAAGTCTCCACTCAGGTCCGCCGCTAGGGCGGGAACTGGGGATCATTCTGATTGGTCGAGAGGCGTACCCGATCCCTATAAAAGGGGAACCCTCAAACCACACACCAAGCTGGATCACTACTACTACTAATAAAGAGCTGTTAAGTCACTTCTTGTCCGGAGTCTGTTCTCTCGTTGCCCGAATCTAACACTGGCGACGAAGGTGGGATCGAGAGACAGATAGGACGAAGACGCTACCATCAGAATCCAAGGATTCGATCCAGCCTAGGGATTCGGCGGAAATTCCGGCAGCCATCTCAGCGCGGCAAATTCAAACGCAGACAAGATGGCGATGCATACTCCTCCAGCTCCATTCGACCCAATCGCTGATCATTGGGAATCCTACATGCTACGTTTCGAGTGTTTTCTCGAGGCAAACGATTACGCAGGAGTACGGGACTCTCGAAAGAAGAACATATTCCTGAGTTACTGCGGCCGAGAAGTTTTCGAAACGGCCAGAGATCTCTCAGAACTGACACCCATACAGGCAGTATCATGGGCGGCGCTACAACAGACGTTGCAAACACATTATGCGCCAAAACCTTCCCGCCACGTTCGCCGCCAGGAATTCAACACGAGGAACCAGAAGGCAGGAGAATCAATCAACCAATATGTTGCAGCGCTCCGGAAAGCGGCAACGCATTGTGAGTTCAGGGATCTGGACGAGCAAATCCTGGCAAGACTCATATGCGGTTTGAGAGACATCTCTCTACAGAAACGGTTGTTGGCCAAGCCCAACTTAAGCCTACAGATTGCACTCGATGAGGCGAGAGCATCTGAATCAGTGGACAGATCATCTGAGACCATACAACGCGGATACAGCGCGATTCAGACTGGAACCAGACACGCCAGAGTACACTATGAGGACACCGATCAAGAGGTCGAGGACGCCGAGATCGAAGACAGCCACCGTATGCGGAGCAGTCACACGAGACCGGTGGGTAAACCCGAATTCCGTTTGCCACCATGTGCAAGTTGCGGAGGGAACCACCCCCGGTCTACCTGTCGGTTCAGAAACGTTGTTTGCTCGCATTGCGACAAACTGGGGCACATCGCACGAGTGTGCCGGAGCGAAGTCCCTGCCTCACAACGGCAGCCTCCGATGTACCGCCAACAGAAGCCCAACCCAGGGGCTTGGCGGAAGAACAAAGGGTGCCCAGAGAGAAATCCAAGGGAGTTTGCCGAGAGAGAATACACACAAAGAGCTGAGAGGGCGTACTACCAGAGAGCCGAGAGAGAGTGTCCCCAGGATACCGATGCCGAGACAGAGTTGACCCAGACAGAACCATTGCGAACCTATCTCACAACGATAGGTCAGGTCCGTACCAAGCGGCCTAAAAAGCTGAAAATCACCGTCCTCCTGGAGGACTCCCCTTGCGAGCTTGAAGTTGACACGGGATCGTCCCTGATGATCATTTCATGGTCCGCCATGAAAAAGGCAATCCCTAGCCTTAAAAAGCGCCAACTGCGTACTCCAGACATCCTGCTACGAGATTACCAGGGGAACAGGGTCCCCATCGTGGGGCAAGGCACGTTTCGGGTACAGTTCAAGGACATCGTAGCCCAGCTGCCTGTGACCGTCGCCAGCGCGCCTTTACAGAGCCTCCTGGGACTGGATTAGTTTGAAGCCCTGGGGCTAGAAGTCACCGGAATCAACGCCGTGGAGAACAGCAGCGCTGAGCAGATTTTTAAGGAGTTCGAGGATGTGTTCAGCCCTGGTCTTGGTAAGTATGTGGGTAAACCAATATCATTCAATCTAGACCCAAACGTGGCACCAATCCGACTCAAACCAGAAGAGTGCCTTTCGCACTCCGTCCCAAAATTGATAAGGAGATAGATAAACTCGTAGAACAGGGGATCCTCAAACCGGTGGATCACGCGCGCTGGGAAACGCCCATAGTGACCCCAGTTAAACCAGATGGGTCAGTCCGCATCTGCGCGGACTATAAATGCACAATTAATGTCGCCCTACAACAAAGTGCGTATCCTGTGCCAGTAGTCCAACACCTATTGCATTCGTTGGGGCCAGGAAAAATATTTGCTAAATTAGACATGGCACAAGCGTACCAGCAGTTGCCAGTGGATAGCGCCACGGTGGAGGCCCAGACTATAGTGACGCATAGGGGTGCTTTCAAATGCAACCGGTTACAATTCGGTGTAAGCATCGCTCCCGGTCTGTTCCACAGCGTCATGGAACGGCTTTTGCAGGGAATACCAGGGGTCGTCCCATATTTTGACGACATCTTGGTGTCAGCTGCAAACGAGGAGCAACTATTTAAAAGGGTTAGAACTGTTTTGGCTAGAATTAGAGAAAAGGGTCTCCGCCTTAAAAAGGAAAAATGCCAAATTAACGTGCCTAGCGTAGAATTCGTGGGATATAGAATTGATGGTTTGGGCATACATCCAACATCAAAGAAAATTAAGGTGATCCAGGATGCCCCCACACCACGAAATCAGACCGAGTTGCAGGCATTCCTTGGACTACTTAACTTCTACAGCATTTTTCTGAGACAGAAAGCTACCGTTGCTGAGCCACTACATCGACTCCTCACCAAGAACGCAAAATGGACATGGGGACGCCCCGAGGCAGCAGCTTTCGCCGCAGTCAAGCGCCTGCTCACAACCGACTCAATACTCGTCCAATACAGCCAGACGCTACCACTGGTATTGACCTGCGATGCATCACCTTTCGGCTTCGGCGCAGTTCTCAGCCACAGAATGCCAAACGGAAACGAAGCGCCCATAGCATTCTACTCAAGGACTCTTTCATCGGCAGAAAGGAACTACAGCCAGATGGACAGGGAAGCGTTAGCCGCTGTGGCAGGAGTCAAACGTTTCCACGAGTATCTCTACGGCTGCAATTTCGAACTCATCACAGACCACAAACCACTGCTTTGTCTTTTGGCAGGAAACTGCCCCACACCAGTCTCACTCTCCCCACGCATGACCAGGTGGACTGTTTTCCTGGCAGCGTACTCCTACAAACTGATACATCGACCTGGCTCCACACTAGGGCACGCAGATGCACTCAGCCATTGCCCACTTCCAGAACTATTAACAGACCCCACTCCCGAGGTACCGGTTTTATTAATTGACTGTTTGGACTCAGGACCTGTTTCTTCTTTGGACGTTGCTAGATTCTCAGCTAAGGACAATGCAATCAGACAAGTACAAACCTGGGTATGGAGGGGGTGGCCAAAGGGAAATGTGGGATCCGAATTCAAACTGTTCTGGTCAAAACGCGATGAACTGTCGGTTTTACAAGGTTGTTTGTTATGGGGGGATCGAGTTGTTATTCCATACGCGTTGCGGAGAAATGTTTTAGAAGCATTACATGTCGGGCATCCGGGGATCGTAAGAATGAAAGCGTTAGCTAGGAGTTACGTTTGGTGGCCAAACATGGACAAAGAGATAGAGGAATGGGTAGCCACTTGTGATCCGTGCCAAGAGTCTAGACCAGCACCCCCTGAAGCGCCCTCCACAGAATGGGACAAACCGAAAGCACCCTGGTCGCGAATACACATTGATTTCGCAGGGCCAATCCAAGGGCAAACGTTTCTAATAGTTGTGGATGCATACTCCAAATGGTTGGAAGTAGTCCTAATACTTCAATCACGGCAGAGGCAGTCATTAAGGTACTACGGTGACTTTTCGCCACTCATGGCCTGCCCGACCTCCTGGTCTCTGATAACAGGCCCCAATTCACGGCCATGCAATTCGAAACATATCTAGCAAGTCAGGGAATTTGGCATGCCCTTGTCGCGCCATTCCACCCGGCCTCGAACGGACAGGCGGAGAGAATGGTGCGATCTGCAAAAGAGGCCCTCGCTAGGATGGGCCCAGGTGATTGGCAAACACGTATTGATCATTACCTACTAATTCAGCATATTACCCCCAGCGCCACGACGGGTAGGAGCCCCGCTGAACTCCTCATGGGCCGCCGTCTACGGTCTCACCTGGACCGACTTCACCCAAATTACTCTGCCACATCGCCCCCAGACTCTACAAGCAAAATTCGGAGTTTTAGCATAGGGGATTCAGTATACGCCCACAACTATGCAGGGGAAACACTGTGGATGCCGGCAAAAGTAATTGGTATCACGGGTCCACGATCATACTTGCTGGAACTAGAAGATGGTAGAAATTGGAAAAGGCACATCGACCAACTCCGGGGTCGCCTGGCACACTCAAACCTGCGATCCGCTAATGAGGACTATATTTCGTCAGAAAGGCAGCAACCCGAGAGCCCAAACACAGAGGATTACAGCACCCTGGAGCCCAGAGTGGAACCAGAGATCAACGACGGATCGGAACAGCATCCGAGCGGGGAAAGCCTTCCAACCCCCGACTGCGAAACGGAACAAGCAGAACAAGCCGATCTCACACCCACTCCAACTCAACCCGAACTCCGACGATCCACCCGGATAAGACAGAAACCAACATACTTAAAGGATTTTGTCACTAACAGGAACACTCCGTCTAAGAAGGGAGGGGTGTTAGATATTAACATATATCACTGTAAGTCTCCACTCAGGTCCGCCACTAGGGCGGGAACTGGGGATCATTCTGATTGGTCGAGAGGCGTACCCGATCCCTATAAAAGGGGAACCCTCAGACCACACACCAAGCTGGATCACTACTACTACTAATAAAGAGCTGTTAAGTCACTTCTTGTCCGGAGTCTGTTCTCTCGTTGCCCGAATCTAACAAAAACCCTAAAGTTATCTTGAAGAGTTCCTTCACCAAAATAAATTACAACCTTCCTGACCTGATTCTCTGTAGATAATACCAGGTCCCCTATTCCTTTACCAGAATGAGCATTAGTCAGAATGAGTATTGGCCCTGCCCAATAAGCCTTTCTATCTCTTTTTAATCTGGTGATGTACAACACTCCATCAAAGCTTCAAGGAAACTTAGTAGTTTCCTTTAATAGTTTGAATGATTTCAGATGATCATAATGGAGAGATGTCCTTCTAATATGACAACACATTAACCACGGGTGCCAAACCCATGGCATCACATTGTCATCATATGATGTTTCACGATGTTTTTCCCATTCGTGAAGCTGGGGTGGGTGTGGTCTACATGTGTAGCACCTGCCCCCCCTGCCCCTCTCCAGCTGCCAGTTTGAACACACCTGCACTAATCCCTTCTCTTTAGAAAGAAGAGAGTGAATTGCCATTGAGCAATTAATATTATTCATTCATTGCATTGAACTCAAGTATTATCTGCTATACCTTTCCTGACTCTGAAAGGCTCTGTTTGATCTTTTTATCTTGAATAGTGTATTCTTCAGATTAAAAATATCCTAGCCCAGCCCATTTTAATATTCTATCTATTCAGTATTTATTCTTAATCATCACAATTCATTACTCCTTAATTATTAATAAAGAATTCAGATGTAGAAGCAAGCTTTGAGATGTATAACATTATATACAGCACACACAATTATCTTTCCCTCCCTGGCCCATTCCCAAAGAAAAAGTTAAAACAACACATTTGCATTCATACGTATTAGCCCTGTGCTGGAGAATCTGCAGCAAAGCTAAATTGATGCCCATCAATAGTGCAGCAGAAAAATCCTTGTGTTAACTTTTTTCAGTCAATATATCTCATCACTGGTTATTCTAGACAATGGTGGTATAAGATCATGAATTAGAAATAAGTCTAGTTGGAAATAGAATTTTCCCCATGACAGCAGTCTTAAGAAATATTAGGATCTTCTTCAGTCCAATTGAGACAATTTCCAGATATATAATAAAGCCCTTAAAACAGTTTTTGCCTTTTTCTCATTATCCTATCATTGCCATTGACAGAAGTAGAAAATCTTTTTTAGTCCAAGAATTGGAATGCTGTTGATAAGCAGCCTATGACTTTTTTTTTTTTATAAATGAAGAGAATTCTTGTCTTGCATTGTGAGGGTTGGAAAGCTGGGTGTTGTTTTGTTTTGCTTTGTTTTGAGGTTAGAGCATCATATTCAGTGACAAGTTGTTTTGTCACATTTGTTTTCTAGTCCTCCTTCGGGAAACAGATCCTCTTGGAATTCAGGGGCTAAATGTGTGACATCACCATGGTTACCAGCTAGCAAGCTGAAAGGAAAGCTGCCTGTTGAACAATAGACATAACAGTACAGCTGCATAATTTCTTCACTAACAATTTGCTAATTTCATTACTTCTCCTCCCAAAGCTGATATTTTGGTACTGAACATGACTCAGAAGTGCTTTAAAGATATGGAGTCTGGTCTGAACAGGAGAGTTACACATGTTTAAATCCCTACTCATGAGACCCATGAGGTGGGAAAATACTGAATATTGCTATACGGTATTTTCCTAGTCTGTCTTTCCAATGCAATGGATTTGAAATTTCAGAATTTTTTGGGACTATATTTTCAGGTGAAGCTAAGTTTCAAACACCAACTTCATTGCTTTTGAGAGCAAATGGAGATATTCTGTAAGAAAAATCTTGCAAATCTAAGCAACAATAAATACTTCATTTTATATCTATCAAATCTACTACTGACTAACTTGCACTTTATGAGAAGGAAGGAAGGAAGGAAGGAAGGAAGGAAGGAAGGAAGGAAGGAAGGAAGGAAGGAAGGAAGGAAGGAAGGAAGGAAGTCTCAAACTTCTCTGATTATTAGGTGGGATTTCCAGAGAAAGCAAGTTAAGTGGTTGGCACTGTCTTCCGGGATATTATTTTTTCATCTCATCTAACTTTCCCAGGTTGTCTAGTTGTCCCCCATGTACCAACAGGACCAAAGTCAAGTGAAGGTTCTACCTCATTTCTGTATGACAAATAATCAAAATATAAATCATATCAAGGAACAAGTTAGTTCCTAGTTAGTTAGGAAGAGAAGGGCATATTTAAAAAACAAACAATATGTTCATGGAAGCAGCATTTATTCTTATGGAGGTCAGACCAAATAAATTGATTAAACTAATCCACAGATTAACATGAAACCACATTAGGCTAATTTGGCCACCAAAGGTTCCATTGTGAACTGAATGCAAATGCAAGATATGTCTTTAAAAGGAACTTATTCCTTTTAACATATTCATGTTAAGATCACAAAGAGGATAAAAAGCCAAAAACTTTGCTTAAGGACCAAAAATAGAGGTAATTCTGTTTTGGGTTTTGTTATCTTTGGTGTAATAGTTAAAATATCAAGCAAGAAACTGGGAAACCATGAGTTCTAGTCTTGCCTTAGACACAAAGCACACTGGGTCAGTCAGTCTCTCTCAGCTTTAGGAAAGAGGCAATAACAAACACTTTTGAAATCTTCCCAAGAAAATTGCAGGAACAACTTCAGGCAGTTGCCAGGAGTCAAGACTAACCCAAAGGCACAAAGACAATTGTGTGTACTTTGGTACAACACATCAATGTTTCTCAACTTCAGCAACTTTAAAATGTATGGCCTTTAACTCCCAGAATTCCGAAGCCAGCACTACATTACATTTAAAAATATATCTCTTTGAGACAAGTTGGATAATGTGCCTGCTCAGTTGTTTTTTTTTCTCTTTCTACCTGCCTAGCCTTGAGTATACAGGTTTGATTGCTTGTATGTGGGTGGGTTTAATTAACCTCCTGTGGTAGTTTTTTTAAAATAAATTATGTAATGTTAAATTCTTGCTCATGATAAGAAAGGTTTAATAAGTTCCTCTTCCATAGTTGATGGAAGGTGTTGAAATGTAAAATTGCCTCCCTTATTTCTCAAAGTCTGAACATCTCATATTTTATCAACTCTATGCTGAGTTGAATCACAAAACAATTATAAAAAATTCTGTTGCATTTAAGACATACTTGGGATATGTGCATTTGATGCTTGAAGAAAGGACTGTGAAAGAGAAAAAGAGTTAGGTGTTCCTCGGGGAACTGTAAGATTGATTTGGTGATGGGCATGCTAATTCCATTATAATTGATGGATGTTTAACCAAATTACAGTTCCATTGTTACAATTCTATACAAAAGTTTTCCCTTCCTTATCCACAGTTTTCTTCTTACTGTAAAATATTGTGTGTGTGTGTGTGTGTGTGTGTGTGTGTGTGTCCCAAGAGAAAGGTGGAATATGTCAAAAATCCTTTTTTCTGGCCCTGCATTAGCAATGCACATCACATCTTCAACACTTTTTTATTTTTTTATATAAGAAAATAAAAAATGCACAAAAATATCAGTTTGGATGCAGAATGTATACAAAGTGATTTTGAATTTTTCAATAAATGATCATTTGCAGATCTCATTCACTGAAAAATTACCAACCTACTAGGTTAAGGTAAAGGTTCCCCTCGCACATATGTGCTAGCCGTTCCCAATTCTAGGGGCAGTGCTCGTCTCAAAGCCGAAGAGCCAGTGCTGTCCAAAGACATCTCCGTGGTCAGGTGGCCAGCATGACTGAATGCCGAAGGCACATGGAACTCTGTTACCTTCCCACCAAAGGTGGTTCCTATTTTTCTACTTGCCTTTTTTAACGTGCTTTTGAACTTCTAGGTTGCCAGAATCTGGGACAAATAAAGGGAGCTCACTCTGTTATGTAGCGCTAGGGATTCAAATTGCTGGATTGCTGATTGACAAGTTCAGCGTCTTAGCCACTGAGTCACTGCGTCCCTAACGTACTAAGTTACTGAAATTAAATAAGATATTTAACTTCAGTTTTTGAACATTTTATGAATGAGGCTTGAAAAGTTGAATAGTCAATGAGGCATAATTGGTCACATTTTGAATCAGACCAGATATTGCATAAATGAACACTCAGTAGGATTTAATTTTTCAATATAAAGAATGAGATGAGAAAGAAATGATAAGTTTAGTTTAGCTTATAAAAGAAGAGGTAGTGGAGAGGTCTCCGGACTCTTGATGTCAGTTTTTGATTCGGTACAGCTTTCAGAACATAAATATATAGCTATACATTACTGCTAATAGGCTTCATCAATGGCTTCACTCCTTAATAGAAATATTTATAATAATAATTAAATGTACAGTATATGTTGCTCGACTGCCAGTGAATCTGGGTGGTTTACAAATTGTTAAAAAATATTTAAAAATAAGGAACAATATAAAAACCATTAAAACAAGGAAAGCAATGGAACAAAGCATAGAAAATAAACCCAGCTAGGGTGACATGATAGCAGTGTTTCACTATCTCAGGGGCTGCCATAAAGAAGAGGGAGTCAAACTATTTTCCAAAGCACCTGAGAGTAGAACAAGAAGCAATGGGTGGAAACAAATCAAGGAGAGAAGCAACTTAGAGCTGAGGAGAAATGTCCTGACAGTTAGAACAATTAATCAGTGAAACAACTTGCCTCCAGAAGTTGTGAAGGATCCAATTCTGGACATTTTTAAGAAGATGTTGGGTACCATTTGTCTGAAGTGGTGTATGGTTTCCTACCTAAGCAACGGGTTGTACTAGGAGACCTTCAAGGTCCCGTCCAACTTTGTTATTCTATATTCTACATGACTATCAGGAAGTGCCATCATTATAAGTGTAAAAACGTTTATAGGTCAGTTTTTCAGTGCTGTTGTAACTTCAAACTGTCACTAAATGAAGTGATGTAAGTCAAGAACTACCAGTAAAGTCACTGCTCTTATGTTTCAATTTTTTTGTTTCTCCTTCCATTGTTGCTTCTGTCTCTTTTATTGTTCCAGGATTTGCTCATCTTTGAGATTGCTCAAAAGATTGCAGATTTTTTTAAAGGACATAATAACATTATAAACCACTCAGCCTATCGGATGCAGGCAATAAAGCAAAGCCAAGGCAGTGCTTTGTTCTCAACCTCAGTTGATGCAAAAAGAGGAAGAAACTTCATCCTTGCCAAATTAAAGATGAGACTAAAGTGATACAACATGTTTGCCTTGGCAACAGGGACATTTCCTTGCCTTCCAAAGGAAACTGAATACATGCCACCACTGATGTTCTGCAATGAAAATGCAGTTACCTCCAAAGGAAGAGATCTCATTTTTTAAAAATCACTTTAATGACTTCTACCAAAATTCCTTCAGCAGGAAATACTTTTCATAGAAATGAAAATGGTGAGAGAAACCTCTCTGTTCCACTTTAAAAGCATCCTCATCTATCTCATGTACATGGTGTTTAAACAGAACAGAACAGAACAGAACAGAATAACAGAGTTGGAAGGGACCTTGGAGCTCAGACAGGAAGACCTATACCATTTCAGACAAATCATTATACAATCTCTTCTTTAAAACTTCCAGTGTTGGAGCATTCACAACTTCTGGAGGCAAGTTGTTCCACTGATTAATTGTTCTATCTGTGAGGAAATTTCTCCTTAATTCTAAATTGATTCTCTCCTTGATTAGTTTCCAACCATTGCTTCTTGCCCTTCCCTCAGGTGCTTTGGAAAATAGCTTGATTCCCTCTTCTTTGTGACAACCCCTGAGATATTAGAGCACTGCTATCATATCTTCCCTAATCCTTCTTTTCATTAAACTAGACATAACCAATTCCAGCAATCATTCTTTATCTGTTTTAGCCTCTAGTCCCCCAATCAACTTTGTCACAGTTCTCTACACTTTTTCTAGAATCTCAATATCTTTTTTACATTGTGGTGACCAAAACTGGATGCATTTCAAGTGTGGTCTTAAGGAATTCTAAAGTGGTACCAACACTTCATGTGATCTTGATTCTATCCTTCTGTTAATGCAGCTTAGATCTGTGTTGGCTTTTTTGGCTGCTGCCACACATTGCTAGCTCATATTTAAGTGATTGTCCACTAGGACTTCAAGATTTCTCTTGCAGTTACTACTATTGAGCCAGATATCACCTATACCGTACCTGTGCATTTGGTTTTTCTTGCCTAACTGTAGAACTTTGCTTTTTCACCATTGAATTTCATTTTGTTATATAGTGCCCAATGTTCAAGTCTGTCAAGATCATTCTGTATCTTAAACCTATTCCTGCCAGCTTGGTGTCGTCTGCAAATTTGATCCCCTTATCCAAATCATTAATGAAGATGTTGAAGAGTACTGGGCCTAAAGCAGAGCCTTGGGGTACTAGATGGTTGGAAATTATGATTGAACTAGCAAATTAAGAGTGAGTGTTCTTTATGACACTTTTGAGTTCCTGAATATAAATCTAGTAATCACTAACCAGCTCATGCACTATTGTGTCATAGTTTCAGAAATATTTCCTTACCTAAATAAGCAGAAATATAAGAGATGGGCAAAAAAAGCAATGGGGATGGTTGTGACTTCCAGCTTCCTACTGGTTTCCTCATTTAGCTCCTTGTGGGAAGTTGGCAGGGAAAATTTCCTTCCTTCCTTCCTTCCTTTTTTCCTTCCTTCCTTCCTTCCTTCCTTCCACATTCTATTCAGTAGCCCATTGGAGGCATCTCAGTTCAAAAATGGTTGCTCTGTGATTCATCATTTCACCCAGCTGATGATAATGAAAACAAGAATTATAGATAAATATCACAAAAACCTTCTATGGTCTTACTACTAATTCTTCAAACTGCAGAATTATTTGCAGGAAGAGAAAACCAGCACAGAAGAACAGTTGCTACCAGATAAATTCCATGATTCCCACAGTGGTGAAATGGGCAGCAATGTAAATCAGATCAAATAAATACATATTTTATGTTTGTAGGATGGATAGAATGCGACTTCATATCAAAGATTTCACAACATAAATAGTTTTGATTTTACCTCTTCATATTTATTACAATAGGGATCTCTTACTAACATGTTTCATCCAGGAAGACAAGAGGACCAAGTATTACAGTGTTTCATCTCTTCTCTTGCCAAGTTGTTCAGAAGTCCTGAACAAAATGTCTGCACAGTTTACCAGCTCATTGTATTTATTGTCTCTCCCCCTCCACTCCAACATTGCAAGATTGTTTTTTCTTCACTTCTAGCCAGTTACTGTATTTGCCATTTTCTTGTGTCCATATACAGTATGCTGAAAAGTATGTCACTATATCCATGCACAGTTTTGTACTCCTGATTAATTCTCTTTCTTCTCCAGAAGGTATTTAGAAGCATAATTGTGTTGCATGCCTTACATTGTATTATCCTGATATTTCCTAGGTACTTTACATTCCCCTTTCTTCTTTCATTGTGCTTGACATTCATCTCTCTGCTTTCGTTGTGCTTGCTTTTGTATTTTGAGTTATCTACTTCTACCATTTTCGCAGCTTCTCTGTGACTATTTCAGAAATTTATATTCATACCTCATTTGTTTATTAAAACTGCTTTTGCAAAGCTAGCCTTTTCCTTATGACTGGAAAACATAATTCATACATATAATAGGAGAATGCATAGAAGCATCGTACATTTTTCAAGAAGGATCCAGAAGCTACCACAGAAGAGTCTTCTGGGCAAATAACCTCCGGAAGAGGATCCCCAACTTAAGGTGACAAAGAGTCCTACCAAGGGGGAGGCCTCAGAGGAGGGAAAGGCTGAAGATGACCCAATGGTTAGTGCACCCATCCGCCCCTTTCAAATAAAATGCAACCTCCATTAGCCAGAAACTAGAGTGGAAGGGGAAGTTGGGGCAATTGTGGACACCAGTTGCACCCGATGCTTAATCAGCATGTCGATTGTGGAGCAACTAGATGTATGTACAAGACACCTAACTCATCCCATTTGGTTCGAGCAAGTGGATGGAACACTGATTGGAGGGGCCCCAGCCACTAAAATTACCAAGTTGGTAAAGTTGATGATAGGGCGCCACTATGAATTCCTCAGATTCATTGTAGGTCCAAGAATGCAGGAACAAATTATATTGGGGCTTGCATGGTTGGACAAGTCAGCGCCTACAATAAAGTGGGAGGACGGCGTTAGAAAATTGATTATCGGCTTTGGGCCGCTACCACTGGTGGAGCCTAAAGGGCACCTAGGAATGATGGAACCTTACAGCCCAGACCATCCAGAACCTGCAGCACCTGCAGCAGACACCAAACCCCCAGGGATCCAATGAGTACCAAAAGACTACTGGGACTTAGTGGAGGTGTTCAGTGAGGAAGATGGCAACTATCTTCCCCCCCCCCCACGGGCCCACAGATTGTGCAATAGACTTCAAACCGTGGGCTAATTTACCAAAGCCAAAAATGTACTCCATGACCCCCCCAAAGTGATGATTGAATTGAGGAATTACATAGACATCAATTTGAAACGGGCTTTATTGAACCAGCGAAATCGAAAGTACAGCCCCAGTGCTCTTCAGAGAAAAGAAAGATGGGGAGAGGGGTTCGTCTCTGTGTTGATCTGCAAGCCTTGAATGTGGTATGTGAAAAGAAGACTTATTCCCTTCCCCTCGTGAAAGATATGTTAAACCACTTGGCAAAGGGCAAGATCTTTACCAAACTGGACTTGACAGAGGCGTATTACTGCATACGGATCAGAGAGGGAGATGAATGGAAGACCATGTTTAACACTCCCCTTGGCAGTTTTCAGTACAAAGTCATGCCATTTGGACTACAAGGAGCACCTGCAGTCTTCATGCAGTATATAAATGAGGTGCTACATGACCACCTGTACCACGGAGTGCTTGTTTATCTAGATGACATCTTGATCTTCTCTGAAACCCTAGAAGAACATGTGAAGCTGGTACAGCAAGTCCTGAAAAACTTTTGGCCGCCAAGCTATACGCAAAGTTGTCAAAGTGTGAGTTTCACAAGACCTCACTAGATTACTTGGGTTATCACATCTCCAACAAGGGGATAGAATAGAACCAGGAAAAGTGAAAGCTGTATTAGACTGGAAACCTCCAAGTATTCGCAGACAACTACAAAGCTTCCTTGGATTTGCAAATTTCTACAGGCAATTCATTCCGACTTTTGCAGAAATTGCCCTTCCATTGACTGAACTATTAAAAACGGGGCCTTCCCCAATGAAGCCAAAAGCAAACCAACCCCTGAAATGGACAATGGACTGTCAAAAAGCTTTTGAGAAATTGAAACGGCTCTTTGCCCAAGAGCCCATACTGCAACACCCTGACCCCGAGTGACCATTCATAATCCAGACAGATGCCAGTGATGTAGCAATAGCTGCAGTGCTACTACAAAAGAATAGAGAGGGCCACCTCTTGCCATGCGCTTACATCTCCAAGAAAGTCACTACTACTGAAAGGAAGTGGGCCATTTGGGAGAAAGAGGCGTTTGCGATCAGGTGGAGTCTGCTCACGTGGAGACATCTCTTGGAAGGGGGGGATATGCAGTTTGAGGTCTGGACTGATCATAAAAACCTTGGAGCTATCCACGCCCATCGAAGATTATCTCCCAAACAAGGTCGCTGGGCACAATACTTCCAAAGGTTCAAATTCAGCATTAACTACATCCCTGCAGGAAAGAACTTGTTAGCGGATGCTTTGTCAAGAAAACCGCAGTACGACAGTAAGAGGGAAGAAGTTGTTCAACCCATCATTTCTTCCTCCCACCAACAGGTGGCCCAGGTCACCACCTGACGCCAAGATAAGCTGATGACAGAGTTCAAAGCAGCACTCCCGGCAGACCTGTGATTCAACAATAACAAGGATATCCTAACCAGATGACTTCTGGTCCCCGAAGGCAATGGACGTGTGCGTCCGCTGCTTGCCTTTTCGGTGGGCTCCCTTGGAGGGGTGCCCTGCCACAGGGTGGCTTGCTGGGACCCCCTGGATTGGCGGCAGCCATGGGGGGGGGGTCTCCAGCTTCGCCCCAGGAGCCGGGAAGCGTGGGGGTGCGTGGCAGCCCTGCGTGTTGCCGCACATCTTCGCCGAGCGGAGCCTGGAAGGAAATAATCAATTTGAAGGCTACAGCTGAAGTGTGGTGAGGTGGGGAGTCTCCCCAAGTCTTTTGCTGATTTACTCATTTGATGAACTGCAGTCTTGTTAAATTCTTGTTTCAATCTCCGGAAGAGTTAAGATTGGAGGGGGGCGGGATTCTACCCCCCTCAGAAAAGCAGCATTTGTAACTTCTCTCCCTCTCAGAGGAGAGAGAGAGAGAACTAAAAACGGACTTTCACTTCCCTTAACAAATGGGAGGATGATTTTTATTACAATTGCAAGAGAGTGGATGGCTGAGTTAATCTTTCTTCAAACCATTTATGAGAACTATGGACTTGTTGTTTCCTGACCTCCTGTAAAGGCTGAGCCAAGATGGCCAACTTCCTCCTTCTTCTTTGACTTCTTTGATTTCATGAATGAGATTCCTCTTTTGGAAGATTTTCTGGCTTTGAGCTATTATCCACCCCAGAGATCTCTAGGACCCTCTTCTATTATACACTTCCCCTGGATTTGGAACATTGGACAATTATTTAGCTAAGAGCTGCTTTGGAAGACTAATATTCCCCTCTGGGTTTGCCTGCCTCATGATCTCTCCCAGTTGTGCTTTTTCACAGATGCCATTTCTTTGCACAGACTTATAACTATCTCTGAGCTTTATGATGGGTCCTAAAAAATTACTGCCTGGCAAGGCTTCTTCGGCCCCAACATCTTCTACGTCTAGTCCAATTACTCAACAGTCACAATTGGGGTCATTTCTACAATCTAAAGCCCCCAAAGAGAGTTCAAAGGACTTATCCATTCACCAGATGCTTCAATCTCTCTTAAAGGGATAGGATGAATTGAAAAAACAACTGACAGACTTAAATGATCAGCTCAGAGAAACGCAACAACAAGCCACACAAAATAAACAGAGAATAGGTGTACTGGGGGAGGGTGCGGTTGGGATGAGGGAGGAGGTTAGGACAATCCAAAGGGGGAACGTAGAATTTGAAAACCATATGATAAAAATGGAATTCAAAAGGATGTCTTTTTTCCTTAGGTTTCAAAATTTGCCTGAAACTGAGAAGGAGATTATGACCACAATATTAGCAGAATACATTAACAGAGACAAACAACAGCTCTGGTGGGATATTGACCTGATTTATAGGATTAACTCGGCATATGCTAGAACACACAACGTTCCAAGGGAAGTCCATGTTAAATTTCTTAGAAAGACCACAAGAGATGAGGTCCTAGGTGCTCAGAGGGTGGGACCACTAAAATATAAAGACAGAGAAATAACCATTCTTAAACAGATCCCAAAGAAAGTAAGAGATAAGAGGAAGAAATATTCCTCTTTAGCAATATATATATATATATGTTGATTTTCTGGGAGGGCAGCAGAATTAGAATCAACAGAATAATGGAAGCGGAGGCTTTCATTAAAAAACATAGTGCCCTATGTGCTTTTTTAAACGAAACAGGGGATGGTACACAAGATATAAAGGAGGGAGGGGCCGAGGCTCTGCCAGAAGACGGGGGGAGCATCCAACACTGAGAAGACTCGGGTCACAAAAATGAATTGAAACATTATTGCAATTGTTGTTATAATGTAATTAATGGAAGTGACATAAAAAATGATTGAATATATTGATGATTTAATGTAAAACCAAAACTGCCAATATCTACTCAAATGTTGATGCATTTTCCTACCTTTTTTTGTAAAAGTTACGAGACTTGGGGGGACTACCTTCCCCTGCATGATGTAGCTGTCAAAATTTTCTATACCCTTTCTTTACCCTTTTTCCTTTAAAAATTTGTAAAAACCAATAAAAAATTTCAAAAAAAGAAAGGATATCCTAATGATGAGCTGTGGTTTAGCCTGGAAAGGGTCCAAACTGTATGTCCCTGTGGAGTTGAGGCTGGAAGTCCTACAGCGAAGCCATGATGCAAAATTAGGTGGCCACTTTGGAGCTAAAAACACTCCATCTTGCCAGGCATCAATTTTGGTGGCCAAGGATGAAATCGGAGGTAGAAGATTATGTAAAAAGTTGTGCTACTTGCATAACAATGAAAATACAACCGGGGAAGCCCCCTGGACTACTGCAATGAGTGGCGAGCCCTAGCCGACATGGGAAGAGATCGCAATGGAGTTCATCATCAAACTCCCAGACAGCAGTGGAAATAGAGTAATCTGGACAGTTATTGATTTGTTTTCCAAGCAGGCGCATTTCATTGCTTGCTCAGGGCTGCCATCCACAAAGAAATTAGTGAAAATGTTTGTGAAACACATTTATCGCCTGCACGGGGTGCCCAAGATGATCATTTCAGACCGCGGAGTTCAGTTCACTGCCAAGTTCTGGAGAGAATTCCTAAAATCCATCAGATCCACACAAGGACTCAGCTCAGCGTTTTATCCCAGCACGAACGGTGCAGCGGAGAAGGCCAATGCGATGATGGAACAATACATCCGGTGTTATGTGGGCTATCAGCAAGACAACTGGTTGGACTTACTACCTTTCGCCGAAGTGGCGTATAACAAGGCGATCCACAGCAGCATTGGATTAACACCTTTCCAGATTTGTTCCCATGCCTGAACTTCCTAGAGAACCTCCCTCCTCCATGTCCCTGAATGAATGGATAGACACACTAAAGGAAGGATGGGAAAATATGAAAAAGGCTCTAGCAGATGCAGCAGAAGCCTACAAGAATCAAGCTGATAAACACCGCTCGCTCCAAACTCCCTTCCTTGTGGGGGACAAAGTCTTTGTATCTACCAAATACATACGATTAAGAATGCCTAGTAAGAAATTGGACCCAAAATTCCTAGGTCCATTTCCAATAGAAAAGATAATTAACCCAGTTACAGTTCGACTCAGTCTACCCAGAATTCTAAGAAAAATTTACCCAGTATTTCATTGTAGCTTGTTGAAACCAGTAATTGAGTCCAGCATAAGACCGTCCACCCAAGCTCCCCCTCCTCCTGTAGTGGTAGAAGGGAAACACATTATGAAGTGAAAAAAATATTAGACTCGAGGTTATATAGGTGTTGCTTACAGTATTTAGTACATTGGAAGGGGTACCCTTTATCCGAAGCCACTTGGGTGAAAAGTTGGGTCCTAAAGGTGGATAGGTTAAAAAAACAATTCCATGAGAAGTTTTCGGATAAGCCAAAGGGTGGTTAATTTTGTTATGTTAACTTTTATGTTATTCTCTTTTCAGGAAACATTTTTCTTCTGAGAAGAGGCCACCCATAGTTACGTTCCTTTTAGGATCTTTGGCCTGCCACACTTTATTTTATTTACTTTATTTTATTTCACTGTGCTGTTTCATTAGTGTAGTAGTTGGGAGGGGGGAATAGAAAGGAGTAGAATGGTGGAATGTGTTGTTGTCATTCTTTTCTAGAAACCAAGGTCATCTTTTCTCTCAGCACCTTGACATCTGACCGGAACCAGCGGGGTGGAGATGCGAGCATGGAAGAAGAAGATTGGACCATGTGATGGATTTATGGGTATGGGCATAAGATCATGAACTTTCAACTGGTGGAATCCCAGGAATCTCTTCAGAATTGGGATTCCACAGATGTGGTAAGATGTCTGACTTATTAAATTGGAACTTTAAAGAAAGTTTTGCCTTGGACTCTGATTTAATTCTGCATGATACTTGGAACGCTGACATCCAGAACAGCATAGTACCAATCCCTGAGGCCAGGACAGGTTATTTCGAAATATTTTAGAAATATATTTGTTAGATTGGCTAATACTGTAATAGCCAAGGGCTTCATTGATCAAATGGTTGAGATATTAATGGATGAGTCAAATAACAGTAACATCATAAAGCAAATTGCCTGCTGTATCCAAGGATGACAGATAATAGGTCTAATACGCCAGCATTTTCTTCCCCTACCACCTTACAGCAGGCTGTAAAGAACCTGGATCTCCAACTTTCTTTCTTCAGTATAATTTTATGGACTGTAAAGCTTTATTTTGCATGATTGGATGTTTAGATTAGAAATTCTTCTGCCTGTGGAAGTTGGCTTGCTGGAAGAGAGCTATTCTGTTCCCAATAACAGATTAATGTTCTGTTCCACACATTAATTATGAAGATAAATTTATTGCAGCATGCAAATTGTACATTAAACAAGATCTACATTTATTCTCAATCTTCTACCAGCCTTCTAGAGGAAGCTTAGCACCTTCACACTTACACAACAATTTAAATTTAAACTGAAGGACAAAGACCTGTTCCAAACAGAGAAAAACAATTTCATTCCAAAACAGTAGTTTTACTAAAAAAAAATTGAATACAGCAGAATCCAACTGAAAATCAATCCTTGTAGAAGCTAAAATAAAAATAAAACATAATTTAAAACTACACTGAAAAATAAAATAAAGAAAAAGAAATTAGATATTGTTTCTTGGCTTTTATTGTTGAATACACTGTTTTATTCTCAGTGTCAACTCTGAGTCGAACCTGATTGAAGCCAACTTGTGCCACTTCACAGTTGCCACGAACTATTGGGGGGGGGGGGGAGAATGAGATGGAAATAGCTAAACTTTCTCGAGACAAAATAAAGAGCTCTCCTGTGGGAACCAAGGTCGTCCCAACAGGTGGCAGTAGGAGGAGGAGCAGAAGTGATCGAGGGAACCCGCCAACTAATTGGATTAGACAATGTGACCTATGATGCCTGGGAATGAAAAGTTTTGCTCTTTAAATTACATGGTAACCACAAAAAACTTTTAGAGTTGGTTTTCACTGGCTGTACCAATAAGATGTGTCCAATAAACATGTTGTTTGAGGAATGTTCCTGCCTTTGAGTTCTGATTTGTTTGGATGCATTACTTGGAATGTGACCCTTGTATTGTAAACCAACTAACCACAGAGAGGTTAGTTTTAAGATGCGTGACTATACAAATGTTTTAAAGAAACAAACAAGTTTATGTTCCACCAAAACAAAAATTCCCAGAAGGAAGAAAGATTGAGTGGAGTTATGCAAATTTTGTGGGAAAACAACAATGAAAATTATAACAATTGCAACTTTACTGTTTACTCAAAACTTTACTTAACACAATTCTTCTCATTTGTGTTCCAGGGATGGAAGAGAGACATTTTCAAGAAGTTATAAGATAAACAAAACCAAACAAACAAAAACCTGCTTATAAATAAAAAAGGGTGTTTAAATTCAGCGGGATCTGAATAAGGTAAAATGGAAGCTTCTATCTTCAATACTTTTTATTTGTGCTTTCACAGTGTGAATGAAATAAATTAACTATTTTATTTTCTATTAATTTTATTACTTAGTGTTTGCTACTGAAGATAAAAACAATAGATCAATCAACTTGGCTACCCCCATATTTCTGTATACGCATGGAATGGAATATCACTGGTCATTTGAGGGGGTGACTTTTATTAGAACCTGGTTGGAGAATTCATGATCTTACTTGACCTTTTTATCAGGGTTTTATCAGGGTTTGCTATCAACTTCGTGGGTTTCCAACTATTGCAAAATAGGCAGGTGAGGCCATGGCTAAGAGTGGCCCTTTCCCAGCTTCAACTAGTATGACAGTTGTGGCCCTTCCTGGTAACAGTAACTCATGCCCTTATCACCACCATAATAGACCACTGCATGCACTCTACCTGGAGCTACTTTTGAAGAGTATTCAGAAACTACAATTGATGCAGAATGCAGAATGAAGGAGTTGAAGACAAATAACATGTATCTTTCAGTCATGACTTTGACTTAACTACTAAGTACCTCGAGGGCTATGTTCTCCATGTAGATCTGTGCTGTCTACTACATTCATCTGATGGCAGAGCTGTGTGCTGCACATCTCTAAATATGCTATTTATCATCTTGTTTGGTATCTGTGGTTACAGGCTTGCTTTTTAATAATATATTACTGCAGGAAAAGCCAAACAGCTAGAAGAATTCCAAAACAAAATATGGCTACTTTTTGAATAATATAATTTTAGATGGGAGACTAGGAGAAAAAACTTAATTTTGGCTAATACTTTCCCCTTATCCCTGTACTTTTTATCCATATACTTTGTGTGCTGGGATATTATGCTTTTGTCTGGAGGACATGTAAGCAACAAAATAACAAGAAGAACAAGTCTCCAGCAAAAATTGAGAGACAGAAGATAAAAGTTCAGTAGATATACCTATAGTGTCAGTTACACATTGAAATTTCTTCTTCTAAACAAAAATGCAGAAGTCTGAAGTCCTGCATGTAAGAAATTATACACTTGGGAACTGCTTGGTTAGATTTCTTCTACACAGGTATAGGTGGGTGTCAGTGACGTGCGGTGAGGGTTATGGCTGGGGAGGCTGGTGATGTCATCAGGAAGGCGGGGAATGGGACCACGTGTGCAGCACACATGGTCCCATTCTCCGCCTTCCTGAGTGAACATTAAGGGGACCGCGGAGTGCACTGCTCAGTGTAGCATTGCTTCCTCCACCAGCGCCAGTCCCTTCCCCCCCCACTCCTTCAAGGTCTCCCACCAACCCAAAGCCCGATCCCCGCCCACCCTTGCTGCCCCTTTCATTGCTTTCCCGCCCGCCTCTAAGGCGCGCCAAAGCCTCCTTCGTCCCCCCCCAGCGCGCGCCCTTTTAATTTCCCGCGACACCCCCCCCCCATTTCGGGAAAGCTTTCCCAATTGCCTGGGGGGTGAGGGGGGCGGCTCCTCTCATCCCACTCCCTCCGTCCCTGCCTCTCTCCTCAGCCCCAAAGCTCCGTCCGCACGACTCACTTCCAAGGCGGTGGCTGGAGAGGCGCGCAAGAACGGCGAGCGGTTTCCCACCAAAGCGGCGTTGTGCGTGCAAGAAGGAAAAGTCCGCAGCGAAGCCCTTGTCGCCCCGAGCTCTTGTTTGCACTTCCGCCCCTTTTTCTTCGCTTCATCCCGCTCCGGCTCTGGAAGGGCCGGCGAGGTTGGCTCCAGCCGAGAGCAACAGGGAGGAGAGGAGGGGGTAGCTGCGGGCTACCTTCCGGCCCTGGCGTGCGTGCCTCGCTCTTGTCGGAGCCTCAGCCGCCCGCAGCTTTGACTGAGAACCGCAACTCCGCCCGCCTCGCCAAACCAATTTCGAAATCATTGTTTATTCCAAATGCGCACGAAAAGCATGCGCGATCAATGGAAAAGAGCGCTAGGTAGCTGGAAAAGACAGCTGGGTAGATGCATGTTTGCGTGCCTTTGTCCTCCGGCAGCGCCGACATTTCTGCCTCCGCCCTCCACAGCTCCCAGGCGCGCTCGCTCTTTCGTCCAGCCGGACTGGCTCAGCGCCATTCTGGCTACCTCCGTCCGGGTTCATGCGGGAGCTGCGGAGGGCAGAGGCAGAAATGTCGGCGCTGCCGGAGGACAAAGGCACGCAAACACGAATCTACCCAGCTGTCTTTTCCAGCTACCTAGCGCTCTTTTCCACCGATCGCGCATGTTGTGCGCGCAAGAAGGAAAAGTCCGCGGTGAAGCCCTTGTTGCCCCGAGCCCTTGTCGCCTCTCCTCTCCCCGGACACCCGACTAAAACGCTTTCTTTCGCCCGTGGAAGAGCTCGGGCGGGCAAAAGGAAGCGCTTTAGACAGCGGGGTGTGTGTGAGAGGAGGAGAGAATGGCTGAATAGTCTCTCCTGTGCCCGGACTCCCAACTAAAATGCTTTCTTTCGCTCACGGATGAGCTCGGGCGGGCAAAAGGAAGCGCTTTAGACAGCGGGGTGTGTGCGAGAGGAGGAGAGAATGGCTGAATAGTCTCTCCTGTGCCCAGACTCCCGACTAAAACGCTTTCTTTCGCTCGCAGCAGAGCTCAGAGCTTTAGAGGCTTTTTTAAATAGGCAGTCATTCACGGTGAGCTAGCTAACCTCACTTCAGCACTCTCTTTTTCCTGTTTACATTTTTTTTCCTTTTCATGATTGACAGTGGTGAGGCTTCGCCTCCCTTGCCTCCCCTGACCGCACGTCACTGGTGGGTGTAATAAGAAATAACTTCTGGTATTCTGTGCAACCTATATTTTTGAAAAACTTGAGAGCTGAATTCCTTGAGGGCAGAAAATGCAGGAGAACATTTGACAGTTCAGAAAATTCACACTACTAGACCTTGTGTTGTTCTATAAAATCTAATTCTGCACTTTAAAAATATATGGTGAGAGAAAAGCAGTAAACATCAAGGTAGATTCTCCAGCAAATATAAGCAGATATTAACACACTACAATAAAAAAAGACAAGCTAATGTTTATACTTCTTTAGCCAGAAATGATACATAGAGTTGGCCTAGACCCAATATCATCTTTTGACCAATTGATTTGGTGATCAGTTGTATGCCATCATAGTTGGGGTACAATTATGAATTCAAATTCAAAACTGTATGTTTGTTGGACAAACAATGCATAAATTTTCCCCCTGTAACAATCCAAAATTTCCTCTTTTCAAAAGTAATATTCCCCTAAGATACTGAATCTACCAAACCACTCAGGCTCCCACCATTTCATAAATGTTTACATACAGAACTTTGTTTATAAAGTTGCAAAGAAAATATCTTTAAAATAAGAGGTGCCATCCTTTGGAGATCACACAGTGATCAGTAGTGCAGATTAGGCATGGTGATACTTGCTTAATTCTGTGCAAGATTTTGCCATAATGAGCCTCATAATTCTATTTTATATGCAAAAAAATACTTCCTAATCTAATTAGAAGCCTGGATTCAGCAATCTAATTGATGAGGTCTATAAAAGTGCCAGACTGAATTTTCTCCCATCGTTGTTAACCCCAGGTTTTGTGCTAGCATATCACATATTTATGATGGAAATATCTCAGATAACTTGGGCTTGTCAAAGAAGGCAATCCAACATCGGAATGAAGAAGTTCAGAGCACCAGTTCAGTATCTATTATTTTTTCTGATCCATTACTGTCTTTAGCAGCAATTGGGATGAGTGGTCTATGCATTATTGCAATGTAAACCTTTTAAATTTTTGTAAGCCACTCAAAGTCATTGTGTGTGAGTTGGGCAGCCATATAAATTTGTTAAATAAATAAATAAATAGATAGATAGATAGATAGATAGATAGATAGATAGATAGATAGATAAATAAATAAATAAATAAATAAATAAATAAATAAATAAATGAATAAATAAATAAATAAATGGCTGGTAACATTATATCATCAAACACATTTTTTATACAAAAGCTAGATGCTGCTAATATCACTTTCCCCCCCCAGTTGGAGTCTTTCTAGTCTAATGGCTTTTATATGAAATATGTATTCAAGTAATTATGAGATATTGCCTCCCTAAATAAATGTATGCACTATTATCTGGATTGGACTTCTAGAATGGATGGGTTTTGTTTTGTTGGTTGGTTTTGCAAAACATCTAAAGCACAGTATTTCTAGGCCTGAAGACAATGAGGAGTGAAAGAAGGGGTTTGTTTTGCTTCATTCATGATTTGAGAGAGAACAGAAAGATTGAGCACAAGAACACCAGCTAGAAAAGTTCATGGGGGAGGAATCTCCAATCAAATAAACCCCCACTACAATTTTATAGTAACATCATTGAGATAAAGTGTTAAATGCTGAGGCCTACTGTTTCATTCCTGTCTAACCTGTAGAGTAATAAACAGTCTCAAAAGAGAGGTCCTAAACTAGCCCTTCCCAATCTCACACCTAGAGGGGTGAGAGAGTATGAGTGTGAATGTGGGTACGAATTTTAATCTATCCATCTACCTTTCATTTCCTTTTTCCTCTGTCATTATCAAATGCCTGGGAAGGGAGAGAAATTACCCCATAGAATTCGCCCTTGTGTCTCTGGGGACTTAGTAGCAGGCTGTTTAAAATGAATCAGGCAAGGGTTAGGGTTAGGATAGGGCCGTGATGGCGAACCTATGGCACACGTGCCACAAGTGGCACACAGAGCCATTTCTCCTGGCACGCGGAGCCATCACCAGTTCCTCTTCTGGGTTCGGGTGCAGCAGCCAGCTGGTCTTGACACGCATTGATGTGCCAGAAAGCAGAAGTGGGGCCACCCAGTGCGCATGCGCACGCTAGAAACGTGATCTTTTTGTTTCCAGGGTGCACATGCGTGTCGGCCATTTGGTGATCTGGCTCCTGGCACGCATGCACACCAAAAACCAGCAACAGAAAGAGCAATGGCCGCGCGTGCCAAAAGACAGAGAGGGGTTCCTGGCCATCGCTTCTTAGTAGAGCTGTGGCTGGGGCTTCCCTCCCTCGCCCGCCTGAGTGAGCTACTTGCATAGAAGCAACCGGGCAGCCACCGTCTGGAAGCAGCAGCGCAACAGTCGCCGTTACCAGGGGCGAAGGGGTGGCGGTGGCGAGAACGGGCGACCGCCACCCCTTTGTCTCTTCCCCAACAGCGGCTGTTGTGCTTCCACTTCCAGCTGGGATGCTGGCGGAGGAGCTGCTGGCGGGGAGGCGAGCTACCCGCATCAAGACGCCGCAGAGGGTCTGGCAGAATATATCCCGGCTGGAAGCAGCAGCGCTCCGAACCGCGGATCCTCATCAGAGCTGCAGGCTGGAGCTCTGAAGAAGTCTGCTAAGGCGGGGGGAGGGAGGGAGGCCTGGGACCGCCCGTCCTTGCCATTGCTACTTCTTTGCTGTTGTGCTGCTTCTTCCAGCCGGGATATATTCTGCCAGACCCTCAGTGGTGTCTTTATGCGGGTAGCTCACCTCTCCACCACCACCCCTTCGCCCCTGGTAACAGCAACTGTTGTGCTGCTGCTTCCAGCCGGGACGCTGGATGAGCTGCTGGCAGGGAGACAAGCTACCCGCATAAAGACAGGGTCTGGCAGAATAAAGGGTCTGGCAGAATATATCCCGGCTGGAAGTAGCAGCGCTCCAGACTGCAGATCCTCATCAGAGCTGCAGGCTGGAGCTCTGAAGAAGTCTGCTCAGGTGGGGGGGAAGGACTGCTGGGACTGCCCATCCTTGCCATTGCTACTCCTTTGCTGTTGCGCTGCTTCTTCCAGCCAAGATATATTCTGCCAGACCCTCGGTGGTGTCTTTATGCGGGTAGCTCACCTCTCTGCCAGCAGCTCCTCCCCCAGCATCCCGGCTGGAAGCAGAAGCGCAACAGCCGCTGTTGGGGAGAGGATGATGGGGCGGTGGTCACCCATTCCCTCCACCGCCACCCCTTCGCCCCTGGTAACAGCAACTGTTGAGCTGCTGCTTCCAGCCGGGATGCTGGATGAGCTGCTGGCAGGGAGGTGAGCTATCTGCATAAAGACGCCATCAAGGGTCTGGCAGATGTAGCAGTGCTCCGGACTGCAGATCTTCATTAGAGCCGCGGGATAGAGCCATGCAAGCAGCCCGCTCATGTGGGGAGGGAGGGAAACCCTTGCCCATGCTTGCCACCGCTGCCTCCCTCACCCCCAGCGGCTGTCACAGTGCTGCTTCTGGCTGGGATACTGGAGCAGCCAGAAGGAGAAGCTGCCGTGGGGGAGGTGGGCGGGGCAGACACCGATTGCAAATGCTTCTGCCCCAGTGCAGTCCGAGAGACAGCAAAGAGCCTCGGGAGGGTGGAGGAGGCTGTTTTCACCCTCCTCAAACTCCTTGCCGAGCCTGGGGAGGGTGAAAAATGGATCTATTGCAGGCCAAAAGGGAGGGGTCACACGCATGCGCAGGGTGTGTTTGCGCGCATGCGCAATGGGGGGGTGCACGCATAGCATTATGGGTATGGCACACGCCTGCATACGACCCCCTTGCGCTTTCCCCTCTTTTGGCATGGGAGCCCAAAAAGGTTCGCCTTCGCTGGGTTAGGGTATAACCTCTGGGGATTCATCTCCTTGAACTCAGTACCAGAAAGTGGATTAAACCCCCAACGCAACAAAGCTCGCTCGTCTTGCCTGCAAATATGCTAAAGATCATGCAAAATTACTTTTCAAATATTTTCATTCTGCCCTAGGCAGCGTTTTTTTTTTCTCAGGAAAAAAAATAAAGATCAAGCAATGCCTCCCATCCTCTTTTTTCGTTCTGAAAACAACAGCAGCAGCCACAGGAGAATTCTTACACTGATGGCCTAGTTGCTATTTTTATCTCCTGGAAAAAAAAATTAACAAAGACCTCATTCAAATTCCAACCAAGCATATCGAGGGCTTTACTATATCTAATGACCAGACAGCCAAGGAGGCAACATGTGGACAACGAAGAAGTGGGTCTAAACAATAGAGGGGGGGGGATCAGTAGAAATGAACCTCTGTTATTACCACATTCACTATTAAATACTTTTCCAAACTAAAAAGAAGTTCTTCTGCATTTGTTAATCATCATCATCTTGCCTTAACAAAGAAAATATATTGCAACGCTAGAAGGATTTCGCATGTACAGTAGTTTGACCTGATCACATTGATGATGGTGGTGCTTGCACTTCAGGCAGAGAAAGTGATTTTTATATGCATGTATTACATGCCTACATATGGTGGATCATGGAGAAAACTACGGAGTTCCGGGAAAACATCTACTTCTGCTTCATTGAATATGCTGAAGCCTTTGATTGTATGGATCACAACAAATTGTGGCAAGTTCTTAAAGAGATGGGAATACCAGATCATCTTATTTGTCTCTTGAGAGACCTATATGCGGGTCAAGAAGCAACAGGGAGAACTGGACATGGAACCACTGGTTGGTCAAAATTGAGAAAGGAGCTTGGCAAGGCTGAATACTGTCACCCTGCCTATTTAACTTATATGCAGAGCACATCATGAGAAAGGTGGGGCTAGATGAATCACAAACTGGCATTAAGATTGCTGGAAGAAATATCAACAATCTCAGATATGCAGATGATACCACTCATAAGTGGAAGAAAGTGAAGAGGAACTAAAGAGCCTCTTGATGCGGGTAAAGGAGGAGAGTGCAAAAATTGGCTTGAAACTCAACATTAAGAAAGCTCAGATCATTGCATCTGGCCCTCTCAATTCCTGGCAAATAGATGGGGAAGAAATGGAGGTAGTGACAGAATTTATTTTCCTGGGCTCCAAGATCACCGCAGATGGGGACTGCAGCCAAGAAATTAAAAGACACTTGCTCATGGTGAGGAAACATGGTACATCTAGACAGCATACTAAAAAGAAGAGACATCACTCTGCCAACTAAAATGTGTATAGTCAGGGTTATGGTTTTTCCAGTAGCAATGTATGGTTGCGAAGGTTGGACCATAAGAAAGGATGAGCACCAAAGAATTGAGGCTTTTGAACTATGGTGCTGGAGAAGATTTCTTTGAGTCCCTTGGACTGCAAGGCGATCAAACCGAGAGGAGATAAACCCTGACTGCTCTTTAGAAGGCCAGATCCTGAAGATGAAACTCAAAAACTCAAATCCTTTGGCCACCCAAGGAAAAGGAAGGACTCAATGGAGAAGAGCCTAATGCTGAGAACGATTGAGGACAAAAGAAGAAGGGAACGACAGAGAATGAGGTGGGGGAATGAGTCACCGAAGCAGTAGGTGTGAGCTTAAATGGACTCCAGAGTATGGTAGAGGAGAAGGCCTGGAGGAACGTTGTCCACGGGGTTGTGATGGGTCAGACATGACTTTGCCACTAACAACAACATTACATGCCTGTATTTACCATCTGCATGTGTATTCTGAAGAATGATAGAAGTAGGCAATGGCTACTGGGGGAATATGTTGCTGTTATGTGGAGATTTTTTTTAACCTTTTTAATCACCTCTGAAATCTAATTTATCTTCTGTATCTGGTGGGTAGCTTGCAGCGGAATGTGTAACCTTCAATGTTGTGTATCTTCAGCCTTGAAAAGTGCTAAAAATTCTGAGTTACTCTGCATCCTCTGAAAATAGA
The DNA here is from genome assembly GCF_964273705.1 of Natrix helvetica. Taxonomy (NCBI): domain Eukaryota; kingdom Metazoa; phylum Chordata; class Lepidosauria; order Squamata; family Natricidae; genus Natrix; species Natrix helvetica. The sequence goes on from NC_138552.1 coordinate 243,906,596, forward strand.
CAGTGAATTGTCAGCTACCAGTCATGTCTTCTGGGGAAATGAAACTGTTAAGGCATAATGATGTAAAGGTTCTTGCAGTTCAATCAAACCCTCAACAGCCATTTCACAGAAGAAAGTTTTCCTCAAGACACAGGAATCTTAAAAACTCAGAAATTTGGCATCTTATTATGTAATCCTATAAAATGATACCATAATAATCCATTATATATTAAATACATTTGCCTAAATTTAACTATGCACTAAGTCTCATCTCTGCCTGGATACCTAATAACTTAACAATTTTTATTTCCAAAACTGAACATTATATGATAGTAGTAATAGCCAATCAGAAGACATCAAGTCATAGAGTAATTCAAATTTCATCTATCTGACATGTTAGCCATTACATTAATTGATTGATCAATACTTTATTGATTCCACATCATTCCATACCATTATGGCAGTAAAGTATTGAGTAAACAGATCTACATTTGTCCTGGCAATATGCTGGCGATAAAGGATATATTAGTGATAATCCATACATCCGTTGAGTGTTTCTTTAGTAATATTTTTGAAGAGCATGTGTTCTTAGCAACCACATAGATAAATCTTCTCCAGTATAATCTGTCTCCCTTCTTCCAATGGTGCACCATTGCAAATATAATTAAATTCATCAACCTTGTTACTAGTTATACTTATTCACCTTTCTTTCACCTTTCCTAGCAAACTAAATTTCTCAAGAGAGCTGAGTCTTCACATAATGTGTCCAAAATATGATAATTTGAGCCTGGTCATTTGTGAGAAATCTGGTTTAATTTGTTTTATGATCCATTGCTTTGCTTTCTTGGATGTCTGCAGTGCATCCAGGATCTTCCCCAACACTAAAGTTCTAATGGGTCAATATTATTTATATTCCATTTTTCAAATCAACTTTGACAATATTCCCCACACTTAATCATTAGCCAATTTTAGGTTTCTTTATAATTACCACACATGCACATACAATGCACTGAGCAATGAGAGAATTTGACTGATTTTCTACCCTGGAATGCTTTTTTGTTCCAGGCAATCTCACAATTAACACATTGATACAAATAATCCTGATCCAGAAAAATCCCAATTCTAATCCTATTTTGTCATTTTCATCTGGAGATTTACTAGCCCAAGTTATGTTTAAATTCTATCTGGCATAGAAAACGTTCTCTAAATCATATTTTTACTTCTTTGAGGAAGCATCACTTTGACACTATATATTTGATGCAATGAATTTGTTTCCTTATTTGTCAAGCAAGCAAGCATATATCTCTCTCTCCCTCTCCCCCCTCTCTGCATCTGTCTCTCTGCATCTCTCTCTCTCTGTGTCATCTATCATCTGCCTATCTATCTATCTATCTATCTATCTATCTATCTATCTATCTATCTATCTATCTATCTATCTATCTATCATCAGGAGCTCACCAAAATTAAGACCCTTACTATTTCATAATCAGAAACATTGACAGCATTGTGGAACTGCCTTATGTAAGGATTGAGTTGTGCTTAGGAGCATCAACCTAGAGGCTGAACTGTTGATATAGGAGACACCAATGTACTTATGTTATCACTCCAGTCAGTAAAGAATATCGGTTTAAAATTTGGATAACAACAATATAATGCTGTAGAGTGACTTGTCAAGAGACTTGCATTTCAACTCTTTAGAGATTAGACATAGGTCATAGGTTACTCATGTCCTGGACATGTGTTACCTTAAAGATGATTGTGTTTAGTTCATGCTCTGATAAATGTACATAACATTTAGTTACCTTGATGTTTGCATTTCATTACATTTTGTGTTGGGAGCAAAGTCCTTTTCCTGAATCACCATCTGTTCTGGCTGGGGGAATAAAATGTCCCTTTGTCAGCCCTTGAGGCCATCTTTTTCTTTGGATCTTCAGGGCTGCCACATTTAGTGCTGTGGGAAACTGGGAGTGGGTATTCCAGGGAGTTGCAGGAGTTATCTATCCATAATAACATTCCTTTCTCTATGAGCCAAGGACATTCGGCCTGCACCTGGAGTGGCGTGACTGGGAGGCATCTCCAGTTGGGATGGTGCATTGATTGGACCATGTGATGGACACGTGGGTGCAGGGAAGGGACTTAAACTTTCTTTTGGGTGAGGAAAACCTGGAAGCTTTCATATTTGGGCTTCCCCAGATGTGCCAATATGACATCTTTAATAAAATGAAACTTTGAGGAACTTCTAGTCTTGGAGACTTCTTGTGTTGGGGGTGTTACTTGGAACCCTGACACCTTTTCAGTCCCAGGTATGGAACAAACACTTCCTGCCAATAAACATGGATGAATTTTGCCTCTGAGATCTAGCAAAAGGGATTTTTATAGGGAGTAAGCCATTTCTGTAAATTGCAACCATTTTTTCCCAATCTGAATAGGGAGATGCATTTATTAAATTCTCTATGCAGTGGGCTGTGTTTTTAATAATCCAGAACCATACACTTGCAATTCATTCTTATTATAGTTTTGCTGAAAAGATTATCTTCAGCACCACTTATTCAGACAATGTAGTTTTCCTTCTATTTTCCTCCTCCTAAACTAAATAGGTACCTCTAGGAGAATATTAATTCTTCTAGTTCAAATATATGGACATTACTTGTAGTTCCCTCTGAGATTCAAATAGCAGGAGGTTTTAAAAATACCATTATTGGAGGACTGAATCTAACTCTCCCCACCCCAAAATTGATATAAAAGAGAATCAAGACACATCGAGGTCATTCAGGGCAATATACACATTTAAAACGGGCGGAGCTTCAATTGTGTGATCATAGCCACCATTTTGATTTTTAAAATCTGTATCTCCTACAGATACCCCTGAGAGCATCATTCATTCTCATTAACTGGATGCTATACATTGGTTCAATTTTTGCAATGCGCAAGGGTCAAAATAAATGCAGAACAAAGAGGAGGAAGAAAACAAAATAAATATATCACAATGTTAATAATTGTAACATTATTAAACGATAGTAGTGATTTTCTGCTTGAATTGAGATATAAAAACAGCATTCTTTTTAAATTTCTAATTATCTTACAATGTTTTGTTCTCTCAAATGTTGCATGTCTGCTTACCCTTTTCATTATATGTGCCTTTTTTCTTCAAACGTTTGTTCTTCAAATTGCCATAATTCATCCTGACATTTTGTAATGATCCATTTGCAGGCATATGCTCCTCCCATTTTAAGATGTTCAAACAATGAAATAGTAATTTTTCACTTTCTTTTACTACATTTAAAAATAACGACTACTGGTTTAATCACTGCTTTTATTTTCTTTTAAAAATGCATTGGTCATTTTAAAAAATCCCATCAGCATGTCAAATATGCAAGTTCAGCAAGGAGAGATAAAAGAGCATTTTTTGTTTAAAGGTGATTTTTTTTATTATTCTGTTAAGAGTTGAACACAACATAGAAAAAGAATTCTACTGTGTAAAGATTCCATCGGGTTTAAGGAAAAGGCATTATATTTCATTATTGATGCTAGTAAATACTAAAACTACAAAGTTTTCTCTAAGAATAATACACTTAAAGTCATTCTGTGCAGTATGTTGGGTTCTGTTTCTTTTAAATAAAAATGAATCTGGTGCATCAAGCTACTAAATAAGGCTGCAAATTCAAGATTATTAGGAAATTAGTTTCTCTGTGCATAAGATTACACTGTGCAATCTCAGGTCAACCCATTTCCTGTAATATCCGCCCCCCTCATTCTCTTGATTGCCTGGGCAGACAGCATGTAGGAGAAAGCGGAGAAGTTACTTTTCCACATTGTCCCTTTGCTCAGGATGAAAAGAATGTGATAATTACTTTGAGCTTCTCACTTACCTTTCACTTTATCTGGGACCAAGTAGGAAGCCTTTCTCATATCTCCTCTAAGATGTACCATAGTCTTTTATTTTACCTTATCACAGAATACATGTTATTCCAAAACAGACCTTGGGCTTACTTGCAACTATATTATAAAACGTCTGGAATAAAATTAGTCAAAATGAAAAATCAAACATGTCATACATAAGCATGAATAAATACTGTAGCAAAGATGAAAATGTAGCCTGTGGATAATAGAAAGGAATAAATGCAATCAAATGCATTACAGAGAATACAGCAAAGCAAGAATAATTCCATTAAATAATTATTCATTTTTCTGTTGGACGGTCGTTAGGTTATATCATTGCTCTTGTTACCACTTATCTGTTAAGATGGAGTAGGGAAATTTTAAAAGCTTACACATTTTCTTCAGCAAAGATGTGATGCTGATTTCAATTAATTTTATTTAATTGGGGGTGGTGTCAAAAGTATCAAAATTCATCAAAATTGTCACATAGATTAGATTAGTTATACAGACTATGAGAATTTTTGATTTTTTTTCTCTTGATTTGTAAATACGGCAGCCACTAATTAATTTAATTCTGAAAGTGGCTCCCAAGAAAATAGCACTGTGGTGATTGCTTATATTTGAGAATACATTATTTATTTTGGGGCATAGAATCATGACTCCACCAGGCATATCATGTTGACTGAAAATTTATTGGAACTACAGAGTACAGTACAGTTGTGATAATGAAACTCACCTTCTTGATGAAAAGAAGTGGAACAAGAAATTCAGATGTCGAGTTGAATACTTCTCCTAATCTTTCATCATCACATATCAAATTTTATAAAGCAAATAAGTTATATTTTCTCCTACCCTTTGGAGTTTCTTGCCTCCAGAGTGAGGTTGACTCCAACCCTCCTGGCTTTCCACATGAGTTTAAAGACTCTGCCCGTTGATTGAGGCTCCAAGGGAGGGGCTTCACATTGGAGGTGGTTGATAAATTAATAACAGATCCCACCTGCCCCCTTGCTCATCCTACTTCTTCCCTCCCCATCTTTTAGCTAAGGCTGTGTATTGTATTTCGTACATCTGTATTTTTGTAGTATACTATTTATATAGTTTTACTTTTTAAATATTGTAAGCCACCCAAATTACCCTGTGAAAAGATGGATGGCCAATAAATGTCATAAATAAATACACAAACATATGTAAAATGCCAGCTCTTTGTCCCAAGAAATTTAAAGTTAGCTCTGATGCATATAAACAACAATAAGGCAAGGAGGATATGACTATGTGAAATGTAAACAAATATGTTCCTATGCATATAGATTCCATTATAGTTGGGAATGAGGTTAAAGTATTTGATTTAGCAAAGCTACTTCATGAAAACAGAAAATTATGAAAGATATGATCCCAAAACACAGTAACATAAAACATTCATTAAAAAAAATAAAAGAGTGAACGGACTCACTAGTTTTGAGTCTGGAAATAGAGGGGAAAATAAAATCTTAAGAGATATGCAATAGTTGGTTACTAATTATTTTACTGCCTTTCAAAAAGTCAGAAGATACTACACATGAGCAGATGCTATAGGATAGGGACTCTAAATTTTCACTTATTGTTTTTTTTAAAAAAAACATCCAAAAATGAATTTCAGACTTTACTTCATAGAGGATGTTTTAAGAGTTCAGGAAATTCTGTTCAAAGAAATGAGATGCTTAAATATATGAGATGGCACATTATCAGCAGTAACCAAAAAAGAAATATATTTCAATATGTTTCCAATTAAGACACTGTAAATAATCAGATGAGATTTCATTTGTTAGGCATGAAAGTTATATCTGAATTCTGGAGTTAAATAAAAATGTCAAATACTTCATAATCTATTTGGACACAGTAGCCTTTGCATCACTTTCATTTTTAATAGTTTAATCAAATATTGTTTAATAAATCATGCTTAATAAAACATATTCCAAATGAAACATGTAACTACAAATTTATTAATCAATATAAAGATTATATTAATATATTTTTGCAGCCCATAGTTGCTTAAGTCAAGGATACTAATTTAACTCACTTGTTTTTCCAAAAAGAAAAAAGAAAAAGAAAGAACAGATATTATTCTTATTTTGATTTAATTAATGGTTGCACTTATACATTGAAATTGTAGCTTGCTGAGGGTCTATTTAATTGGGTAGCCTATGAAATCCATTAAATAAAAATTTAAAAATACATCACTTATATATCATGTCTCTTATTTAATACCTATGAAAATATCTGGATTAAACGATAGATGAACCTCCTTGAAAAAATGATTCTCATAACTGAGAAGACTCTCTTCTGCATTATTATTTACATTTCATGAAAATCTTTAACAATGATTTTAGCTCCTGGACAATTCAGTATTGCAAGAGACAACAGGAGTTGACAGCTCCTGAATTATTTAAATAATTAATCCAGATAGTGAAAAATTACAATCATGACTTCTATGGTTTAATTTTAAACCATCTTCCTATAAAGGGGAATGCTTGTAACTCAGGAGTGAAGTGAGGAATAATTGGTGCTCTCTGAGCTTGGCTGCACTGACGATGTTACTAATAAAGGATAATATTTTGTAGCTCAGGGTTGATATGAGAAGTCCTTGGTGCTCCCTGAGCTTGCTTGTTTTCTTGCAGATGTTTCATTACCCAAACTAGGTAACATCATCGGTGCTAATGCTGCCTGGACTAGCACTAATGATGTTACCTAGTTTGGGTAATGAAACATCTGCAAGAAAACAAGCAAGCTCAGGGAGCACCAAGGACTTCTCATATCAACCCTGAGCTACAAATATTATCCTTTATTAGTAACATCATCAGTGCAGCCAAGCTCAGAGAGCACCAAGTATTCCTCACTGGTTATATTACCAAATTTGGGTAATGAAAGAAAACAAAGACACTCAGACATCATCTTCCTATCAATCTTAGCAAATGCAGCTTCTGTTTATGCAAGCTTAAATGTCTGAAATGTCACTTATCTAGAAAATGGTAGTGTTTATTCCAAAGAAACTGCAAACTGTGCAATCTCACTTGATAAAAGAGCCATGGCGGCACGGTAATTAGAATGCAGTATATTGCAACCTAACTCTGCCTACCACCAGAAGTTTGATCCTGAGTGGCTCAAGGTTGATTCAGCCTTCCATCCTTCCGAGCTGGGTAAAATGAGGACACAGCTTGTTGGGGACAAGATGCTGACTCTGTAAACCACTTAGAAAGGGCCGTAAAGTACCATGTAGCTGTATATAAGTGCTAAATGATATTGTTATGACCTACGTCTGGGGTGTCAAACTCGATTTCATTAAGGGCCGCATCAGGATTGTTTTTGACTTCAGGGGCCCGAGTGGGCATGGCTTGAGTGGGCATGACCAGCTCAACATCCTGCAACCCTTTGCCAGGGAAAAAGGAGCCCAGGAGGGTGGCTCTCCCTGGCTCTGTTTTCGCTGCAGTAGGCCATCACAGCCAAAAACAGAGCTTTGTTTTTGTTGGTAGAGTCACCACAGACCAGTCCTTCGCTGTTACCAGGATGGCCTCATTTATTTATTTATTTATTATTTATTTATTTATTTATTATTTATTTATTATTTATTTATTTATTATTTATTTATTTATTTATTTATTTATTTATTTATTTATTTATTTATTTATTTATTTATTTATTTATTTATTTATTTATTTATTTATTTATTTATTTATTTATTTATTTATTTATTTATTTATTTATTTATTTATTTATTTATTTATTTATTTATTTGGATTTATAAACCGCCCCCTCTCCCAAAAAGGGACTCGGGGCCATATCTAAGCACCCTGCAGCCCAGATCCAGCCCACGGGCCTTAAGTTTGACACCCCTGATCTAAGCACTAAAAATTGCCATCACAAATCTTCAACCCTGCTCCAATAACTTTGTTTTTTTTTTTATTGAAAAGTTTTACACAAAACAAAAAAAAAATTTAAACATTTTCTCCCTCCCCTCCCCCTCCCCCCACCCACCCCCCCCCCGTTTCCCCACCCTAACCCTCCCTAACCCAACCCCTGACTTCCCAGATAGAGACAGAAGCACAGTTACCAGCAAATCTGAAAAACAAATATCCCAATAATAATATGCATATATCAGAATAAGAACAGGATAATACAAAAAAGACAAAAAAGGAAAAAAAAAACATCATAACCTCCTTTCCAAAACCATTACTACATATTTATGAAACATTTCTCAACCAAATCCCATAGACACTTCCTTTGAACCGTACCTTAATTTTACAAAATCAATCCAGGGATACCAATCTATAATATACTTATCGTAAGAGTGATCTTTTAGATATACAGAAATTTTATCCATTTCGGCAAGATTTGCTACCTTAAGTATCCATTCTTCTATAGAGCATAATTCTGCTTTCTTCCAATATTGTGCTACCAGCAGTCTAGCTGCTGTAATCATAGGAGACGTCTAGAGAGCAGGTGGAGGTCCTCACGCTCCGAATCTGACCGAACACAGGTAAGAGCCTATTTGCGGACTTACCTGGTGGCAATAAGAGCGGCCAAACGTAGACATTGTGCTGCTCTTATTGCGTCCGCGGATAACCGCCCTGCCGCCCTGTTTAGGGTGACTCGCTCCCTTTTATCGCAGAGGGCGCGGGAGACACCCTTACAGGGTAGAGCAGAGGAGTTTGGGGAATATCTTCAGGACAAAATCGATCAGATCCGGAGCAGGTGGACCTCCGTCAGTGGACCAGACGAGCCGCCAACAGCGAGTCTTGAGAGACCATTCTGGGAGGAGTTTGACTCTGTTGCCCCCGAGGATTTAGACAGGTTGCGTGGACAGCTGTGACCCACCACTTGTTTAACGGACCCGTGCCCCTCCTGGCTGGTACTGGCAGCCTGGGAGGTGACACGAGGCTGGCTCCTGGGCCTGGTGAGCGCCTCACTGGGTGAGGGATACTTACCAACCGCCTTGAAAGAGGCGGTGGTGAGACCCTTGCTCAAGAGGCCTTCGCTCGACCCAATGGAGCTAGCTAACTATCGTCCAGTCTCCAACCTCCCCTTCTTGGCGAAGGTTGTCGAGAATGTGGTGGCGCAGCAGTTCCCGCGACACCTAGACGAATCCGACTATCTAGACCCACGCCAGTCCGGCTTCCGACCCGGGCACAGCACTGAGACAGCCTTGGTCGCGTTGGTCGATGATCTCTGGAGGGCCAGAGATAGGGGTTGCTCCTCTATCCTGGTCCTATTAGACCTCTCGGCGGCTTTTGATACCATCGACCATGGTATCCTATTGCGCCGGTTGGAGGGGATGGGAGTCGGAGGCACCGTTTTGCGGTGGTTCGGCTCCTACCTCTCCGACCGGAAGCAATGTGTGTTGACAGGGGGACAGAGGTCGTCCCTGAGGCCACTCACTTGTGGGGTGCCACAGGGGTCGGTCCTCTCGCCTCTCCTGTTCAACGCATATGTGAAGCCGCTGGGTGAGATCATCCGTGGTTTTGGGGTTGAGTACCATCTCTACGCTGATGATACTCAGCTGTATATTTCAACCCCAAACCACCCCAACGAGGCTGTCGAAGTGATGTCCCGGTGTTTGGAAGCCGTCGGGGTCTGGATGGGGGACAACAGACTCAAACTCAACCCCTCCAAGACCGAGTGGCTGTGGTTACCGGCACCTCGGTTCAGCCAGCTGACTCCATCGCTGGCCATAGGGGGCGAACAATTGTCCCCTGTGGAGTGGGCGCGCAATTTGGGTGTCCTCCTTGATGCCCGGCTGTCAATGGAGGACCATGTGGCAGCCGTGGCAAGGGGGGCATTCCACCAGGTTCGCCTGGTGCGCCAATTGCGCCCCCTACTGGACCGGAGTGCCCTGCGCACGGTCACTCATGCGCTGGTGACATCTCGCCTGGACTACTGCAATGCCCTCTACATGGGGCTTCCCTTGGGACGCATCCGGAGACTGCAGCTAGTTCAGAACGCAGCCGCGCGGGTTATTATGGGAAGTACATGTTACTCCCACGTAACACCTCTCCTGCGCGAGCTGCACTGGCTACCTGTGGCCTTTCGGGTGCGTTTCAAGGTATTGATCACCATCTTTAAAGCGCTCCATGGCAGAGGACCTAGTTATCTGCAGGATCGCATCCTACCACACACGTCCCTGCGACCTATCCGCTCACACAGGGAGGGGCTCCTCCTGGTGCCGTCTGCTAGGCAATGCCAGCGGGCGACACCTAGGAGTAGATCCTTCTCTGTGATGGGCCCAACCCTCTGGAATGACCTCCCCCCAGACATTCGAACTACCACCGACCTCCGTTCCTTCCGGCAAAAGTTAAAGACTCACCTATTTCAATCAGCTGGCCTGGCACTTTCTTAGTTTCACCTCCCGGGGATTTATTCATTTTAATTGGGTTTGGGGTTTTAATAAGCTTTTAATGTACTATATTTATTATTCTATTACAGTCTTATAACCTCCTTCACCTACGTATTTAATTATTTAACTGTTTTGTGTATGTATTTTATAATGCATTTTAGTGACTGTACACCGCCCCGAGTCCTTTCCGGGAGAGGGGGCGGTCTATAAATGTGAATAATAAAATAAAAATAAATAAAATAAATATACAATATTAATTTAGTTTCAGCAACAGTGCAGTCAGGTACTATGCCCAATAGAAAAAATTGGGGAGCAAATTTAATTTTTCTTTTAAGAATCTTCTTCTGCATTATCCACCATATTTTAATCCATAAAGCCTTAACTTTCATAAATCTACAGGCAAATTACATCATTTTTATGCTGTTTCAAATAATAGAAAACCTTTCTTCTTTTTTGTGGGGAATTGAGTCCATTAACATTCCAGGTCCGCAGCCTGACCATCGTCAAGCTTAGTTTGAAGCTTCTGAAGCATAGCCCTCATATCAGTAGGAAATCTCTTAGGCCTTGCTCCTCCCACGGCTTCAGATTGTGTAGATACATCAACAGAGATACACGAAGTTTACTGTATAGTCTTCTCCATTTTCTTTGCCGTTGCTCTAGTAATTCTCTGTTCTTTAAATTCCAATCCCAAGCCTACTGCTTCTTCCAGTCTCTCCACAAGCTGTTTATCAACTGACGCAAGTGCCGAGGCTGCTATCTCTATTGGCTCCTGCTGAATAGGCTGGGTCTTTTCCGATTCCAATCCTGGCTCGTCAGCATTCAGAACCTTGGAATAAAAATCTCTGGCCTTCTGAGTAGAATCCAATCGATATCTTTTCCCAGAGTAAATCAAAGTAACGCCAATTGGCAACTCCCATCTAAATTGCAGGTTACGTTTCTTCAGCTTATCCATCAAAAATTTAAACTCTTTGCGCAGCCTAAGCATTTTCAATGGTATTTCTTTCAAAACTTTCACCTCCTGATCTCGCACAGTACATCTCTGATGATATGCAGCCTGTACAATCTCATTACGCAGGTATCTCCTTTCCAGATGAACCACCACATCTCTTGGCAAGTTTCGCTGTCTTGCATACCAGGAGTTAACTCTGTAGGCTTTCTCAATCTGTTGGAGAATCTCTTTTGGATCCACTTGTAGAAGGGGGGCAAAAGCCTCCGCGCAAATCACCCTCAAATCTTCTCCTTTCCCGCTGTCTTTATCCTCTGGCAAACCCCTTACCCGCAGAACAGCGTCTAACTGCTTGTACTGGAATAGCAACTGCTCAAGCTCAATTCTATCCGCCCTCTCTTCCAACTTGTCTGCCCGGTATTCCAATTTTCCAACATCCTTCTGAGTCTCTTTAACCGCATCATCCAGGAATTCCAAATTTACAACCAGTCCAGAAAGGGCAGAAACTACATCTTTTCTAATATCTTGATTAGCCCGAGCTGCCTGATCCCTCATCTCTTCCATAGTTTGGTTCATTTGATCCATTTGGTCCTGTTGGCTTCTCATTTGTTGTTTCAAATCCAACATATTTTTCTCCATATCACCAAACTTAATGTTCAAAGTCTCCAATATTTCTTTATTGGTAATTACTGCAGGTGGTGGATTTTGGGATTGAGATTGAGGTTGTGCCAACAAGGACAGCTGAGATTGTTGTAAAGGAGAGGAGGTGCCCTTGGGCTTGATACCTCTCTGTGCAGCCATAACTTGCCAAGGCATTTTTTTCCCCTCTTTTTCAATTCCAACCACCAGATGGCACTGTTGTATAAGGTTTCAGTAAGAGTCAATTAAGGAGAACAAGCAGAGAAAGAAAAGTAGCCATTTTAAAAGGAAAAAGTTCTCCGTTTTTTTTTCCCCAAAGTGAAAGTCTTTGTTATAAACCTGTAGAATAATAAGAGAAAGCAGAAAAAAAAACCCAAAAATACTTGCAGCCACCGCTTCAGTCTCAGTCTGACCGTTACAATTCAGCACCAATCAACAATGTAAACGGAGACGTGCCTTCCAGAGCTTGCCCTGCAAAGCAGGGGGATCCAGCTGTTGGAGCTTCCTCTCGGGCCACCTGGGGAGCACCGCTTCTACCTCCAGGAATTCCTTCCTGGAGGGTCCAAACGGGCTCAACCCAGCCCGAAAAAGCTCTCCTCCGCCTCTTTGCCCGAGGCAGAGGATTTTCGCCCCTGGGGATTGCCGATGTCCGCGATTCCCGGCAAAACAATCAGCTGTAGATCGGACGCTCTAAAGGGAACGTCCATTGCCCTGGTGGCATCCGCCGGAAGTCCTCCAATAACTTTGTTTATGTACCTGATCCTTATAAGTAAAGGTTGTGTTAAATGGTGCATATTCATTGCTTTTCCTCTTCCTTTTGCAGGATTTGGAAATGAAGCCACTTGATCTCAGGTTTGAATAAAAATAGATAAATTATTACATTTCTCAGATTAACCATTCAGAAAAAATAATTTTAAAAAATCTGTAGACAAAGGTTTAGGCGCTTTAACATTAACTGGAATAAATCTAATTTATTTTCGTTTAGTTGGATGTTGCACCAGAATGGTCTGCACAGATGGGATTTATGGGCTGTATTAATTGTATTAAATATTTATGGATTTATATTTCAAGAGATATTTCAACTTTTATCCCAATTAATATATATATACTGCACTGGAACAATCTCCAAATCTCAGAATCATTTTTTTCCTGTCAAAAACTAAAGGAACAGTTTAAAATGTCTGCAACAAAATAGGAATCAAGAACTGAAAACTCCAGTTCTTTTTAACCATGCTTAAAGAATATTTTGTTTATGATGATTTAAAAGTGAAATTAATCTTCCAATGATTGTGGGTTTTTTTTCTATCTAATGGACAACATCTAGAATGTTTATAAAGAATGGACTAATAATTATTGTAAGGAATTTGACAGGACTTTCACCCATATATTATGATCATGATGTTCCTTACATGCTTCTGTAAATAAGAACATTTATGTTGGAGAACTGATAAAACTCTGGTTTTTAAAGACATGCATGTTGTATGGAATTATGGTATATTTTATATAATCAGAAGAAGGACACGTTTTTCATGCTGTAGCAATAGCAAAAATAATAATCCTAAAGAGATGAAAAAAAACTGTAATTCCAGATATAAAGGATTGGATTATTATATTTCTCCCTTTGAGAATTTTTTTGAATATGAATGGTTAATCTTAAAGATTTACTTTATCTTTTTAAAGACTTACAGGATTAAAATTACAATTTGGGATATAAAATAAAATTACCAGGTTTTTGTTTGTTTGGATTTTCTTGCATAAAGTTGTTTCCTTTTGTTTATGTTTATTTGTGTTTGAATCCATAAAATATTTGATAGGGCCTTTAAAAAAATAAAGGAAAAGGGGGGGGGGTCTGATACAATACTTGACTGAATGGGAAAAACATTATAATTTTTCTTCCATTAGCATTCCGCTCTAACTTCGCAATATTGCTAGCCATAGTACTGAATCTCTGCATTAGTGCTGTCCAAGGTACTGAACCTATTTCGCTGTTTCTGCACCTGTCAGACGCCTTGCATTTTCTTGTTTGAGCTGTTGATCTACTTCAATTATGAAATTATGATGAAACAAAAAAATAATCCTGCCTAGTAAGTGATATAAGGAGGTGAAGGTTTTGCTCTGAGGTACAGCATTTTATTATTGTTAGATTTGAGGAAATCTACCCCTTCTGATTGGAGCCATTACAGTGCGTATATATATTCTCTCTCTCTCTCTCTCTCTCTCTCTCTCTCTCTCTCTCTCTCTCTCTCTCTCTCTCTCTCTCTCTCTCTCTCTCTCTCTCTCTCTCTCTCTCTCCCTCCCTCCCTCCCTCCCTCCCTCCCTCCCTCCCCCTCCCTCCCTCCCTCTCTCTCTCTCTCTCTTTCTCCCTCTCTCCCTCCCTCCCCCCTCCCTCCCTCCCCCCTCCCTCCCCCCTCTCTCTCACATATAGAAGGAGATACAATTTGGAACAAAAAATGCAGTGGAAGGAAAATCCTTGAATTATTAGCTTTTTTTTTCAAAGCCTAGACTTCCATTTTAAATGCTAGATAAATTGAGCTGTTAGCTTTTAAATCTGTTGTATTCAGGGGTTTGAATCCAGTGTCCTCATATCCTGCAGGTAACACTGATCTTTAGGCATTCTGTACAGAAAGTGCAATGAGAAAAGGAGAGAAGAGATATTTTTTTATACTGGTAAGACATGGTCCTAGTTTAGGAAGATACTGGTGCACATATGGTTATGTGGATTAAGTTTTATCCTAGTAGACATTCAAGCCTAATGTCTAAATACTGCAGGGATAGTGGTGTCATTTCAGTGATGTCAGAATAGATTGCAATTTAATAGGAACACACATTTAGTAAGCATTTCACTCTATTAATATCTGTAAGGAGCTAATTATTTTCTTTAATGTAAAATTATCAATGCAAGTTATGCATCTATTTTTTTCATACAGATGGTTATGATTTGTATGCCTTTAAAAAGTAATTATGATTCAGTAACTTTACATTATTTATAGAGATTATGGAGCCCTGCTAATTATATCTTGATTGAGACTACAAGGTTTACCAAAAGAGAAGTACAAACACAACAACATTCATCCTAGCTGATTCAAGGAATTTATTAGACATAATTAGATTTCGCAAACAAATTGGATAACATTTGCTTCAGCTAGATAAGATGACAAATAACTTGTCTAATTAATATCCGTAGAGGATTCTTAATATGAAATGATTGGATCATTGCACAGGAAGAAGGGGACTTTGTATGACAACTCTGTATAAGTTGGTTATAAAGTTCTGGAATACACAACTATATTTTTGTTTATGCCATGAAAGTTCATTTCTTTCACCTTTGATGCAGCTGTGTACATTTAGAAATTGTTGTGAGACTGCTGACATGAACACATTTATATATTTCTATTCACTTCCAGAGCTGCTAAATACATTAAGTATATTTGAAATTTCACGCATATTGGTGATTGCATACAGCAAGTCAAAGTAAGGGGCACTGCATACTGTGTAAGCCTTTTCCTTGGAAATAAACATGCTCAAAGGAGCAAAAGCCTTAGTAAAATTGATGAAAGTAGCAATCATAACACTAGTTCTGTCCCATTCAGGAGTAGGACAAAATCAGAACTTAACATGCTATAATAAAAGAACCTGGCAGGTCTCAGGAAGTCCTTATTTCTTGTTCAAGACACAACTGCCTTCATTTTGAATCAACTTTAATAGTCTTTCTTTTGTAGTAAAATAATCCCTTGAATTATATTCCATGTTTGATAAATCTGGAGTTCTTCACAGATAGATTCCATATATAATTTAACATCATACTCCAAGTTTGAAGGTGTAAACCTTTCTCTTCCCAGCATCACCACAACAAAGTTAATAATATTAACTCAAACAGGAACATTATAGAAAAAGCCAAACTGCATATGTTAATGTCTTTCATTAATAAACCTTTCTATCACAATGAAGTTGCCACCTATCCCTTTGAAATAGCCCATAATTTTGTTTATAGGAAATTCTAATTCCAAACACTGAGTTCCTGCAACTGGTTAGCATGATTCTTAACTTTACTTTTCAACTCTGCATTAAAAAATAGTTTAGCTAGTAAGAGGAGAACATCTATTTATAGACAGAGGTAACCAGGACTTTTGCAAAGGAAATACAGAAACTCAGGCAAAACAACAATGATAAATTAGTATTGATTGCAAGCAAATCAAAAACAGTACACTCTGCAAACCAATCACTGTTCAGCTTCCAATAACTTTTCTGAATCAAAATTGAGCAGCCAAAACATACTTTAACGGAATATATTGCCATTCACCAGTTTGAAACAATTCAAATTCTCCCTGCTGCATGACAAAGTTTTCAAATAATTGGTTAAGATTAGCTGATTGCTATTGTTAACTCCAGAAAAAAGATTTATCTACCATTTACAAATTTTGATTATCCCAAAGAATCAACTTTTTAAGGGAGTAATGATCAAATTTAAGTTTTCTTCCTCAAATCCTTGAAATATATTTTGCAGTCTTTTAGGTTTGAAAGACAACAGAATGTTGACTGAAACAGGAATCAAGTATTATAAAATAAGCCACAATAAGTCTACATTGCCTGAATAGAGGCTAGCAGGGTAGCAATTGTGCAAAACCCACAAGGGGAAACTTGATGTTGTGGTATGGAAGAAGATAACCTGTTATTTGAAAAATGATTAATTTTCCACCTGGGAACACTTCCACCACTTTAATGTTAGACAGCATAATGCCTGTTGGACTTTCCATTAGCTTCAAGGAATGAACAAATACCGGTAGGTATGGAACTGTTCAATTAAAATAACAGAAAATTATAAAGCTCATGAAAAGTCTGAGCTTGTTGGAAGATTCTCTTACTCTGAATCTCTATCTTGTTCATTCATTTCCTCCAATGACCGATGTTGGAGCTTGGTTAAACTAGTAGTGGAGGATTTGTATGAGGATTGAGTGTGATGGTTGTGATTTGCTTGTAATCAGTACTAATTTATTGTTGCTGAATACCTATGTCTTTGTGTTTTCTTTGCAGAATCCCTGATTATCTCTCCCTAGAAGATAGGTGCTCTTCTCATGCCAGCTAAGAGAAAGCTGTTAGTCTGGTAATTAGTGTCTGTAAAAACCCTCTAATTTGGAGCTAAATTCTGGTTTAATTCCAAGCTCCTGCCAAACTATCAAAAGGTCTCATTCTAACTGTGTCTATAATCGTTTTTGAGATAAATCACTTAAGAAATAGGAATAAAAGAGGATGAAGCTGGAAATCTGGAAAAGGTCAAAAGCTTTATACAATGACAGTATCATAGCCAGTGAAGTTAATTTGAGGAGCAATTGTTGCTAATTGGAAATAAACTACTTACTCAAGCAGGAGCTTTTAAAATATAAATTAGCAGGGGGTGGGGGGATACCCAGATCCTTTCTCTAAGGCTTAGAACTCATGAAAAAAAATCTCAAGAATTGGAACCTGACAATAGTATTCAAAGCTGTTCTTTGAAATAATAGAATACTTTATTTTTATAAGAATAATTTGTTATAAATTATTATATTTCAATTTCTTGCTATCATTAGCATTCACAAGAACAAAAGGAGAAATTTTCTTGGTCTTTGGATAGAATAGTATGGTATAAAATAGAATATTTTATGAAGGCAATATAATGAAAGGATTTTTCCAAATCACATTTCTTGGGTGTTCATAGATTTATCTGGAAGGAACTGTCTGAAATATAAAGAAAGGGAGGAGAGAAAGATCATGTTAGATTCATATAGTAGTACACCTATTCCAACCATCTCATTCGAGTTAATAGCTGCAGGACCTATATTTCTATTGAGCTCTTTTTGTGCTGTGAGTAAAAACTGCACTGAAAATAATAATAAAAACCCCAATGTTTGCCTTTTATGTCAAATGCCTGGGAGAAGGATAGAAAGCAGGGAGAATATTGAAATCAAAACTATACCTTTATATATAGTGATTCTTGCATCAGACCATTAGTAGCTTACCATAAATCATTCCAACCAAAAACTGGGGGGGGGGGCATGTGGAAAGAATGTTAGTTAACAGACTGTTAACAAGAAGACTGTTAATTGCACTTTTCATTCAACCCTTTGCTTCTAGTCTTTTATCTGAGTGCACTACTTGGGGGACCTAGTCTATCAGGAACTTATTTACTCAGGGGAAAACATCAACAGGGTCATTATTTATGCTTCAACTACTTCAGTTCCATCACACACAGGAAGAGGCATTATTAACCTTATGGATATTGCCTACACTCTATATCGGTTTGAAATTTAGCAAGGAGATTGAACTAAAGAGTGGACTACTATTGCTGACAATTTCATCAAATTATAGCACATAAACATATGGGCATTTTAAAGGCACTTTTATTTTTGGGTGCCTTTGGAAGCCATCAATCTTGACTTCTGATGATTGTCTGGAGAAGCGCGAGCTGCACTGGCTCCCTGTGGTCTACCGGGTGCATTTCAAGGTCCTGGTAACGATCTTTAAAGCGCTCCATGGCTCAGGACCTAGCTACTTGCGGGATCGTATCCTGCCCCATACATCCCTGCGACCAATTCGCTCGCACAGAGAGGGACTCCTCCAGGTGCCGTCCACCAGACAATGTCGGGGGGCGGCGTCTAGGAGTAGAGCCTTCTCTGTTGGAATGACCTTCCCCCGGATATTAGGACTACCTCTGACCTCCGCGCCTTCCGGATTAAGCTCAAGACCCACCTATTTCAAGTAGCTGGCCTGGCTCAATCATAGTTCGTTCACACTGCTCCTGACGGGTTTTTTTTTTATTTTGTGACTTTGGGAATTTTATTAGGGGATTTTAAATTGTGTCTTAACTGTTTTTATTCATCTTCCTACCTCCTCTATGTACATGTATTCGTTTATTTTGTTTGTGTATTGTCCATACTGTTCTTATGTGTTTTATTGTACGCCGCCCCGAGTCCTTCGGGAGAGGGTACGGCTAAGAAATAAATTTTATTATTATTATTATTATTATTAAGACTCCACAGTTTTCCTAACAAGATTTCAGGAATGGTTTGCCATGACAAACTGAGTCAGTTACCCAAGGTTTTGCCTAGTAGCAATAGCACTCAGGCTTATATACCACTTCATATTGCTTTAGAGCCCTCTCTAAGTGGTTTACAGAGTCAGCACATTGCGCCCAACAATCTGGGTCCTCATTTTGCCAAATTTGGAAGGATGGAAGGCTGAGTCACCCTTGAACCTGGTGAGATTCGATCTGCCAAACTGCTTGCAGCCAGTGATCAGCAGAAGTACTGCACTCTAACCATTGCGCCTCCGAGGTCTAATGCAGGACTAGACCTCACACATTCATGTTTTCTAGCCTGATGTCTTAAGCCAACTGAATAGCCTACATCAAATTCTGCTGACAAAAAGGAACTTTCATAAAGTATGAGGCAATGGGGTTCCTTTTATGCTGAATCACATTTCAGATTTAGGGCTTGAGTCACGTTTGATTACTCCTGGAACAATGTAAAGGTGAATGAGAACGTATTGAGGACTCCAGGTTGGGTAGTCAATGCACACTCCTATAAAAAATATTTGGGTTTGGTTGAGAGAATAGGTAATGGGTAAGAGACTAGGCCAGTGACGGCTAACCTTTTTGTCCTCACGAGCCCAAAGCACATATGCCCACAAACATAATGTGACCCACACCCTGCACATGCATGTGCAACCTCCTGTGCTCCCCCCCATGCATGTGTGTGGCCTCCCACATCCAGTCTTGGGCCTAGCAGGCCTACCTGAAGCCTCCTGGAACCAGAAATAGCACACCGCACCCCCCTACATCCCCCTGAGCATGTGCACACATCTCCACATGTGCCCCGCCCACCATGCACATACAGCAGAGACCTGAAAATAAGCTGGCCAGAGGAAGGAGGGAGGTGAGTGCCTATGCACAGTAGAGGTGAACTGGGGCGATGGCTCACAGGTTGGCAGAGACAGCTCCACATGCCACATGTGGCACACATGTCATAGGTCCAGGATGGCGAACCTGTAGCATGCGGAGCCATTTGTCAGGGCATGCGAGTTGTCCTGTCACCTGGCCAGCGTGCATGCACATGCTGGCCAGCTGAGTTCAGCCTTTTTTAAAGCCATTTTTCGCCCTCCCCAGGCTCCAGAGACTTTATAGGAGCCTAGGGAGGACAAAAAGCCTCCCCCACCCACTTTAGGAGGCCCTCCGGAGGCTTCAGTTTCAGGAGCTTCCCTGAAGCCTCCGGAGTGCAAAAAACCGGCCCTATGGGCAAACCAGAAGTTTGGGAATGGATTTCCAGTTTGTTCGTAGGGTCAATTTAAGCCCTCCAGAGGTTTCAGGGACCTCTGAAACCCATAGGGTCACTTTTGGTCCTCTGGAGGCTTCAGGGAAGCCTCCTGAAGGTCCCTGAAGCCTCCGGAGGGCTTGAACAGGCCCTAGGAGCAAACCAGAAGTCTCTGGTTTGCTCATAGGGCCAGTTTAAGCCTTCCGGAGGTCCCTGAAGCCTCGGGGGGGGGGGTAGGGGAGGATGTTTTCGCCCTCCCCAGGCTCCTTTAAAGCCTTTGGAGCCTGGGGAGGGTGGCAAAAGCATGCAAAAAATGGGGGGGAAGCACCTCTCATGCATGCATGCGCACTGAGGGAGTCGCACATTGCATTATGGGTGTGGCACGCCCACGCACAACCCTTCTGTGCTCCCCCCCTTATGGCACGCGAGGCAAAAAAGGTTCACCGTAGCTGTCATAGGTTCACCATCCTGGAACTAGGTCACTGGAAAGCAACCAGGAAGAACTGTGGTTTCTACAAAACTATGATAGAATTTCATTTTTTAAGACTATCTTAGAATCATTCATAAGACTTATCTTAGCAGAACTGTGTGGCGAGGATTTCATTTCTGTAATCTATCTTAATTATAGAGATCAGAGAAAATCACTTCAGGTCCTACAAAATAGACAGAAGTAAATGATAAGCTGTCAGCAGTAAAGGCAGGAAATATAAAAAGCCTAATTAAGTGGTTCTTAGTGAGGAGACTGAAAACTCTTTCCTCATCGGCAACCTGGTGAAAATTAGCATAAGGCTTTTATCCTTCTTCAATTCTTTTAGTTTTCAAAAAAAAATCTATTGATGAATCTAAAATGAAAACAGATATAAGATTTTAACTGTTAGCTGCTCAGAGTCATGTATATGAGTGTGCATATACAATTTAGAAAGTTAGATAGTTTTAGTTAGACAAACAGATAGACTGACTGATGGACAAATATCATTACTTCTTGGTAACTTCCGTAGCATTCTCCAATCCCTCCGGAATCCTTACTGCTTGCCTATAAATATGACCACTCCGGCTTTCCTTTCCCATTTCTCTCCAAACAATCAGAAATAATTTTCTCTCCCAGCCCCTGATTTTGCCATGCATCTGAAATACTGTAACTGGAGACTCTTCAGCTGCAATCTGATGGAATCCTATCTGGAAGCCTCATTGAACAGTGTGTGAATTCTGACAACATTTCTCAATCTCAGCTACTTTAAGAGATGTGGGCTTCAAACTCCCAGCATTCTTCAACCCATGCTGACTGCAAAATTCTGGGAGTTGAAGTCCACATATCTTAAAGTTGTATAGGTTTAAAAATTTACTGATATAGTAAACAAATTATAAATTTTGATAGGAAACAAAACATATATGTGGTGCTCTCTCATTGGAATCACAGGAACTAAAGCAAGCTTAAATTTGGTGAGCCAAATGCACTTAACAACTACGTATAATACCCCACTTTTAACTATGTAATATGAAGCTTACACTTTTAAGCAACAGTGTATGAATCCTCCTGTGAAAAGTTTTGACCCATTGAAAAGTAATCAGAAGGTGACCAAATCAAAGACTAAAGTATTAAGCTTGTTTCTGCTAAGTTCTTCACAAAGCAATCAATGTATGTCAGTCATGGTGTGGGGAGGGTAAGTGTTTTGACCTAGGCTTGCCCCAAAAGTACGAGGCAGAGTCCTGGTCCTGACAAAACCCATTTTATTAAACGAATGTGAATTCTTCTCATTCACATTCAGCAAGGCCTAGCAAACAGTCTTTAAAAGGAATATTTATGACTACAGATCTTATCTATCTTGGAAAGCTGCCATGTAAATATTTTCCAAAGGAGATGCTGTGCTAGGAAAGACTGGGCACAGAGTCTCTGAGATTCACAGACAGATCTTCACACTCCTGGAATGAATCTAACGACCGAACAAATGAATTATTTCCTGCAAAAGCCCACTCCCCTTTCACTCCTCTATGAGGAAGGGCCAATCAACTTCCACCTGTGGCTTTACTCCCAAGTCTACCATGATTTCTGAGTTGTTCTTTTCTTCTGGCAACTCTGCGCATGCGGACACTGGGAACAGGCTCTAGCTGTTCCTCTGCCTCACTGCTGTCTAGCTCTGTAGGCACTGATTACTGCCAGATGGCCTCGGCCCCATCTCTGTCTCCGATGCAGAGCCCTCGTCCAAGCCTTCCCCAGCCTCCAGGACTGGCCCATGCTCTTCCACAACCTCATCACTGTCCGACAATGCTGCCAGTTCCGCTGGCTGTTGGTGGGCCACAACAATAAGATGCTAGCAAAGCAATTGCAATACCCTCTCATACAGGCCTATCAAGCTGGCAGCCCACGGGCCAGATGTGTCATGTAAAGGCCACATCCACCACAGCTCAGCAAAGGCAAAAAACATCGTGATACATCATGATATGTCATGTGACACGATTGAGTTTGACACCTGTGTATTAAGAGTTGAATTTCAGAGAGAAAGAGGAAAGATACTACATATTTTTATTCATCCAAGAAGAATATAAACAAATAATAAAACTTTATTTGCACTCACATTGACCAGAACACTTCCTCTTGAAGATACCTATAATGCTATTTTATTATTCATTATTAAGGACCTATGTTGATCTATTTTCCATAATGTTTGGATTTTAAATTTTTGTTTTTACACAACTGGGATTTTCTACTTCCATTTTCAACCTTCTACTTCTAATATTCTTTAGGACTAGATTCCAAAATGTTACAAGACCCGAAATAAATTTGAGAAATTAATAGAGATTGGAGATCTTTCCTTGAGTAAGTAAAAATAGTATTTGCTCCTGCAATTAAATCTTTTTCAGTCTGAGTTTTGCAATACATTTTCATTTGTAAGTAGAACTGCTAATACTTTGAAATGGCTATTGCATAAGAATATCATTTGCGGGGCCCTTAGCAATCAAGACAGTTTATAAGATTTGTATTAAAATTGTATTTAATACAACCCAACAAGACAGACACAGACTTCAGAGGATAATTAGAGCTGCAGAAAAAACAATTACAACCAACCTGGCTTCCATCGAGGACTTGTACATTGCACAACTCAAAAAAAGTGCCGTGAAAATATATACAGACCCCTCACATCCTGGACATAAATTGTTTCAACTCCTACCCTCAAAAAGACGCTATACAGCACTGCACACCAAGACAACTAGACACAAGAACAGTTTTTTTCCCGAATGCCATCACTCTGCTGAACAAATAATTCCCTCACCACTGTCAAACCATTCACTAAGGCTGCATTACTTAATAGTATTAGTTTTCCCATCGTTCTTACCACCCATTTCCTCCCACTTATGACTTCATGATTGTAAATTTGATGCTCGTATCCTTATATTGATATTCATTGCTTCCTCATTGCTTATTTGTACCCTATGACTATCATTAAGTGCTGTACCTTATGATTCTCAGTGAATGTATCTTGTCTTTTTATGTACACTGAGAGCATATGCACCAAAGACAAATTCCTTGTGTGTCCAATCACACTTGGTCATTAAAGAAATCTATCTAT
Source organism: Natrix helvetica (assembly GCF_964273705.1). Classification (NCBI taxonomy): domain Eukaryota; kingdom Metazoa; phylum Chordata; class Lepidosauria; order Squamata; family Natricidae; genus Natrix; species Natrix helvetica. The sequence goes on from NC_138552.1 coordinate 243,930,251, forward strand.
CTATCTATCTATCTATCTATCTATCTATCTATCTATCTATCTATCTATCCATCCATCCATCCATCCATCCATCCATCCATCCATCCAAACAGTGAAAAAATAGATTAAGAAATCCTGCTTTGTAATCATCTCTTTTGGGATGGCCCACAGCATTCTCAGCTGCTCTCCTTCTATATTTTCTACCTACATAATTGACATGAAGTTCTTCTGGCATGTTGTCTGGATATGATTTTGGTCAAATGCTGAATGTAAGTCAGAACATTCAAAAAATCTTTGGGTTTTTATATTAGCTAACTGTGAACCACCGTGAGAACTGTTCCTTTTTAATCCAGTAGAAGGATGGAGTAGAAATGCATGTATACATAGTTATATCTGTGATGGTTCTTTACCCCCTTCCTAGCCTTATGTTCTTTCAATTTTTAAAAGATAACATCCAAGAATAAAACTCTTCTCCATTCTAAGCCAATTTTTAAATGCTAATTGCTCAACTGCTTTTAGATTCTGAACTTCCAGCCACATGGAGACATATGTGTTCTGTACCATTTCCATTGACTTGGCAAGGCAGAAGGGCTTGGTGACTATGTGGGATTCTCTACTGCAAAGCCAAGCATCTGCTGTTGGCATTAGGTTCCTAAGATGTCTCACTGCTGAGTGGAAGTGTGAAAACACAAACAAAATGAATTGAGGAAAGGCTTACTCAGATTAGACAGGGATTTCTTTTTAGACCATCCAACCATTAGTTATCACAATGGTTATCTTTCTGCAATAAACTGTGAGCAAGAGGATGTATGTCACCAGAAGTCATAGTATACATACACTTTAAAATATAATTCAATTATTGGCAGGGATAACGTTTCTGCTTGACTGATTTTTGCTCTGTTCCCTTTGCTATTTTCTCTCTGCAGCTCATGATTTTCAGGATCACCTCTGAGGACACTCAACTTTCTACTGCCAATCTGGTGTCGCTAAAATAATCCTATTTCTGCAAAATATTTCATTGCCCTCTCAAAGTTAAATGGTAACTAACAAAGTAGGTCTTCTTTACCCAGCTCAGAATCATCTGAAATAAATGTATCATGTCTCCCACAGAGTTTTCTCCTCTTCCTCATATATTTTACAAAACTTTGGTTTAACCTTGATGTAAATTCTGATCAACATTCTAGTCATCCCCTGTATTAGCTCTTTTTTACATCATGGCAACCAAAACTGAATGCAGTATTCCAAGTGTGGTCTTACCAAGGCATTATAAAGTGATATTAGCACTTCACGTGATCTTGATTCTATCCCTCTATTTATGCAGCCTAGAACTGTGTTAGCTTTTTTGGCAGTTGCTGCATACTGCTGGCTCATATTTAAATGGTTGTCCACTAGGATTCCAAGATCCCTCTCACAGTTACTACTACTGAGCAAGGTATCACCTAAACTGTACATGTGCATTCCGTTTTTGTTGCCTAAATGTAGAACCTTACTCTTTTCACCATTGAATTTCATTTTATTAGATAGTTCCCAATGTTCAGGTTTGTCAAGATCCTTCTGTATCTTAAGTCTATCTTCGGGATATTGGCTATTCCTGACAGCTTGGTGTCATCTACAAATGTAATGAGTTCCCCATTTATTCCCTCATCCAAACCATTTATGAAGATGTTGAAGAGTACTAGGCCTAAAAAAGACCCTTTGTGTACTCCACTGCATACTTCCCTCCATGTAGATGCAGTTCCATTGTGGACTACCCATTGAATGTGGTTGGTCAGCCAGTTATGAATCCATCTGGTGGTGATGCTGTCTAACCCACATTCTTCTACTTTATCTAGTAGTAGGTTATGGTCTACTTTATCAAATGCCTTACTGAAGTCCAAGTAATTGTATCAACACCATTCCTCTGGTCCACTAATTTTCTTTGTCAAAGAATGCAATAAGATTAGTCTGGCATAATTTGTTTTTGACAAACCCATGTTGGCTTTTGGCTATTACTTTGTTTGCTTCTAGGTGTTCGCTAATTCGCTGCTTGATTATCTTTTCCAGAATCTTTCCAGGTATTGAGGTCAGGCCGTTAGGTCTATAGTTTCCTGGATCTATTTTTCTCCCTTTTTTGAAGATGGGAACCACATCAGCTCTTTTCCAGTCCTCTGGCAGTTCCCCGGTGCTCCATGATCTCTGAAATATATAGTTCAGTGGTTCTGAGATCTCATCTGCCAGTTCCTTCAGAACCAGGGGTGTAATCCATCCAGTCCTAGTGATTTGAACTCGTCTAGCGTAGACAGATTCTCACTTACCATGTTCCAAATTGGTGTTTACTTTACACTGTAATTCACTGTGGATTTGAAGGCTAAAGCACCTTCTCTGTTTTTGTTTAAAATCTTCATGATAGTATACATAATAGATTTTCTCTGGAAAAATCACTGTGGATTTTCAGCATAACATTTTGATAAAACATTTCCCCCATTACTAAAATCACTGGTTTCTACTGTGGTGACATTGCTAAAAACAGGAATAGCTTAAATTTTAAAAAGTGCTCTTCTTTATAAAATAAAAGAAATAGAAAAAATATATAACACTAATTACCCTATGACTATCATTAAATGTTGTACCTTATGATTCTTGACAAATGTATCTTGTCTTTTTATGGACAATGAGAGCATATGAACCAAAGACAAATTCCTTGTGTGTCCAATCACACTTGGCCAATAAAGAATTCTATTCTATTCTATTCTGAGTCAGAAATTATAGCTTGAAAATCTGTCCTATTCTTACTATTTTTCTGTTTCTTCAATTTCTACCTTTCATTTATTTGGTTGCCTTCATTGTTCAAATGCATATTACTCACCAGAAGATATGCTTGTAAACTCCTTCTTTCTAAATCCTAATTATTTCCAAGCCATCTGGTTAGCCTGCAAGCATTGTTTCTTCCTCTGCCTTTCCCTTTTGATAAAATAGTTATTTAAAATTGTTTGAAGACTGATCGGGACTTCTTGAACACTTCCAAGGTTACAAGGACACATACATTCATTATGTTTTACACAGTGGGCTGGAAATTAGAACCAGAATGTTTGAAAGAGACACGTTTGGCTTAGTACCCATATTTACATAATATATTGACTGATTATGAATAAACTGTGTAGAATTAATGTAAAACTCTCCCATGACATTTAAAAGAAAACATCTTTCTGCTGAATAGAAACATGTTTCAGAGAGAGATGGTGTTATGTGTCATATCTCTGGTTTCTTCTTTATAATTAACATGAAGCTGGTTGAGTTACATAAGAGCGACAATGTCATACAAATTGAAATGGCTTGGTTTGATAGAGGTTCCATCTTGCGGTCTCTTGCTGCTGGTGAAGAAATAGACAAAGTGGCATCTCTTAAAAAGAGAGATTTTACTGGAAAAAAAGAAAGATGATGTTGGAGAACAGTTTTGTTCCACTTTAATGTTGTCAAATGTTTTTAAAAACGTAAAATAATCAAAAATGGGGTAACAATGCTGTTTTCATTATTCCAGCACTATCAAAGCCTTCTCTCTCTCTCTCTCTCTCTGAAGGCTTAAATTATGGCTAAAATTCTAATTCATTAAATCATCTTCTCTATACATATACATTAAAAAAACACCAGATCATACCATGTTTTCATCTGTCCAACTACCTATACTAGGTGGAATTTGGATTGGACATCCTGGTTCTCCTGTTTCCCTGTTTTACTTCCCTCATCACAAGTAAGGTTGCAATTGACCCTGTGATACCTAGCTCAACAGTAGTAACTGTGAAAGGGATCTTGGAGTCCGAGTGGACAACCATTTAAATATGAGCCAGTAGTGTGCACCAGCTGCCAAAAAAGCCAACACAGTTCTAGGCTACATAAACAGAGGGATAGAATCAAAATCACGTGAAGTGTTAATACCACTTTATAATGCCTTGATAAGGCCACACTTGGAATACTGCATTCAGTTTTGGTCGCCACGATGTAGAAAAGATGTGGAGACTCTAGAAAGAGTGCAGAGAAGAGCAACAAAGATGATTAGGGCACTGGAGACTAAAACATATGAAGAACAATTGTAGGAACTAGGTATGTCTAGTTTAATGAAAAGAAGGACTAGGGGAGACATGATAGCAGTGTTTCAATATCTCAGGGGTTGCCACAAAGAAGAGGGAGTCAAACTATTCTCCAAGGCACCTGAGGGTAGAACAAGAAGCAGTGGGTGGAAACTAATCAAGGAGAGAAGCAACTTAGAATTGAGGAGAAATTTCCTGACAGTTAGAACAATTAATCAGTGGAGCAGCTTGCCTCCAGAAGTTGTAAATGCTCCAACACTGGAAGTTTTTAAGAAGATGTTGGATAACCATTTGTCTGTAGGGTTATAGGGTTTCCTGCCTAAGCAGGGGGTTGGACTAGAAGATCTCCAAGGCCACTTCCAACTTTGTTATTCTATTCTATTGCCACATAGGTTTGGTGCATTGTTATAACTTACTCTGTTGCTTTTGTGGTATTTCTAGACAACCATCTAATTACATGACAAATCTAAACAATATTTCTAGAATATCTGAGGGCTTTCTATGTTGGATATTGCACCATACTATCAGGGTGAATGACCTTTCATCGTTCCTCAGGGACCCACACCTTGCAAAGAAAGAAGACACTCTGATTGCTTCCAGAGGCTAAATTTAATCAAAATGTTTATTTCTGTTTTTTCACAAAATATTGGACCAGATGATTCCACAACTTGGATGACCTCCTATCCTTGCCTTTGTCTCCTAAGTCCTTTGGATTTTGGTTAACCTAGGTGTCAAGGTGTCCAGAACCTGTCCAGTTCAAATTAATGAACAGCATTCCATATTTATTCTGAGACCCCTGCTCTGTTAAAGTTGCCACATTTCTGTGTTTATTGGATATCTATGTAAGCACATGAGTTTACATTCATAGATGAACAAGCACATATGAAGGAGGAGGTTGAGATCCATCTGCTTGATAGAATTCAAAGGAAACATGCAATACAATTAGAAACTCTGTACCAGTCCTGGTTATTATCTTTCCATATCCATCCTTCTAGAACAGTCTTATTTGGATGAGATTTATTCTCATTGACATTCTTTATGACTTGGCTGAATTAGTAATAGTATCCCAGTGAAGAAAAGAGCGTCATGTGGCAGAGTAGTTCATTCTGAAGTCCTGCCTCAGGAAGATGTGCAGTAAAAGGGAGCCATTTCTATTTGGAAGAATTAACAGGGAGCCTTCCATGCAAACAGCAAATCCTAAGGCATATTTCTACATAGAGAACTTGATATAATGCCTCAGTGTCAGAAGCTATAAGTGGGAGATTATAGTCTTCCATGGCTAGAACAGTAGATGTGGGAGCAAGGTCTTGTACCGGGACTGGCAGCGGGCAACGACTTAAAGCGTCAACGTGCCCCAGGCTTTTCCCAGGCTGATGCTCCAGGCGGTATGAATAAGAAGCTAGAAACTCTGACCAACACAACATGCAAGATGAGAGTATCTGTGGGGTCTGTCAGTCACTGGCCAGAATGCCCAGTAGGGGCTTATGGTCTGTGACCAATAGGAAATGGCGGCCGTACAAGTAGTCGTGGAATCTTTTGACTCCTGCCACAGCCGCCAACGTCTCCTTATCGACTTGACCGTAATTCCTTTCAGTTGTTAATAAGGTGTGATAGAAGTAGGCAATAGGAGCCTCATGTCCTTTAGGTAGCCTGTGGGCCAGGACAGCACCAACGCCATAAGGTGAAGCGTCACAAGTGAGAGTCAAGGGCAGTCACTTGTTATACTGTACGATGACTGATGATGATGTTAGAAGGGACTTTACAGCAGCAAAAGCCTTGGCTTCTCCTGTGCCCCAATGCCACACTGCTGACCCATCAAGTAGTTCGTGGAGAGGCTCCACTACGAAGCCTTATGCAGGAAGAAAACCACATAAAAATTAAGCAGGCCCAAAAATGCTTGGAGTTCACTCTTTGATTTAGGGGTAGGAGCATAGTGGATGGCCTCCACTTTGGACTGGATAAGGTGGATCCCCTCAGCGTCATTATGAATCCTAGGAACTCTACAGAAGGCACATCCAATTGGCATTTACTTTTTTTTAAACATAACCCGGTATCTCTAAAATGCTGTAGTACGGCCCATAATTTGAGGACGAGATCTGTTCTGTACTTTGCAGCCAGCACAAAATAATCAAAATATGGGATCGCTCCATCAAGTCCCTGGAGAAGTCATTCCATTAAACATTGGAAAATACCAGGAGCCATGCAGACTCCAAATTGGAATCTGCGGCATCAGAGGGCTCCTTTGGGTGTCACAATCATTTGGGCAGTGGCAGTAGTCTCATCAACAGGCAACTGTTGATAAGCCTGTGTCTTGTCCAATTTAGCAAAGATCTGTCCCTGCCCCAGAGAGTGCAATAATTGATGCACCACCGGAACAGGATATGGATTGGATTGCAATGCTTTATTTAAAGTATTTTTGTAATCAGTGCAGATCCTAATGGACCTGTCGGCCTTCACAGGGGTGACTATGGGTGTCTCCCACTGTGAATGATCGACGGGTTCTAGGATTCCTTGGCTGATCAACTTATTCAATTCAGCCTCAACTTTTGCCCTGAGTGAGAATGGCACTCTCCGTGCTTTCAACCTAATTGGGGAAACCTGGGGGTCTAAATTTAGTGTAATAGGGATGCCCTTATAATTACCAAGTGTTCCATCAAAGACATCCACGAATTCTTTAGCTAGCTCATCAAAGTCATCAGAAACGGTAGATGCATGAATGCTGGCAACAGTGAGGCCCAGGGTCTCAAACCAATCAAGGCTAGCCAGTGGATTGGCAACTACAATGAGTGGCAAGTGTTCTTTAAACCCCAGGCATTTGACCAATACCGAAATCTTGCCCAGTACAGGAATAGAGTTCCCCTGGTAATCGCGAATACAGCAACTGCAATGAGAAAGAGAGTCGTTAGAAAGGTTAGGCATTATGAGTTTCAGGGTGTGCCAGGAGACGATCGATTTGGCAGACCCGGTATCGATCTCCATTTTGCATGGAGATTCCTCAATCATTTTTTCCCTTTAGAGGTACACTTTCCTGCAGATTGCACATCCCATGCTTCTTGTGGTGGGTCGTCATCTACAGCAGTGCAAGACACTTTAAGCCTCCCAGTTTGCCTAGCTGTCTTCTTTCTCTCATAGGTGTCCCCTGCCTGGCTGGCCGCTGGCATGGTAGAACGGCATATGCTTGCCAAATGGCCCTTCCTCCCAAAGATGGCTGATTTAAAATGGCAATTCAATCTGTAGTGGTTGCCTCTGCAACTGAGGCAACCCTCCTGAGGCTATTTGGCGAGTCGGGTCTTGAGGTGGTGGATTCCCTCACAGTCCTCGTCCCTCTCTCCCTCAGAGCTTTCCTGTTGGTTGACAACAGCCGATTTCAGCCCCGAGGAGGCATCCGCCAAGTAGCGCTGAATTTGGGTTATAGATCTCTCGGTCATTTTGGCAGCTCTAGCCTCATTGACCGCTATCTGGAGGGTGATTTCAGAACGTGCCAGCAACCTCCATTATAGTTGCAAGTCCCTAACACCACACACAAATTGTTCCAGAAGGGCATCATCTAACACAGGGAACTCACAATTGATCGCTTCCCTATGAAGTATGGCCATATATTGGCTTATCAATTCTCCCTCTCTTTGGAGACACTGTCTGAAAGCATGTCTTCTAGTAATCTTTGATGGGGCCGGAGCATAGTGATTTTTTAATTTAGTTACGAGCAGCTCCCACAGCACTGTATTTACTGACATTGGCGCCGACAGCGCCCGAGCTGTGCCAAACATTTCTGGCCTGCAGGCACTTAGGAAAAACCCTTTCTTTCTGTCACTAGGTACTTCAGCCAGGTCATTAGCCATTAGGAAGCATTCAAAATGTTCTACGAAGGCTTCCCAAGATTCTCTCTCTGCGCTAACAGCGCGAAAGGAGACATAGTAGACATTCTGAGGCTGGAATTATATCGTTAGATAAGGTGGCTGAGGGAAAATTAGTATCCCACCTTTGTCACCAGTTTTGTGTATTCTGAACAAGGAATCACGGACTGAGGCAAGAGGCAAGTCAACCAGAAGTGTTTATTCAAACAACTAAACGTAACCGAACAGAACCACTCCGGTTTGACAGCTTTTTATATGGCAGCTGTCAAACTGGCAACCAGTTAGAACACGTAATTCTCCCGCCTGAATACTCAGTGCATCCTGTTGTGACACTGTGATGGAGCAAAATATCTTTCCTTATAAAGATGCATTCACCTGAGTGTATAGATTTAATAAAATTCTATATTTAGTTTACTGCTATAATTTATAAAATTAATAAATAACTGTCAAACCTGATCTTAATGAACAGTTGCAGGACTGACGATGTCCTGCTCAACAATTTACTTCAGGACATATCTAACTTGCTTATTTAATTTATAAGAATTTGTTAAGAGGCCATGGTAACAGGAAAAAAAATAGAAATTCATTTGGTGTTTTTATTTATGAACATTTATTTCAAGCAGAAGCTGGGCGGTCATTACCAAAGAGAAAATGTAATATTGGAAGCAGTTCCAAAAGTTCAATCGGTTGATCACTGGAACAAGAAATTAAGGGGTACCAACCTAGTAACAAGAAAAGTTTTTCCCCATGTGAAACTGGATATTTAAAAGTTTGCTTCCCTTCCCTTACTGATATTTTTTGGGGGGAGGCATTACACATAGATACAAGTCTTGAAATCCTGAAATCTGTCCGTATTGGTTTCTGAACAGTAATTCACATTTTGATAATCAATATCCTGGTAAAATTATAGCACAGTCTACATGGTGATTCAGTGTCTGGAATTTGCAATTGATATAAAGTGAAGAAGCTAGACTGCTAACCATTTCAAGGACACATGGATCCCAGAATGACTGAAAGGGTGATTTTCCCTCACTGCAATGGAAAGCATGTTCGGCTGAGAATTAGCTAAATATAAATTGCAAGGATTATGAAAATGGCCTTTTCTGCTTTCAAGTCAAAGAAGCCACCGTGTTATTATGGAGGGAGTATAGTCAACAAATTAAATCTTTTCCCATCCTTTTCCTTAAAAATCGAACTAGTCAATAGCACTGGTTCTTAATTGAAAAAGAACAGTGAAACAATGGAACTAAGATTAAATGTAAACATATTAAACTAATAATAACAGGAACAGCAACCAGCCTTAGAACTGACAATGAAGATATTGAAGCAGTGGACAGTGTCAATCCTCCCAGGGAAATGTGATTAGATGAGCTCATTCTACTTTATTGTACAAATGTATTGACAGACTCTTGCAAGTCTTGTGGTTGACTGTTATGTTTAAACCATCTAAACAATTAGGGCAGGACTTTCCTAAGTTTCTTTCCTTTTTGGCTGTTAAGCCACTGGGGGTTCCTGCCTCTCTTGTCTGACTATTTTGTAGGTAGCATCTATTCCTCTTGTTCTCCAAGGCCATCCGCTCATTCCATTACAGACAGCTTCCCTAGGACCAACCATTAACAGTAAAGGAATAAACAGTTAAGACATATGCCATACGCTAACACTTGGTGGGGTAGCCATGAAGGGCATGAAAAAGATATTCAGATGCCTTGACGTATCTATGCCTAAAACATCAGAATCATGTAGGTGATGATTTTCCCAATGACGAAAATAAAAGCTGGAGTTTGAAGGAGCAAAACAGAGAGAATGTTGATGCTATTGAACTTTGATGTTGGAGAAGATTCCATGGAGCGCCAAGAAAAGAAAAGAAAAATAGATCATAGAACAACTCAGAATTCTCACTTTTCCCTGCCATTCCTTTAGTCCTTAAATTACGGGCTACTATGATCATACCTGCTATGCCATATCTGCTATGATCCTGTAAATCTTCCACCTCAGCCTTTATTTCAGAAATAGTCTTTTGAGCCTTGTCTATCTCAAGGGTGTTATTTGTAGCCATTATCTATCTGAGCAATATCTGCTATTTGCTGTGACATTTTCTTAAATTGTTTATTCATTTTCACTGGCATAACTGCCAGATTTTAGATACTCCCACAGCATGTTACTCCCATTCTGTCCTTTAGTTCTTTTTAAAGTTGTTTTATTAATTGTCCAATCACCTCCTTATCAGATGTCAGTCCTTGGCTGTGGGCAGTGTTTACCTCTATTGCTTTTTCTTCATTAGGGGAAGCCTCTTCAACCTCCTTTGGATCTTCCAAATAAGATTTAATCTGCTTTTCTTTGCAGAGTTTCTTTCATGAACATCTTGCTTTACTTAGTACACTGTTTAATAAGGTACTTAATAAGGGGAATTGGTTAAAGGAAATAATTGCATCAGGAACAGAGCAGACACCATCCTTGTCTGTATAGCCCTCTTCAGAATTCTCACTTGAGGCACAAATAATCAGGCTCAAATTATCATATTTTGGACACATTAGGTGAAGAGCTAACTCATTTGAAAAGTCTATTATGCTGGGAAGGTGGAAAGAAAGGAGATTTTAAACATCTTTAAAAAAGAGAAGTCTGCTTGCATATACATGAATATGGAACAGGACAGTGACTCAGTGGTTAAGATGCTGGGCTTGTTGGCTGGAAAGCTTGCAGCTCAGGTTTGAGACCTCAGCACTACATGATGGGGTGAGCTCCCGTCCTTGCGCCAGCTCCTGCCAACCCAGCAGTTTGAAAGCATGCAATTGTGAGTAGATAAATAGGTACCACTTTGATGGGAAGGTAACAGCGCTCCATGACATCGTGCTGGCCACATGACCACTGAAATTTCTTCAGATAGTGCTGGCTCAATGGCCTTGAAACAGGGATGAGCACTGCTCCCTATATTTGGCAATGAATAGTGGAATAAAATCCACAGGAACTCCTTTATGCAGGTGGTTCTCGACTTACAACCATAATTGGGTCCAACATTTCTGTTGTTAAGTGAGACTTTTGTCAAGTGAATTTTGCCCCATTTTATGAACTTTGTTAAGTGAATGACTGTAGTTGATAAGTTGGTAACACGGGTGTTGTTGAGTGAATCTGATTTCCCCATTGATTTTGTTTGTCAAAAGGTTGTAAAAGGTGATCACATGACCTTGGCAAACAACAACAGTTGTAAGTATCAACCAATAGCCGAGCATCTGAATTTTGATCACATGGTCATGGGGATGCTAGATAGGTTGTAGGTGGGGAAAATGGTCATGTCACTTTTTTTCAGTGCCATTGTAACTTTGAATGGTCACTAAATGAAGTTTTGTAAGTCGAGGGCTACCAGTACAGGAACATAGCTGTTATTTTACAAGAAACTTTTAACATGCTTATTGACCTACTCGCTAATTCCTGGTTAGCAAAGAATACTAGTGAAGTGGTTGCTGTACACCAGAAGAGTATATTCCACCAGTAAGGAATTAGAGTTATGGCTTATTTCTAATGAATTAGGAGAAGCTGAAAGATTAATGTTGCTACTGCTGTGGTGTAATAAAGCACACCATTTCATTTCAAGAACCCCTGATCTTGCCTAGTTGCATCATGAAGCACTGTACTGTAGCTAATAGTTTCTAAGTGCTATTATAGCATGTTTATATGGATTTCAACAATTAGTCTTTTTTTTTTTTTTTTTTTGAGAAAATGCACTCTTCATATCGGGATTCTTGGTCATTAATCCTGGTTATATCAGTATCTTGACTACTTTTTAAATGTTAGTATATCTATAAGATTAATAAATAGAGTTCACACTATAATAAGACTTCTTACTGGATACTTTCATCATTGACATTATACAGTCTATCAAGGTTATATATTAAATACTTTTTTCACATCTGAACAACTATTCTACTAATGGAAAAAAATGAAATTAGTGTCATTTTTAGATATCAGGTGATTTCTAAATAATCTCTGAGTCTATGGACGGAAATAAAGTTATACACAAATACCAAAATAAGAGAGGAAGGAATTATAAAGCTGATGAGAAGAATGGGGCAGAAATAAGTTCGATCTAGTACAGATGTATGACTTCTGGTTATTAAAGTAGTAGTCAGATAACTCAATTATCCACATATTTTGGATATATACCAATTTGTTTAGTAAAGGAACTATCATGAATCAGATTTTATTCTGATGAAGAAGAAAACTGATGATATAGAACCAGAAGCAGAAAAATCAAAAGAAACCATATCTTCAAATGTGTGTGTGTGTGCACGCATGTGCATGCACACATGCATGCACACGCATGCGCACACGTGTGTTTCGCTGTAGGAAGGTCAAACCTGATTTCAGAACTTGTAAACATGCTTTCCTATGAGAACTCTTCCTCTTCAAGGAAACAGCTACTTTTGCTAGTAAACTCAACCCGAGAGAACCAAAATATTGTTTAGATACCCTTTTGGATATTTAAAAAGTGGAAAAAAATGGAATACCAATTTTAACAATAAGCATAATCTGCGAATCATCAAGCACAAAGCGCACAGTATGCAGCCACAGTACTGACTCTGAAATACTTCTTTAAATGCAATAATACATTTATTCTCTGATTCATGTAAGGTAACACTTTTGGCCTTCCATCCTGAATGCAGCCAGTTAGATTCACCCAATGACCTGTTTTTCCAGTTCTCATTAGTTTTCCAGCCTTAATCCTGTGGGCTGAGTTCAGTTAGGCTGTGCTGGACTGACTGGGCCTCAAAAGAATTCCTAATAATAATATGTAGCAGTTATATAATCTTTCAGAATATAATCACATACAAAGTTGGATTTAACTCTTTTAATAACCATGTAATGTTGCAGAAGTCAATGGAAAATCACTGCAGCTCTTACATTTCCCAGAAAATCATCCGTGGCTGTGAACAAATAGAGTAACATCAAAAGAATGCATAGGTTTGATGGTCACCATCCTCCCGTTAAGAGATGGCACTAAAAGAACAACAACCATGTAAAGCATAGAGCTATCCTTCTGTATATATAGACACCTATTAGATCAACATCTGCTTTATGTAAATGCTATCCTAAGTCCTGAATATCCTCTTCCCTACTATGTCACTGCTGATCTTCTAATGCTCAGTTATCCAGATATGATAGCCTAATAAGTCTATAAGAATTTCCAGATGTTTAGTTTCAGGCTATACATCACACTGATGTTTCATAACAAAATAAACAATAAGTCATAATCCATGGTCAAAGAATAAAGGATCCAATACTACCCTGGTAAAGATGCTTTTCTATTAAGAGTTTTTTTAATGTTCAGGTGGTCCTCGACTTACGATCACAATTGAACCCAAATTTTTTGTTGCTAAGGGAAAGAGTTGTTAAGTGAGTTTGGCCCCATTTGGAACTTTTCTTGCCTCAGTAAATCATTGCAGTTAAATTAGTAACACGTTTGTTCAGTGAATCGGGCTTCCTCATTGATTTGCTTGTCTCAAAGAGTCACAAAAGTTGATCATGTAACCCCAAGACACTGCAACTGTCATAAGTACATGTCAGTTGCCAAGCATTCACATTTTTATCATGTGACCATGGGATGCTGCAAGGATTGTAACTGTGAAAAGTGACCATAAGTCACTTTTTTCGGTGCTGTTGTAATTTTGAACAATCACTAAATGAATGTAAATCAAGGACTACCTGTATAAGACAATTCAGCTCAGCCAGGTTTGTTTATGCAAGAAGAGCCTTTAATATTATAGTCATGAGATAAGTAAGTAGATTATTTGTATACGCAACTGGATTTATAAAAGGACTTTGCATAAAACAGCTTTTTTTTTGACCCAACAGAAATATTATCATTTAAGCTATGTCTAAATATGTGTGTGAAAGTGTCTGTTTTAGAAATAAAAAGGGCGCCTTGCAGTAGCATTTCAGAGACAAGATAGCTTTTATGAACAAAAACAAGAATGCCCCATTGTATGTATCACTTTGCATTAAGGTCAACATGTTTAAGACAAAATGCAAGTATAAAGCAGTAACCACAGAGGGGGGAAACCATGAACAATTAATTGGAGAAGAAACAAAATGTTTCTGGAGGGACGTATTGTTCATATCAGCCAAAATAATTTTATTAAAATTAAGAAGGCTGTAGTTGGGTATAGAAATTATCAAATTTTGAGAACTCCACTACCCTGATTTTACAGAGGTTTTCCCAGTATTAAAGTAGCCACAAGTAGGAGATTCAGCAAAACATTTTTTTTTAATTAAAAACTTTATTATTTTATATTTTCATTACAATTCACAGTTTATACATGGTAAGACAACTTTTCTTACCATGTTGACATTCAGAACACTGTGCTGGGGGGGGGGCAATGGTGGTGATGGGGCCTTTTTCTTTGAAGAGCTTGGCCTGATATATATTTAATGGAACTTTACTGATCTGAGATGTACACTCTTGTTAACTCTTCACCGATTGCTATTTACACCTATAACTTAGATTTGTTAGAAAAAAAAATGAAGCATTCATAAATTTAACATTCATAGTTTATACTGCTATTAATAATAATCAAATGATACGGATATGTTATTTATTCCAATTGAAGTCCCATTTTGTATTAAATACTCAGAGCCAAGAGTGAAGGCCTCAAATAGCTCTGTCAGTGTAAGCTCCTGTGATTTCAGCGGAGCTTTGCACCTTAGTTATGCTTTGAGGATCAGGCTGCCTATTAATCTTTTAAGGGGTATTTATATACAGCCAGGTTGCAACAGAATAAAATGTTGAAAACAATTTAAAAGACAAGCCATTGCATTCCATTCCATTATTTTAAATTCTGCATTCCTTCTGAATTTCATACACACTTAACAGAAGACACAAGAAGCTATAAAATTAAGTGGTTTTCTTTTAAAACAATCAAAGAAAGTCTAAGGATTGGTTTCAGATCTGCGTAATCAGCCTATTATAACCAACCAAGAACCATCTAATTGTACTCTGTGCTATTGATCAACTATTTCCATGTCTGCATTTGTCTTCAGATACCATCTACTGTATATTCTTGGTGTTGAAAGTCACAGTGATGCCAGTTTCAATTGCATTCCTACTTTTATTCCCAGCTGCCGTGGGCAAAAATGTAGGATGTAACATTCAAGGAAAGCAATCCAGCAGGCACGATCCCTGTGCTAAGTGAGCTTCTAACATGACACAGATAAAACAAACAGAGAGGAGGTGGGGGTGGGGAATGAATGCTTTTCTGCCAGCAGCACTGCATTTACTAGTAGCTGACCTGCTGCTGATTCAGGATTGGTCTGCATTCTTTATATGCAAAAGAATCTATTGCACCAAGATGTATCTCGTCAGATAATTTAATAACACACAACTGAAGATTTTTGGTACATGGTGCATGGGTACGAAAGGTTGAGTAGAGTTTAAATAATGAGACCTGACATGGATCCATAAATTCTACATATCAATTGAGTGTACATGTATTATCTGCCCCTGAGTTTTAAAAAAAATTAAAGGGGACACCTTTTGCAACCCTTATAATTGCAGTGCCTTTAAAGCTAGATTAGAAGTAGCGTTTTGATGTCCTTGATTTGGCATATTTCTTAACGCTGGTATCCTTGGCTTCAGACATCCTTAAAACATGGTTGGGGGGAGGGCAAGAGGAAATAGAAACATGAGATATTGTACTCATGCAAGAATCAACAAACTAACAAAAACCCATATGAAAGATATAGAGGTTCTGTTTCTTTAAAAGATAAGGCACTGACAAAAATTTCTTAGGTAAAAGGCTGCATAAGATTTTCTTGCCATTTACATATAGTAGATTGTAGTCCATGTATGGTCCTTTCTTAGGCTTGGCATGGTAGACCCTGAAAAGTTTAAGGACTGATCTCTCAAAGCTACATTGTTAACCTAAACCAGCATTATTCATTCTTAATGCCTTATGGCGCAACAGGAGAGATGAAGAAAAACAAAAACAAAAACCAGTCTGGGCACCAATATATTATTTTTTTTTAAAAAAAAGGCATTTAACATTGCTTAGTCCAGCATTTGTCAATGACCAAAGTGCCATTCATCTTGGGTCTTTCAAGAAATATAATGATGACTCCATATTGTGGGTAGATTTCTGTTGGAACTCATGCATATGAATTTTAAAAAATGCTATTGGCATCGGTTATGGACAGAGGGAAAATAATCGGACCTACAAGGTAAGTCTAAACCATAGGTGGCTTCTTATTAAAAGATCAGGCTTCAAAGTCACTGCTACTTAAGGTTCTCAATCACAGCAATTTCTTCCGCTGCACAGTGAGGAGTCAAGCCATTCATATAAATGCTATCTGTCTTTGTGATGGCAGGCAAGATATCTTTCTCGCTGGTGAGGTGGTTGACAGACAAGGTTCTTTTGCAAGGAGTCAGGTCTTGGCTGTGATTCACTGCCATTTCTGCAGAGAGCTTTCTTTTGATGGAGGTAGCCCGCTGGAATTTGTCATAGATCTCAACACTCAGGCGC
Organism: Natrix helvetica; assembly: GCF_964273705.1. Classification (NCBI taxonomy): domain Eukaryota; kingdom Metazoa; phylum Chordata; class Lepidosauria; order Squamata; family Natricidae; genus Natrix; species Natrix helvetica. The sequence continues at coordinate 243,946,658 of NC_138552.1, forward strand.
CTCCGGGTTTCTTTGAACTCTGCGGTAACATTGGCTGTCCACTCGGCTGCATGAGCTCTGAACTCTCCCACCTAAGGAATCAGGTGGGAAGAAGGAAAGAGAGACAGTTAATGTTGCATTGCATTTTTTATTTTAAAAAATGGTGTATTTGGATACAGTTGCAAAGGGGGAAAAAATTGTGTTCAAAACCTGACAGTAGGCAGCTATCCTTTCTAAGAGATCTTCTGTTCCTTAGCTATTTACTTGGCTATTTAATTAATCTCTATTTTATTCCAGTCCAAGGATTTAACTGCCTCCTTGCTCATCTAATAAAAAGGATGCACATTGCAATATCTAAGATCTTTACCTCTAAAGCATTTCACATCTCTTTTTATAATGTTACATAGGCCATTGAGGTGAAATTGCTTTTAAAAATTAAGGCTTGACAGCTGAGACAATCCCAACTGGGCAGAAGAGCTGAATTCCCAGCAATCCAGAGTGCATGTTATGTGTTGTTACCAGGGGAGATGCCATGGTTATTTATGGATACCCTGACTTGTGCATGTAATAATTCCTGTGAGAGGCAACATAGGCCTTTCTATATTTAGATGGAGAAGGCTTTTAAAAGAAAAATGTCAGCTGTCGCAGTTCTATTTTTAGGGCCAGTTCCAACTGAGGATTAAGGCAAGTGACAGTTTTAGTCAAGTCAGCAGAACAATTGCCAGCTTCTCCTTCCACTGCAGTATAATACGGTATTATAATGTGAGACTTACAGTACATTAGAATGAGATGCTTCTTGACATTAACATTTTCCAATCTGATGCATAAAGGGCTCAGAGGATGGAGATGATGATATGAGATAAATATTTCTTTAACTAATTAAGTTCAGTGACATTATGGGATGATTTTCATTATGACATTAACTTGAAAGGAAGAATCAGCAGAATCGAAATTACCCTCCACCCTTAAAGAAGAATTGACTGTGAAACTTTCTAAACCCCAAACTCCTAGGTAACACCCAGTTTCCCCCATTTTGCCAAGATACAATTGTCTAATCAGCTCAAGCCAGTCCTGGATAACCCTCTCCCCATAAATATTTTGTGTAACACAGGTGGGTATTTTTGTTCATACAGGTAGCCCTTGCTTACTGACTACTTCATTTAGCGACCATGCAACATTACAAAGGTATGAAAATACCAACTTGGCGACCAACTCTCATATTTAGAATTGTCACAGCATCTCGCAATCACATGATGGTCACTCACATACTTTACCACTGTCTTCCAACAAACAGAATTAATGGAATACCCAGAAATAAAATTGTAAGTCACAAATGTCTCATTTAATGATTGCAGTGATTCCTTTAATGGTCAAAGGAAAATGACACCAGAAGCCTTTTGCAGCCATGTGATTAGCTACCAAGTTGACAATCCCAACTGTGGTAATTAAATGAGGATTACTTGTATTCAAGTATGCAAATGTACATCTACACACACACTGCATCCAAAAGTTACATGCTAAAGCATGCCAAAATCAGCACAAAAATAATAACTATTCATTGAAAATAATTTCCTATAAAATAAGGTAGTCCCTTTTATAAAACAGATCCCTCTTTATGTACATGAACTGTTCCAGGGTTGGATTCCGACTGCTGCTACTGCTGGCTTGCTGAGGGATGCACTGCGTGAGCTTCATACACATACACACACACACACACACACACACACACACACACACACTTGATCCACACTATGCGCAGTACTAAAAATGCTTCTGTGCATGCGCAGAAACAAAAAACAAGATGGGATGCACTGCGTGAGCTTCATACACATACACACACACACACACACACTTGATCCACACTATGCGCAGTACTAAAAATGCTTCTGTGCATGCGCAGAAACAAAAAACAAGATGGCGGTGCCTATGGCACCGCTGAGAGAACTGGTTTGGGGGTGTGGCAGGCTGAGTTACTACCTACTCAGCCGAACTGGTCTGAACCGGAAGGAACCCACCTCTGAACTGTTCCCTTGTTCACTGAAGTGGTACCTATTTATCTATTTATATTTGCATGCTTTCGTACTGTCCAGTTGGCAGGATCTGGGGCATGTAATGAGACCTCACACTATTGCACAGTGCCTGGCTCTCGAACTCAGCCTTTCAGCTTTCTGGCTGGCAAATTCAGTGTCTTTAATCGCTGAGCCAGAGTCCCCCTAACACCTACATACATACAGCCCAAATTCCCCAAACATCCTGGTTGGAAAAAGAGCAAGCAAGAGCTCAATGCATTCCAATATGTTCATCTTTTTTGTCCCCAAAGCAAAGCTCATCTATCATTGCCAGTGTTTCTCAAACTTGGCGACTTTAAGTCCTGTGGACTTCAACTCCCAGAATTCCCCAGCCAGCTATGCTGGCTGGGGGATTCTGGGAGTTGAAGTCCACAGGACTTAAAGTCGCCAAGTTTGAGAAACACTGATCATTGCAGAGTTATCATTAATCAGTTTAATGAAAAGAAGGGTTAGGAATGATATGATAGGAGTTTTCCAATATCTAAAGGGCTGCCACAAAAAAGGCGGGGGGGGGGGGGGTCAACCTGTTCTCCAAAACACCTGAAGGCAGGACAAGAAATGGATGGAAAGTAATCAAGGAGAGAATCAACATAGAACTAAGAAATTTCCTGACAGTTGGAACAATTAATCAGTGGAACAGCTTGCCTCCAGAAGTTGTGAATGCCCCAACGTTGGAAGTTTTAAAGAAGCAACTGGACAACCATTTATCTAAAATACTATAGGGTTTCCTGGTGAGCAGGGAATTAGACTAGAACAGGAGTGTCAAACTCGCATCGTTACAACAGCGTCACATGACGTATCAGGACTTTTTTCCCCTTTGCTAAATCGGGCAGGAGTGGAGCCAGCACATGACACATCCAACCGGTTCCACTCCCACCCAGTTTAGCAAAGGGGAAAAAAGTCCTGCTACGTCATGTGACGCTGCTGTGACGATGCGAGTTTGTCACCACTGGACTAGGAGATCTCCAAGGTCCCTTCCAACTCTGTTATTCTGTTAACTGTTACTGGAGTCATGAATGGACAGCCATATAAATTAAACAAACAAATTATCCAAGATTCTGGAGGCCTATTTTCTTCAGTGAGATGTTTTTATTAAATTACCAGAGTTTCAAATTCATATTTCGTGGGTCCTCTACTGGAGCCTGCCAGTTTGAGGGATCTGTGCAGTATCTCAGCTGTTCCTAGCACTAAACTCTTCTGGACAGAGAGCTCTGAACTTGTTCCTGGAATATGCTGAAAGGTCTCACCCAAATTAGGAGTCATCATCCCAAATTCTCCTACCACTACTGGAATCATTTTGGCCTTACTTTCCAGACCCTGTTTAGTTCCTCCTTTTATACTCCTTCCTGATGGTGCTGCTATTTGGCAGCTCTACATCTACCACTACTGCTGTCTTCTGATCCTTGTCTCCTTGACATCAACCTGGTGTCTGCCTCATTGGCCAGTATCTGCCTTTCCTGTCTGGAAATCCCATAAGATCTTAGCCCTTTTATTTGCCACAACCTTCTGTGGACTCTGAACCTTGGAAAGTGTAGTTTATAAACTGTGCAGATGTTCCTGTACACAATGCCAACTACCTGGTTGTGCCTTTCAATGTATGTTGCTCCTACCTGCATGTTACATCCTGCCACTACATGTTGGACTGTCTCTGAGGCCTCTCTGCATAGTTTGCACTTTGGATCCCATCTAGTGCAATTGATCCCAGTAGAATGGATCTGGTATACAGTGCCTATTTTTGTGTTGCTATGATCTGTGTCTCAGGGCTGTCTTTTAACCCAGCCATTTCCTGCCACTGGTATGATTTTCCAATGTTAGGCACCTCAGCTACTTGTAATGCTTTTCTATTTACAGAATAAGAGTTAGAAGGGAACTTGGAAGACTTCTAGTCTAACTTCCTACCTCCTACATGAGCAGGAAATCTTTCCACCATTCCAAACAAATGACCGATATCCAATATTTTCTTTAAAACCTCCAGGGATGGCACCTACATCTGACCAATTAGCTCTCTGGATATGCATAAACGATTAAACTATTCCAAAAGTAGCATCCAAATTATGGCAAATTAATCATGACAAATTGTTTTATCACAATGGGTCTCCGTAGTCTCTGTAATATTAATTTAGAAATGAGATTCTCCATAACTCTTTTAACATTACCCTAGATGCATTTAAATAGAAACAATTCATAAACCCTATATAAGTAATGTAGAATTAATGCAAGAAACAATAAGATTGTTTTTGGAAGGGTTTATTACGTATCAGATTGAGAATAGACCTATATATAGTAATATCATTCTTTTCTGCTATATCAGAACATAGTTTATAATAATAATATAGACAGATTCTATCATTCATTCTATCTACTCAAGATAGATTCTCTGGACTCCCAATAATTCTGTGTCCTAAAATGCACTAAAAGGAAATGTTACATTTTCATAATGGAGCTGGCTTTCCCATGGATTGCTAAAGACAGAAGCTCAAAAGGTTACAAATGGAGAAGTATGCAATTTTCAGACTGCCAGAGCATATAAGCAACAAACTATTGTAATTTAATTCTTCTTCCTATTATAAAATCTTTAGTGCCTGTTCAGCCTTCTTTTGTCCTTGAGGTATGTCATTTTCTCAAGCTACACTCAATTTTAATCTTAATTTGTAGCCTGGCAGTAACTCAGTAACTGATGCTGCATGATTGAAATACCCGTCCTTTATGTAACTGAAATTGCAACTCTAATAGTGTGCTTCAGAAGCCCTCTTTTTTGGTTGTGTTTTGAAAAGGAATAATATTGTTTGTGCCTGCACTTAACATACACCTTATTATTTCTGCATAATGAGTGCATTCTAGAATTGCATGAGAGGGAACTTTCTGCTCCTCTTCTCCCTCCTGTAGCTTTTATACTCTTAAACTGATCTGGTGTCTTAGAGAACCATCTGGAGCAAATTTTTAAAGTGCATGTGGAGGGCTGCAGAGGGAGGGCCAACTCCCTCCTCTCAATTAAATTCATCAGCATAAAATGGTTTTGATTATTATAAACTGGATCTCCCCATTTGTGAACATATTCTGTCAGTCACATTTTTGCTACTGTCTAAGTGCAGAAAAAAAAAAAACGGCTCAAATATATTTTAATAAACAACCATTCCAAAGCATCTAGGAACTGATCTGCAAACTGCTAATTGTCCGGAGAGCTGGTTTCAGTGTAAGAGATATGCTTTAATATAATGACTGTTTCAAGTACTTTGACTATTGGAGATTCAGTATTATTGGAGAGTGGGAATTTCCTATTGTTACAACACCTTAATAAAATAGTCTTCTCGTGTGTACCTCTATAACAGGGATGTCCAAACTTGAGAACTTTAAGACTTGTGGACTTCAATTCCCAGAATTCCCCAGCCAGCATGGCTAGCTGGGGAATTCTGGGAGTTGAAGTCCACAAGTCTTAAAGTTCTCAAGTTTGGACACCCCTGATCTAGAAAAAGATAGTCCTTCACAACAAGGGGTTTTTGTCACTGTCACTAAGGAAAAGAATTGCCACAATCATTGGAAAGCAATCAGAGGTGGTGTTCAGCAGGTTCTGACCAGTTCTGGAGAACCGGTAGCAGAAATTTTGAGTAGTTCGGATAACTGGTAAATGTCACCTCTGACTGGCCTCTTCCCCATCTATTCTCTGCCTCCCGAGTCCCAGCTGATCTGGAGGAAATGGGGATTTTGCAGTAACCTTCCCCTGCAGTAGGATGGGAATGGAAATTTTACAGTATCCTTCTCCTGCCACACACACCAAACCATGCCACACCCACCAAGCCACACCATGCCCACCAAGCCTGCCACACCCACCAAGCCACACCCACAGAACTGGTAGTAAAAAAAATTGAATTCCACCACTGAAAGCAATGATGATGTCAGGTAGTAGTATAGTGTAAGAGGATGGACAGCTCTGCTGGCTGGGGAATTCTGCGAGTTGAAGTCCACAAGTCTTAAAGTTGCCAAGTTTGGACACCCCTGCTCTATAACATGTGCTCTACCACCTTTTAAATGATTCTCTTGCTCTCACAATACAGGTAGTCCTAGACTTACAACAGTTCATTTAGAGACCATTCAAAGTTGCAACAGCACTGAAAAAAGTGACTTATGACCATTTTTTCACAATTACGACTATTCCAGCATCCCCCTGGTCATGTGATCAAAAATTCAATGCTTGACATCTGGTTCATATTTACAATGGTTGCAATGTCTCAGGCTCCCGTCATCCCTTTTTGTAACCTTCTGCTAAGCCAAGTCAATGGGGAATCCAGGATCACTGACCAACCGTGTCACTAACTTAACAAATGCAGTGAATCACTTGACAACTGTGGCAGGAAAGGTTGTACAAAGGGGCAAAATTCACTTAACAAATGTTTCACTTAGCAACTGAAATTTTGGGTTCAATTGGGGTCAGGCCTACCTGTACAATTAATAAAAAATAAGTCCTGTTTTGTTTAATTTGCATTGATTTTAAGATCATTTTTGCGGTTGTCTCTGAGTTTTTTCTGTTTTATCTCTTTTTATGATTTTTTTAATTTGGGGGGTACTGTACACTATCCATTGAAGTAGGGTCTTTTCTCACCTGGACTACTACAATGCTCTCTACCTGGGGCTGCCCTTGAAGAGCACCCGGAGGCTTCAGCTGGTCCAGAAGGCGGCCGCGCGGGTTATCATGGGGGTACCTAGGTGCTCCCATGTTACACCCCTTTTAGGCGGCCTGCACTGGTTGCCGGTTGTCTTCCGGGTGCGATTCAAGGTACTAATGATGACCTTTAAAGCACTCCATGGTTTAGGCCCAGGGTACCTGTGAGACCACCTACTGCCACCAATAGCCTCCCACTGTCCAGTACGATCCCACAGAGTTGGCCTCCTCAAGGTGCCGTCGGCCAGACAGTGTCGGCTGGTGACCCCCAGGGGGAGAGCCTTCTCTGTGGGAGCGCCTTCCCTCTGGAATGAGCTGCCCCCGGAGCTTCGCATAATCCCTGACCTCCGGTCCTTCCGACGCGCCCTAAAAAGTTGGCTTTTCCAGCAAGCCACCCTGGCCTGTTAATTTTATTTAATTTTTAAAATGTGAGTGTTATAGAAATTGGATTTGTTTTTTGGACTGTTTCTAATTTCCTTTTAACTTTTGTACTATGTGTTTTTTAATGCTGTACGCCGCCCTGAGTCCTTGGGAGAAGGGTGGCATATAAATCTAATAAATCTAATCCAATCCAATCCAGGGTGGCTATAACAAATCTGACAAACAGATAAATAAATAACAAACTAAACCTCATGAATATGTGATCTGAATAATAAGCATTAACAGACACATCATAGTCTAATAGCTCTATAGACAGAAAGGAATGCATAATAGATTTAGTATAAAGCCAATGTTCCCTTGAAGTAAAGTTATTTTATTGTATATGTGAGTCCACAGGATTGATGCATATTATTTTTCATTTAGCTGTTCATTATACAGAATTATATATTTTTATACCATACTTCCATAACAAACAGGTAGGTTCAAGCCATTCCAGTATTCCAATACCAGGATGAATTATCAAAGGCTTGAGAAGGCTTCAATATATTTTACTTTCATTTCTGTAATGTCTTAATGTTATCAGCAATCCTTTATCTGATGTTCTGTAATTTTTTTCTTGATGTTTTTTGTCAGTTGTTTTAAAGTAAAACTCCCCATTATCCTCCTGAAACTACATCAAGCTAATTAGAAAGAATAGTTGTGTCACATTAGTCAGGCAGAAGACTAAACTTGAGCGTGTGCTGTCTTTACTTTCCAGAATAACTTTTTTTGAGGAGTGCTGAGTGTGCTTCTATTTCAAAAGCAGATGACTCAGACAGAGTAACTAGAAAGCAGTGTTCTTGTGCAAATTTCATACTTGGCTAGCAAAGTTGTTCCACTCTTGTGTTGTAGATTGCCTTTAGAGGAATTTCTTCAAGTTGAAAATACAATATTCTTAGAGGTCTTTAATAAATTTCTGCCCCTTATTTTCTCCAATTCCCTGTCCCCGATGCATTTAATTGGAGACGAAGCCCACAGGAACCAAATTTAGGAAGCTCTATGGTTTATAATCCACCTAAGAGCATGAAGTTTTATAATTATTGAAGCTCATTATTCTTTTGAAGCCAAAGTCACATGGGTGACTCCAGGTAGAATATGTACCTATATTCTATCCCTATCCTCGTAAACAACAGTATTTGTCTGAAAATACTGAAAAATGTGTATCTATAGACCATAGCTATACTTTATAAAAAAAACTATTCTTCTTAAATAGTCAGGATGAGGTTTGTTTGCTTGTTTTTTAACTTTTAAATAAGCTGTGTTTCATAGATTACTTAAATGCAATGAAAAAGTTATTTCGCCTTTCACATTTTTTTTGTATCACAGCAAAAATCTTATGACTTTCTCCTTTCAAGCCCATTCCAAGCAAGCACAAGGATTTTACAGATAACTAGATAATATGTACTTTGTTGTGTTATAACCACAGGTGGGCAAAAAAGCAGATCACCAGTCCAGCAAGAGCTAGTAACACTCAATCAGTTACAACTTTGTAAAATTTCATTCCCTAGGGCAGGGATGTCAAACTCAAGGCCCGCGGGTCAGATCTGGCCCACAGGGTTCTTAGATCTGACCCATGGGACCACCCTGGAAACAGCAAATGATCAACCCGCAGTGCCTCTGCCAGCAAAAACAGAGCTCGGGAGGACTGCGTGTAGCCCTCCTGAGCTCCACTTTCACTGGCAGAGGGTTTCAGGAGGCTGTCGTAGCGAAAAATGGAGCTCACGAGAACCGTGGGCAGCACTCCCAAGCTCCATTTTCACTGGCAAAGGGTTGCAGGAGGCTGCCCCAATCAAAAATGGAGCTTGGGGGTATGTTTTCACTGGCAGAGCATTCAGGCCACCATGCGCGTCCCCCAACATGAGTGATGCCGAGATGACCATGCCCTGGCCCCCCAAGGTCAAACACAACCCCTGATGTAGCCCTCAATGAAATTGAGTTTGACACTCCTGCCCTACGGAGACATGGGTCCCAAATACTGGGCGATTCATTAAACTAGATTATTTGAGGTACCTTGGTTCCAAATTTTTGTTTTAGGATGCACCATTTTGCCCAGTGAAAGATCATGACAACAAGTTTTAGTAGTATAGTTGCAGTAGTTACTAGCTTTGGAAAAATTGTGTTCAAATCCAACCTATCTCCCCCTTAGTCATGAATTTGACCCTAGCTGATTTTTCTGATGCTGAGCTTGTCAATTGGAAAGCTGACAGCCTGGGTTTGAGACTCAAGTGTCAGGCAACACTGACATTACTTGCCCCAGCTTCTTGCTTGTCCACTTAGCAGTTCATAAGCTTGAAAATTTGAATAGATAAATTGGTACCACTATGGTGGTAAGGTAACAACATTCTGTGCGCCTTTGGTGTATAGCCATGCTGGCCACATGGCTCCCTTGGATAAGAAACGGAGATGAGCACCACACCCTTGAGTCAGAAATGACTGAACCAGGAAACCTTTACCTGAATCAGACTAAAATAGTCATTGTCAAAATTGGATATCAGGGATGCCACTGGAGATTAGTCTGATACCCCTTAAATATTTTTGTAACACTATTTTTCAAATCTCTGTGAAGGTGGATTTAGTAGTAAAATAGGTGCCCAGAAGTTATATTAATATTAAGATGCACTTGATATTTCTTGGCTTCCCTTTCCTCTCCTATAGAATTAGTCAACCCTTTTGTGAAATTTATCTTTCTATGAAATCAACTGAAAAATTCTCACTGATTGTAGTGACTTATATCTGCACTGTTTGTGACAATAAAAATGAAAGATATCAAAATAATGAAACACCATTAAAGAAAATAAAAATATCCATCAATAAAACAAGTGGTAACCTCTCACCACCAATCCAAAACCTCTACGCCAAAGACTACCCTAGATTTAAAAAAATCCACTTCTTCCTCCTAATAGGATAACAAAAGAAAAGCTTGAGCTCTCTTGACAGAAAGTTCCAAAGCCTAGAAAAAGTAATTGAGAATGTCTTGCATTGCCTCTGGATATATCTTTGATGGTGGTGATAATCAAATAAAAAGACCTTTTCAACATCTTAAAGTCTGAGCAGGCTGATAAGGAAGAATAACATGTTTAGATAGCCTAATTTTAAGCCATATAGATGCTTTACAAATTATAATAGCATTTTTATTTTTGCAAAAGGAAGATAGGCAATGAATGGAGTCATTTAATTGCTGAACCAGTCAATAATTTGGCTAGGACATTCTGGACCCATTGAAATTTCTGAACAATTTTGAAAGATCCATATAAATCAATACTGCAATCCAAATGGAGTAGGTGTCAGTATTTTTATTATAAGATTGAAAATGTATTTCAGTTTTTCTTAAAATAGCCTGCGAAACATATCAGTTGGCAAAATAGTACCTCGGGAGACCATTTCTCTTATACAATTCAAGCATAGTACAATTATTGTCTAAGAATTACCTGCAGAAAGAGAGAGGGAGGGGAGAGAGAGAGTGGGAGGAAGGAAGGAGGGAGGGAGAGAGAATGAAAGAGAGGAAGGGGGAGGAGAAACTACTGCCAACCACTAACTCTATAATTATCATCTGGAATGGAAATCTCTTTCATAATTAATCAAAATACTGATTTGTGAGTTAGATTAATATCAACTGTGATTTTACAATTGATATATGTACATGTTCCTCTATAAATAAAGCAAAAACAAGCTGTGAACTTTACAGAAATAGCATGCTTGTTGGAATGACTTATTTCCACCTGTACAATTACATATTTTAGCTATTTATTCAAAAAACATTTAATACTATTTAGCTATAATGCAATACTGATGTCTATCACATGCTCTCTATATCTAAAACTGTAGAAGATTCACTCAAATATTACCCAGGCTAGTATTTAAAATATATATAACTTACATGAATTAAAACTAGATCTAGTGGCTGGCTTTCAGTTGAACCCATAGGTCCATTCCTGAGGCTAATTACTTCACAATATTACAAAATGAACTACAGAATGAAGTATATGGATTGCAAACAAAACTAGTTTCAATTCAAGTGCTTCTAATATTTAAACTCACCCTAAATCATAAGCTTTCATAATTTTCCTATTCAATATATGCCAAGTAAGTGGTAACCAAAGATTTTGAGGAATTCATTTGCTATGTGAAACTCCCTGATCCGGAGGTATGAGCTCATGGTACAGAGAAGATGATTTTGCCACTCATAACACATTTTGCCAAGCCATTCTCTTGATCAAATTTTAAAGTTTTTGATTTTCACAGGTCAAGGACTTCACCTTTACAATTATTTCTGAATATGTAATATTATTGCAGGGTGCAGAGCTCACTGATCAGTTAAGAGAGTTCCAAATGTGATCAAGGTATTTATACAGATTTTTTTAAAAAAAATACTTATGCAGAAAAAGATGCTAAACCCCAGAAGCATCTCTCAGCATGATGAAAGCAGCAGATGAAAGCAAGGTGATTGACTTTGAGCCAGTGATTCTGTCTCAACCCAGACAACCTCACAATGTTGTTGTGCAAAAAAATAGGAGGAACAGGTGTTGGACATGTTCGCCACCTTGACTTATTCATAAAAATACTAAAGATGGGGTACAAATAAATAAAATAAACCCCTGTTCCTAGTAGGGCCCAAAGTTTCATATTAGAAAGTATAGAAAATAGGTTTTAAAAAACAGTGCACAATTTAATTCCCAGACTATGGGACCATACCAGGAAGGAAGATAAAAAAAAGAACAAATGAACGGAAATCATTGTGAGACTACATCCTTCACCAATAATGCACAACTTGTCTGATGAATTACTAAAATAATGCATCTGCATTGAAGTAACATGTTCTGTACAGAACAGAACTATCACAGTTTAATTCTCTCCCGACAGCTGCTTTGGAAGGGAAATATAGGAAAACCCCACATGAAACCCCACCAGGGACAAGTTGATTAGTGAGATGGCTTTGCTATTTTTAACATTCCTTCATCTATTATTCTTTTTTTGTTTAATTTTTATACTTTTTAATGTATTTGCTAACCAATTTGTTAAATTTGTTGTGTGCCGTTTAGAGTCACTTCTTTGTGAGATCGGTGGCTGTATAAATCAGTTTAATAAACAAATAAACAAATTGTCTGTAACCTGATGCTGTAGAAACCACAGCCCATATTCTTTTGTATTGTCAACTCTACTGGGACATTGATTATTCTCTTTTATTTAAATTTCTGGGGCACACTGATAACTTTTATTTACATTTGCTGTTAAGCAACCAAAATAAATTTATTTCTCTAAAAATAGCAACATTTTGTAATATTGTGTATATACTTCACGCACAAATGGTTGCCAACGGTTATTGATGTTAGAGGATAATTTTGTTTTGTTTATTTTACAGAGTATAAAATGATCAAAAAAAGTTTATGTTCTTTTCTGTACAGCCACTCAGATTCACTTCTATCTGGATTCCACATGGGCAGGGTCTGGTGTGATGATTGGGATATAACCTAGGGTTATTTTTGGCTGGTTCCTCTGATTAATGGTGCTCTCTAGGATACCCTTGGTTACTTGCTGGCAGGAACTTTGGATAGCTGGAGGGAAGTTGTTTCCTAGATCCAAGAGATTATTAATTGTTCCTTGACCAGTGGATGATACTGGCATCCTTTAAAGAGGTCACAGCCTTCTTTAGTATCTGGTCTTTTTTAAAAAAATGAAGATGGTTCAGAATCAACTACAAAGTACTCTAGACATAAGAATTATCTGGACCCATAGTAGACATCATTGGTTGCTCTGATTGATGACTTTTGACATGATATGGACAGAGGTGGTATGTCTATCCTAGTCTTGTACAACTTCTAATAAATCTTGGTATCATACTGTCTGTGGAGTTAGACAATGGGAGAAGTAGTTCTACTCCTATCTTGGTAGATAGCAATAGCAACAGCACTTAGACTTAAATACCTCTTTACAGTGCTTTACAGCCTTAAGCAGTTTTACAGCTCTAAGCAGTTTTACAGAGTCAGCTTATTGCCCCCAACAATTTGGGTTCTCATTTTACCTAACTTGGAAGGATGGATGGCTGTCAACCTTGAGCCTGGTGGGATTTGAACTGCCACATTGCAGGCAGCCAGCAGGCAGCAGAAGTAGCCTGCAGTACTGCACTCTAACCACTGCACCACCATGGTTCCAGTCAGTAGTGATAGGGGAGAAGTACACTTAGTGGTTCTTCCTTTATACTGTACTTCAAGAATCAATTTTCTCCCTCTTTCTATATAAAGCCAATATGAGATGCCATTTAGGTATTTGAGGTGATACCCAGATATACATCACGAACCCAGACTGCTCTGAGGATGCTGCCAAAGTGACATTTAAAGTGCTGGTGTTAATCCATAAAGCTTTTTATGGCTTGAGACTCAGTTACCTTCAGGACCATATCTATGGAACAGAAGTCAATTATAATTGTGGCAAAAGAAATAGATGATTGTTCCTCAGTTTTGCGGGATTGGAGAGAGGTCAGACAATTGGAAGTATTGCTTTTCAGTGGCAGTGCCAGAATGATCTCTGGTTGAGGTTAGGTCCACACTTACCTTGGACACCTTTCAGAAGAAGTTGAACATCAAACCTTTCCAAATGCCATTTGGGTCATGATTCTCTTTGCTTTGGTTTTATGGATTTTCATTTTTTTTAACTTTGGTATTTTTGTTTATTCTACTGGTAAGCTACTCATTGTTTGTTGGATTGCAGTGAGGTAAAAAACCAAATCAATAATAATAATAATAATAAATACTGATACAAATAACACTGATGAAATATAAATATTCAATCTAGGCTATTTATGAGAATAGCAAGGGCAAAAGTCATTAAAATGTTACAGTATTAATAACATCTTTGCAAATTCCTTGGGAGATCCTTACCTCTTCCTTGGTCTTTTTGGATATAACTCTTAGCCAATCGCCAATCATGCTCAAGACAGCAGCAAAATATGCAAGGCCCACAAGAATCCAGAACCACACAACTGGTTTGTAAAAGTCAAAATATTCAATATCTGATCCCCCTAAAAAGAAATCAAATAAATATAGATTTGTATTGGATACCTGTTACCTGTCATTTATACTTCTTTACTATTTATTAAAAGTTATTAACTTCACAGGTAAGACCAAAGTCAACCCAATATTAAATTAACATAGAATTATATTCCAAGCAGTTTAGAACTTTAATACAATTTCAGTGGTAAAGATAACTTGTTCTTAAACCAAATAGGTTTTTGAACATAATACTAAACTGTGATTTGGTATACCATGAATGTGTGGTCTCCTTTTCAGAAGTATCTGCTTCTGCTTTGAAACGGAACAGTTTCTCCATTAAACTGGTAAAGTCTTAGTCAGAAAGATCAGCCCAAATTACTTCTCCTTCTATAACAGCAAGGGTCAACCTATGATCATACCTCCTATTTTTAATGTTCATGGAAAGTCAACCTCCTAAGTCATATTAACAATCCATGTTCTTACCCAGTTTCCCCCATCAACTTCATTCACACAACCAGCTAACAAACCAGCAATGCCAAAAACTAATGACACTGATAAAAGGAGATCTGTGAATTTTCTAACAGCTCCCTCCAATCAGCCAACTCCAACCACCAGTTCTAGTAGCAATATAGGAACACAGCAACCTTCCTCTTTCTAAACCTTCCATTTTTATTTTACTTATGTACTTGTATTGACAAAGTCCTCAAAGACTGGGAATTAACAGTAATTCTGCCAAATTTTAAGGAAGGAAGGAAGAGCTGCCAGCAAGTTATTAGCAAAACAAACCGGTTAACATAGTAAGAATTACAATAGGCCTTCAAACTAAAAGTTGATAGAGTCATTTCTTATGGAAACGATTCCCATTGATGAGAGAAGGGCTTTAGAGAGGAAAAACACAAAATATGGCAAAGGATTGTACTCAGCCATTAGTTTTAGAGATATACAAGCCACGGCTTGTACTTTATGTTGCTTTTACTGATTTTAATGCCTACATTTCTTGGGAGAAAACTAAAAGCTGTATCAATTAAATGTTGATTGCTTTTTCTTAGCTCTAAGAGCATGTGAATACTGTAGTTAGGGAAGGATGCAATGGATAGTTTTCCTATCTAAATATTAAATACATCCTACTAAAAGTAAGAGTGAATAAAACTCCACGAATCATCAAATGATCAATGGACAGAGATACAATTAAGAGATAAAAGCAAGAAAAAGGATGGTGTCATCATCATAATTTTATGACTTATGGATTTGATGATTAAAAGAGTTAAAGAGGAAGGGAAAAGTGTTAAGATGGAAATTACTCACTGGAAAGAAGGATGGAAGACATATTTCTGGGTTTGCTTTCTTTTTTTACTTTCCTTTTTCTCATTTTTAATCTTTGTTTCTAATTTTCCTTTTATATTTCATATTTTACTGTATTGAAAACTAATAAAATACTGAAGTAGTAGTATAAAATTATTGAAGATGAATAATTGAGACTCTGGAAAAAGTGCAGAGGAGAGCAACAAAGATGATTAGGGACCTGGAGGCTAAAACGTATGATGAATGGTTGCAGGAATTAGGTATGGCTAGTCCAGTGAAAAGAAGGACTAATGGCGACATGAAAGCAGTGGTCCAATATTTGAGAGGTTGCCACAAAGAAAATGGGGTCTACTTATTTCCCAAGAAGGCAACACAACAATGGATGGAAACTAATCAAGAAAAGAACTAACTAAGGAGAAATTTCCTAACAGTGAGAACAGTTAATCAGTGGAACAACTTGCCTCCAGAAGTTGTGGATGCTCCATCACTGGAGGATTTAAAGAAGAGAATAGATAACTATTTTTCTGAAATGGTATAGGGGGTTGACAAAAAGACTTCTAAGTTTCTTCCAACTCTCTGTGACCATCATCTTCATTCCTTGGATCAGTGTTTCTCTACCTTTACTTTAAGATGTGTGCATTTGAAGTCAAAGGCCACACATTTTAAAATTGCTCAGGTTGAGAAACATTGCCTTGGATAAACAGAAAGCTATTTTGTATGCTGCTCAGGACACAGAAAAGAATTCAGAAAGTACTTGTCCTCCCACAGCAGGGGAACCAGTTATATTCCAACTGTGATTAAACTTTCTATCATCATATTTGGCACAATATTTGGAACCTATAATAGGTATAACCCTGCTGTCTACTGAGATGGTTGCTTACTGTGATAAATTATGGTAGAATTTCCTTAAATATAGTAGATAAGAATCCCATCTGCACTACAGACCATGGCATAAATAAAGTGAAGGCAGGAGATAAATATTTTGGGGCCTGCAAGCACACAAGGCTTCCTGTTGCTTAGAGTATTCAACAATTCTGACCATGCATTGTATTGTAGGACTACAATAGCTAGCTGCTGAAATGCATGGTGTGACACAGCTCGAATCTTGTGATCTGCACAAGATAGTTTTTTGGGGGGTAGGCAATGGAATATGATGTGGTGTAGAAGGGAGTACTGTGAGTTGACTGAGGAGGTGAGGTTGATACCCTTGGTAACTCAGGCTTGTTACTGGAAGAAGGGGCTGTGTGGCCATTCCTTTTTCCTGGTTTTCCCCAATTACTCAAGCATAGAGGTGGAGCTTAACATCTGAGCCCTCTTATCATTGAGAGGCCTCATCTAAGAAGGGGCCAAGAGAGCTCAGCTCCTGCATTGAACATAAATCATTTATTCTTCCAGCTCAGTGTCTTTTTCTCTGAAATTATTAAGGTTTCTGTTTCTTTTTTAATAACAGAATAATAGAGTTGGAAGGGAGCTTGGAGGTCTTCTAGTCCAACCCCCTGCTCAGGCAGGAAACCATATACTACTTCAGACAAATGATTATCCAACGTCTTCTTAAAAACTTCCAGTGTTGGAGCATTCACAACTTCTGGAAGCAAGTCGTTCCACTGATTAATTGTTCTAACTGTCAGGAAGTTTCTCCTTAATTCTAAGTTGCTTCTCTCCTTGATTAGTTTCCATCCGTTTCTTGTCCTGCCTTCAGATGACTTGGAGAATAAGTTGACTCCCTCTTTAGTAATCATTTACTCTCACTCTTTAGCATTCTAGATAGTTTCCCACTAAGCATTTTAGAAATTTAGTGTTTAATTCACAATTTATGCAAGTCTACTACTGTATGTTTTAATTTTATTGTAATTTGTTTATATTTTTTCTTTCTTTGCATCCTGAAACTTTTGCTATCTAAGTAACATTAGCAAACTATTACTAAAATATAAAATTGATTATTTTCTGCATTGCATTTATGATTGATGCCTGTTTCTGCATCTCCCTACTATGTCATCTATATTAAGCCACTGAGTCTAATGATTGAAGCACAAAAAACAGGTACTCCTCAAATTATGATTGGTTGCTTAGTGACTGTTCAGAGTTAAGATGGGCCACTAAAAGGTACTCACAGTTCTAAGCCAGTTCCAAAGTTCTTATGGATGCTCCCCCCACCCCCACAGTCATAAGATTGCATTTCAGGTGCTCAGCAACCAGCTCTCATTTGCCGTCATTTGCAGCGTTGTACAATTACATGACAATGATTGTTTTTGCCAAAACCCAGTTAACTTCCAGGTTTCAACAAAAATGTCTGATAGCATTTTTCCTTATAAGTTTGCTTAATGACCACCGCAGAAAAAGGTCTTAAGACTGAGTCTGTCCCATGATGATCCACTTTGCAATCACCATGACTGACAAGCATAAAGGGCAGGTTCCACTAAGGACATAAGATGAGGACTACCTGTATTTTTGGCATTTCATGGCAACATGAGATAAAAGCTTTCATGCATGTTTAATAGTACTTTCAATTACAAGTTAAGCAATTTCATTCATTCCAGTGAATTAGTGAAACTTCCTCTTAATATTCCAGGCCACTGCTCTAGTCCTCAGCCAGTGGGCAATCCGATTATCAGCACCAACATATTAAACCTAAGAAGCAGTCTACTGACTCTAATTATGGGTGTATTTAAATCTGGCAGGGCATAAATGCTGCAATAAATAAATAAATAAGGCAGAAGCATTATAAACAGAATGCATCAGACTTTTAAATAAAATCTTGGAAATGCAAACAAAACATTTAGTCTGCTACCAACAGTAGCCAAAGCCTGCTTGGCAACCTGATCCTATATTTAGAGGTGATTGTACTATTTTCCAGCCAGGCACCAGATTCAAAGATCAGTTAAATTAAACATTGATTTCCACTTCACACTTCTGTTCATCTAGGGAACAAACAGAGGCTGAAATTCAGAAACATATCATAGAGATATGGTAGATAAAACTTTTTATTTGAGTTAATTCAGATTCCTAGTTTCTTGTACTTTCTATCATCTGCCATAACTTGCTAGGTGGCTGGGGGGAAGAGGCATTTAGAGGGTAGAAATGAATTACAGGGAAGGGGTGACAGGGTTGACAGAAACCAGATGTGTAGAGCCAGCTTGTTTTAGTCTTCAAGGCCGCAGAAGCTGGAAAAGGAATGTGAGCTGCACCAAGCGGGACTAAACATCTGAGCGGTTCCCAAAACACCTATATGGCACACCTTTGGATGAAGACAAACCAGTCAAGGGAGGAGGGCTTGGGAGAAGGGTAAAATCTGTAACTCTTTGTGAGGGAACATTAATTCTAGCCTGCTTCTGCTGCAACCAGGGCCGGATTTTCCTATAGGCTAACTAGGCTTCAGCCTAGGGCCTCAAGATCAAGAGGGGCCTTTTATTTTTATTTATTATCCGTGCCACATTTTTTATAAAGGTTAGTACCAATTACAACATGTTTCATTTAATATATTGATATATATCACAGTAATGATGTATTTTATTATCTCTCATGTAATTTACAAACTTAAAAATGGGAGATGAAAGGGCTCCATAAGTGGAATAGCCAAGGGCCTCTTTTCATCTAAATCCGGCCCTGGCTGCAACCACTAATCCTTCTAAAAGAGCTTATCACTTCAAATGGAATCGAGGGACTTTCTTTCCTAGGGACCTACCTGGAGCCAGCCTGACACTTTGTCCCTTTATCTATGCACCGAATGTTTCTTTCTTCCATGAAAAGACAGGACATATACACCAGTAATCCAACATATAATTTATTTTTCTCTCACACACACATTAAAAATTGCTGAGACTTTTGTCACTCTAATGTACTTAAACTTTTGCTGTTGTTTTTAATTACACAGAAGATTGAAGGCTAAACATTGTCTATTTTCTCCCTTTCTCTTTTTAAAGCACTTGGGAATTTGAAATACAGAATTGTGAGTTGTTATATTGACCTCAGTGGTATTGTCTAGGTAATTCTGTCAGGTTCGTGATAACTAATCTTTTCTAAGATAGAGCATTTCTTCTCTGGATAAGGTGAGCAACAGGAAGCAACCTGTTAGTTGGTTTAGAAGGGTGAAGGGACAGCAGCAAAGATCCCTGTCAATACCCTAGGCTAGAAATTAAGAACATGGTAGGGTGTTTGCCCTGCCTGGAGACAAGAGCAAGAAGAGGAGCAACCTCCCTTGCTGTGAGAAATCATCTCTAAGCATGAAGAACGGTTGCAGGAACTGGGTATGTCTAGCTTAAGAGAAAGAAGGACTAGGGGAGACATGATAGCAGTGTTCCAATATCTCAGGGGTTGCCACAAAGAAGAGGGAGTCAAAGTATTCTCCAAGGCACCTGAGGGTAGAACAAGAAGTAATGGGTGGAAACTAATCAAGGAGAGAAGCAACTTAGAACTGAGGAGAAATTTCCTGACAGTTAGAACAATTAATCAGTGGAACAGCTTGCCTCCAGAAGTTGTGAATGCCCCAACACTGGAAGTCTTTAAGAAGATGTTGGATAGCCATCTGTCTGAAACGGTATAGGGTTTCCTGCCTAGGCAGGGGGTTGGACTAGAAGACCTCCAAGGTCCCTTCCAACTCTACTATTGTATTGTATTGTATTATTGTATGTTGGGCTCCAAGTCCCATCTTCTTCCATTTAGCCTATCCTACCTTCTGTACTTAGGAACACATTCTTCTTGAATTCTATTTCCTTCCTTCTTTCCTTCTTCCCTCCCTCCCATCCATCCATCCTTCTATTTCAAAAGATGACAAGGCACAGAAAACATTTAATAGCACAGATGCACAGAACCTCTACTAATAACTGTGATTTTCTTTATAGTAACGAAAACTATAAAAACAGTGAGAGCTGCAGAGAAAAATCATTATATTAATGTATAATGATAGAGACTACTAATGTACTTGGTGTTCCAGTTTTAGTTAAGTAGCCTTTGGTACGTACTGTTCTTACTATAAACATAACCAGGATATACATTTTAGTGCATAAAAATAAGACAAAAACATTCTAGCTCTGAAAAAGACACCAGTTTTAAAGCAAGTCCATTTCCCTATAATACATATTAATGCATGAAAGTCACTTAACTTTTAAAAATAGATATGGAACCCAGTGTATATCTGATACCTTTATACATAGGAAAAAGTAAACATTCAGGCTAGAAAAAAATATATTAGTGATGCCATTTTCATCTTACAAACTAAGCATGTATTATATGCAAATATGAATATAAAATATAACAGCACACTATATCCATACATACAAATATTGGCTTATATGATATATCCCATATATATATACTGGGTTCAAATCCCAGTAAGGGTATGGCTAGCTGATGAGAGCTAATTAGCTCGAAATAGATCTATACTAGTCTCCCTTTATTTATTTATCAGTACAAATACAACACAAATATAAAAAGGCAACATTAAAAATAAAAAAAAATGGTTTTCTGCCTGCATGGTCTTCTGTGATAAGCCGAAGGACAGAAAGAGGGAGTAATGACCTTCCTCCCATATTTAGGCATACCAGGAGTTGTAACACAAATACATACATACATACATACATGTGTGTGTGTGTGTGTGTGTGTGTGTGTGTGTGTGTGTGTTGTATTTATGCTGATAAATAAATAAAGGGAGACTAGTATGGATCCATTTCAAGCTATTTAGCTCTCATCAGCTAGCCTTACCCTTACTGGGATTAGAACCAGGGCTGTATTGCATATTAGGCCAGTGTAATTAATATATATATTAATGATAAGGCATGAATATCAGCCTGATTCTCAAGCTTATATCCTTTCTTTGCTTGCTGTAACTAGCTTATAGTGCAACAACATTCTCTTTTGCAAATTGATTGATTATGTGCCATCTTATATAATATGTAGTAGCAGCATGAAAATAAATCTGCATAAGTAAGATAATTTCTGGAGGTAAGAATCATCAATTGAATACAGCAAGTAGGAAAACTGAAGAAGCAATGTACATAGATCCATACTATGCATAGTATGGATCTATCTAAGCAGAGTGGTATTTACAAGTGTTACACTACCATGCAGATGTGATACACTCTTATAAAACACAAATTTTATAGAGATCCTAATTTCTTCTCACTTGAATATTTAACAGAATAAAGTAAAGCAATTTAGCTTAGTTTCCAGCTGCAAGAGAGGGCCCACAAACACCCATGAAATTCCTAGATAACATCTGCATATTGAATGTAAAAACTACTATGAAATTTCAATATTTTTTCATGATATTTTGTGAAATTTCAGGATGTCAATGTCTCCTAGGAGAACTTGGGGATGAGAGCAATGAAAACTCATAGGATTTAGGGACTTTTCAGGACATTGCTCATTTTTAATGTTTGGATATTGACCTGTATCATCATTTAGGCAATCTCATACAATAGCACCTAAAAACATGATGGTACCTTATTTTACCGTTTTAAAGTTAGTTAGTTAGTTAGTTAATTAAATGGGAAATCTAATTTTTCATGGGAAATGTTTGATAAAACATGAAGTAAACTTGGAGCAACTTTTATGGTTTGGGACACAAATAAATCTTTGAATGGAACAAATATGTTGCATTCAAAAGGTCTCTACTTCAGTTCCAACAGGGAGACCTAGAGAAAACACCAGTCTGGCATGTTGTAAAAAATACTGCTAGATCATTATTGATGGCTGGGCTTAGAGAAAGTGTCTTTTGCAACAATATACATTGAGAAGGCATTTATGTACATAATAAAGGTGTATGATTTATTTTTCCATATAGAACTTGGTAAAATATTACCTGCAACATAATCACCAAATCCAATTGTTGTTAAGGTGATAACTACAAAATAAATTGCATCTAATGTATTCCAGCCTTCTATGTTCTTGAAAATGACTGCCGGAAGAGCAACAAACAGAACACAGCCAAACAGTATGAATATTATTGTTGATATTATGCGGATCTTTGTCTGACTCACATTCCATTTCTATTATGGGAGGAAAGAATAAACACAGAAGAAAAAGGGGAAAAAAAGAATCCATTATTAGTAAAGTAATATTGTTTCACCTATGTATATGTACGTATGCATTTATAAAATGTATAAATCTTTCTACTAAAACCCATGTGACACCATCTGCAAAGTTTTAAATCAAAATAGATGGCTAAACAGTTCTAACAATATAATCAAAGGATGGCAGAATAGATTAAAGCCATTGCAAAATCACAAGGTTAAAAAAAGGTTTTTCAACATTTCTTTGTAAAGTATTTGTAGCAGATATACAGATTATAGGAATATTTAATCACTATCAAAGCCACCAAGTATATATGGAATTGTTTATGATGGAAACAAAATAGATGGGTAAGTCTTCATACAAGCATTTATCATGAACTTTATCTTCTCCCATGGATATTTATCTAGGAGAATGTAATCGCTATCAATGGGATTCAATAGCAAGTAACTGTCCATGAAATTACAACCATGTGTAGTGAATAAATGGGAGCAGAGGGAAGCTAAATTTCAAATTTACTCTCATTCTTCTTCATGTATAGAAACTTCAGGATCCATCATGTCAACAAACTTCTGCAAATGCAGTAGGCAGGAAAGGGAAAGGAAAAAAACAGTGTAAGGTGGATAGGTGATGTAAATAACATTTAAATGAATATTTATTTGGATGCATTTCACTACAAATTGTTTATAGTAAGAATAATCTACCTTTCTTCAATAGTTCCACCTGCAATAGCTATTCACAGGATGAAGCTAACCTACCACAGTTATAATTACCAAATTTTATATACAGTTATTCAAGAAAGGAAGGATTCTCCCAATAAAAAGTAGGAAATTCTCTTAAGAAGAAAATGATATCATAACAAAAATACCTAATTATATGTCATACAAAGTGTTCATACTTTTTTCATGATGTCAGGTGTTGTATTGGTTACATAAAGTACTGTAATTTGATTTCAATATATTTTGTATTCAAGTAATTTATTTCCACTGATAATTGCTGTACTGAATATCAGTAACAGAAATTCCTTCAAAGTCATTATAACATAGAACATGGTATCTTAGGGCCGGAAGAGACCTTGGAGGTGTACTAGTCCAACTGCCTACTCAAAGCAGATGGCCTTATACTATCTGGTTAAATCACTGTCCAGTCTGTTTTTGAAAATCTCCCATGATGGAACATCCACAACTCCGGGAGGCAAGTTATTCCATTAATTAACTGTTCTCCCTGTCAGAATTTTTTTTTCCTTACTTCTAGGCTGCATCTCTAACAAGCGTCCACCAATTACTTGTTTTACTGAACTGTTGATGTTTATTTAGGAAAATGTCATAAATTTGAAATAGGATATTAAATACAAGTAAAAAAGCTGAAATGGGTTTCTGCCTCTATTGGAAGACCTGGGAAAGGGTTCTGTTCCTGTAAAATGTAGGAACAGGACACTCTTTCAAATACAGCAAACATTTACCAAAAGATATTTTGAGGGAAATCCCATCAACTCTCTACCTGATTAAGAGAATCACATTGTGCCCACAGTACAAAATTCTGTCTCATAGATTTAAGCTACCTTCATAACATACTTAGGATCTCTTAATATTATTATAATTGGTGTAGGACCAATAATAATAGCACTTAGACTTACCGTATTTTTCGGAGGGTAAGACTTACCAAGATTTTGAAGAGGCAATTTTTTTAAAAAAGTGTTTGCACTCTGCAGACCTCCCCAAAACAGCCCATTTTTCATGAAAATGGGCCCGTTTTTTTTTAAAGGGCACAAATAGCCTTTAGGAGGCTTGTAGAGTGCTCCTGGGGATGGACCCCCCCCTCCAAAACATGAGCAAAGAGCAGCCCTTTTTTGTGAAAATGGGCCTGTTTTTGTCAAAAAAAAAAAGGACACAAATAGCCTTTAGGAGGCTTATAGAGTGTTCCTGGGGGCTGGGGGGGCAAAACTGAGCAAAAAGCGGTCCATTTTTCACTCATTTCTGCCTTCCTCAGCCCCTAGGAGCACTCTGCAAGGCTCCTAAAGGCTATGCACGGCCATTTTGGTGAAGGGGGCGAGGTTTCAGGAGGCAAAAAATGCTGTATTCAGTGTATAAGATGCACCCAGATTTTCAGCCTCTTTTATGAGGGGAAAAAGGTGCATCTTATACTCTGGAAAATATGGTATATACCATTCTATAGTGCTTTACTGCACTCTCTGAGCAGTTTACAATATAAGCATTATTGCATATTGCCCCCAATAATCTGGGTCCTCATTTTACCAACCTCCAAAGAATGGAAGGCTGAGTCGATCAGGATCGAACTCCTGGCTGTGGGCAGAGTTAGCCTTCGATACAGCATTCTAACCACTGTGCCCTCACGGCTCATAAAACCAAGTGGTGTACATGATCTCTATCATCATATGTTTGCTCTATGAAAATCTCTGTGTCTCTCAAATGGACCTAAGTCATGTGGAAGCTCAATAACTATCCATTGGTTTGTATTTTGCCTGAAGAGAACTTGGGAGTCAATACTACCTGTACAAAACTGTACAGGTAGTCCTTGATTTATGACTACAAGTGAGCCATTGCTAAGCAAGACAATTGTTAAACGAGTTTTGCCCCATTTACCATCTTTCTTGTGATAGTTGCAAAGTGAATCATTGCAACTATTAATAACATGGTTATGAAATGAGTCTGGGTTCCCCAATGACTTTGCTTGTCAGGCAGTAACAAAAAGGGATCACATAACCCCATCATAAATACATCTCAGTTTCCAAGCTCACTTTCAAATGTGGCTTGCCTTCTGGAATGTAGGACTCCCGGACTTCAGCCATATATTTACTATGTTCTTGGTGCAGTATAGAAATATTTTCCCATTGCTTTTTGAAGAAGTTTTCAGATTTTTCCATCTAGCCTACAGCTTAGATCAGGTATCGGTAACCCGCAGATCCAGAGCTGCATGCAGCTCTTTGGGACCTCTGTTGTGTCTCTCTGTCAGGTGTTCCCATCAGTTGCTGCCCCCCACTCACCCTTCCCTCCCAGTCACTCCTTGCCTGGCCTGAGAAGGTAAGTGCAATGGCAGGCATGGAGAAGCGACTGAGGCTGATTCTCCAGTGCCTCACTCTTGCTGGAGCTTCTTTTGATCCTTTGTTGGTGCTGGGCGTGCCTCAGTCACTTGGGGAGATGTGGAACCTGCTCTCTGCCCCAAGACACTAGCCCAACCTGGCCGTGACCGATGCCAGCCTTGCTAACATGAGGGCTGATGGGGTGGGAGTGGGATCTGTGAGGAAGGGATGATGGAAAGGGTCTCCCATACAAGAGCTAACCAGATTCATCCCTAGTTAGCTTCCAAACTGGAATGACTTAGAGTTTAGACAAATGAATATAATTTGGGACCCTCAATTTGTTTGAAAAGTAGTTGAAAAGCTCCATTAAATTCAAGACTGGTGAGAATACTAGCCCTCTCTTTTTTCTTTTAATCTAAATCATATCTTTCTATTCCTACTATTATCACTTGTACAGACATGCATTCATACTGTTGGCCTTGTTGGCTTAAATGTCTGTTTGGACTCATGAACACACAACTCCTAATCCTAAATAAGAAGGTATTTAGAGGTGAAAGGCTGTTAAGTGAACAATCAAATGCTTCTTCTCTTTTTCATCAATGTTTTTAGTATTAAAGTGGGCAAGGACAAAGATGGATAAGAAAGAGAGCATGTGTTTGCATGCAACACTGAATTTATTTTAAAATTAAAGATAATACAATATTCTATGGCGTATTCATAGGAAGAAATAATTTTTTATCAATCCACCATTATATACAGTTTACTTTATGCTAGACTTTTAATCCCAAATCATGATCAAAATCAAATATCTGTAATAAAATATTTTCAACGTTAACAGAACTTAATCATCTTTCAGAACAATATATCTGCAGAACAATCATATCATATCTGCAATGTATGTAGCATACTCACAACAAATGTGTCTTCTACTCTGGCGATCCCTTTCCCAAATATGGTCCCTAGTTGATCTCCAACTCCGGCCAACAGAAAACCAAAGAGTGGGATTCCCAGTAAGGCATAGATGATACAGAATATTTTTCCACCTTCTGTACGTGGTGAGATGTTCCCAAATCCTAAATTACAAACAACTTGAGCTGTTGATAAATCAGTTAAAGGCATTAAATTACACATCTAATTAGCACTGCAGATAAGGACACTTTTTAAATGTTCCATAGGAATACAGATCCCATTAATTAAAAGATTAATACAGAGATTCTATACTAATTGGATTGCTAAATTAATCTCAAATTGAACTGCATTGGGAATTCTTCAAAAAAAATCAATCAAATAGTGGAAAGACTCTCTTCAAAATGAAATGTCTATAGAGATTTATTCAGAAATATATTTAATTCATTTCAAAGATAACATCTTCTTATAAGTAATTTTCAGTATTATACTAAGTTCTCAGAGAGAGTTATTAAATAATGTGTAGCTACTGTATGAAAGGTTCTGGTACCACTAGCACACTATTTCAAATCCTCTTTTTCCACTGTCCACTTATAGTCACTGACTATAAAACTTACAACTTTAATTGCAAATAGCAATAGCACTTAGACTTATATACTGGTTCATGGGGCCTTACAGCACTCTCTAAGAGATTTACAGAGACAGCATAATGCTCCCAACAATCTGCCTCCTCATTTTACTGACCTCAGAAGGATGGAAGGCTGAGTTAACCTTGAGGCAGTGAGGATCGAACCTCTGACAATCAAAAGAATTAGCTAACCACTGTGCCACCATGGCTCTTCATGTAGACTGGATGATTCAATCTTATATTCTATTTTCCTTCCCAAAATTGTTGTATAAATGATTGCATATATCTTTTCTATAAATGATATGACTTAAGACGCAAGCAAGATGTCAAGGTCAATAATGTAACTTTTCATATATTCTTGGTATCCTACAAAGTTCCTACTCTACCTAACTCATAAAGCATTTTAATTTTAAAAATAACATTAAGCTAGCATGTTGTAAAGGCCTGTCTCAGACACAGCCTGTATTTCCAACAATACTTCTCACCTCCAGATAGATTTCAGAGGCATATTTAGAAAATAAATTATTGGAACTTACATCCAATGATTTGTATGCCTTCTGGGTCTAAATCTTTTATCTGGCAACTATTTCGTGAGAGTGCTCACAATATATCTTCAAACTCCAAACATCCCCTGGTCCTCTAAAATTTAGGCAATCACAGAGCTTTTGGATCAAAATTATCATATATGATCTTAGTTTATGCTTACTTTTATATCATCATTATCTTTTAAAATCAGGAATAGCAATAATCTATAATCCATTTCTTTTAGTTTAGCTTCGGCTGCTACATCCATCAAATCAATTAAATTGCCTTCAGTATATCATCATATAGAATGTTACTGAGGTTGTTATCTGGCACAGATAACTTTGCTTTCTCTAAGTTTTGTAAATGCTTTCTTTAATTTTGCAAACATGGTTTTGTGATTTGAACTTCTGTGAGTACCTATCCAGCATTTTCTGACTGAGCAGTTAGCTCTACTCAGTCAGCAAATGCTGGATAGCTGCTAAATGAAGTTCAATCCCATTTTTTTGCTACACAGTATATACAGTAGTCTGCTTAATTTGGTGCGGTCTATCTCATAAAGTTTGAAATTCTTTTAAATGGTTAGAAAATAGAATCTATTGTAAAAAAATGGATTTTTTTTGTAGAAGTGTATTAGTTTGTTTCCTGGTTCAACTCATAAACCAAGTCCAATTTTTTCTATTATTGTAAATGCTATTTTATTACCATACTTGGCCTTCCAATGTCCTATAATTGATATGATGTCTTTCTTCGTTTTTATGATGATACAGTGCTACAACTTTCCATGAAACTGTTCATCTTCCACCTCCCCTTTATCTGAGATTGAAGCATAAACCAATTTGTAGACTGGCATCTCATGAGCTTGAATTTTTCTATCATTTTTAGTTGAATCCAAGCACCGAGTTTATTTTTTTAATTAACAATGATGATTATTCCATTTCTTTTATAATGGTCTTGTCCACAACATATCTCATGCTTCTTCAATGTGAAGCAACCATTTCATTCTATTCTGACTGCTTCTGTTCTGACAGCATCAGGTTTATCTTGGTTCACGATTCTGATGTTCCTTATGCCAACAGTATGTATATTTTGACAACACTGAAACTTCCTTTTCCTCTGGCCAAAGTAGTTCACTCAACACCTTCTGATCTTGGGAGCACATCTTCTAATATCATGCTGACATTGCCCTGGTTCAGTTTTCTTGGCAGAATACTCAAGTGGACTTTTATTTTTTTATTTAGTGGATCCTATTTATTCTGGCTCCTTCTCTATTATCTGCTAGGATGGGTGGCTCTGCTGGAAATGCATCTTCCTAACAAAATAGCTGATGGCATAACTGGGATGCCCAAGCTCCTTGACTACCACAAAGTAACAATCTATGAAGGAGTGCCTATTTGCATCTGAATATAGCCATTGTCTATCTATGATACAGGGCTTTAAATGGGATATTGGGATCATTGCCCTCTGGTTTCATTAATAAGTAAGCTAAAAACAGCAATAGGAAAATGATTAGAATAACAATATGAGGCAACATTAAAATAAACTATAAGCTGGAAGTGGGACCAGTTATCTTGAGAAGTGATGGATTTTCCTTCAGGCTTGACAGCCACCTGTCTGAGATTTTATTTGCTTGTTTGTTAATTTTTTATTCTTCTCATCTCCCCTACAAGGTTACTCTGAGCAATTTACAAGTTATAAAACAGGTGAAATAATTAAAAAATTAAAAACTACACAGATGAAAATAGTATTACTAATACTGAAACTAAGAGAGCTAAGAGATGGATGGGAGAGGGATGAGGTCTTCTTACCCCATCAGTCACCTCCAGCAATGAATGGCCTCCACAGGACCCCAGGTCAACCAGCAAATCCAGATGTTAATACCCATCTGGAAGACCAAAGGAGAGAAGGCAGCTCTCACCTCTGATAATAGAATGTTCCATGGGGCTACATCACTTCTCCTTGACCCCACCTTCTTCAATTCCTTAGCAGAGGACATCCATAGGAAGTCTCTTCTGCTGGCACAAGTGGGGCAAGCTTATGCCAATGTGCCATTGTGGAGAGACGGCACCTCAAACACCCTGGATCCATGCAGTGTAGGGCTTTAAAGGTAACAATCAAGACTTTGAATTGAATCCAGAAGCAAACTGGTAAACAATGCAGCTTGCACAGTAACAGTGTTATATGTGTAATCCTAGGAGCTCCTAGGACTGAGCATGCTGCTGCATTCTGCACCAGCTGCAGCTTACAAATACTCTTCAAGGGTAGCTTCATGTAGAATGTGTTGCAGGAATCCAGCTAAGAAATGACTAGGTCATGAGTGAATATCCATTGGGTCTCAAGATCCAGATAAGGGCACAACTGCTGCACATCACGAAGTTGCACCAAATCCTTCCTAGCCAAAACTGCCCCTTGCTCTTTGAGCAGGAATCATGAGTCCAGAAGGTCCTAAGGGAGAGATACTTTTCTTTAGACCTTGAACTAAAAAGGACATTTAACTCAATTGCCTAAATGGCCACTTTCAACTCCATGGTTATTATTATTTTATGAAACCATGAAATAAAGAAGTAGGTTAAAAACTGAAAAGGTAACATTTAGGAAAACTAGTATAACTAATGAACATGAAACCAGCATTGATGAATATGGAAGAGCTTAAAACTCACGGCCACACTTACATATTAATTCAATAAATCAATAAATAGCATATTCCGTGGCAACTTTTATTTGGCAGAGAATATTATCATATAATGATCTACTTTTAATTCAACTTGTTATTCAACAGGTTTTCTTTCATTATGATTTGTACCGTTTCAGAATAATCTATGTATCAGCTCACAGGAAACCTTTTTTTTTTTTTTGGCATTGGAACATTTCTAATAAATGTGCATTTATGTGTTACTTGGTTTTGGAAGAACATCCAGGAATTGATCTGCGGAAATTGTTCATTTTCCTTATTTCATATAATTGGCTCATTTTCAATGTACATATTATTTAATTTTCCGCAACTGGACCTAGTCTGATTTCAAGGGGAGGGGCAGAAACTGGTGTCAACAGCTCATATAGCAACAGTAGTTTTTCCTAGAAATCAGGATTAACATTATTTCCTAGAATTGCAGCCTGAAGTTAGCAGCAGTGATCCTTTGTCAGTCTTTTCAAGCAAAGGACTGCTTTTTGGTTGCATAACATGTAAAATGTGTTTAAATGAACAGGAATACAATCAAATCTAACCTCATTTTTTTATTTTAAACAAAATGGAATGTTTTAAGTATTTCAAACTTTTAAATTCTGTCTCTTCATTTATCTAGCTCAAACATTAGAGCAGGGGTGTCAAACATGATTTCATTGAGGGCCGCATCAGGGTTGTGTTTGAGCTCAGAGGGCCAGGAGGGGATGGAGCATGGCAGGGGTAGCCGTGGCCATGGTGGGCATGTGACAAAGGCATTTTTCCCCCTTTGCATCCAAAACAGCTATTCCAGACAAAGGAAGATTTACTTTCTGGCACAAATAGTCTCAATTCCATAATGTAGAAATTAAAAGACATCCCAGTTGCTATGGTTCTTGACTCTTTTGTTATAAGAGCAGAGCATAAATGAACGGACAATTTCTCCAGATGTCTCTAAAACCTGTCTACCCAACAGTCTATCAATCTTTGTTACTATCTCTGACAAAGCCCTAGAGGAGGACTTACTATTGGTAATAATTTACAGCATGTTATAAGTATATTATGTCCACAGTATTTTGCTGGTCTACTAATTTAGTCATTATTTATTAGTGGCTGGAGTAGAATGACATTTCGGAGGGTGGGGGAAGTGGGTAACTGGTTATTTGTGAAAAGTTCTCCTAACTCAACTTTAGAAACAGCAAAACCTTTGTATTTCTATAAATCCCAGAAGATGAAATAAATGGTTATACATTCAAAACGCAGGTGTCCTTCAGATAATGCAAAATAAATCACATTTTTAAAAACATGTATTGTTTCTAATATCTAACTTTATATTAATTTATGCTCCAATAAGAATTTTAAAAATAACTAGATATTTTAAGTATGTTATGATTTGTCAGGACCAGCTCTAGATTTTCTTCTTCTTTACTTCCATCATAATCTACTTTAATCAATCCAGATACGGAAAAATATATAGAATTTACATTTCCTAAATATAGCAATCTGCTGGCCATATGATCACATTTAAAGGATATGGATCACAACATATGATAATCAGAAACATATGGTTGTCAGAAACAAACTGCTCTGCCACCAAAATCTTATTCTTTTTATATACTGAAATACAACTGATTTTTTTCTGGTTATAAGAAGAACATAGCTTTGTCCAAAGGTCAAGGACAATTTTTTCATTAAGGAAACAGGGACTTACTACTTCCTGTAAATCATTAAAGCACAGGAAAATTAGACAAAGAGCAACAGTAATGGACGACAGTAATAGTAAATTTTAATGACTTTTAAATGGCATCAATGTGTAAAGAAGAAGAGGGCAAGAAAATAAAAGTTACATGGCATGATGCCATCAATCCTTAAAGGCAAGTTTAGTTATGAACGTGGCATTTTATTACTCTGTTTAACTCCTTAACTCTGTTTTACTCTTTAACAAGTAGAAAATAGTTGAAATCTATCACTTTAACATGCTTTTCATTCTACAGCAGGGGTATCAAACTTGCAATGATACGTCATCACGTGATGTATCGCAAGTTTTTCTCCTTTCACTAAACCTGGGGTGAGCTTGGCCAGCACTGACAACCCTGTTCTACAGCACCAAAGCTGAAATCATTCTCACATCAAATCAATTTTGCAATATCATCCCAATTCATCAATCTAATGAAACCCAAAAGAATACGTTTACCCACAAACAATAAAAGAGAAACACAGCAGAAAATAGGGTTGGGAAGCGCTTTGAATGTAAAGGCAAAAAGAGCGCGTAGGGAAATGTAAGGATATTCTAGAAAAGCTCTCTGTACTTCTTAACAGCAGCTTCATCCTGCCACTCAATCCCTGAAAAAGATGTGGGTCAAATCGCCCATTAAAGCTGGTGGGAAGAAAAATGAAATGCAAGAAAATGTGAACACTGTTTCTCTACATAGGGATTGTTCTTGAATAATAGCAATTGTTGCATTTGCTCTTCTATGGCTGATCTATAGTTTCAGCATTTCTTGTGGATCTGTGTTTCTCAACCTGAGCAAGTTTAAGATGTTTGGACTTCAACTCCCAGCGTGCTGGGTGGGGAATTCTGAGAGCTGAAGCCCCTACATTTAAAACTTGCTGCAATTGAGATGTACTGGTTGAAATGGTTTGTTCCTGTCTATGAAGTAAAGCCTGACACTTACTTGAAAATTGTTTGCTCAAGTTTTTACTTTTTCCTTGTTTCTTTGCAGGTTGATGTGGAAATCAAACATTCCTAAGTATTTACTGGTGTTATTGTGATTATGAGCATAAGCTTTTGTAGTTATCTGACAATACACTTGCAGAAGAATTCATCTTCACATGAACCATATTTGGTCAATCATAAAACTAATAAGCCACCCAAGGATGTCACATCCCAAAGTAGCTAACATCCCGGAGTAGAAATGTCAATGTATCATTGATATTCTCAATGGCCAGGACAACCATGGTTCAAAGAATCAAGTATTTGAGATCGAGGGGTGAGGAACAGAACTGTGAAGGTCCTTCCATGCTGTTTTCTCATGACTTCCCCAGAGCCCCATCCCTTTTTGAGCTCTCTTATTTAAACAGGTGGCATATAGCAAATTTTCTAAGATTATTCAAGTGCAATTAAACTGCCCACTGTGGATTGACAGTACTTTTGATGTACCACAGGAAGTCAGAACTATTTATTTTTCTCCTGTCTCGCACTATTTTGAAGACTATGCCAGTTTATTTCAAATACATGTTCACTAGGTACAATGGAATTTACTTTTTAAAAGAGTCTTTGGAATCAATAATCTGCTGCTGAAACCAAATAATTGTTAAATTCCACAGAAGTGTACATAAGCCACCCTTAAGCTCTTTGGAAAAATAGCAGAATGATAAATTAATTAACACTCAAACAGCAAAAACTATCATAATTTTTTTAAAAGAGAGATCTACAGCTGCCTGTTCCATTCATAATTCCCAAAGCATGTTTCCAGTCATGCTTAACCAGATCTCAAAATACCAATATAATCTCTATGGACGAGGAAACCTACACTCTAGGACAATGTTCTGTTCAAAGTAGTTTTGTATCACTGGGATTTATCCATCAGAAATTTATCCACTGAATTTTTCTAATCCACATTTAAATAGTTTTCTGAATTAAAAAATGGTAGTAGATACCAGAGTAATATTAACCTATATTAACATAAATTGAATAATTTGTATAATTCTGAACTTCTTCAAAGAAAAAAAAGCTATCATGTTGAAAACAGAACAACAGTACATTTTAACTGTGATGCAAATCAGAGAGATGTTCTCCAAAACAATCTCATCTCTTAGATACCACTAGCACAACAGCATATGGTTGAACTACAAATAGCTGTATAAAATAAGAGTGGCAAGAATATGAGCTTCAGGGGGGCATGTTTCCTTCATTACACATCCTAAGCTATTATATGAGGTTAAATGACCTGATGGTACTGCATTTACTTCAAACAAAATGACAGTGGGATAATAATTTTCCAGTGCTAAAAAGAGATTGCTGGTACAAGGTCCTTGTTAGACAAGGTGGAAATTTATGCTTCTCAGAAAAGTAATACATACATTCTTCATTACAAAAAAAGAATGAAGAGAGTTTATCATTTGTGTGTGAAGTCTATGTAGACTTTCAGTTCAGTTCAGAAAAAAAAAACTTATCCCACTATCTGAGGATTACAAGATTTGATGACACTTTAGTCAATGCTTGCAGGAGAAGACCTTAACCAAATTATGCATACACACATATATGACTTCTGTCGTATATTTATTGGTTTTATTTTAATAATTTTAACTTGGAAATTCCATGTGTTATTAATTCACCAGATTCTGTATTAATGAGCTTATATACATCACTGATTTGGTTTGAATAAGCAGTATTTGTATACTGAACTCTATGCATACAACTTGTATGCTATACACTTTGTCAATTCCTTAACCCCATAGCTATGTGTCATAAAGCATACTCTGCAGTGGTGGGATTCAATTTTTTTTTTACTACCAGTTCTGTGAGCGTGGCTTGGTGGGTATGGCGTGGGTTGGTGGGCATGGGTTGGTAGGCATGGCAAGGGAAGGATACTGTAAAATCTCCATTTCCTCCCCACTCCAAGGAAAGGTTACTGAAAAATCCCCATTCCCTCCTGACCAGCTGAGACTTAGGAGGCAAATAATAGATGGAGGTGGGACCCGTCAGAGGTAGTATTTACCAGTTTTCCGAACTACTCTAAATTTCTGCTACCGGTTCTCCAGAACTAGTCAGAAACTGCTGAATACCACCTCTGATACTCTGTACTCAATAAATATTTGTCAGTTTCCTGCTATTTACTAATAATTATTCTTTACTCCTATCCAGACAGTCAGAACTAAAATGATTGCCATAACAGGGCCGCTGAGAAATTAGAGGGTAGTATGCATCTAGTCAAAAGATCTCTATCATTTGCAAAAGTACAAAGACATTTTTAAAAAGCAATGCCCCAATAATGAGTATTATTTAGAAGAAGAAAAAAACATAATATAGGAGTTGGAAATATATCCTCACTGAAAGGAAAGCTAGCTAGAATATTGTCACAAGTCCCTTTTGTAAATAATAATTAATGATTAGCACTTGTACTATTGGCTGCTTCATAATGAAATCCATTGGAAGTCACATTAACTGCTACAATACCTAAACAGCACATCTTTAGTCTTTTCCTAAGAAATGACACAACACAGTGTCAGTGTTTTATAGGATGGTATCTAAATGCATGGTGTGCAATGTCCTTATTTCTGTGTGGTTATAATAATGTGGCTGCTCCCTAAATATTGCCGCTATTTTGAGTTGCTTGAAGTGGGAAATATCTCTTCCATTCAACCTTCTTCAGCATTAATATATAGTTTTCATAACAATCAAATCTACAAGATTCAATTCCATTCTTATCAGCACTACCCTTTCTCCCTACGTAATCCAGCACCACTGAGCTCTTCGGAAGAGGATTGCAATCCAAAGTGCTGAGCAAGCTCACTACTCCCAGAGCCAAATAACTTATTCATGTAAAGCACAAAAAGTAGTCTATTTTTAAAGCCTCCTTCAATTAAGGCGATGGTTTTGCAACTATTGAAACACTTAGAATGTACTTAAATTTGCACCTTTCAATAATTTGTTGACAGTTCAAGACCTTGAAAATGTAGTGAAAAATTAATGATACAGGACATATGTTAAATGTAAATATTCTTGATGAGTCTTATTTGACCCAGCAAAATGAAAAATTATTTTTCACTTCTTTTTCCATTTACCTTCAATTTAAAAGCCTTGAATTCCAATTTTTGGAGTTATTAAGTTGGTAAATGAATAGGAGGGGCAGAGGAAGAGAATAATATTTCAGATTATGTTTTGCTAAATAGTTTTCTTTTTCAGGGAATTAAAATACACCAAGGGACGGTCCAAAAATAATGTTTGAGTAAAAGTTCTAAACTCAATTGAAAAATTGATCCTGAACTTTCAATCAAATGCCAGTACAACTTCAGACAAGGCTTCAAAGACATATTATTTTTAATAGAGCTAAAATATTACTCCTATTTCAATCAGGACTATTATGAGAAGTCCACTTGCATGGGTGAGAGATTCTGTACATAGAACGAATTTGGAGTGGGCACTCCAGAGCATTTCCAACAGCTTTCTTTCCAGTCTGTTCACACCTGCTCCTGCCTACAAAGGCAGCCAAAGGCACCTCATTTTTATGCTGCCTGCCAAGGAGAGATCTCTGTTCTGCAGCTAGCATAGAAAGCAGCATATTGGCATAAGATTCCAGCACTTCAGCTGTCATTACTTATTAAATGTTTTTATTATAAGCTGTGTTGTCAGCACCTTATAAAAGTCATATCACTGTGCCCTACTTACATCAGTTTGTCAATTTTGGCTGCAGTTGTTAAGCGAACCACTAACAGTTGTTAAACATGACACCATGTAGTTGCAACTTAAAACTTACTGCTGGCTCCCCCATTGATTTTGCTTGTCAGAATCCAACTGTGAAGGTTCAAGTGGTAATCATGTTACCGTGAGATGCTGCAATCGTCATAAATGCACACTGGTTGCCAAACACCAAGTCATGTACATATGGGATGCTGCGATGGCCACAACTTCAAGCAGTTTCCTTGTTTTGTCATAACTTCAAAAAGTCACTGAACTAATGGTTAGTAAGCAAAGATTAACTGTACTGTGGGGGAATTCTATAAAATATACTGTTACTCACAGATCAGCTATTGTTTTTGTTCATATCATTTAGAATTAAATAATTGCCTGGAAGTCGATCTAAATGGCTGATTCTTGGGTGCTATATTTAGAGCAGGAAAGGTTTGGGAAAGTGCTGGTGTTAGCCTGATGATCATTCATTTATTTTCAAGGCATGTAAACTTTGGGCCCATATTAAAATAGCTGAGAACTGAGTTGAGGCCCCAGTTGTGTTAACAAAACCAGCATGGAAGGATGATACTCCATTAACACAAGAAAGAACAAAGTTAAAAATGTTGAGAATTGAGAAAAGTCTCATGTAATATTAACTTTACTGCCTCAAAAGAGTTGGTAGGCAGAAAGTTTAAAAAGATGATAAATTTC
The DNA here is from genome assembly GCF_964273705.1 of Natrix helvetica. Taxonomy (NCBI): domain Eukaryota; kingdom Metazoa; phylum Chordata; class Lepidosauria; order Squamata; family Natricidae; genus Natrix; species Natrix helvetica. The sequence goes on from NC_138552.1 coordinate 243,983,936, forward strand.
ACTAGTCAGCTCTTCATGTCATTGTCATAAAGTCTACATCTACAATCCACAAACTTCTTTGCATTTTCCAAATAAAATTGTTAAAAGTTAAGTTGCAACATTGTACATTGACTGGGGAAAAAAACCAAACTGAAAAAAAGACAAAGCTAGATTGATTAAGCAGTTAAGGTACCGACCTTGAAATCAGGAGACTGTGAATTCTAGTCCTACCTCAGGCATGAAAACTGTCTGGGTTAACTCCAATCAACTCAACCCACTTCCCAGTGTTATTGTTATGGGAAAATAAAGGAAGACACTTTATGTATGTTCCCTGCTTTGGGTTAGTTATAAAAAATAAAAATAGGAGACAGATAAATGATAAATGATGGATGGATGGATGGATGGATGGATGGATGGATGGATAGATGATGATAGATAGATAGATAGATAGATAGATAGATAGATAGATAGATAGATAGATAGATGAGATTTATGAAAGGGAGGGATGGGGAGAGGGGGGAGAGAACAGAAGAAAAGCCTTAGAAATTCTGAAGTGTTTAAAAAAAGCCCTGACATACTTTGGAGCCTCCCAATTATTTTTTTCTCCAAATGTAAGACTGCTTTGATGGCAATTGAATTATATATTTAGAGAGTTCTACAAATATTAATTTCAGGTATGAAATAGTGTCATGTGGTCACTATGGGTAGAAAAGGACTTGATGGCACATAGTCAAATCACTCAATTAATCTGCTATAAATATGTATAGTCAAGTTTTCCATTTCCCAAGTATTCGCCAATTTATATCACAAAGTTTCTGTTTGCAGTGTGATGCCAGATTTATTATTGTTACTATCAGCATACATCCCAATAAATCATTGTGTTTCTTCATTTATATTGTCTGGGATCATACCCAATAAAATATTTCGGTTCTTAATTTTTATTTTAGAGTTTTCTGGATGCTTTGCCATATTGCTTCCTAATATTTTTGAATCTTTTTTCATAAAGCAAAATGTCCAGTTACATTAACTATAACAGAGTCATTAAGCAACTCCTGTTATGTATTTAGTCTATTTCTTTAGTCTAGATGTACCATATGTGATCACATCTTTCTTATTATAAGTGTCCTTGGATTAAAATCATTTGAAAAAATTCCAAAGTTTTAACAGATTTAATGTTATATGTTTTTTTTTCAGATTATTCTCTTTTGTTTCATTGTATAGTACATGAAGACCTTTGTCTAAGCCTGTTTCTTTTATACTTGATCTATGGCTATTAGAAGTATATGAACCTCACATGACTCTTATAAGATTACAATCTTTTAAAAGCATTAAATATAATTATGGTAGGCCATACAAGTCTACCAGATGTTTAGACTGGATCTGGCATTTTTATCCATTTATCGAATCTGTCCAACAGACCTGGGATAGATAGATGTTGGTGTTGGCAGGATGTAACCTACACTAAATAAAGCTACCTTTCACAATTGACTAATGGTGACTAATGGTATTCAAATGGTGCTCCAGATGTTTTGGAATTACACCCAAGGCACCTATTACTACTGGTACTATCTTTACTTTCTTTGGCCACAGTCATTCTACTTCTATTTGCAAGTTTTTGTATTTTCTGATCTTCTCCAGTTCTTTCTCTTTTATTCTGCTGTGTCCAGATACTGCCACATCCACTATTTAGCCTTTTTTGTCACATTGACAATTGTCAATAAGTTGTCTGAAGTGGTATGTGGCTGGTATTTGTCTGTGTGAATTCTGAAAGTCCCAGAGCACTTTAATTTTCTTCATTTTCTGTTACTTTTTCTATTTTATGGTCCTACCAGTTCTTGCTTGCATGGAAATGGTATTTCTCACCCTATATTCCAATGCACTATTGTTGCTACTTTGTCATGCCATTGTTTGTAATCAATGTTTGTGATCTTCTTGCAACAACTACATCTTCCACTGTCAAGGATACAATACAGTAAAAAATACTGTATTATTTTTAAAGCTATTTATTATTTTTTTGAATATTTCATAATTTCCCAGAAATCACGGTTACTGAATATTAAATGAATCCTACAAACCCAAACTTTTTGCAATACTGCTATTCCTCTCACTAAGGTTTTCATGTCCCAGCTAGTGTTAGATCCCACATATGTTGGATTTTATGTTCTCTTTGATAGAGGGATTTGAAAATAGAGGCACTCTGTTATTTCCTTAGCAGGAACAAATCATTCTGGTAATTCTTACATTGACAGCTAATATAATCTTTTGATAGTGTGGTCTAGTTATTTCAAAAACCTAGATAGCTTCCTGAATGCGCTTGAGGAATTTTGCACAAAATTTGTCAGTGATGCTATTAGAAAAATAGAATAACAGAGTTGAAAACGACCTTGGGGGTTTTCTAGTCCAACCCCCTGCTTAAACAGGAAGCCTAGACCATTTCAGACAAATAGTTGTCTAATCCCTTCTTAAAAACTTCCAGCATTGGAGCATTCACAGCAAGTGAATGCTCCAAGTTGTTCCACTGATTAATTGTTCTATGAATTCCCTAGCCAGCACAGAAGTTGATACTAGTCCTTCTTGGCACAAAAAATTATGCTAATTCATTTATGAAATGCCTTTCCACAATTCTTTGTGTATCCAAGTTATAGAATAAGAATTACATACTAGGAATCATAAACATTAAAAATAAATTGTCCAAAATGATCATGCCTTGTATAAATCAACAGAGAGATCACACTTGGAAAAGGAGAGTTCTACATTACAACACCACAAAGGGCATCCCTGTAGCACTCAAAATGATGTAGAAAAGAGCAACCAAGAAGATATAAGGGTGGAGCAGCTTCTCCAAAAATAAAGGCAACAATTTTTTTCCACTTAGAACAAAGCTAGATAAGAGAGAGAGAAAATCTAGAAAATCTGGCAGAAAAAAAGCATGAATGGGATGAAAAATTTTAGACTTTTGTCGCAGTTTTGCAACTCATCTGTTGAAACAAAATGCTCGGAGATTACTGATTGAAGGAAATACATCTTTACACAGTTCATAGTTCATCTATGGAGTTTATGGACCACACATATGAATATTGAATACCAATTCATTTGGTTTAAAAAAATGGAATCTGAAGCTGTGTATCATAAATATTGAATACTGGGGAATGACAGAGGAAAGGGACTATTTTTCTAAGCTTGCAAGCTCTCTAGTGTACCGGTTAAACATCCTGTGACAGAGAATGCTGGATTAAATGAGCTATTAAACCTGATTCAGCAGGGGTCTTCTTATTCTGTTATGTAGAGGGAAAATAAAATATAAACCAAGAAACTAATGTAAGTGTAAAGCTGTTCACAATAGCCATTGTTATTAAAAGTTGTCCTCGCTCAACAGCTACTCATTCAGTAATTCCTTGAAAGCTCATACTTACACTATTGTAGCATCCCATTTGCAACCTTCTTTGCTGGCTTCTCACAAAGAAAATCAGTGGGAAAGCTAGCAGAAGTTTCCAAATAGTGACTATGTGACATTAATGCTTATAGACTTGCAGTGATTTGCTTAACAATGGGAAGAGAAGTGCTGGAATTTCTGTTCCTAAGTGTGCAAGACACATGATGTTCACGCTTTACAATTTCATCACTTAGCAATGGAAATTGCAGTACAAGTGAGGACTACTGAATCAGAATAGAGTTTGAAAGGACCTTTGAGGTTTTCTAGTCCAGTGCCCTGCTCAAGCAGGCGATCCTATACCATTTCAGACAAGTGACTGTCCAGTCTACCGATAATATTTATCTAACATTCATATGTTAACCAATAAAAGTAGAAGACAGGGCATATTAATCTAGACTTAGTTCAAATGTATAGAATTTCTTCTTTTTTAATTTCTGTCAGCATTTTCATGCTGCTATTTTAAAAGTTGAAAATTAAAGTGAAAAAATTGGAGAATGAAATATTTTCCTTTGATTCTTATATAAAATGCCTATGTTGAATTTGTTTATTCTTTTCCATCATCTGCCAGTTTGTCTGTGTAGAACTTAAAAAGCAGTGCAACAATGTAAAACATCAGTCCCAAAGGAAACCTGTATCATTAGCATCAGATCTCCATTTTATCTACAACCTTCCAATTATAACTGAACATTCTTGCTTTTTATAGTTACTGTGACACCAAAGTTTAGCAGCTAAGGATAAGAATGTTCAAAGGCCACGGTTTCATTCTTTTATTACAAAATATTGGAATAGATACTCCCATTAATGCTTGGATTCGAAAAAGGCAGACTATTAATAAGATATATATGTTACTGTGAAAGTCCGAAATCTGGTGAATGTCGACATTCACCGGTGAATGTCGACATTCACATAGTCGCTTGGTGTATGTCCGAAATATTTGCTAAATACCCTTATCCTCTCGACACCCTTACCCTAATACCCTTATCCTCTCGACACCTCGGCTCCTCGCTTCCTTTTAAGCGTCTTCTATTCGCAGACTTCTTTTTTTTTTAAACCTGCGATCCTGCGCGGTTAGAACGAGTAGTTTCCAGGACCGCGAATTGAAAAGCAAAAGTAAAGCGTTACGCTGACTCGTTATATATATGTCACCGTGAAAGACCGAAATTGGTATGTGTCGACATTCACCGGTGAATGTCAACATTCACCAATTTCAGTCTTTCACGGTGACATATACATTTCTTTTTTGATGGGGTGGTAACAAATGCTTGTTTATTAAAGAAACTGAGATACTTTTTTGGAAAGCCAAATTAGAGTTATTGAAAATAATGACAGGCATTCTTAAGTTTATGAACTTCTAAATCAAGGTAAGTTTCAGTTGTCTACAGCAACTGTTCTCAACCTAATGTCCTTCAGTTTTGTCACAATTGTGGCATCTGTATTACAACCTATCTGAGATGCACAGGTTGAGGAAGGATATTTTTTTCCTCTAAAATCTATTATCTGAATTATAATATTATTTTCACCTTAAACATCAGAAAAAATATGATGCTGAGAACTGATAAATATCTTCAGGGAAATGCAACACAAAACATGAGATTTTGACCTGCCCAACTCTGTAGTAATGCAAATCAAGACAAGTCCTGGTTATTCACTCCTTAATATTTCCCTGAAAATAAGACCTCCCCAGATAATAAGCCCAATCAGGCTTTTGAGGGCATACGCTTAAAATAAGCCCTCCCCTGAAAATAACCCTTCCCCGAAAATATTGCAACATAGCAGCAGCCATGAGGTGACCACGCTCACCGCTTTCTGGACCTCAAAAATACTAAAACTCTCCAAAAATAAGCCAAGCGCTTATTTCGGGGGTCAAAAGAAAATAAGACCCTATCTTATTTTTGGGAAAACAAGGTACCAATCTACTTCTGCTTTCAAACACATTGTATCTCTTTTTTGTAATTTAGCCTGTTATAATCTTTCAGGTATAATTTCAACAAATTTCTGTTTTATTTTCTTTTGGAGCCCTCAAATTAGTACACTTTTTGATAGCAAATTTATTATGCTTTCAAACTTCTGGATGTACTAGATATAAATAATTGTATACTCTTACTTGTAAAAGACTAATGTGAGGAGCCAAGAATACATTATCCACTTTTTGACAAATGGGAGGAGTTTGCTTCTAAAAAAATAAAATTCAACTCATAAGCCTTATGTGAAGGAGAGAAAATGCAGAATTACTTCACCATGGGCATTTCTTATAAGTAAAGTTAGAATACAGAATAACATAATTGGAAGGGACCTTGGAGGTGTTCCAATCCAACCCCTTACTAAAGCAGGACACATTATGCAATTTCAGACAAATGGCTGTACAATCTCTTCTTAAATGATGGAGCACCCATATCTTCTGAAGGCAAGCTGTTCACTGATTAATTGTTGTAACTGTCAGGAAATGTATCCTTATTTCTAAGTTGCCTCTCTCCTTGATTAGTTTCCATCCATTGATTCTTGTCCTGCCTTCAGGTGTTTTAGAGAATAACTTGACGACCCCCGCTCCCTCTTTTTTGTGGCAGCCCCTTAGATATTAGAAACATGCTATTGTGTTACCCTTAGTCCTTCGTTTCATTAAACCAGACATTCCAGCCAAAAGAAAATCAATATTATGCCCTATTTATTTTCATGGGAGGATGAAGCAGGTGATTTACTCTCCCACTGAAAGTAGTGAAATTAAAACATTTAAATTTGGTGGCATTGTTCCTAACTAGGCTTTATTTCTCATGAATTAACACAAATTTGTTCACTCTACTCAGCATGGCAAGTTTCCTTCTTACCATGTCAGACCTCAAAGATCATGCAAGCCTACTATTTGCAAGCAGAGATAGAAAACAATTTTGCTTCATCACTGGCGGGAAGTGACACAATAGCTAGTCTTTGCTGTTGCTAATTCCCAGCAACCCAGTAAATTCTAGCTATCTGCAATCCTAAACTGCTTTTAACCATTCCAAGCTGTAAGGAGTAGAATTTTGCTAGTGTAGATTTACCCAGCAAGCTAACAAATGCCACATGTTGTGCTGGCCATTGCTAGCAGCACGACAGGACAATATCTGAACTCCTGGAAGCAAATCCTTGGCCTGGTTTCAAGAAGTTGAGGAGTGAGTTGTGAGGGCCATTTTGTGTTTTTCTCTTTGGATACAGTAATTTGATTCTGCATTACCTCAGATTTACAAAACAGATCTGATGTCTGTGAAGAACAGAAGAATGTTTGGAAGTCCTTTAACTAGCCAGCAACATGGACTCTTTTAACTGACCAGATTAGGAGAATTAAGTGCATTGCTCCCCTCCCCTTCTTGCCTTTTGCTTATCAATTGCTGCCTAAAACTGACACCCTGGCTCAAGATCAGGACCAAGGCTGCCCAATTTCCAGCTCAATTTTTTTTTGTCATTACTGTGTTGATAAGAGGAAATATTTTCAGCGATTAGAAACAGCATTTCAGAACAAATAGTTTGAACCTGGTCATGACAACTACAGATTTTTTAAAAAAGATTTGTTAAAAGACTAAAAAAGGGAAAATTATTAATATAACAAAAAACAATTGCATATCATTGAAAGAGAAAATTTAACTAATAAAATTGTATAATACGTATCTAGTAAATGTGTTTTTGTATAATCGTATTACACTGGGTGTTAGAAAGGTTTGACATATTTTTTTTCTTTTCATGCAAGATGCATTGTTAAACTTCCTTATTCCTACCCAGGCCTCCATGGAATAGAGAGAGGTTGTATATTATGTAGTTAATGTCTAGCTGAAAAGAGGATTTCAACACAGAGTTTTCTGATTATAATAAAATTATGTCAGTAATAACAGAGTTAATAGTACAATTCCCCATTGTTCAGCTGAATCAATAAACTACATACAGTAACAAGATAGAAAATGTTTCGACTTCAGAAGAAAAGGCTTATGCCTGCAGGGGACATACACTGGAGAAAGAAACATTATTTACAATAAAAATTTTGTTCGAGCTTAGAGACCAAGACCTTAATCACAAATGTGAATCTACAAGGATTTACTTTTGTCTGCTAAGTGCTAACTCAAACCTGGCATCAAATATGGCATATTTTCAGAATGTCAGTAGCTGCTTGCTAATCTTTTCATTTAAATAAAACAGTTTTGCTTGACATTATAATATGACACCAAAAGAATGCAGGAGATTTTGATATTTCTTTAGGTCAGTTGCTCCCCTTGCACAGAAGCAAGAGCTATCTTAAACAAATATTATTTCATAAAATCCCAAAGGCTATTCATGCCATATTCAAAGCAACTGAGGTTCGCGATAAGTGACAGTGGAATATAAACATGACTCAAGGATAAAATTGGAGGTTACACCATTTTCCCATAACCTTGTACCTTCCAGAAAATTTTAATCAGGGACTCCATCATCCACACCCAGCAGAACCACAAGGTCTTGTGAGATGAGTAAATTATACATAGAGGATTCCATGAAGGGGAATATAATACAACAATTATTTTTAAATGACTGTCAATATTGTTTAAGTGAAATAAAAACATTTCTCATGACATTTTATCTGACATTCTGCTGCCTTATAGCTTAGAATTCAATATGACTTCCCCCCATTACCCTGCCATATACATTTCTTTTTTATACAGCAATTTCTACAGCTGCAGGTACATGGAACAGCAATCTGAAAAATACTATGACCAGACACGTATACATCTTACATGTTACTTTTGTTCACAGAAAATACTTATTAGAGAATGAATAGGACAAATCATGTAGAAATAAAACAGCAAAGTATTGTACTGTTTTGTTTCTGAAAGAAAGATTTTCCATCTTTACCATGTTAGTCAGACTGATCTGCATTTTTGACATATATAAAACTGTGATTCTTAACCTTGGCAATTTTAAGGTGTGTAAACTTCGACACCTGGCTGGGAAATTCTGAGAGTTCAAACCCACAGATCTTAAAATTGTTAAAGCTGAGAAACACTGGTGTAGAGTATTAAAAATACAGAGACCTTAAGCAGTCATGTCTGATGATAGCAATCGCAATTCAGTTAAAAAAACATGTAAGGGGGCAATCTTATATATATATAAAGACCCAAAGGGACTGGGCAATCTTATATATATATAAAGACCCAAAGGGACTGGGTCAGGGCAGTATTGTATATATATATATATATACAATACTGCCCTGACCCAGTCCCTTTGGAACATCTTGCCCACTGGGGTAGGATTGGCTCCCACCCTTCTGACCTTCTGCAAGAACCTCTGCCAGTTGGCCTGGGGTGCCAAGGAGGGGATGTTCCTGGAGATGGACTAATAGATCCCACCTCACCCCCTACACACCTTGCTTTCTTCCCTCCCATTTTAATCATAATTTTGTAGTCTTTAAATCATAATTTTGTAGTCCTAGGGCTATAATTTTAATGTTGTAAGCTGCCAAGAGTGGCCTTGTGATGAGATGGGCCACATAATTTAATAATACTGAGGAAAATATAACCTTCAAAAATAATTCTATAGAAAACAGTAGAATGACTGAATTCATAGAACTGCACAGTCAAAATCAAATGCCAGTAGTAAACACCAGTCATAAATGGTAGCACTCTAAAACAACATCAATGTACAGTTTTGAAATTCTCTGACAAGTTAAGTTGAACACTTTGTTTTCATATTTCAAACAAAATGAAATATTGTTTGTTTTATTTGATGGTTGTTTTTAAAATCATTTTGATACATCGCTTTGGTTAAGGAAATATTTATTCCGGTTCAGAAATGAATTAGTATAGAGGGGGAAAATCAGTGTTATTTATAATGAAAATTCTCCCAGTTCATCTTTACAATAGTTGGCTTACATACATTTCTTTTCTTTTTTGGTGGGCTGGTTAAAAATGTTCATTTATTAAAGAAATTGAGACTCCTTTCTTGGAGAAAGGAAGATTAGGGTTATTGAAAATAACGAAGGGCATTCTTAATTTTATGAATTTCTCAATCAAGTTTAAACTGTCTATGGCACTTTTCTCAAACTAATGTCCTTCAATTTTGTCACAATTGTAGCAGTTGTAACACAAGCTATCTGAGGTACACAGGCTGTGAAAGGCTGTCTTACAGGCTCATTACAAAACAATTAAAACATGCTGAAATCTCCCTTTGCAAGAAGATAATATGATAAAATTTCAACAGTATATATGCACATTTTCACACAGTTAACAGAATACCTCTTTTTATCCACTATTCCATATACTTCCACAATATGATAGTTTGTCACAGACACTAATTTATGTATATATAACATCCATTGCAGCTCTTATTTTGCTGCTCAATCCAAAGACCTCTAAAAGGCAAAATGGAATGAGAATTGGAGGCAGGATTGGTCCAATCTCACATTTCCTTTTTCAGATAATCTTAGATTGGAGAAAGAGAAGGAGGAGCTTCTTAGCCCTTCTACTCTGACTGAAGATGATGTGTGGAACACACTCTCATAACAACAAACATGGGATGGGGATGTATCACCACCACCCCATATCGCCTGTCTCTCATTAAGTAAGTTTATGACTGAGAGAAAAGTAAATGATGATGTCAAACAGTAACATATTTAAGCAATATAATGCATTTATAGAATTCAGTTTGGTATGGTGCAGCTATCCATATACTATCCATATAGTACTTGTATTAAAAATATATGTACCATATAGTAGACAGAATGCTGTTCATAAACTATGCAAATCACCCAATACCTAATAAAATACCAGTTAATTTGTATTTATATTGAGGCTCATTACATTTATATGTTTAACATTTAAATAAATTTTCCAACTAGATTAACTTTACAATGTCCTCAATTAAAACATATGAGAATAAGGGTATAAAATTGAGGCAGTCATTGCTAAACAAACCAAATCAAAGTAAAAGCCAAGGGTTCCATTAAGAAAAATCTAAACTAAAAATAATTAAACCCTTGCACTTGAAGTTTTTGATTACTTATACTTAGTTTGTAAATATGAAAGAAACACATCTAACCAACATTTCCTTAAAAATAGGACAATTAAAAGAGACAAAGTTCCCAAATAAGAATATATAAACATATACTTTAGCTAAATTTAATTTGGGTCATCAATGTTCAAACAGAATAATAAATTGTGTCCTACCTATGGTGGTAATAACAGTCCCTGCAAAGAAGAAGGAACTTCCCAAATCCCAGTGACTGACTTGACTTGGCATATTTCCTTTAGGATTGACTCCTGCAGTTATTGCTGCCACAACTTGCTGAAAATTTAAAGACATTTTCTCAGTATTTATGAAATATAAACAAGGATATTAGAACACACTATTCCATACACTTGTGAAAGTAATCTATCTGTCTGATTTTTAAAAAAATAGCCAAAAAGAAGGGTGGGACATCTTACAGCACATTGAAATTGCTTCAGTTCCAAGAGTCTGTGATCTGAGTCTGAAATATAATTAAATTAAAATTATTGAACTCACTGAGAGATTACAACTGTTCAAGGCTAAGGGTAGCCTTGGAATTGAATTTCCTGAGTATTGGTCTTTTATTTTAAGCAATTTAGTACACTGACTTTTCAATATTGTGTAAGCTTTGGAAAAAAATATAAGTAAAGCATAAAGATCATAGGCATATCAATATTTTGAATCAGCAATCATTTTAGGATTAGTAACTCTTAACCTGATCATGAAATCATGGATTAAAAATTAAAATCCTGACATCAAGAGTTTCAATCCTGAAATAGGCAATAAAATCAATGAGCAACTATACGCCAAATTTTATTCATGCACTGAATTCATGAATAATCATGAATAAGGTAACACGTTGGCTATGATATAACTTGTAGAAAAGTAAATAAGAAATAGGAAAAGTAAATAAGAAACAGAAACTTGTTTTATGTATCAGAAAACCACTTCTCCTACTCAAATTATGAATGTTCAGAGAAAGGTTAATAATTGTAACAATCAGCATAGAAGCTGAAGGATTCTATCCCAATAAAAATACTTTATTTATTTAATAAGCATTCCATTCATTCCCAATAAAATGCGTTATTCCATTTAGTAAGCTTTAATAAGCGTTCCATTCAGTGCAGTTGAAAAATATTCTAAAAATAACTTTGACTGACCTAGTAACATACATGTTAATACCTACACATTCTGAACAATAGATAAAGTAGTATGGCCCCTAATAATTAAAATATATATTTGAGGATGTATTTTGCTACTGTCGAAAGAGTGTTTCTCAACTTTGTTGACTTTAAGATGTGTGGACTTGAACTCCTAGAATTCTTCAGTCAGCATGCTAGGGAATTCTGGGGCTAAAATCCACATATTTTTTAACTTGCTAAGGTTGAAAAACACTGTGTTAAAAGAATTAAAACTGCAATCCTTAGCATATTTACTGAAAAGTTCTTTAAAAAAAATAAGCTTTAATTCTGGGCTAAGCATTTATAATATTGTTCCAGTGAAAGGATAGGGTGGGAGAACACAAACAGCAATGCCTTTACTATTTTATTATCATATACATACTGGTGTTTTCAGCTGATGTAAATCTTTACTTTGTAAACAGATATTTTGCAATCTAAAAGTTTTACCTGTTATTTTAATAAATCGGTATTTCCATCTTAGTAAATGCTCTTTTTTTAAATCCCACTGATCTGGTTTTAGCATATTTCAAAGTAAGTGAACACTAAAATACAGTCATGTATTTGTGTTTCTTCTATAAGATGGCAATGACAAACAACTTTTATACTGTTGCAAATAAAAATCTATGAATATATTCATATCATCACCTGGAGTCAAGCTCAATCTGAGAGTCTTAACTATTTTTTATCCTAAAATACAAGAATCATATACTGGAAAAGAAGCCACTGTTTGGCTATAATATCTATTCACTTCAGTTGAAATCCTTAACTTCTGAGAACACACCATATGCACCCAAGTTTTTGTATAGGCTTAGTAGTATTTCTCAACCTTGGCAGCTTCAATTTGGACTTCAATTCATGCAGGCTGGGATTTCTAGGAGTTAAACTCCATACATTTTCAAGCTACTGATGTTGAGAAACACTGCTCTGTGGTTTGACCAAATTACATTGCTTCAGGAGCATACATACCATGTTTCCCCGAAAATAAGACAGGGTCTTATTTTCTTTTGACCCCCCCCCAAAAAAAATAAGCTCTTGGTCTTATTTTTGGGGAGGTCTTGTTATTTTTGAGGTGCATGAGGCAGCAAGCGTAGTCACCTCATGGCTGCTTCTGCAATATTTTCAGGGAGGGCTTATTTTTAGGGGAGGGTTTATTTTAGTGCATGCGCTCAAAAGCCCGATTGGGCTTATTATCCGGGGAGGTCTTATTTTCAGGGAAACAGAGTAGTAGTGTCCTTCAGAAAATCTTGGCATTGTAGTCATCTGTGTATAGGATAACCATACATCTTCCTTAATCAACTGGCAAGTTCACACAGAAAGATGTTAAAGAAAACAGTCTGGATTTTCTGGACTGTGCAGTGCACATTAAAGAAGAGAGAAACCTTAACACTGAAGTTTACAGAAAACTCTCAAACACAAACCAGTATTTGCATTTTGATTCTCACCACTCACCGGAGCACAAAATGGGAGTGATCAGAACCCTACACCACTGGACTGAAAGTTTGCCTACCAATAAGTAAGGTAGGGATGAGTAATTAAAATATGTCAAGGAATCCCTCAGGACTTGTGGTTATCCTAACTCGGCCTTCATCAAATCCAGAAAAAGATCCAGCAGGCATTTGTCCATTACAGACAAAGAAGAGAACAACAAATGTGACAACATTGTCATTCCAAACATTGCAGGAATATTTGAAAAGCTCGGGAGAATTTTCAATCAACACAACATAAATGTATACTTTAAATCCAAGAATACACTAAGATGTAAGCTTATCCACCCCAAGGATAAAACATACATACAAAAACTGAGCAATGTCATATGTGCAATACAGTGCAGTGAGACATGTGCAGGTTTGTACATTGGTGAAACAAAACCACCACTTCACAAGAGCAGGGCACAACATAGGAGTTCAAAGCCATCAGGACAAGATTCAGCTGTCCATCTGCATTTGCAAGACAATGGTCACTCTTTTGAAGTCAGCAAAGTCCACATTTTGGTTTGAAAGAGGAGTAAAAGAAGCCATTTGTGTTAACATTGAGTATCCCTCTCTCAACAGAGGGAGAGGGATAAGACACCTATCTCCAGTCTGCAACACAGCTCTTGCAACAGTGCCAATAAGATTCCATACCCAATTGCACCCTGAGGGCAAAGATAAACCCTGCAAGTGGTCACAAGAGCTCTTACAGAGAATGCTAATGGACCAGATGACTGCAAATAAATACAATCCTTCCATCCCCCCATCTCAACTGTTAGTACCAGAGGTGGGTTCCGACCAGTTTGGACCAGTTTGGCCAAGTAGGTAGTAACTCAGCCTGCCATGCCCCTGAACCAGTTCTCTTTGCAGCAGCATCTTGTTTTTTGCTTCTGCCTATGTGCAGAAGCATTTTTTAGTACTGAGCATGTGTGTGTAGTGCGCAGCAAGTGTGCACGCACGCAAAGCGTGTCCCTGAGCAAACCGGCAGTAGCAGCAGCCGGAACCCACCCCTGGTTAGTACCTATCCTTTATTCCCACCGCTATCACAACTGTTCTTCTTCCTCAAGGGAAAAAAAAAAACAGTCTAGTTGCCTTTTGAAAAAAGCACTTTTGAGATGACAACAATGATTGTAGTAATTTTCAGATTTGTGCCTATCATCTTAAAATGAAGTTAGATTCTTGCTGTTCTTGTAAAGCTTGTTTCAAAATACAATCAAGGACTGATATGACAGGAAGGAGTGTTTTTTAAGACTATCATCTTTTTGAGCCACTTGTCCCCAATAAAGAGTAGCTCTCCTAGTGCAAACATGGAAAAAAAAATCTAGCTGCAATGACTTAAGGATGGATCAGGGAGGAATCACCAGTGCTGGAATGCTTCTTCCCCAATAAGCATTTTGTGTTATTATATGTTACTATATAATCAAGGAGGAAAGCAACCTCGAACTAAGAAGAAATTTCCTGACAGTTAGAACAATTAATCAGTGGAACAACTTATCTCCAGAAGTTGTGAATGCTCCAACACTGGACGGTTTTAAGAAGACATTGGACAACCAATTGGGTTTTCTGCCTGAGCAGGGAATTGACTAGAAGACATCCAAGTTCCCTTTCTGTGTTATTCTATATATTGGGAAAGGGGTGTTTTATGCAAGTTTTTTTCTAATTTTATATTCTTTTTTAATATTTTGTATATTAGAAAAAAAATTAATTACTTGTTTCATTCCCTAGTTCTATTTCTGATATACAGTGGTATTAACCACACCATCACTTTGACTGATACATATTTGCCTACCTTTTATAATCATTGTACAATTAGACCAGAGCAATTTATCGATTGTTACATTTATATGATGGCACATTTATGACTGGCTGATATTTCCATCTAAACACATGTTACAGCATTAGTAATATATCACAGTGATTTCATATGGAGCATTACAGGTGGCAATTGCTATAAAACTATTCAATTCATTCTGGCATGATACAAGCGGATTTATTTAATGTATTTACATTTACCTAACATTTATCTTTGGAGTCCCAACTTCCCTGGGAAAATAGCCTACATAAATATCAGTGTATTGAAATATGTATCTTTCTTACTGTTATTTAAGTAAAACTGCATCCTGAACTTTTCTCCAAATTGAAATATATCAGCTTTACATTACATTGGATGCAAACAACATTGGGATTCTGGAAGTGGAAAAGGTTGAAATTGGAACATATGCTATAGATATGTAATGTTAAGAAAAGCTCACATAAAAGAAAAGGCACCATGAATCCCTTGGCAGACCCAAGAGATTACAAGAGACTCAACAAGATGGGCCTTGCTCAGAAATAAGCTAAATGCTAGATTCAATTTCTAGAAGATACAATGGATTACTTTGCATAAATCACAAATGGGATACATTTCAACAAAAAAATATTTCCAAATATGTAACACTATAAGAAATGAGGTGGGAAAAATATCAATAATCAGTAAATAAATAATGTTAAGAAAATGTAATACAATAAGAAATTATGCAAGAATACTGCCAGTGCATTGCACTCTTCTTTTCTCCTAGTGACATTTGTAGCAAATTTTTATATATTGGAACTTCTTAATAAACAAAAATATTTTGCCGCTAATCTTTTGTTTGAAACTGGCATTTTAGAAAAACAACATTATAATTAACCAGATATGCCTTTCTTTACATTTATATACCATCATTTTAGCCATTGACAATCCACTGCAGAATGAATGACTCTTCCACATACGTCCAACGAATATGGTCCTGAGATTTATTTTGCCAATTGTGCCCCCAATACTTGATAATGTTGTTGATCCATCTTGTTTTAGGATTCCTCCGTGAACACTTTTTATTAAGTTGAATCCATTCTATGACTGCCTTGGTCCACCTGCCATCAGTTCTTCTTGTTATGTGACCAGTCAATTTCTTTTTATTATCTGATGATATCATATGCTTTTGTTATTCTCTAATCCATGTGCAGGTTTTTCTATCATATCTTGTAATGCCAAGCATGTACCTTTCCATGGCTCTTTGTGCCAAGAATATTGAGAACATTAAATGATGCTCAGCCAAAGGAGCAGGCAAGGTTCAGAAGTGGCTACTGGTCAATGGATCACATCCAGGTTGTCCAGCAGACATTGAAAGGCACAATGAATACACCATGCCTCTGTGCATGGCTTTCATTGACTACAAAAAGGTGTTTGACTCGGTATTCCAGCAAGCAATAATTAAGGCATTGTGCAACTAAGACGTAGACACTGATTACATAAACTTATTACAATTGATATATGAAAAAAACAATGGCAACAATTTGCCTTAATGATCTTAAAGTAGAAATCAACATAGAATGTATCATCTATCCTTTTCTCAGTCAGCCTTGAAGATGTTTATATGTATTTACTATATTTATATACTGCCCGAATTCAAAGCTCATAATTGCTTTTAATAATCAGGCAATCAGGGCCTATCAACTTCCAAAGGATCAGTGGAATAACTGCTTTTTCAAAGAGAACCAAGATTATTTCTGAGATGAGGACTATTTTATAATCCAAGATCACCACTCAAAAATATCCTTCCATAACACACCAACCCCGCCTCTTCTGCAATAAGAGTCTTTTTTTTTCTTTCAGGATAAGGATACCAGACACAAAGAAGGACAGCTCTCCATAAAAGCTAGGAGCCGATATATTTAAGGCTTTAAAAGGCCTACTGATAACCAATCCAGTGGCCATTGTAAAGGTAATAATTGACTGTGATGTGCCCAATTTATCAGCATGCAAGCCTGTATCAGTTGCTGCTCCTAAGACATTCCCAGGTAAATTACAGGGCAATAGTGTAAAAGGACATGAACTACCATTGCCATATTATCTTCTTTTAGGTGGCATCACATCCTAAAGTTCACAAGTTGGAATGAATCCCAGAAATGGATGCAGAACATAGCTATTGAGAACATTTATAGTGATTCAAGATTTTAGCAACTTTGAGTGACTTCTTTATTACCAAAATAAGGTAACAGATGATTCTCTTAAGCGTCCCAGAAGGGAATGAATAATGTTAAACAGGGGCACCAGAACAAGAAAGGCAGAAATGTAAGAATATGCTAGCATTCCTTTATGCTAATGGTTTAGGCTGCAATTTTTAATGTTAATATTTTTTGCACTGTATGGCTGCAATTAATTTCAAAATTGTTTTCACAACTTGGGAAATGTTATAGATATTGTATACAGAACAACACAAAAATGATAAAATATAAGAGAATGTACTATGTATATTCCTTTCTAATATTATATCATTTAATAGTCAATCCAATGCATTCGTAATCTACTCAAATGTATATTCAATCGCATATTTCTATGCTTGAAGTCTTACTTTTTTGTTAAACTAAACATAATTAAGGTCTCATCAGCCACTCAGATTTATTGGTTTGCTTTTTTGCTAGATTGTATTACCATGTGATTAGAGTATATCTGCTCTTAAAATATTTCTGACGTCTTTTTTATATGTCAGGATGTTTCCTTTGTGTGGGTAGTTATTTTTTGCATGGGGAAGCTTTGTGGCATATAACCACGCATCTATAAGAAGCAAGGGAAGCTCCACAGGAAGAATAAGGACTGTGCTGGGGAAAGATAGAATCTGGTAAGGATAGATGGATCACCTTATTCAAGATCTGCCTCTGTTTTGTATGGGTCCATCGATCTATTGCATTCATTACTACATGTAGTAACTTTTTTTCCAGAGGAAGACTTCCTTTGAAACCAGTGAAACCATTTGAGAAAAAATTGTAGAGAAAATAAATAAATTTTTTAAAGTTGCTTTATTTTTAAAAAGTGTATCCTGACATAAATATCTTAACTTAAACAATGCTGTTTTGCTTATATTTCACTGTAGAATTGTACCCCCATATTAAGAGTCATTTAAGTCACTTAATGACTTAAGTTTAATGACTTTAAATTATTTTAGAATAACAGTCATCTAGTACACAAATTAATCCAGAAAATAAACAGTTATAGACTAGTCAAACTTCCCAAACATCACTTGTATGAAATATAAAATATTTCATTTCAGGTAAAGTTATAAGTTATATCCAGAATATTTAATACTATTTCAGCATCACTGTAAAAGACAACAAGGGATTAGCTAAAGAGTGATTTATTAATTGAATTGTGTAACAAAATAATGTGCACAGTCCTTTAGCAATTGAAAATGGATTTGTGTTTCATTTAGCAAACTTGACACTTCATATCAAATGTTTCATTTTTTGGTGGCAATATTTTTGATCCCAATACGATAAATGATGACATTCTTCCTAATGATTAGAAGTATGAGTATCATAATGCATTAGATCAATACCACTTTATAAGTTATACTACTTTTATAAGATACCAATAACACTTTATAAGATAATTTGTGTTTTATTATGGGCCTTTAGTACTGTATTATCCAGGCCTTACAGGTCACCAACCACATCTTTCGATGTGAGATTTTACAAAAGTATTTTGTCAGTGGGACATATAACATTTAATAACCCATTAAACTATTTAATTTCTGATATATGTGGCAATATGACTGAGAGCCCTATTCATATAAAACTTCTTGGTAAACTATTGTGGTGTCAAATTTCTTGCAGCCTTAAATAGTCAACTCCTTAAGTTCTTCATATTTCTGATTTCAGAACAATATTCTAGCCTAACTAATTCCAGTCCTAACAAACTACATTAGTGTTAAATCACGACTCGGTTGGTGGATCCAGCAGAATTGGATTGTTGTCACCATGCATTTTATTAGCCTACTGTGCAAAGGAGTCTATGCCCTTGAGACAAAACAAACAAAGATACAACTAGCCGGAAAACATAGGCAAAACTTTCCTGAACAAATTTTTTAAATAATGTAAACTTTCCAGAAACTGATAACTAGCTTAGTCAGAACATATTTAGTCCAAAGGAAGAGAGAGAATGGCATGATATGTTTACAAATAACTCTCCAATTTTGATCACTCAATTTTAGTTTATTTTTTGTCTTTGAATGATGCCGTAACCCCTTCCATTGGGATGAAGTCAGGGCAACTGAATGGAGCTGAGTGTTTACTGGCCGAATGCCCTCCCTGTCGCCAATACGGAGTTCACAGCAGATATATTCTCATTGTGCCCAGAGAGATAAATACAATAATATAATACAATACAATAGCGAGTTGGAAGGGACCTTGGAGGTCTTCTAGTCCAACCCCCTGCCTAGGCAGGAAACCCTATACCGTTTCAGACAAATGGCTATCCAACATCTTCTTAAAGACTTCCAGTGTTGGGGCATTCACAACTTCTGGAGGCAAGCTGTTCCACTGATTAAATGTTCTAACTGTCAGGAAATTTCTCCTCAGTTCTAAGTTGCTTCTCTCCTTGATTAGTTTCCACCCATTGCTTCTTGTTCTACCCTCAGGTGCCTTGGAGAATAGTTTGACTCCCTCTTCTTTGTGGCAACCCCTGAGATATTGGAACACTGATATCATGTCTCCCCTAGTCCTTCTTTTCATTAAACTAGATATACCCAGTTCCTGCAACTGTTCTTCACATGTTTTAGTCTCCAGTCCCCTAATCATCTTTGTTGCTCTTCTCTGCACTCTTTCTAGAATCTCCACATCTTTTCTACATCGTGGTGACCAAAACTGAATGCAGTATTCCAAGTGTGGCCTTACCAAGGCATTATAAAGTGGTATCAACACTTCACGTGATCTTGATTCTATCTCTCTGTTTATGTAGCCTAGAACTATGTTGGCTTTATTGGCAGCTGCTGCACACTGCTGGCTCATATTTAAATGGTTGTCCACTAGAACTCCAAGATCCAAAGGTTTATAAATGAGTTAGGTAGTATGATGGATTGGTCTTCTCAAAATTTATATGTGAGCCAATTTGTTGGTCTCATTATCTAAACTGATGGCCATTTCTTGCAAGATATGCCTCAATTTTTTTCCTAAGGGAACAGCTTGTGTTTTATACAAATTAAAATAATGGTCAAAGTCAGTTTTCTATATACTTGCATTATCCTTATCTTATTTTCAATAACATTTTCTTTTCTCTTTGCTTTCTCAGCCAACCATTTCTCAGATTTATTTGCAAATTCAGAATTCTTCTCATTCACATATTTCAATTTTATCTCTATTTCTCTCACAGTTAGTATAGATAATTGTTGTTGTGGAAATTTAATCTGATATATAATGGTTTCATCTGTCATTATCTCTATCTCCAAAAGTCCATCAGGACAGATTTTGGTAATTTGCCTTGGTTAAATTTAATTTCTTTATATGAAGTTTTCTCAAGCTGTGGAAGACTGACCCTATTCCAGTCCTCCAGTCCCTCACAATACATCAGTTCTCATATAAAAACATAATTAATTCACGAGATTATTTTTAAAAACTTTGTTTTATATTCATTTAGAACACGGAGATTGACAATTATAGATTGAACCCTTTGCATTTCAACATCAACTTCAACATATTTACCATGTTCACCTGTCAACAGTAATTTCAGTTTTAATTCTAGATTCATATACAAACTATTCCATTATTCTTTTTTAAACCTGTTATATAACTTCTGGTAGTGAAACGTCTTGGGAGCCAAGCAGCAAGCTCAGAAGACCGACCTCTGTCTAAACCTTCACCCAGAGTCTTAAATACTTTATACAAATATATATAAGCCAAGCTTGAAGCATCCCCAGTTCCAAGTCAGATCAATTGGATACTTATGGTCTCTGTGACATGACTGGCATTTTATTTTTCCAACATACTAATGCCTGAGAGAAGTCTCATCACACTAATTAATCATTAGCTTTCCTTCCAATGGTTATGGTGATATAGTGCCTTGGAAAGTTCATATCTAAGAACTTTGACTAAGCACATCTATTTAATCACATTTATAACTCTTCTATTCCTAATTGTGTGTTTCTTAATAGTAGTTCAGCCACTTTGCAGACTTTCATCAGAAAGCTTTTCTGCACCATAACCTTGAACTCCTGGACTTCCATGAAAGAAAGTGACTGGAGGGGGAAGAGGCATTCCTGCAGAGAGTACCATAATCAGATGGAATAGAGTCATTTGCCTACAATGAAAAGAAGCAGAGCAGTTAAGCTGGACAGCATTATTTGAATCAAACAGTTAGACACTGCCTTCCTAGATAACATACACCCATCCATTCATTTGACCATTTATTTTACAGGACTTTGAAGCATCCTAACCACATCAGCTCTGAGGAGTGTAAATTCCCCCAACTTTCATACCTTGGGAAAATAAATAGACAAGATAAATATAATGTAATCATATTTACATGATTTGTATCAAAACTAAAAAAAATGTAGATTACAATATAACTATGCATGCACTAGAAGTCTAACCATACAGAACCATAGAATAACCTATGTAGAAAAATAGTCACAACAACTCTGCCTTCAAAACTTAATGGAAAAATCAAACTTTACAGACATTCACAAAAGTACCTTTAGACCAGGGGTGTCCAAACTTGGGAACGTTAAGACTTGTGGACTTCAACTCCCAGAATTCCCCAGCCAGCTATGCTGGCTGGGGAATTCTGGGAGTTGAAGTCCACAAGTCTTAAAGTTCTCAAGTTTGGACACCCCTGCTTTAGACTATCTGGGTGGGTTTTATTTCAGAGGATAGGGTAATTATGTCAACCCCCTGTAGATGACAATGTCAGGATTTATATTAATAATTGACAAACCATAATGCATTATTATTACTATATTGTAATCCCAGATCCTTGGGAAGGGTTTGATAAGTGACTAAAAATGCCAAATCCAGTCTAAACATGTGGCTGGCTGACTATGCAATCAACCATAATAATAACATAACAATAATGTTATGTTGCAAATACACCCAGGCAGTTGAACAGGAAAGAAGAGCATAGGGAGAATATCTGAAGGACAGTGAAGAAGATGCATTGAAGCTAATATACCATGAAGGATTAGTGAGTATTGGAGAAACCAAACTACAAGAAAGACCAACTGCAGAATAGTAAAAAGACATGGCAGGGCACAGTATTCATATGGCCACTGCATTAAAAAAAATTAGTGGACAAAGCAGATAACAAGACCTGGCAATGGCTAAGAGCAGGAGAGTTGAAGATGCGCTAAGACCTTGGCTGCATAAGACCAAGCCTTAAGAACACATCTATGCAAAATCAGAAGACAGCAACAGACAGCAATGCCACCTCTAAAAAAAAAAAGCTGAAGAGGCAATGGGCCACATAGTTAGCCATTGCAAGAAGATAGCACAGACTGACCACAAAGACCTGACAAAGTAGCAACAATGGTGCATTTCTTTCTTACCTGCAAGAAACACTGTTATTTGCAAGCAAGAACTGGTGGGACCACAAAATAACAAAACTAATAGAAAATGAAGATGCTAAGTCTGGAACCTAGAATACAAACAGACAAGCAGCTGCCTCATAACACCCCAAACCTAATAAAGTAATAAAAGCAACACCAAAAAAGTCAAGATAACCGATGTGAAGTACCTGGGACAGGTACAGAAGAGAAAAAAATAGAAGTAGACTGACAATGGTAAGAGAAAGCAAAAATAGTACTTATAGTAATAGGTGTCTTGGGTACAATCCCAAATTATTTGGAGCACTATATAAATACCATCAGCACTGGCAGAATCTCTTATCATTCAATTTCAAAATGCAGCTTTACTTGGAACAGATTATATTATGCAATGATATCTTTAACACCATCAAATAATATCTGATGATCTTGAGAGGACTTGATAGGTGGGTCAAATGCCAAATCCAGTCTAAACATCTGGCTGACTGTGTGATCAACCTTAATAATATTAATGATAATGCCACAGTTGCCAAAATTATTTACTGGAACATCTATAAAAAGCATCATGTGCCAGTAACAAAAAAATGGTAGGAACATATAGTTGAAACAGTGGTTAGAATATTTTAGGCTTTCCAAATACAAACTGATAGTCTTGGCACACTTCACACCCAATGTAATTGTGTTTGGTGTGTGTGTGTGTGTGTAGATAATTGATGTGGTAATACCAGGATATAGTATAAAAGAATCGGAAAGGATTACTAAGTATCAAGCTTTGAAAATCAAAGTTGAAAGACTGTGGCAAATACACTAGACAGTTGATCCTGTGGTGTGTCTTGTGGTGACACAATAGGTGCCATGCCAATAAAAAAAACTTAGAAGATCTGCACATGGACAAAACTTTCTTCTGTCAATTAAAAAAGGCCACACTGTTTGGATATACAGTATGCTGATACATGACCACTACATTCTTCTTCTTGAGAAGAATCAATCCTTATAAAGGCCAACATGGCTAAAGACCGCAGCATATCACATTGTTGGGTACATAATATTTATTAAACTTTCTGGCTGTGCTGCTCAACCTTGAACAGCTCTGGGTGGCTCACAACAATCAAATAAATGAAACCAATATCAATAAAAGACAAAGATAGTAAACCAAATGAAGTGTGGGGTCACTAGATCTACCACATCTCAGGGGGAAATCTCATCCCAGAGGGCACAATTATGTTAGCACAGCATAGAAATGGTGGATACTCTGATAGATCTGATCCTCTTATTTAACTCTGAGAATTAGCAACTGATGGGTTGGGGCTGGCTGGGGAATTCCGTGAATTGAAGTCCACAGATCTTAAAAGTTTCAAGTTTGGACAACCCTGATTTAAAGATTTTGTTTTGTCTTTTGAGTGGTTGATAAGGAACAGAGCCTCAGGAAGTTACCTTTTAAGTGCCATCAAAGGTTGAGCTTCATGATAAGTTTAAATAGCTATATCAGTCAGTGTTATATAGTAACATTTATTTCGTTTTATTTCAAAATGTAGCTAACAGCTTTGGATTTCTCTGCTAGATAAAGCCTACTGATTTGGAATGCAGCTGACTTAATCTTTTTTTAATTAATCTTGCGAGTAGTTTTACCGGTGTCAGCAAAATTCAAAGTGATCAATCAGGATCATGGATGACCAGTTATCCATATAAGGTAAAGTTATAAAAATCATTCTGGAATGTGGATTGATGGGGTTTTAACTTGAGAAGGCCTTCTCTGTGATGGGCCCTACCCTTTGGAATGACCTCCCCCCAGACATTAGGACAACAACTGACCTCCGCTCCTTCCGCACGAAACTTAAGACCCACCTGTTCCGACTAGCCGGCCTGGCTTAATTTAGAGCTTCTCCACCTCTTGGGCATTTTAATTGTTAATTTTAATTTTTAAACTTTAACTATCATTGGGGTTTTTAATTGTTTTAAATTATTGTAATTTATTTATTTATTTCCACCTCCTCCATATTGTATTGTTGTGACCGCTGCTAGTGTACGTCGCCCCGAGTCCCTTGGGGGAGAGGGGGTGACTAAGAAGTCAAATTAATAAATAAATAAAATAAATAGATATATCTTTTGCTTACAGAAATTTTCTAGTAGGAAGTAAAGGAAGCCTGGATTCATCACAGATGGATGTTTCAACCAATCTATTTTTCTCTTGACAATATATATAAATAAAATTTAGCAACTTTTTGAACTTGTATGATTGCTTCAGCCAATTATTCCCCATTTTGAATCAGTATTTTCCATTCTGCTGAAGCATAATGCATAAATTATAGTGATATAAATATTATTTATATAATTTATTTATTATTAAATTTATTTTAAAGACAAATTTTATAATTTATGTCAGAAGGAGGATTGAAAAAATATCTACAGACCCCACATTGTATGGCTGTATTATTATTATTATTATTTTCCTTCTCATTTTCTTTACTATCCCCACTTACTGGTATCATTATTATGATTATTATCACTCTGTTGCTTTGCATGTACAAAAAGCTTTTGCACCAGAGAGAAATTCCTTGTGTGTCTAATCACACTTTGCCAATAAAGTATTCCACCTTTATTCTAAATAGTGCATTAGTAATGAACTAGGAGCAAGAAATCTTTCTGAAAAAAGTTCTGAAATAATGTTTATTTGTTCAATCATACAAGGAAACACCATCACTGAACCAAAACTGATGTTGCTATAAATCAGCGGTTCTCAAATAGTGGGGCGCGCCCCCCTGGGGGGGGCGCGAGGCTCCGTAAAGGGGGGCGCGAAGGCTCCCTTTCCATCTGGGTGCAACGGCGGCGGCGTGGGCGAGGCATAATATATCCCGGCTTGAAGTGGCAGCGCTGGGGACTGCTCAGAGACTCATCAGAGCCGCGGGCTGGAGCTGTGCAAGAAGCCTGCTCGGGCGGGGGTGGGAGGGAGGGAAGCATGGCTGTCCCAGGCTTCCCTCCCTCCCCCCCCCAGCCCAAGCAGACTTTTTGCACAGCTCCAGCCCGCGGCTCTGATGAGTCTCTGAGCAGTCCCCAGCGCTGCCACTTCAAGCCGGGATATATTCTGCCATGCCCTCGGCGGCGTCTTTATGCAGCTAGCTCGCCTCCCCGCCAGTAGCTCCACCGCCAACATTCCGTCTGGAAGCGGAAGCGCAACAGCCGCTGTTGGGGAAGGGACAAAGGGGCGGCGGTCGCCCGATCTTGCCACCGCCACCCCTTCGCCCCTGGTAACGGCGACTGTTGTGCTGCTGCTTCCAGCTGGGATGCTGGAGGAGCTGCTGGCAGGGAGGGAGGGAAGAAAGGGAGGAGGGAGTAAGGATAGACAAGCAAGAGGGAAAGAGGAAAGAAGGCAAGCAGGCAGGAAGGAGGCAGAAGGAAGGAGGGAAGAATGGAACTGGAAGGGAGGCAGGGAAGGAGGGAGGGAGAAAGGAAGGATAGGAGGATAGGGAAAGAGGAAAGAAGGCAGGCAGGCAGGGGGAAAGAGGAAGGAGGGAACTGGAAGGGAGGCAGGAAGGAAGGGAAGGAGGAAGGGAGGGTGGAAGGAAGGATAGACAAGCAAGAGGGAAAGAGGAAAGAAGGCAAGCAGGCAGGAAGGAGGCAGAAGGAAGGAGGGAAGAATGGAACTGGAAGGGAGGCAGGGAAGGAGGGAGGGAGAAAGGAAGGATAGGAGGATAGGGAAAGAGGAAAGAAGGCAGGCAGGCAGGGGGAAAGAGGAAGGAGGGAACTGGAAGGGAGGCAGGAAGGAAGGGAAGGAGGAAGGGAGGGTGGAAGGAAGGATAGACAAGTAAGAGGGAAAGAGGAAAGAAAGCATGTGACTACGGTGGGAGACGAAGAAAGACCGGTGTGCTATGTTATGCAGAGGTGTACTTATAACAATTCTATAGACAAATTATACTATTTACAGTCGTGCGGGGGGGGTGCGAAATGTTTTCTTCTTCCTAGGGGGGGCATGACAGAAAATAATTGAGAAGCACTGCTATAAATGAACAACTGATCTTTTGTCCTAAACATAGTAATTTCAAGCAGAATAATCATAAAAGATGACAGGTTAGTAGAAACAAAGTTTCCAAAAAATAAAAAAACATAATGTTTCTATGATGAATCCAATCACAACATGAGAACATAATGTAAACTTTGCAAGAGTATTTTAAAATAACATATATGGGACTCTTAGTATAATGATTTGGCACTGTTTTCCATGTAATAGTGGTAGTCTAAGTAGCAGAGAAGAAGCAAAGAATGAATATAAATATCCAAGTAGAAAGTGAGATGTTAAAACCAAAATCCCCTTACTTTTGTCCAGAAATAATATTTTCTGTCTTGTTTTCCAAGTAAATCAGTTTGCAACTGACCCAATATAACAGAAGTACACTGGATTACATCTGCCAATGAATAGCGATTTAGGAAACACAAGAGTAGCATTTAATGGAAAGATTATGTTGAATACAAGCCTAGTAGCCAAATTGGGATTAGCAATGCTTTTTATACACTACAACATAAGTCAAATTATTGTGCCAAATACCAGTTCTACCACATTGTAGCTGGAATGGGAACATCAACACTGTTTTATTTAAATCTATTGCGAGAACACAATTCAGTATAGGAAATTACCTGAATTAGATCTTCAAGTTCGGTGTCATTCACACAGGCATGCTGTGACACAAACATTTGCTTCTGGATCACAATAGTTGTTCTCTGGCTGGTTTCATGTGGCTGCTCCAGGGCTTTGAATACAGTAGCTCCAATAATTAAATACAAAACCACCACTAGAAAAATGGTTGATACTGTCTTCCATTTCATCACATTAATAGTTGTATCACTTTCCTCCCGGGAAGCAAGTACAGTGGGCTTGGTAGAAAATGACAGCCGTGGCTTGGAGTTCTGAGTGGCAGATTTGGGGTCCAACAGGTCAGGTGCCGCCACTAATAAAAAGGGATAGAAAAGAAACAAAACATTAATTTTTTAAACACCTGTCAGTGTTTATCTTGGCATTTTCCTTGCTAGATGAGCAGAAAGATAAGCTACTAATTTTTTCTAATTTAAGTTCAGAGATGGTAGCCCTAGAAAGGAATTCAGCTTGTCTACCTGTTGACGGAACCTATTAGGGATCAAGGGTTGCAGCAATCTGTTGTGATAAAATTATTACATTTGCTATTTCACACTCTCATGTAACCTTATTACTAGATCTATTGCCCAAATATAATGCCAATTACTGGCTGTAAAACTAATGATGTAATATTGATTATTTGAAGATATAATTTCCAATTAATATTTTATCAGATTATCACATGGCTTAACAAATCCTGCTCTATTTTAAATATTGCCAATGATGCTGAATATTAATTAAAACAGATACTTCTGTGTATATATATGCATGCACATTGTGCATGCATGCACCATATATCAGAAACTTCACAAATGATGTGTTAGTAATCCAACTCTATATTTTTTTCTCATGGAAATCCTCTTACAATCCTTAAACCATTATTTATTAGAGTATCACCAACTCGTATTATTAAGTGAAAGCTCTTTAAAGAAACTGGGCTGCAAAATTTCTGCCAATTTCTGCCAATTTCTGAGAATAAACAACAAACCAAACAATGCCAGAATTACATTTTTAGTTAATTTGGTCCATAAGATGCTATCTTATACAGCAACAAAGAGCAACAAAGAGAAGAGCAACAAAGATGATTAGGGGACTGAAGGCTAAAACATATGAAGAACAGTCACAAGAACTGGGTATGTCTAGTTTAATGAAAAGAAGGACTAGGGGAGGCATGATATCAGTGTTCCAATATCTCAGGGGTTGCCACAAAGAAGAGGGAGTCAAACTATTTTCCAAGGCACCTGAGGGTAGAACAAGAAGCAATGAGTGGAAACTAATCAAGGAGAGAAGCAACTTAGAACTGAGGAGAAATTTCCTGACAGTTAGAACAATTAATCAGTGGAACAGCTTGCCTCCAGAAGTTGTGAATGCCCCAACACTGGAAGTCTTTAAGAAGATGTTGGATAGCCATTTGAAACGGTATAGGGTTTCCTGCCTAGGCAGGGGGTTGGACTAGAAGACCTCCAAGGTCCCTTCCAACTCTGCTATTATATTGTATTGTATATAAAAGTCTTTCCCACCCCTCTTATTTGCAGCTGCCTATTGATGTGTTGACCCTGTTATTGATATAATGCACTGATGCATTGTCCCAACATTCCTTACCATTATTGCCAAAAACAATATGTCCAGTGAAGTTATATATTACCTTTCAAGTCATTAAGATATTGGCAATATCCAATGTAGTCCTTCCTTATCATTTAACTTTTCTCTGAATGAACCTCATAGTCGAAGTAAATCATGCACCTAAAAATAGATATAGATCTCTGTCCCTCCTCTTCCATCCTCACTACTCTGATAGAAGGTACGTTTTAAAGGCCATAATGCATTATGGTCCACACGCAAACTATGTTCTTCAGGATATGTTCTGTATAACTTTGCAGCATCTTCAAATGTTGAAAGAGGTATAGAAAGATGAGCTTGGAAGGCAAAGATAATATGTAATAAGCATAGTTAATTTGAGCTTTCTCTTCCACAGTAAAGGACAGAAAGTAGAAGAAGTTGCAGATGAATACTCTATGACTTTACTGCACAATGACACCAAGTAGTTAATACTTCCCAAGTTCTACAAACCTAGGACACATGTCTGTATCGGATACCTAATTCCTATATTATAATAGCTCTGGAACTGATACAATCCCTTTCTTCTGAGCCCAGAAATGCAATCTTACAGCCATCTCCAAGGGCCAGAGATAGGAAAGTAGTAACTCCTGATTTCAGAGGAGTATCCCAGAGTCATTGATTTGAGGGCAACAACTAAATGACGCTCCCTAGAGGCTTCCATGTAAGATCCTTTTTTGGCTAATAATGGTAGTGTCTGGCAGTTTAACCAAGCAATCTACCGGATAATTAAATTGCAGCACTAGCAGTGAAGCCTTTTGGACTTCCTGGGAATGCAATGATAAAAAAGATGTTAAGTGGATGGTGGCTTAGCTTGAGAATTGTGTGATGGGAGGAAAAGCAGGCAAAGGGCAGAAACTCAAAACTATCCTGTTATTTTATGATCATTTGACACAGCAACTACCATTTTGATCTCCTGTCCCTGAGTGTGTTGTCACCCTGTTCCATCCATCTTCCCACCCCAAAATGGAGTCAATCCAGGTTTAGTGCAACAAACCTTCCTCTATTCACCTGCACCTGCTGTTCTTTTTTTAACAGTGATTTATCATAGCGATAACAATAGCGCCCCCCTCTTGTTTCAAAGGCAATGTGCGGCCAGAGTCCCAAGGAAACCTTGGCATCCCGGGTAAGTGCACTTCCCAAGTTGCCTTCATCCACTCCCCTTTAAGGAAGCTGCATGCAGCTAAGCTAACAATGGGAATGGGATGGCAGCATAAAGTGTCTTCCTCTTGCACTGTTCTAATTGGTGCTACTACACACTCTTCCCTGTTTCCTTTAGCTCATAGGAAGCTTTCCCACCCACCCAAGATTCAAGGTTCCATTTCACGCAAAAGCAGCACACATACACCAAGGAAAAAGCCTTCCCAATCCTGTGGATGTCTGGAAGAAAATTAGATCCCCATTCTTCCTTCTTCATTTATTTTTTTAACAAGAAGCAACGGTCCCCCCCACCTCCAAGAGATGCTCGTGAAATCAATCAACAGCGCCAGTTCACATCTTCCTTCAACCTCCACAAGGATAGCAGGCAACGAGTTGGGAAAAGCCCCATCTTTTTATTATTATTATTATTTTAATAACAATATCATTTTTTGCTTGAGCCTTCAAAATAGAAGCCTCCCTTCCTTGCCCCCCCTTTCCGCCACGTCACTCAAAGCTAAGCACCCCTCGAACAAAGATGAAGTGTAACCCAGAGCTTTGGAGCCAAGGTGTTGCATGCAGCAGGAAGAGCCCGTGCCATAAGGACGGCGAGGCGGGAGGGTGTGGGGGAGGGAGAGAAAGGCAGGAGGGGACATGGGCAAAACGCCTGCAATGAGGAAGGTAGGACCGGGGTGGGGGGGCTTCCTTTGCCCTAGAGCGAAGATGCGTCGGCAAAAGCAAAGGAGCATGCAGCATATATTTTTTTCCAGGCAGCCGGATTTTTTTTTCCTTTTCCGAGCCAGCGAGACGCGCCATTGTACGAGTACTCACTTCTTATTTACAGACCCGGTGCCCTCTCCTCGCTTCACGGGCAGGCATTTTTTCAGGGCTCGGGGAGGCAGAGTTTGAGAGCAAAGAGGTGGGGGTGGGAGGGCTGGGGAGGGAAGGGGAGGGGAGACAAGGGGACCAGAAAGCGCGTGGGACTGGAGAGGAACCACAGAGAGAGACAGACAGACAGAGAGAAACAGGGAGAGGCAAAACAGGGAAGGCTTGGATGCTGAGAGCTCGAATTCCACGCGCGCCCTCTCGCTGGGGTGTGTGAGCCGCGCTCGCCTAGTCGTGCGTATGCCTGCGTGTCTGCTTGTGCGTGTGTGTGTGGTCTCGTGCGTGCGTCTCGTGCGGTGTCTGGGCACCACTCAAGATGTGTATGTGTGGAACTCCCTCAGCACCGCTCCTCTTCTTCCACCTCGGCCCCTCCCGGACACTCCCCGAGCTTTCTTAAGCGTCTCCCCCTCTCTCTCTCTCTCTTCCCCCCTCCCTCTCTCCTCCCCGTGGGTGACTAGCGCTCTGAGAGACGGAGCTCGGCCGCCGGCACGCTGTCGCTCTCGCTCTCTCTCCGAGGCGCGCGGGATCTCTCCGGCGGGCACGGCGTTTTTGGTTTGTAAAACGGAAGGGGGCTTCTCCCTCAGGCTCCGCCTCCCTCGGCTCCTTGGAGCAGGTGACCGTGAGGCTGCTGGTCGTGCCTCTTCATCCCCCCCCTCCCCTCCGCCGCTGCGTGACACGGCTTGCCCCTTCTGAATAATAGGGGGCGCCGGAGTAGGTTTGGCCAACCTCCGTCTGCAGACCTTCCTTCCACGCATGGTGGCTTCTTCGAAGAGCTCGAGAGCCGCCTGTATCCAATTCCCGCTTGAACTCTGCCTGCCGTTCTCCCAGATCCCCGAATACTATCCACGGCGGCGGCGGCGGCGGCTTCCACGTGGCTACAGATTGAGTAGCCGGTGAACTCACCCGCGAAGTCAGAGGAGCGCCTGGAGCCTGAAAAGGACGGCAGGCTCCAAATTGTGGGAGGGGAAAGGCAAAGGGCGCAGACAAATGGCCCCGCGATGAAGTGATCCGCCCGATCTTGACTCGCAGACAAGGGTACTTACGTAGCAATGGCTGCCCAGATGGTCGAGCCCTCCTCTGCCACAGAATGAATGAGGAATGCGGCCAGCTACTGCTTTAAAGTGGGGACAACTGATGGAGAGCCGTGGATGGATTTTCCCCACCTTTGTTTTCCGCCAAAAGCGACTGCTCTTCTTAATAAATGGGGGGGGGGGGGTTGGATCTTGGAATGGCACCTGTCAGTTGCCTGACTGACAGAAAGAACATTATATCTGCTCCGTAAAAAGCGGACTGACAGGCCACAGCATGCGTTCAATGGGAAGGAAGCAGGGTGGTCAATAATGCTGGAGTTTTAAAAAAATGTGGCCACAAGAATGGCCCTGTTGCCTGAAGCAACAGAAACCAATTATTCACCCAAGGGTGACAGAACCAGTAACGCAGTTGTCAAAACCAGCACTCATTCCTAGTTTGAATCAACCTTCTGTCTAGATAAAACCATTTAAAAATAGGTTTCACATTGTCAAAAGAAGAATCTATTTGAGACCCATCGGGCTCTTTGGGAAGCACTGATCAGACATGACATGTGCCAAATGATGAGGACACTGCCAAGCCAAGAAGTTACGGAGGAGCATTTCCAGTCACCAAGGTGGGGGATGACATCCCGCCAAGCCCTAAAACTGGCCAATAGGACCTTCATCTACTGCAACATCAAAAAATGCATGACAAATGTGCTACAAGAAGAGAGAAAACTGGAACTGGAGTAACTCAATATGACTTTAGAGATACAGATACAAGACAAAGGATATACAATAAGGACTATATACAAAATGATGACTGGAGCATGTTCATTCAACAGATGAGGGACATGAGTATCAGTGGAGGAGGGCAAAAGGAACACAGATACGTTGACTTCATCACAAAAATGAAGTGACCTAGCTATTTGCAACACAGTGCAAATATCATTTGCATGATGATATCATCGTGACTGACTATGGACATGAGGATAAAGCCAGAGGGAAGTAGAAAAGGGAAGAAAATATACACACTAGCATTGCCATTTTTCACCTTTATTACCTTGACCCTGAAACAATCTCTTGTCTAGGCTGAATGCTTGAATCAGATACATGTCAACGTGAGACAAAATTAAAGCAATATGAATAAAGACCGATGAGTTGAAAATTGGAGAAAGAGCCTGGAACATTTCCACAAGGGACATTTGGATTAGTTCCTTTGAACCTGGGAGGGTAATAGAAAGTGTTTGAGGGATGGGGGGAAGGGGGGGAAATGCTGCCTAGGAAACAATCAGATAAAGATTGTTCGGGTGATGGAAAGTGGTGGTGGAAAGTTTCTGCCTTCAGGCTTGCAAGATATAGGTTTACAATACAGTAGAATTAGCTCATCCAGTTGTGTTTCCTGTCTGCTTTACCCAGGAGAGCTGATATCAAGGCAACAAGTACAAAACAGAAGATATTTGGCTAATTTATCTTAACAGATGAATGAAAATGTGTGGTCTTCTGTAACTATAGGGGTTGACCCTAGTTATCTCTTCATTTCAGTACCAAGAAAACTTTAGGGGCATATGATATTGTCTAGTTTCAACTATTGCATTATTTTTCCACATGGTTAAGAACTAAGCAATATAATGAATAAAATTATCCAATGCATCTGTGGTAGATTTAGACTGCATTAGAATGTATAACCTTTTGCTTAAAATATAAATGGTTTCTTATTTGAACTAAATGTCACACTTGCATATACATATAAAAGTAGCACATCAGGAAAGATGCTAAGTTTAGACCTGCTTTCCTTACACAGTAGTTTGCTTTCCCCATCCCCCCCACCATTATCTTGCATTGCAGACAGAATATTTCTCCTAATTTAAGTCATGCTGCCAAATAAAGGTTGTGTTAAATGGTTCAAGCTATTATACAATGTTAGATCTATAAAGTATAATAGTAGGGCCATGATGGCAAATCTATGCCCCCCCCTCTCTGTGGGCACACCAGCTGTCACCCCAGCCCAGCTCCACCGCACATACATGCATGACCCCCGCTGGTCAGCTGGTCTTTGGGTCTCTGCTGTGGATGCGCAGGATGGGGCTTCCCCAATCTCTGCAGTTTCCCCACAGCGTACCCTACCTTTCTCCCCCCACCAGTGCAGCCTAACTTTCTCTTTCATTCCTGCCACCCATGTCTTTCCTGATCTCCGTAGGTTCCACCCTACGCAGGTGCCTCTCTGTGGCAGGAATGAAGGAGAAAGCCTGGGAGCGCTGGAGAGAAACTGCGGAGATTGTGAGCCCCCCCGAAAAAATACCCCATTTTGGGCTTGAAAAGCCTCCTGCACCAACCTGGAAGCCCAAAGGGGGGCTGGAGCACAGGCCCGGAAGAGGGCGCGTGCGCAGGGAACGGACATGTGGGGGCGGGGTGCATACACAGGGGGCACTCACATTGCATTCATGTGCGTGCTTTGCGCACTCGGCACCAAAAAGGTTAACCATCACTGTAGTAGTGGATGATGCTTTATGCTATTTATTTCTGATTTATTTGTATATGATAACATACATTGACATATATTAATATGTACGCTGATGATACTCAGCTGTACATTTCCACCCCGAACCACCCCAACGAGGCCGTCGAAGTGATGTCTCGGTGTGTGGAAGCCGTACGGGTCTGGATGGATGACAACCGACTCAAGCTCAACCCTTCCAAGACGGAGTGGCTGTGGGTTCCGCCCCCCCGGTTCAACCAGTTAATTCCATCTCTGGCCATTGGGGGCATTCAACTCACCCCCGTGGAGCGGGCGCGCAATTTGGGCGTCCTCCTGGATGCCAGGCTGTCCATGAATGACCATGTGACAGCCGTGGCCAGGGGGGCGTTCCACCAGGTTCGCCTGGTGCGCCAATTGCGCCCCCTATTGGACCGGGACGCCCTACGCACAGTCACCCATGCGCTGGTGACGTCTCGCCTGGACTACTGTAACGCTCTCTACATGGGGCTTCCCTTGAAATGCACTCGGAGACTGCAGTTGGTCCAGAATGCGGCCGCGCGGGTGATTATGGGGAGTACTAGGTACTCCCATGTGACACCTCTCCTGCGCGAGCTGCACTGGCTTCCTGTGGTCTATCGGGTGCGTTTCAAGGTCTTGATTACGATCTTTAAAGCGCTCCATGGCTCAGGACCTAGTTACCTGCGGGATCGTATTCTGCCCCATACATCCCTACGACCCATCCGCTCGCACAGAGAGGGACTTCTCCAGGTGCCGTCCACCAGACAGTGCCGTGGGGCGGCGCCTAGGAGCAGAGCCTTCTCTGTGGCGGGCCCAGCCCTGTGGAATGACCTCCCTCTGGATATTAGGACCACCACTGACCTCCGCTCCTTCCGTGTAAAGCTCAAGACCCACCTCTTCCAGTTAGCTGGCCTGGCTAAACCATAACTTCATAACGCTCCTGACGGGTTTTTAATTCGGCAATTTTATTCAATGGGATTTTAAATTGTGTTTTTTAATTGTTTGTCACTTATTAGTCTACCTTCTCCATGCACATGTATATGTCTTTGTTTCTTATGTATGTATGTTTGTCTTTATCTGTATTTTATTTGTTTTGATTGTACGCCGCCCCGAGTCCTTCGGGAGAGGGTTGCGGCTAATCAAATAAAATTATTATTATTATTATTATTATTATTATTATTATTATTGTTATTATTATTATTATTATTATTATTATTAATGATGCTAGTGAAATTTAGCAAACAACATAAAAATGCCTCAAAAAGTACATTACAACTAAATATTCACATATTTAAAATTCTTCTGTGTGAGAGCATCCCAAAACTCAGATAATGCTATTTTTAAAAAAATCAGCCTAAATCTAGTATCAAATGGCAGCACCCAGTTGGCCATGGCTGATACTCTCCCCCATTTCTTCCAAATCCCCAAGCAAAGTTAGACTAATTACTGGTATGTGGATAAGAAACCACCAGAAAATTGTAAAAAATCCCAGAAAAAGGAAATGGCAAGTTATTTCCACCTTAAGAATGCTATATGAGTATATTATACTATGTATTTGCCATTATTAACTAATTACCTTAATGGATTAAATGAGTAATTAGATTGTTAAGGCAGCCATCATTCTTTGAAGTAATATGTTGAAGTCCTAAACTAATACTATGAAATGAAGTGACTAGATGAACATGTGCCAAAAGATATTCCTATAATCTAGGGCAGTGGTCGGCAAGCTGCGGCTCGCGAGCCACATGCGGCTCTTTACACACTTTAATCCGGCTCTTCTGTGTGCCGGGCGCCCGCTCCCCTCCCTCCTCTCGGGCACTTCAAAACAAGCGCCTCTTTCCCTTTTTTCTTTTCAACCCACAATGATTAAGGAGGATCCTGAAGTCGGGCGGGGACGAGAAGCGAGGAGGCAGAAAAAGAAACGGAGGCTAAGGAGCTTCCCCCCCCCCATCTCCTCCCAGCAAAAATCTAACCGGGGAGCCGGGCGGGCAGTAGCAAATTAGCCGATCACGCCGCGTGATCGGCTAATTTGCTACTGCCCGCCGGCTCCCTGATAAGATTTTTGCGGGGGGGGGAGAAGCTCCTTGGCCTCCCTCTCTTTTTCTCCCTCCTCGCTTCCTGGGGCTCCACCAATGGGGGAGCAAGTCCCGCCCAGCGCCAGGCTTTGGGCTAACACAGAGGTCTGCAAAGTTGGCTGTTTTAAGACTGGTGGACTTCAATTCTCAGAATTTTGGGAGTTGAAGTCCACCAGTCTTAAGAGCCAATTTTGCAGATCCCTGCCTGGGCTAATATGATTGATGCCCTTGGTGGACTTCAACTCTCAGAATTCTGGGAGTTGAAGTCCACCAGTCTTAAGAGCCAATTTTGCAGATCCCTGGGCTAATATGATTGATGCCCTTGGTGGACTTCAATTCTCAGAATTCTGGGAGTTGAAGTCCACAAGTCTTCAAGCTGTCAGGTTTGAAGACCCTGGGTTTTTTTTCTAAAGGGTTAGGGGTGCAAGGGTCTTGCAACTTGACAGCTTTAAGACTTGCATGCTTCAATGCCAGAGTTCCTGAGCCAACATGACTGGAGGAGGAATTCTGGGAGTTGAAGTCCACAAGTCTTCAAGCTGTCAGGTTTGAAGACCCTGGGTTTTTTTTCTAAAGGGTTGGGGGTGCGAGGGTCTTGCAACTTGACAGCTTTAAGACTTGCGTGCTTCAAATGCCAGAGTTTATTGAAACTAAAAACAGTGTACCATCCTATGTATTTTTGGTTTTAAAAATGTGGCTCTCAAAATAAATTTCAATCGTGGTTTTGGCGAGATTTGGCTCAGTTGAAAAAAAAGGTTGCCCACCACTGATCTAGGGTTATCAGAAACACAAGTCCTGGTGTCAGCATGTAACACATTCAACCAGCTTCTAATAATTGTGACAATAATTATGTTGCAACAACTCTGTCCCCAGGAAACACACATTAGTGAAGTTTTTACTGAATTTCAGTCCTCAGAGCAACTGAAATCAATGGATTTAGCATCATGAGTCCACTTCATGGAAAAGTATGCATAAATGAAATAAACATATCTATGCTTTTCTTGACATTAGACCTTAGAATATTTTCATTTGTACCAATAATCTAGAGTTGTTTTATGAGAGCAGCCATACTTTGTCTGTACACTTTGGCTGAAATTCTCCTGATTCTTAAAAGCATCTGCAAAGTTTGAAACAAACTTTGAAACAAAGCTTCTAGATTAAAAAAGGCATAGCAACATATTTACTTGACCTAAGTCTTTTCTGTGAGAGCCCGGAAAATTTCATGCATAAAATACCGTTCTCCTTTTTTCCTGAATTGTTTGATAGCGATGGTCCTCTATAAACAGGAACGCTATTTGTTCCTCCCAAAGGACAGAAAGTTACTTGATCTACAATTCCTTCTACTTTTATGTGGAAAAAGTTCCTTTATTTAGGACTTTCTCCTTAATTCTAGATTGCTTGAGACTGGAATGCAATCACTTATCTGGGATGGTATGGGGTCTCCTGCTTGAGCAGAGGGGTGGATTGGAGGACCTCTGGGGTCCTCTTCTGATTAATTGATTGATTGATTGATCAAGTTAGCTGAAAGGCATAGTAACTAACAATCTCAGATTCATGAAAGTTTACACAATAAATTTACATAGGCATGGAGGGAGAATTTTTAGAAAGAAGAATAATGTGAGCTGTCACATGAACTCAATAAAACATACATAAAACATGGGTTTAAGAATTTGTCTCAAAGAGTATTCCTCACTACTGAATTAAAATGCTATCCGCTCTTTGTTGTGTTCGTGCAAAAGAAAACTGTGCATAACCCATTGCCAACCTTATCCTTCCTCTGCAACATTTGTCCCAAGTCACTGCCAAGTTGTGCTGACTGGAACCCTGACACTGACCTGATTTGTGATTAGCTAGATAAGCTCTGGGTTTGTTGTTGCTCCCCAGAGTTAGTAGGCCAACAACCAGCAAGGAAAACATGCAGGAGTCATGGTTTTAATCAGGATGGGTTGGAATTTTGTCTTTAGCTAAGTTTGCCTACTGTATCTCTTCTTAGCTCTTACTTACACATACTTATCTGTTCCTAGGTTTTTAGGGATGCAGAACAAAAGTGTTGCAAAAGTAGTTAAACTATGTTTTCATATCCTTTTAATTTTACTACTTTCTTTGCATTTATTTTCCCTTTGAAGGTATCAGAAGGTGGCAGCAAGCTATCTTATCTGGGTTTGGAAGTAGCTTCATAGTAGCATTTGGCTGAGAACTACCAGGAAATCCCAGGACTACAGTCTTTGACTGTAAAATTAGTAAGGGGGGAATCTAGAAAAAGACAACACCATTTTTATTATTGCCAAGTAAACTGTAGCCACAGAGTTACCAAAATTGATTTTCAACTCAAAGTTGTCTTTGTTTTCTTGCTTCCATTACACTTCATGTAAGACATTATATTAAATATATGCACTCTATATTCTTATGAAATATGTAATAGGAGTTTCAACCAGTACCTCAAAATTGTCTTTTTTACTTCTTATCCATAGCATTTGTACACAGATACTTTATAAGAACAGTGGAACAAAAAAAAATCTTCGTTCATATTCAAATAGCAACTAATAGGATAGAAATTAATTTAGTGATAGATAATTAGGTCTGGCTACATGTTTTTGATTTAACAAAATGTGGAAGATAATATACTAAGCTTTGGGAAGTTGGATTCTGGATAAATGTCAAGAAAAAAATCTTGATAAGATAGTTTAAAAGTGGAACCAACTATGCAAAGAGGTGGTAGACTGGATATGTATTAAACAGACTGGATAGACCTTAATTGCAGATACTTTAATTTGGATTTTTGCAATGAAGAATAATTAGCACTTGATAAAAGTCTCCTTCTGATTCTCTGAAATTGGTTTAGCAAGTACAAAGTCATGTATAATAAAATGTTTGGAGCACCTCAGCACAACTGATTTCTAATGCCAGCAAAACAGTTTTCTGATGACAAAATGTTATACATGTAAAAAAAAAAGTTATTTCTGTTGTGTTTCCAAGACTTTTGCTTATCACAACACTGGGTACTCTTGCTTCTTTTTCTTGCATTACACAGTGACATGGTTAAGAAGCAGATATCTTTAATCTCTAAAAGAGCAACAAGTTGCTGAGATCTAACAATAGCAACTGATTTTATTGGTATGCCAAATTTTCTTTGAGAACATTTCATTGTTTTATAATCTCTTTCAGACCATCTCATATTTTTATTATATATTTTTTATTTTTAAACATAAAACAAACAGACATAGACAAACACAATACATAAAAATCATCCTCCACTTACATACAGTATGTCGATTGGTTACAAAGTTTTGTGCTTCCTCACAATAGTCCCTGCTTACAATTTACACAAATTCTCATATCATCAATCCAATATATATGTAAACAATTATTATGATTAATATGACCATCTCATATTTTTGATACCAGTATCACAAGAGTGTATAATTATATTGCATTCCAATTTACAGTTTACTTCTGAAGTCTGAGTGCTGGATTAGTTCAAAACTTTATTGGGCAGGCATTTTGAAACCTTGAGAAAGCATACCACATAAAAAGATAGACAAGTCAACAAAGACTGAAACTGCAAAGTATATTTCTAGTGAAGGAATCCATTTATGCCAAAGTGGAAAATCCTTTCCTCAATCGAGATGGAGCCTTCAGACACAATTTGTTCCCCATTTTTTCATGCTGCTCTTGCATTAGTTCCCAAGAAAATCAATCACAGCTTCACCTAGGACAGTGGTCGGCAAGCCGCGGCTCGCGAGCCATGTTGCGGCTCTTTACACATTTTAATGCGGCTCTTCTGTGTGCCGGGCGCCCGCTCCACTCCCTCCTCTCGGGCACTTCAAAACAAGCGCCCCTTTCCCTTTTTTCTTTTCGACCCACAATGATTAGGGAGGATCCTGAAGTCGGGCGGGGACAAGAAGCGAGGAGGCAGAAAAAGAAACGGAGGCTAAGGAGCTTCCCCCCTGCCCCCTCCCAGCAAAAATCTAACCAGGGAGCCGGGCGGGCAGTAGCAAATTAGCCGATCACGCCATGTGATCGGTTAATTTGCTACTGCCCACGCGGCGTGATCGGCTAATTTGCTACTGCCCGCCCGGCTCCCCGGTTAGATTTTTGCTGGGAGGGGGCGGGGGGAAAGCTCCTTAGCCTCCATTTCTTTTTCTGCCTCCTCGCTTCTCGTCCCCGCCCGACTTCAGGATCCTCCCTAATCATTGTGGGTCGAAAAGAAAAAAGGGAAAGGGGCGCTTAAAGGTTCAAACAGTAGAGCAAACGCTTCAGAGGCAACAGTTTTCACGGGGAATTAGAACAGAGAGCCCTGGAGTTTCGCTGCCCACCCGGTCAGACCTCGCTTTCCTCGCATGATTGGCTAATTTGCTACTGCCCGGCTCCCCGGTTAGATTTTTGCTGGGGGGAGGGAGCTCCTTGGCCTCCGTCTCTTTTTCTCCCTCCTCGCTTCTTGGGGCTCCACCAATGGGGGAGCAAGGCCCAGCACCAGGCTTTGGGCTAACACAGGGGTCTGCAAAGTTGGCTGTTTTAAGACTGGTGGACTTCAATTCTCAGAATTCTGGGAGTTGAAGTCCACCAGTCTTAAAGCTGTCAGGTTTGAACACCCCTGGGGTTTTTTTTTCCTAAAGGGTTAGGGATGCAAGGATCTTGTAACTTGACAGCTTTAAGACTTGCGTGCTTCAAATGCCAGAGTTTATTGAAACTAAAAACAGTGTACCATCCTATGTATTTTCGGTTTTAAAAATGTGGCTCTCAAAATAAATTTCAATCGTGGTTTTGGCGAGATTTGGCTCAGTTGAAAAAAAAGGTTGCCCACCACTGACCTAGGAGAACACTTAACTACCCATCTAGGAGAAAAGATTTAGGAATACTGACTCTTAATGACTCTCTGCCTACTCATCTAAAGAGTCTATTCAGATTAGGTAAGAAATGAAACCACCCTGGAGGACATATGTGGGGTCCCCTAACCAACTTGCTCGGACTGAAGACGATTCTTATATAAGCAGCAACATGTTTCAAACCCAAAAGAAAAGAAGGCTAGTTGGCATGACTCGAGTTCCAGATATCTAGTTTCTCACACAAATGTTTTGCTACTTATGACACAGCAACAGTGCTCAACCTTGAAAATATCAAAAAAATATGAAAATAGTATATGATACCCACTTGATATTTTAAGTCTCAACTTCTAACTTTTTGGGAACAAAGATGACTTAGGGCCTTTCAAATGTCCCATTCTTCATCTGATCCATGTCATCTTCTGAGACATTTCCTAGTTTTTAGTCCTATATAATTCATGTTTCAGGGAAATAATGAAAAAAAAATGATTCAGAGACATCTATGGAGAAGGGAAGGGCCCAAATTATGAAAGCAGAATTGTGTTATTATACACATAAAGGAAAGGGGTACAGCTAGCATCATAATAGCATACATCTGCTTCTAACATTTTATAATGCAGATGTGTCTGATTTGATCTCAAATATATAAATAATATTTAGACTCTCCCAATGGTCAGTCAAATGCCCAAAGCAGATCATTGGAAGAGTTTAGGGATTTCACTTAAAGTACTTCCCATAAAGAAACATTTGTCATTTTTAAATTATTATTTTTTGCTTAACTATTTGCCTAAGTAATGCTTCTTAGCAAATATTCTTTAATTCTAGCCCCAAAGAAAGAAAGAGAAAGAAAAGCTGAAGGAATTTTTGTCTAAAATAAAAATTATTTTCTCTGGAACTGGTAGTTTTCATTCTATAACATTTGGTCCTAGAAATTTCTACTATTCCTCAATCTTAAACTCATTTAACTGCAAAAAAAAATGTTTTTTCCACAATAAGCTATGAAGACCATCAATCCTGCTCTAAACTGAAATGATTTATTCAAATTGCACCAGCATATTTTCCAAAGCACTCTGAATCCAATGCTGTATTCCCTGCACATTACTATCTTAAAATTAGGCCATTCCTACACTAGCAATTTATAGTGTCTTCTAAAGTTATCCGACAATTGTGGTGCCAAAATGGCAATAATGCAGACAGACTTTATATCACTTCAGCCATGGCAGTGTGATCTTAGGTGAATATAATGTGCAAGCAACATCCATCTTAAAACCGTACCTAGACCATTTGAAAGCATATGAGGATGTGAAGAGAAAGAATCTAATGTTAATATTTTGTTAGAAATATAGATTTTTTTCTGTTTTCATTATATTTAAATAAATATATTTTTAATAAAAACAAGAGTACTCTATGTTACACCAAATGGAGAGATAATTTCTTCCTCAGGCAATTTTCTTAAGTCACAGATAAATCTGAGGTAATGATTGGCCTTTCATGTAATTGGTAACACCAATTACATTTTGGGCATATTATAAAAACATAGGTCTCTTGAAAAGTGGAAGAAAAGGGGAAAAAAATAACTAGCATTAATGTAGATGACTTGATTACAGTGGCATTGAATACATTATTGGAAAACTTGAAAAAATGTGACTGGGTGGGCGTGGCCAACTTGCAAAATGTGGTGAAACTTACTTAACAACGCTCTTGCTTAGCAACCAAAATGTTGGCTCAGACACTCTGGCATTTGAAGCACACAAGTCTTAAAGCTGTCAAGTTACAAGACCCTTGCACCCCTAACACTTTAGAAAAAAAAACAACCAGGGGTATTCAAACTTGACAGCTTTAAGACTTGTGGACTTCAACTCCCAGAATTCCTACATACATACATACATACATACATACATACATACATACATACATACATACATCCTGCAATTTTTATTAGTCATCAGCATCTGCATCTATAGATAAAAGTATGCCAATAAAATGTAAATTTATTTCACTGTCTCACATCTATGATCCAGCTAGAAGTATTCATCCATCTACGATTTTTTTCCACATTTAAAATGACCTTCATCTTGACAATATTCATGTTACATTTAGCATAAAAGATAAGTCGTGGATATTGCATATCAAACATTTTGTATATCATCTTAAAACATGCTCACTAAATATTGGAATTTCATATGATATCAAACAGAAAATTCTTTTTCCTATTAAAAAAATGTACTGAAAAAATGGAATTAATTCATTGCATCATATAGTTCTTACCT
The DNA here is from genome assembly GCF_964273705.1 of Natrix helvetica. Lineage (NCBI taxonomy): Eukaryota > Metazoa > Chordata > Lepidosauria > Squamata > Natricidae > Natrix > Natrix helvetica. Next base: position 244,027,240 of record NC_138552.1, read on the forward strand.
TGATATGTATGTTTTAAAAAATTTAAGATGAATGATAATCTAACTAGTTTCCTCCTCTTTCTTTCTTAATGTTATCACATTTCAGAACCTAAAAAGCCTCCGGTATTTGATCGACCTCTTAAACCAGTGACAATAGATGAAGGCAAGATCCTGCAACTTGCTTGCCATGTAGTTGGATCACAGCCCATTAAGATCCAGTGGTTCAAAGCTGGGAGAGGGCTTAGATCAGTGTTTCTCAACCTTGGCAACTTGAAGATGCCCGGCGAGTGAGGGAACAAGCAAAGATCAGGCTGCCTGATCCTCCATCGCTTGCTCACTCTTTCGCCCGCCCCAACCACTTCGGCGCCACTCTGGCTACATCTGTCTGTCCGCACCTGGAAGCTGTAGCAACATCATTAAGATGAAGAGCGAGAGGGAAGAGCCTGGCCAGGAGAGGGCCCCCCACCATTGCTTAGGCAGGGCTCCGAGGCCCCTTCGCTTCCAAGCCACTTCGTCTTGATGACGTCGCTGCAGCTGCTGGGCGAGGACAACGTAGGTAGCCAGAGTGGTGCGAAGGTGATCCGGGCGGGCGAAACAGCGAGCGATGGAGGATCAGGCAGCCTTTGAATTGTTGTTCTCTGTCTAAATATTCAATGTAACTGTACCTTTCATTGCCACTTTTGACTTACAGGAATCACTTCCAGCTGCATTTGAGGTTTTGCACACATATTCCACAGAATCAGTTTTAGTAACTGCTTGGATCTCTAAGAGAGCTGTTCCATTTGCCAACCTGAAGCTGCATTTATCAAAGGATCTAAGCCAGTGTTTCTCAACCTTGGCAACTTGAAGATGTCCGAACTTCAACTCCCAGAATTTCCCTACCAGTGCTGGCTGGGGAATTCTGGGAATTGAAGTTTGGACATCTTCAAGTTGCCAAGGTTGAGAAACACTGGCTTAGATCCTCTGATAAATGCAGCTTCAGGCTCAGAGAAGAGTGCAAAGTCCAGCGGAGGCAGGAAGGAATTTCCCACCACTTCGGCATCCCTAAAAGGCGACTCCGCATTTTCCCTTTCCTTCACCCCTCCTCCCTTCAAAAGCTGTGAGGCGCTTTCTTAGCACCGGTTGCACAGCTGCCATGGCCCCACGTGCGCACCTCCTCCTGCTCCCTCCTCCTCCTCCTCACTCCCCAAAGGCTCTTCTCCTTCCCAGAGCCCAGCGGGAGCCGGGCACAAGGGAGGGATACTGCTTTTAAAACCACACCTTGGAAATCTTCACTGGGAAGGGAAGTGGGGAACCAATGGGGGGGGACACCCTGGAACGCCCCCGTGCTTTGCTGGTGACCACGCCTCCTAGGCAATTTCAGGGAGGTCCTAGGAGTCCGGCCACACCGCACAAGCTACCACCCGCGAGCAGTGACACAATGGGCGGGGGAAGTGAGCGAGGGGGGCGGGGCAGGCGCTCCATGAGGAACCTCTTCTAACAAGTTCGGTAGATTTGTGGAACCTCTTCTACAGAAGAGGTTAGAACCGGCAGTACCCACCCTTGCTGTCTGTCTCTCAGTCACTTAATCACTCACTCTGTGTGTGTCTCTCTCTCTGTGTCTGTCAGTCTCTCCCTCCCTCCCCTCTCTGTCTCTCTGTCTATCTGTGTGTGTTTGTCTGTCTCTAATTCCCTCCCTCCCTCCCTCTCTCTCTCTCTCTCTCTCTGTGCCTCTCTCTGTCTGTTTCTCTCTCACACTCTCACACACACAGACACACATACTGTGGTCACCTTGTGTTCCAATCACAGGTTAAAAGTACCTGGCAGCAGCGTTTTCACTTTGGGTACAGTTCCTCTTCAGAAGGATGAGGCCCCGCTGGTCGCTCTCCCGTTCCTCATCTTCCGGCTGTGGCTCCATGCCATGGAAAACATAGGTCCGCACACGCCCAGCACAATTACAGGCCGGAGCAGGACCAAAGCTCCTCTCCCAACTGTTTCCCGCCATTATGAAGTCTCTGAGGCTGTAATTTATGGGGTGTGTACATGTGCCTATGTTTTCTATGGTGTGGAGCCACGGCGAGGCTCTGCACCCCTGACGATGACTCCGGAGCCCATCCGGGAAGACAAGGAACGCAAGGGGGGGGCCTCCCTTGGCGTATGGGTGAGGGGGACATGAGGTGGATCCCTCCCCTAGCATACCAGCAGAGCCTCATCCTTCTTTTTAATCAGGTGGCTGTCAAGAGAGAAGAGGGTAGCACACGCCATGTGAGCTTGTGCAGCAGCTGAAGAACAGGAGGTAAGGATTTGGCTGCTGCACAAGCCCAAGGGCATGCACTATCCTCTTCTCTCTGACAGCTGCCTGGTTAAAAAGAAGGACGAGGCTCTACTGGTCTGGAGCCCATCCCGGAAGACGAAGAACACCAGGGGGACCCCTCCCCCACGGATGGGCTCCTGACCAGCGGAGCCTCATCCTTCTTTTTAACCAGGCGGCTGTCAAGAGAGAAGAGGGCAGCACATGCAACGTGGGCTTATGCAGCAGCCGAAGAACAGGAGGTGAGGATTTGGCTGCTGCACACGCCCAAGGGCACGCACTGTCCTCTTCTCTCTGACAGCCGCCTGGTTTGCTGAATCTGGCATGGCAGCGGGACTCTTGCCTTTGCTGAGAGCTTCGCTGGCAGCAGCTTCTTGCCATCACCGCCACGCCAGAAAGAAGCCAGTCTTTGGAAAGAACGTCCCCCTCCAGAGTGCCCATGCCGGGAGACAAAAGGGGGCAGGCTGGTTTGAATGCAGACGAGTGGGTGGTTTGGGGCCAGCACCTCCTTCGCTAATTCGGGTAGGCAGAGAAAGAAAGGAGGCTTGTGATAAAGCACCCCTGCCACCAAGGATGAAGGGGAGCATCTTCGCCCTTGACTATTGCATGCTTCCTTTCTCCACCCGCCCAAACTAGCAAAGAAGGTGAGCCACTAAACTGCCAGCTTGCCCGCATTCAAACCAGCCTACCTCTTCTCTTTCGGTATGGGCTCTCTGGAGAGGGACAGAAGGTCTCTCCCAAGACCTGCTTCCCTTACCTCGCGGCACAGTTCCAGGACACGTTTGGGCAATGGGGGGGCGGCTTTTCTGCACGCCTTTGGATAAAGAAAGAAGGCATGTGAGAAAGGTCCCCCCACTGCCTGAACATTTGAATGAAGGAGGCTGCAGGCTCCTTTGCCCTTGGCTATGCAATCTCTTTTTGTTTTCTGCTGCCCGAACAAGTGAATGAGGCAGATGGAGAATGAAAGGAGATCACATCGGGCAGGGGGGAGTGAGCCAAGCATTCCAACCAGTCCTAAATGGCACGGAAGATTTGTGGAACCTCTTCTACCGAACCGGTTAGAACCGGTAGGAACCCACCCTTGGTATGTATGCTTGCATTTAAATTGTTGGAAATCATGCTCACGTTATATTCTACCAGAACAGATACTGAAGAAGAAGAAGAGTGATGGGTAAAAATGGAAATCTACGGTAAATAAATATTATCTCAAGCCATTTTGGCCTAACAAGTAGGTTAAAGAAGCAGTTTTTCTTTAACTCATTTATTCCTCAGTTTGGATCTTTCCTTTTTAACTGCACCCACTGGTAGAAAATGAATCCCTATCAACTCTAGGGTGATGTCGATTTGTGGGTGGTTTGAATGGAAGTATATTGTTGTATAAATCCATAGGTTTTCTTGAGGCATCACTTTAGTAGGCTTCATATTTCAATGATGATTAACCAGGTCAGAGAACGAGCTAGTGACTTCATTGGTACAACATGTTAAGCATATTTTGTTTTAACTTTGGTTAGAATTTTTTAATCTTTTTTTTTGTTTGTTTTTTGCTAACCAATCTGTTTGGTTCATGCATAATTCAGTGCTTTGTAGGAACCCTGAAAACTAGTTTTTAATAATTGAGTTAACGTGAGTACAGTTAATGCATTTCATCCCCCACTTCCAATGTAGGAATGCTGACATTAGAGTTAAAAAAAATCTTTTTCGTAACTTTAATAATGTTTTTCTTTTTCAGAGCACCTGGAAAGAAATAGCTGGCCCTGGGTCATTCTTTCTAAGAGCGGTCTCATTGGTCCATACTTGGAGACCTGAAATTACTGATTAGATTAGAGGATACCATCCCAGATAAACTAGGAGCGCAATCTACATTACAAATCAATGATTTATAGGAAACACTCATTTGGGTAGACTGTGAAATGAGCTATATTTAATTAAAAAACAAAAAGGAAACTAATTACAGAAACTGGTTTCAGGAGAATATTATATTATTAAATACAAAATCATTATCATAATCAGATTATGCCAGAGCTAAATAGATCTGATGATTATCTAAATAGGAAGATTGATGTAATAAAATGTACATGGAAAGGTCTGTAAACTAAAAGAAAAATGCAAAAAACATAATCCATGTATACTTGATAGTCCTTATGTGCTGGTTCCAGCGTAACACTGCTGAGGGCCGCACACTATCTTCTGATCTCCCAGTTCCTAGCCTGGTGCCTTAAGCATTATACTGAAGTGGTTCTCTCTCCATTCTGTATGACAATTCATTTTTTGTAAAATTCAAGGATTACATATATGACCTCATAAAATATACAATAAAAGGAAATTATAATTTCCATTATTAACAATAGCAGTAGCACTTTCACTTAGATACCACTTCACAGTGCTTTACAACACTCTCTCAACGGTTTACAGAGTCAGCATATTGCCCCCAACAATCTGGGTCCTCCTTTTACCTGCCTCAGAAGGATAAGGAATCTTGAGCCGGTGAGATTCAAACTGCTGAACTGCTGATTACTGGCCCTCAGCAGAACTGGCCTCCAATAATTCTGCATTCTAAGCACTGCACCACCACAGCTCTATTAAAACTGTATGTGCTTCGCTATAACCAAAGCCATTACTTTTGTGACTGCATTCCATAACTCCTTTCATTTTAGAAGCAGTAAATGATCCCAAATACAGAGGCCCAAAGAGCAACCGGATCCACTCAGCATGGCTGATTGCCAATAGACTTCCAGGTATAAATCAAGATGTTAATTGTTGCCTGTAAAACCTATAGGGCTCAGAATCTGACATCTGAGACAGCTTTTTCCAAATGAAAACTAGCCATCCAGTAAAATCCCAAGGAGTGTCATAGTCATAGTTCCCAAGGGTGAATCTTCTTGGTAGTTAACCCTTCTTGTGGTCTCATTTCTATTGGATAGGGATCAGAAGTGCTGATGAGAGGAACAAGATACATCAAGATAGTGCCCATGAACATGTAATCATAGCTTCCTTTGTAATGCAGATGGCTGACTGATCCAAAAATGTGACTCATATGGTTATCGGAATGGAACGGAACGGAACAGAATAGAATAGTTGGAAGGTACCTTGTAGGTCATCTAGACCAACCCCCTGCTCAAGCAGGACACCCCACACCATTTCTGACAAATGGCAGTCCAATCTCTTATTGAAAGCTTCCAGTGATTAAGCTCCCACAATTTCTGAAGGAAAGCAGTTCCATTGGTTGATTGTTCTCACTGTCAGAAAATGTCTCCTTATTTCTAGGCTGAATCTCTCCTTGATCAGTTTCTATCCATTATTCCTTGTCTGGACTTCAGGTGCCTTGGAAAATAGGTTGACCCACTCCTCTCTCCTCAAATATTAGAATGGCATGAATTATCTGGTACAACAGATTATTTAAATATGAACTATAAAGCATCTTTTATTAAAGGTTAAGATAATTATCATCAGAATGATAATATAAGTTTAAACAAATTGATTTATTATTTCAAAAAAATCCAGATATAGAAACTATATTCATTCATGCCATGAAAAATCCATTTTTTAAAAAAAAGTACATCAACAGGCCTCAGCAGGTTCAAGCAGCAAATTATTAGACTTTAAAAAAAACTACAGAAATTGGGCTCATCACAGGTAAAAAAATTCAGTAAAACTAAATGTGTTTCCAAGCAAATTGTTCCTAGCACCAATAAAATATGGTTGATTTGCTGTAACTAGAATTGCAACACATGGACTCACTTTGTTCTTTGTTTTTCTAAATGTTTCCTCTGCTACTGGACATAATATCTGCTCAGAACAGGAAAGACAAAGTTCAGTACCTTTGACAAATATGTCTAGATAATTCCAACTGGTCTTATATATATACTGTGTGTGTGTGTGTGTGTGTGTGTATCCCAGTACGGGTATGGCTAGTTGATGAGAGCTAAATAGCTTGAAACAGATCTATACTAGTCTCCCTTTATTTATTTATCAGCACAAATACAACACAAACATAGCAAAGGCAACATTTAAAATAAAAATATGGTTTTCTGCCTGGATGGTCTTCTGTAATGAGCTGAAGGACAGAAAGGGGGAGTAGTGAGCTCCCTCCCATATTTGGGCATACCAGGGGTTGTAACACAAATACACACTTATTTCCCTGGCTCAGCTGATAAGGAGGAGAGCCTGTGGCTTAGTGGCTAATACATCTGCCTAATATGTAATACAGCCCAGGTTCTAATCCCAGTAAGGGTATGGCTAGCTGATGAGAGCTAAATAGCTTGAAATAGATCTATACTAGTCTCCCTTTATTTATTTATCAGCACAAATACAACACACACACACACGTGCTGATAAATAAATAAAGGGAGACTAGTATAGATCTATTTCAAGCTATTTAGCTCTCATCTGTGAGCTCCCTCCCATATTTGGGCATACCAGGGGTTGTAACACACACACACACACAGACATACATACATACATACATACAAACATATAGTTTGATTGCCGCATTTAATATTTGTTTTGGATTAGAAATGTATACACAGACAGGAAAACACCTTTTACACTTGTTTTTCAATTAATTGATTTATAATTTATTATTTTTTAAAAAAATAATTCATTTCATTTTAATGCCACTGATAGCAACCAGCTTTTGTTGCTTCGCAAAAAACAACATAAAAGAACAAATTACTGTAAAATAGGCTGGAGCAAATTACTAAAAGTAACTACAAATTAATTACAAGAAGGCAATTCGTGTAATAAAGGAAAATGCTATTAATTTTAATATTAATATTAGTCAAAATGATTTTGCACTCATAAAAGATCAGTTAAAAATAGATTTATAAAATAGTATGCAGTCAAAGTTAATAATGATAATAATTGGGTAATGAAACATCTTCAGAAAAACAACCAAGTTCAGGGAGCAGCAAGGAGCCTTCATTTCAACCCTGAACTACAAATATTGTTATTTATTGGCATGTAAGAAGCTCATTTTTAATTAAAGTCAATGTCGATATAAAATGTGAATCATTTAAAAATAAAAACCAAAGGTCATATACACATATATACTCACGAAGGAGGCCACACGCTGGACCTTGTTTTTGTCTCTGGCCAGTGGATGAGTGATCTGGGAATAGGGGATTTAACTATCACTCCTCTGTCATGGTCAGATCACTCACTTCTCCAACTTGACTTCTCTGGTGCTACCCCCCGCTGCGGGGAGGTGGAACCGGAAGGCATTAGATGGTTCCACCCCAAGCGCCTGATGGAACCAGATAAGTTCCAGATGGAGCTTGGGCCACCTCCTGTAGACCTGACCCGCCCCCGGGTAGAGGACCTGGTAGCCGCATGGTATAGTGCGACTGCCGGGGCCCTAGACCGAGTGGCGCCTTTCCGGTCTCTCCTGCGGCAACGAACCACCCTGGCCCCTTGGTTTACCGAGGAGCTAAGGGTGATGAAACGCCACAAGAGACGCCTAGAGAGTCGTTGGAGATCCTCCCGCTCCGAATTTGACCGAACACAGGTACGAACCTACCTTAGGACGTACCTTGTGGCATTAAGAGCGGCCAAACATCGACATTGTGCCGCTCTTATTGCGTCCGCAGATAACCGCCCTGCCGCCCTGTTCTGGGTGACCCGCTCCCTTCTGTTTCAGAGGCCGCGGGAAGCCCCCCTACAGGGCAGGGCAGAGGAATTTGGGAAATATCTGCAGGATAAAGTCGCTCAAATCCGGAGGGAATGGGTCCCTTTCAGTGGTCCAGTGGAGACCCCAGAGGCGAGTCTTGAGAGACCATTCTGGGAGGAGTTTGACTCGGTTGCCATCGAGGATTTGGACAGGTTACGTGGACGTCTGCAACCTACCACATGTTTATTGGACCCGTGTCCCTCCTGGCTTGTACTGGCATCCTGGGAGGTTACACGCGACTGGCTCCTGGGCTTAGTGAATGCTTTGTTGGGCGAGGGGTCTCTGCCGGCCGCCTTGAAAGAGGCGGTTGTGAGACCCTTACTCAAGAAGCCTTCCCTGGACCCAACGGAGCTAGCTAATTATCGTCCGGTCTCCAACTTCCCTTTTTAGCGAAGGTTGTAGAGAGTGTGGTGGCCCAACAGTTTCCACGTCACCTGGAGGAGAATGATTATCTAGACCCACGCCAGTCCGGTTTCCAACCCGGGCACAGCACGGAGACGGCCTTGGTCGCATTGGTTGATGATCTCTGGAGGGCCAGAGATAGGGGTTGTTCCTCTATCCTGGTCCTATTAGATCTCTCGGCGGCTTTCAATACCATCGACCATGGTATCCTGCAGTGACGTGCAGTCAGGTGAGGCAGGTGAGGCACAGCCTCACCACTCTCATCATGAAAAAAAAAAGTAAAAGGAAAAAGCTGAGCTAGTTGCTGCCTCACCGTGGATGACTCTGCTTAACCTCACTGGTGCTCTCCCTCCCCAAGTGTAGTGACTTCCTCCCCAGGCCCCCATTCATTTCTCTCTCACACACACACAGCTGGATAAAACTATATAAAAATCTAGCCCAGCTTCACTGATTACAAGTTTGAAAAGGCAACGTGGCTCCACCTGCAATCAACTCTGCTTAACCTCACTGGTGCTCTCCCTCCCCAAGTGTAGTGACTTCCTCCCCAGGCCCCCATTCATTTCTCTCTCACACACACACAGCTGGATAAAACTATATAAAAATCTAGCCCAGCTTCACTGATTACAAGTTTGAAAAGGCAACGTGGCTCCACCTGCAATCAACTCTGCTTAACCTCACTGGTGCTCTCCCTCCCCAAGTGTAGTGACTTCCTCCCCAGGCCCCCATTCATTTCTCTCTCACACACACACAGCTGGATAAAACTATATAAAAATCTAGCCCAGCTTCACTGATTACAAGTTTGAAAAGGCAACGTGGCTCCACCTGCAATCAAACTACACTTGGGGAGGGAGAGCACAAGGGAGCACTGAGGAGACCACAGGAGGAGGCAGGAAGCCAGGCAAAGAGCCATGCTGTAGTACACACACTCCCCCCCCAGCCTCTTTCTTTTGGAAGGCTCGGCTCCCCTCCAGCTTCTCTGCCTCTCCTCTCACCCCAGCCTGCCAGCAGGAGGTGGTGGGTGGGCTTTATTGTGTTCCAGGCATTTCCCACCAAGACAACAGGCCGCATTTGCAATGGTGGAGGTGTTTGGGAAAGGCAGCAGGGGAATGGGGGGGGGGGGATGGCAGAGGAGCTGCTTTCAAGCCACTGGAAAAGATATCCAATCCAACTTTTGTGTGTGGGGGGGGGGGTTGTTTGAGAGTGAGTGAGAGAGGGAAGGGGTAGGAGAAATAGTCCAATCCAACTTCTGTGTGTGTGTGTGTGTGTGTGTGTGTGTGTGTGTGTGAGAGAGGGGGAGGAAGGGAGAGAGGGAGGAAGGAGGGGAAGGAGAAGAAAAAGAAAAAGAAAGAAGGAGCAAAGGAGAAAAACAAATGCTGTCGCTTTAAATTGGAACTGAGCATGCCTGGCTGTGGAATTCTGGGAGTTGAAGTCCACAAGTCTAAAAATATTTGAAACCCAGCACTGTGTCAGTGCCTCACCAGTCATAAACCTCACCGCACGTCACTGGTATCCTGTTGCACCGGCTGGAGGGGTTGGGAGTTAGGGGCACTGTTTTACGGTGGTTCGGCTCCTACCTCTCCGGCCGGACGCAACGTGTGTTGGCAGGAGAGCAGAGATCGACCCTGAGCCCCCTCACTTGTGGGGTGCCACAGGGGTCGGTTCTCTCGCCACTCCTGTTCAACACATATATGAAACCGCTGGGCGAGATCATCCGTGGCTTTGGGGTGGGATACCATCTGTATGCTGATGACACTCAGCTATACATTTCCACCCCGAACCACCCCAACGAGGCCGTTGAAATGATCTCCCGGTGCTTGGAGGCCGTACGGGTCTGGATGGGTGACAACTGACTCAAACTCAACCCCTCCAAGACGGAGTGGCTGTGGCTTCCGGCTCCCCGGTTCAACCAGTTGCTTCCATCTCTGGCCATCGGGGGCGAGCAACTGGCCCCCATGGACCGGGCGCGCATTTGGGCGTCCTCCTGGATGCCCGGCTGTCCATGGATGACCATGTAACAGCCGTGGCAAGGGGGGCGTTCCACCAGGTTCGCCTGGTGTGCCAATTGCGCCCCTTATTGGACCGGGATGCCTTACGCACAGTCACCCATGCGCTGGTGACGTCTCGCCTGGACTACTGCAATGCTCTCTACATGGGGCTTCCCTTGAGATGCACTCGGAGACTGCAGTTGGTCCAGAATGCAGCCGCGCGGGTGATTATGGGGAGGACTAGGTACTCCCATATAACACCTCTCCTGCGCGAGCTGCACTGGCTTCCTGTGGTCTACCGGGTGCGTTTCAAGGTTTTGATTACGATCTTCAAAGCGCTCCATGGCACAGGACCTAGTTACCTGCGGGATCGCATCCTGCCCCATACATCCCTACGACCAATCCGCTCACACAGAGAGGGTCTTCTCCAGGTGCCGTCCGCTAAACAGTGTCGGGGGGCGACACCCAGGAGCCGGGCCTTCTCTGTGATGGGCCCAGCCCTGTGGAATGACCTCCCCCTTGACATCAGGATTACTTCCGATCTCCGCTCCTTCCATGTAAAGCTCAAGACCCACCTTTTTTCAATTATCTGGCCTGGCTCAACCGTTGTTTATCCTTTCCTCCTGACAGTCCTTTTAAATTTGTAATTTTATTATGGGGTATTTTTAATGGTTAATTTTATTACTATTATTGTGATATATGTAATTGTTACCTCCTCCGTGTCCGTGTCCGTGTATGTATATGTATGTGTATGTGTGTATGTGTATGCTTATATGTATTTATGTATGTTTTTATTGTACGCCGCCCTGAGTCCCTTGTGGAGATGGAGCGGCTAACAAATTAAATTATTATTATTATTATTATATATATATTGTGCTATTTTTTTTCCATTTCTCTCCAAATAAAGTAAGGGGGGGGAACCATTGTGGGATGGACAGATTTTCAGATGGAGTATGATGTCTTTGTGTCTCTTCCTTACCCATAAAGTATGGATAAAGTACGTGGACGATTAATGGAGGTGTAATTATTTCATATGCTATGCCTAGTTTGGAACCATACCATGTCCTAACTTATTATTTTAATCCTCTGCATGCATAATATCAGTCTTGCTGGACTCTGAGGGAGTCCCTTTCTAGATTTGCTTTGTTAATTAAGTAAAATTTCCTAAATATAAATTGCACTCAAGGTTTCACAAGTCCATTGGAGAAAATGAATGCTGTATAATTCCTGGTTTTTTTTCTTTTTCCATCTTAGAAACAGTTCAGTTGGAGAATTGACTGACCCATTGGTAAGGTGACCAACCGTCCTCCTTTAGGGAGGACAGTCCTTCTTTTGTAAGTTCTGTCCTCCCTCAAAAAGTGTCCTCCTACATGTCCTCCTTTTTGATATTTGAAGGCTAATCTGTTGCGCGTTATGTGACGTATTTTATTAAACAGTTTTTAATGGTGTTTTTTTTTACTTCATCACAAGTATATTGAACAGATATTGAATCTTGTGTTGAATTTTTATCTAAAGAAATGCTAGACATTAAAATAGACGACAATTGTCTCTATGAAGAAATTAGAAGACTGAATGTATATTTAAATTCTGAAAAATTAATACAATGGGAAAATCAACATGTTGAAATTGATAAAAGATGGGTGGATATTTTCAGCCATTTCAAAAATGAACATATTCCATGTGAACATTTATTTATACTTGTTCAATTTACGTTGTGGTGCCCTGTAACTAATGCAGCAGTTGAAAGAGTTTTTTTCAATTGCCAATGATTTTTCGACAAGTGAGAAATCGAGATTGAATGTTGATACTCTAGCTGCAGCACTTGCCGTTAAATTCAATATGAAGGATATTTCTTGTTCAGATATTTCCAATATATTGTTAGAAGATGATACATTGACAAAAAATATTAATTCAATGGAAAAGTACTCATTTAAATAATAATTAACAGGCATGTAAGCATAATTACAATATAAAATGTTGCAAATGTTTTTATTATGCATATATCATATTTTAGTGTATTATTGTTGCAATGAATAAAATATTTCTTTTATTTACGATATATTTTTTCCAATTTATTTGTCCTCCTTTTCATTGTAAAAAAGTTGGTCACCTTAGCATTTTGGACAATAGAACGTGTTTTGTCCTCCTTTTCATTGTAAAAAAGTTGGTCACCTTACCATTGGGTTTATGAAGAAAAGCTTTTGGTAAATCGGCAGTTCTCCATTATGCCACATAGTGGCATATAACCTCCTTCCCAGAGGTGGTATTCAGCCACTTCTGACCGGGTCTGGTGAACTGGTGGTGGAAATTTTGAGTAGTTCGGAGAACCAGCAAATGCTACCTCTGGCTGGCTCCGCCACCATCTATTTGCTTCCTCCCGAGTCTCAGCTGATTGGCTGGATTTTCTTCTGTTGCCCTGCACAGGACAGAGCTGTAAAGCAGGTGGGGAGGGAATGGGGATTTTACAGTATCCTTGCTCTGCCACGCCCACAAAGCCATGCCCACAAAGCCATGCCACACTCACAGAACCGGTAGTAAAAAAAATTGAATCCCACCATTGCTCCTTCTCCCAGTTGTGGCTTCAGCAATGGCTAAGCTCCGAGCTAGACAAGATTGCTATCCCACCCTGTTTTCCTGATTTAAGCTCCAAATGTATTTCTTCTCACAAGTAAGCTTCAAAATATCTGTTGTATTGTGAGACGAACATTCCAGATTTCATTTTGATATTCTGCAAATGCTTTTTACTTTCTTCTGTGATAATTTTGGTTAGTCTAAAGAGGATGTTGAGGCCAGTAAGGACATTCTAATACTATGACCTCCCTAACTGGCTGTCCTCCTTATTGGCATTCTCTGACTTTCATTGAATTCCTAAACCTACACATATGAGCTTGGTTCTTTTTCCATCTCTAAATTTTCACACTCAATAATAATAGAATATCAATAGCCACCTGTTCTACTTTGAAGGAAAGCAAAAAACGCTGAGAAATCCAAACACAGATCTCCTATATTACATCTGAATCTATAGCTCAGTAAAACCTGTCCCCAAAATCACGCAGGAACTCGGTTCCATTCAAAGGAGATTTTATCATTCAGAAGCCTAAACTGCATGCTGCTTTCATTACTTTCAGGAACTTTCTGTTGGATAGAATCCATTTTATGAGATAGCTATTTATCACTTTAATTAAAAACAATTAATGCATATAGATAATGCCAAATGTACATTATATATTTATTTGCATTTATAATGTGTTTTTTTTAAATCATTGGAAGGTTTCAGGAAAAAAAATGTAGTGATGTGATTTTCTTTTCAACTTGCTTGTCTCCTTTCCAGAGAAATGTAAATTAATGACTGATTTTTGTAATGGATTAATTGTGCAGCAGAAAAAAGCTCATTACTACTTTTGAATTAATAGTATCTCTTTGAAGGAAAGCTAATGGGGGAATGGCTCCAAAAGCAGCACTAATATTCCTTGATAATTAAATTTTCTGTTTCCTTTTTCGGTGTTTCCTTAATGTGGTCAGAGAACAAAGCAAACAGCTAAGAATCAAGATACCAGAAATGAATGCCATCAGATCTTCTAAAGGATGTTTCATTTCACTGAAATGAAGGCATGAGTGAAGTGCCCCTTCAGTTCTAATCCCTCCTTAGACCCAAAGCCACCTGGAGGGAGACCTTGAGCCACTCACCATCTCTTCAGCCCTCAGAAAAAGGCAATGGCAAACCAATTTTAAAAATTCTTCCAAGAAAACTGCGGGACTTCTCCAGACTGTTGCCAGAAGTCAAGACTGACTTGAAAGCAAAAAATTATTTTATTGAACTGAAGCCCTGAAAAACATGAGAAAAGAGTATCTGAAAGAATTCCACTTCCTTTATGGAGTTCCCAGATCCTTCTGTTTTCTGGATGCTCCTTCCAAATGAAGTAAGGCAGGGAACTACAAGAGGAGCCCCAGCTTCTCTGGAATCTCTGAATATAGTGCAAATTCTACTCAGTGAGAATGGAGACTTTTTGGCTCCATTGGCCTTTTTATTGCAAAGAGTTTTGCTGCCTGAGTTACTGAGTTTTATGGCATTTATGGTTATAGTTCTATGGCATGAGTCACGATGACACAGTGGTTAGAATGCAGTACTGCAGGCTACGTCTGCTGTCTGCCTGCAATTTGGCAGTTCAAATCTCACCAGGCTCAAGGTTGACTCAGCCTTCCATCCTTCCGAGGTGAGTAAAATGAGGACCCAGATTGTTTGGGGCAATATGTTGACTCTGTAAAGTGCTTAGAGAGGACAGAAAAGTACTGTGAAGTAGTATATAAGTCCAAGTGTTATTGCTATTTAATTTTTCAAAAAGCAACTCTCTTTCTACATCATTTACATTTAATTCTCCTTGAACTATATCTATCAGAGTGGCTGACGGTCAGAATCATCCCCACCAGTATCTAGAATAGCTGTATTTCATACATATAAGGATCATGAGCTGATGTGGACATAATTAGGATAAGTAACAGTTGTGCAACACAATTGGCCACCTATCCTTCCATATCTGCTACATACCCATGCAACACATTAGAATTATATAATATATTGGTTAGACCTGATACACTTTAAAAGTCTTCATTGACAGAACTGTTGCCAAGCAAGTGTGATATTTAAAATAAATTATCCCTTTTATTCCTAAAGTTGCTTAATGCTAGAGCCCGCAAATTAAAGCAAAGCAGAAATTACACAACAATATTAAAAAGAGACACTTGGTAAATTGTCTTCTCGGCTACCATTTATTACTACAACTGCTATTTATTTAAATGACATTGTAATGGGTTTTTTCTGTTAACACTTGTGATTTAACCTACACTTCTATTTATTTTGGTCATGTAGTTTATAGCAAGTTATCTAACTATAGGGTAAGAAATCTATTATGAGAAATTACAGATACAGTATAGAGAAGCTTCAGCTTCCACAAATCTTACAGTATATTAAATTATCTCTTTCACAAATAGTTACATCAATAAATACTGACCAATAAAGACAAAGCAGAAGACCTCTATTAATGCTCCAAATAAAAATAAAGAACAATTCTACAAAATGTTTTTAATACTTAACAAAGGTTGAAGTTCTGTCTTGGAGCCATGTATGTCAAATTTGGATAAATCATCTTAATAGGGGAAAGGATGCAAGCTTTTCCCCAAAAGTATTTCAATTAAAAAATGAATGATGGATCCTAAGGTTGGGTTATGGTTAGGGTGATGTATCTATCCTGGCTCTTTTTCAACTCTCAGTGGCTTTAGTATATTATATTATTGAACTGAAGTCCTGAAAAACATGAGAAAAGAGTATCTCAAAGAATTCATCTTTCTTTATGGAGTTCCCAGATCCTTCTGTTTTCTAGATGCTCCTGCCAAATGAAATAAGGCAGGGAACTATAAGAGGAGAACTCTTAAGTTGCTTTAACTTCTCTGGGATCACTCAAAATAGTGCAAATTGTACTCAGAATTGATCATGTTATTCTTCTAGACCAGTTCAAGTTGGAGTTGGGCAATACTATATTGTATCCATTTTCCTCTTCCTTCTGGGGGTGATTTCAGTCAGTATTCAGAGGAAAGAAGTCCATCCCACAACCCCTAAATTGTGAGGTGCCTCATGACTCTGTGCTTTCTCTGCTCCTGTTTAACATCTACATGAAGCTGCTGGGTGAGAGTTTCCAACAGTTTGGGATATATTATCAGGATCACAGGATGAGGAATATCTGAAGTCAGGACAAGAAGCAATGGATGGAAACTAATCAAGGAGAGAACAACCTCGAACTAAGAAGACATTTCCTGACAGTTAGAACAATTAATCAGTGTGAAAACTTTCCTCCAGAAATTGTGAATGCTCCAACACTAGATGTTTTTAAGAGGAGATTAGACAATCATTTGTCTGAAATGGTATAGGGTTTCCTGCCTGAGCAGGGGTTTGGACTAGAAGACCTCCCAAGGTCCCTTCCAACTCTGTTATTCTATTCGATTTTATCTACTGTTCTATTGCTCATTATGTATATTGCCAGAGAAAAGGGGAAAATAAACAAGCATATGCACATAGGGCAAGTGGAAAATGGCATTATTATTATTGTTGTTGTTGTTGTTGTTGTTTAAATAGAATGTCATGGTTTATGTTTTATTCTGTTTATCATACAGAGTTTCTTGGATATCTGAGGTATAGGACTACCACATATGGGATAAATGAAAACCAATCCATGTGACATCATAGTGCGAAATGTGATTGCACAAGATTGTGCCAAGGCCTCTTCTCCCCCAACTACAGATTGAGAACCAGTATGATAAGGTGCTGACCTAGGAACCCAAAGACTGTGATACCTAGAGCATCCTTAAGCATGAAAACTAGCTGGGCGACTTTGGACCAGTCATTTTTTTTTCAACCCAACCCACTTCACAGGGCTGTTGTTGTGGAGAAGATAGAAGGCAGGAGTATTATGTATCTTTACCTTCTTGAGTTACATGTATAAAACATGCAATTTGTCATCATCATGCCCTACATGCTTTGGATACTGGGAAAGAACATCAACAGCATCACTTAGTCAATCCAATGCAAAAATGTGCAGCTGATATTATTATCAGCATATTGATATGCCCCATGTCTATGGATTATCTCACCCAGTGGCTTAACAAATGGTGAATAGGATCAGGGAAGAAGGTAGAGCCCAGGAGCATCCCCATAGAGCAAAGACTTAGACCAAGGCTAAGGCCAATTTCTCCCCAGATTCCCAGGCAAGGTCATATCTCGGGCAATCTGAATCAGTGAGTTCAAACAACTTTATCCAAAATAGGCATCTAAGTGCTTCCCTGGTGTCTCTTACCTATGAAAGACTAAATTGCTATAATTAAAGCCACTAGCCAACTGTCCCCAGACATAATGCAGATGAAAAAATAACATTTCCCCACCTTTATTGCTATGAGACAAGCCTTAAGGCCGTTACTCCTACTCAGCTGAATTCACTCTTTCCTTTACTCTAGGCACCTGTCATGCTGCTTCAGCATCCAGAATTCCTCTGAAAGCTAGGGGACCCTCTAGGACAGGGGTGTCAAACTCACGGCTCATGGGCCGGATGTGTCACGCGCTGGCCACGTCCATCCCTGGTTTAGCAAAGGGGGAGGGAAGTCCCGCTACATCATGTGATGATGTGAGTTTGAGACCCCTGATCTAGGACATACAGACATACACACAGGGTGTCTGCATATTCAGTCTAAGGCCATTGTTCTCATATTCAAAGCAGTGAGAGAGTAAGGCTTTGGTTGAACCATATAACAGAGCTCCAGGAACAATTCCAACCTCCCTATGAAGCCCAGTAGGATCCATTAGATATCTGAGGTAGGCTGTTCAGATTAATCTCATCTCAAAAAAAAACATAAAATGTTCCTCCCTTATCTTTTCCTCCCTCTCTTTCTCTGTGTTTGTGTTTGCTTTTCCTATTGCAGTAGACAATCTGTCATTACACTTGCCCTCTGGGACAGCATCCCTCTGGGGAAGCTCATGGTTCCTGTCCTTTGAATGTTCTATACGTCTCTGAAGATCAAGTGTGTTTATGAAGCCCCTGGTGATTTTTTGGTTTTTATTCATGTGGGAATTCATGTTTTCCTTTTTCTTTTTTAAGTATGCTTTTAAAATAGTGAGCTGCCCAGACTCTTTTTGGAGTTGGGTGACCTTGAAATCCATTAGATAAATACATTAAAAGGGAACTGAGACACCTGAGTTTACGTGCCAGCTAATGATATTTAAGGTTGAAGGTATTTGTCCAGTTATCAAACAACTCAAGCTTATCCTATTGTAAAAAGGCTTATATCTCTCAGTATAATCTCTGATGTACCCTTTAGACACAGAAAATTCCTCATTTGTGATTCAAAGCAGCACATCATCCAAATAATTGAGATGATGCATGTGCTCCTAATGGAGGTAACTAACAATAGCAGAGAAGTAGAATGGTTGATCTAAATGTGAGAAACTGGTTCTAAGGCATGAAAAACCATGGGTTTTTGAAGTTGAAAGAACAATACTAGTGAGTTGATCATTCCTCTGCTATTCAGGGGTCAGAGCACAATATAACCTGGGTTAATTGTTTTACCAGTTTCATTGTTCCCTTTTCTTTCCTGTCAATGAATGGATAAATGAAGGAAGAATTTATTAATGATACTGTGGCTCTGCTACCTAGAATAAAAATAGAAAAGTGCTATTTGTGGGGGAAAAAGGCTCATATTGAATATGTTGAGGATGCTACGCCTTTTTAAGAGAAAAAAGATTTTGTCTTTCCTTCTTCCTCATCTACAGCCCCAAATCTTTATACCTATGGTCAATAGTGTTGCTCATGCATTGAGAGTTTTCATCATCAGTAAATATGGATCCACATATCTATACATCATTTATTCATGTTGGGTAATCTTATTTTTATAAAGGACAGTATTCCTTCAGATGTAATATTTGGGATGCAGGTGGCTTCAGACAGAAGCTTCATATGTTGATCATAGCCTAAAGTGAATTGAGTTAGCCCTTTTCTCTCTTCTCTCTCTTTTTCCTCTTTCCTGTCTCCTTTTCTGTTCCCACTCCAGGGGCTTCTGGGGAAAAATAATCTAATTGCAAATCAGAACAAATCATAGGAAGAGGCTTGACCTTACAAAGTACCTAACTTTGTATCTCCCCATTTTTCTCTGTGCATTCTTTAACCTTAATATACAATTAGGAACACAGTTTTATGGACAATAATTTGGAAGTTCCCTAAGATTTAATAAACAGACCAACAAACCAATAATCATTTTTATTATTCAGTGTCTCTATAAACAGGGCACCAGAAATAGATTATCCATTATGCTAAAAGCTCCCATTGGTATGAACTGCTGGGTCTAGAACTCAAACTAAGCTAGTGAATATAGAATTGTGCAAGATAGTCTTCCACTTTAGATTTTTATTTACTTTTCTGGGTGAGATCCCAACATATGGAGTGGGTAAAGCTGATTGTTTCCTCCACAACTTTATTTTTAAAATGTACATGCACCGTATGGATATACAGAGTTGTTTTATTTTTTTCTTTAAAACAAGCAAACAATGAAATGGTAAATGAAAGATTGGCATAGCCACACACAGAAGTCACAACACAAACTGCCCCCTTCCAGGCCACTATTTGGTGCCTGACTGTTTTCAGATCTTGGTTGCAGGAATGAATATTTTATAAATTGCCCTGTACTCAGCATCACAATTTTTCACAGAAGGCTGGAATAGAGCTGGATAAGAAGTCTTAATAATCAACTTAAACTACCGAATATATGACATAGGCTAAAATGCTATAATTTAGAGGTCCATTTTATTTCATACCTTAGTTTTTGATATCTGTGAAACAGAAACCTCCCTTGGAGGGAAAAAATCATCTTAGAAATCCAAGAAAACAGGCTGGATAAAAAATGGGCTTCCATTATTTCCGGGAGCATCTGATTGATCTCACAGAAACTGGAGAAATGCAAAAATCTGAACAACAGGTTTACCTGCTTCAAGACTACAACAGATAAAACATTAAGCCAGGGCTTTATATTAGATTTTTGAATAAGGCTGGCTGGGTTGTGCTCCTACCATTAAGTTTTTTTTCTTTATTTCTTTGTCCAAGGTATGGAATTGGCTGTTTAGCTTTAGCCTTCAATTTTGCCAGCTGTTGTACTACCATGACCTGAGCAGCTCTGCAATTTATCTTTTGCCATAGTGAACTTCCACAGTGAAAGTTTGCAGAGTAGTAATTCTAACTCTACATGTCATAGTCAAGAGGTGACATTATAGAAATCATTTTCACTTTTGCATTTTGCTTTTAATCATATGAGAAGCAGCAGATGGTGTGAGAATCATCACCCAGAATTATGGGCTGGATCCCTTGTGAGGAGATTCCTGGACAATAGAGGTTTATTGCAGGAACTATCAAATCACTATCTCAAAGAAAGAGCTGGGACCAGGGTTTGAAGACCACAGGGCTTTGTAGGCGAGATTGTGGGAATCTCCATTCTTCTGCCATGCTGATACCCATGCTATATTTTTTCAGAAAACAACTAAGCATATGCAAGTTCACTGAGGTATTTACAAATACTTAATTTGATTTTCTGGATTTTTCTTTAAGGAACTTGATCTCCAATTTTTGTACCGGTATTTATTTAATATTGCTAGTTTTATTGTTATGAGTTGACTTAAAACTTTCCCACCCAACTCTTCCAAATCATTCGGGATGGTTCCATTGCTCTGAACTCTTCTGGAAGGAAGGGAGGGAGGAAACTGCTTTCATTGTTTTTTTAAAGCAGATTGTTGTGATGCAGTCAAACCTTCTAATTCTCACTTGTTTACTTATCATTCCATGTCATCATTTTCAATGTATGTATTCCTTCATTTTGCTCATTACTTGATCAAACTCTAATATAATCAACATGGATATATTCATGTACAATAAGATATGGTTATTGATACTGCAAATTGTATTGGATTTGGTAAAAGTCTGTTAATTAGTATACTGTCTCAGAATGATAAATACATTTTTCAGTGTAATTTCCAGTTAAAATATCATGTACCATACTATAAACAAAATTGTTGAATAACAGGACAGAATACGTTCAAGTAAGCATCCTTTCTCCTGTATTTGCCAAAAAAAATCAAGGAAGACATAAATCAGGCAATGGAAAAATGTCCCACTTCTCCCTTAAAAAAGATAGCTTGCCGTCCTATTATTTTGTAACATAGTTTTACTTCATTTTTTAAAAGACACAAATGTTGGAGATATGTGTATATAGCCATCAGTCTAATTTAATTTTAATCTCTTTGGAAATTTACATCAAGCATGGACTTCAAATATATTTTGCAAATATATGGACGAAGAACATAATATACAATGTACAAAAGAAAAAGCTTATTGTGTGTGGAAGACAAAGAAGAGGCTTGTATGAATTGGCTGTCATATATTGCTGTAAACTGCAGTGTATTCCATAGCTGATATAGCTAAAAGGAAATTAAGATTAAAATTCAATATCAGTTGGGGATGCAGCACCTATCATATGCTTGTTGACTTAGAAGTTAGTCCCACTGAGTTCAAGTATTTTATTCCTAAATAAAATTGTAGAACAGATAATAAATTTCAGTTTAATATTTAAATTAAGTTTTAAGTTGTTCAGCTACTAAAATCTATGTATAGAGCAATACGTATACAGAAGTACTTTTTTAATGTAAAAACAAATCATGGTTTCCCTCTCAAATAAACATAAGTCTTACTGGTTTCAGAAGAAGCTAATTGTATAGGCTTGAACTGTATGAATATTCCACATTGTTCTTATGCTCTGGAAATCTGAATAGTAAGATGATGAATAAAGTATTCAGATTAAAAATAGGAACAATTAATATTTAATTACCCCAACATGGATTTTACTCATTTGGTCTGGTTCTACATCTCAGCCGTTGAGTTCAAACCTTTTGAATCATTGACATGACACAACAGTTGTGAAATTTACTTTGATCTGTAGCAAAAAAAATAATACTTACAATGGAAGTGATATCTGGCCTGCAGGTTCATCATTTGTGATGGATTTAGAAATCAGTGTGCTTTATTCTTCCCTTGGATACAACATTTTCTTCCCATTCCTCCAAAGAGCAATTTACTTGAAGCCATTTCCTCCACATTGCATGTTTCATTCTTAACTGCATGCAAATGTTTGTGGTTCTATTTCCTGTCCCTGACAATCAAACTGTCACCCACAAGTCAATAAGTCATTAATGACAAGAAATCCATCACATCTCGATGATGATTTACATCCTTTTACAAACAATGGTTGATTTAATTGCAAAGTATTTCTTGCTGAAGTTTCTCTGACAAGTCTGCCTTATGAAATAAAAAAATAAAAATAAGCCTGTATTTGAAATCATCTGGAGAAGATGAAAAGGCAAGAACTTGAATATGTCATTCAGAATAAATACTTATTTATTTTCTCTTCTTGTTCAAGCATTCTTTATGCCTAAGGCATGTGGAATGCAATTCAACTGCTATTGCAGTAGTATCCAAGTAATTTTAGAGACTCAGCAGGGCTTAAAGTACACAATATGTTCCATTCTTTAAAGAACAAAGAGTTTCCACATCCAAGTTTATTTTTAAGGTCCTGTGGTCACTAAATATAATGATAAGTTTCTGTGTGTGCATGAATGTAAGAAACTCTCATCTACTTTGCCTTATTCATTTCAGTGAATAGAAAATGATTTCTGAGTTAATGCTGGAACTACCTATAAAGCATCTAAAGGAAAAAAATAATAAAGTCATTATTTCGTTATATGGGGCACTGTTCAAAAACTCCATAAAAGTGTTGTTTTTTAAAGTAAGCAAAAAGTTTTATCCATGCTTTTTTTTAAAAAGTAGCATTATGGCTATTTAAAACTATTTAAAATCCATCCACTAACCTATCTTGAGGATTCCAGCAAAAGCCAGCCAAATGTTTTCTTAAGGCCTTTTCTTTTCGTGCCATATCTGATGCTATTTGTAAACATCTTCACCAGGACTGCCTCATTATACATCATTTTAAGGCCCTCTAGATCTAGGTTTAGGAAGCACAGGGTTGCTTATGGAAGCTGGCAGGAATAAAGCAATGCCAACAGGTCATTTGGGTTACAAAGTATTTGGAAGACAATGACCCCATCTTGGTTTTCTCCAGATACGGTATTCAAAAATATAGTATTTATGAATACTGTGAATCCACTAACTATTGCTAGACAGAGATATAATAGGTGCAGTGGTCATGTAAATACTGACTTATATCAGGAGGAGCGGGGGGGCGGGGGGGGGGCAGAACTCCAAATGCAAAATATCTGAAGATTCTATCTAACTAAGATTCTATTTGAAAGAAGAGGCTTAAGACTTTGTGAGAATATTCAACAAATAAATTATCATTTGGAAAATGCTTTCCTTAGATTTGCTTCTCGGAAGCAGACTAACATTTGTCCCAAAACAGGTTACACATCTCTCCCAGAAATCCTGGCTTCATACTTAATTACACTAAGTTTTACTTTGTTCACCCCATTTGTTCATTTTTTTCCCCTCCATTGCTTTCCTAGCACCATTAGCCAAACCCCCAGATAATTACACTTGGATTGTTCCTTACAAAAGAGATTGACATTTTTATAGTCCAATCTTCTGAAATGCCTCTCCTCATTTTGCCCCTTATAAAAAAGAAAAATTAAAAAGCTTTCCTTGAAAATATTTGTTGACTCTCTCAGGTTATTGTATGTCTTGTAAAATAAATGTATTCTTTTTTATTTTACCCAAAATGTTACCTTATAAATGATTTCTACCCACCTTTGACCTTTCTTATGGTCAGTCTCTGAAAATATATTAGTTTCAGCTTTTAACTTCCTAAACTAGGTATCTATTTTTGCAGCTGGATCCATTTGTTTTCATTAAAAGGACTGGAAAAACCCACAGGAACTAAGAAACATACTTTGGCCTTAATGAGGAAAAAAAGCTTTACCTTTAAATATTAAAGGAAATTCCAGTTAAGAAAGGTTGAAAAATGTACATGAAATTCTAGCGTTACAACCTCAGTGAAGAAATAAGTGCATAGATGGTCATAGGAATCAAGAAAGAGTCATAGAAAATGCTTCCTATATAAATGGAAATTCATAAAATAATTTGCAAGAATTATCTTAGATTTGTTAAGGGGAAATGTTACTAAGCTACTTAGTAACATTTTTGATCAGGTAATTTCCTTAATAGATTATGAGAATACTGTAAACAAAGTACTTGATTTCAGCAAACCATTTAACAAAGTACATGCTGATTAGCAACTTAGTTTAAGGGTGTGCAGGATGACATGATAATTGAATGGATACACAGATTTCTCAAACAATCATGCTCAGAAACAGAGACTATGCTGGATATTCTACTCCTCAACGTTTTTCTTAATGTTTTGGATAAAGAGGTAAAGGAAATGCTCATCAAGTTCACAAAATTGTGTGGGTGGTTGTACCTCCTGGAAGGCAGGAATCAAATTCCAAACTCATCTCTGTAATTCAGAGAAATGGGCTGAAAAATAAAATTGAATAGAGTCAAGTGAAAGTCCATTTAGAATACTAAAATCAAATTAGAGATAACATTGGATAATAGTATGTAAGAAAAAGATCTTCAAATTAGTAGAAGATTGCAAACTGGATATGAGTTTGCAATGTAATATGACTGTAAAAAGCAAATGCAATTTTAGGCTGCATGTAGAGCATTATTTCCAAATCATAATTACTCCATTAGATTCTGTTTGGGTCATAGCGCTGTTCAAGTACTCTGTCCAGGGCTGAAGCTAAAAAGGTAAGAAACAGTCATTCTTAGGCAAGATAAAATTGTTATGTAATCACTGAGCAGGTGGGTCCCAATCTAAAGACTAATAAGAAAAGCTATATGCCCATTGATTTGAAAAGGTGGGAGAAAAATGCCTCGGAATTAAAATACCATATTTGTCTTGATTATTGTGTTCTGTAGGAGACAGATTTTCTATGTATATATGACAAAGTACATCTGCAAAAAAAGGTAGATATGTCATCCCTGTGACCTTCGGCTGCAATCAAACCTCTGAATACAGGGTTAAGAGTCTGAAGAAATGAGATTTATTGCACAGCCTGGCATGAAATTTGACACCATCACATTTGAAGGCTGATTCCCAGAAATTAGAATAGATTGAGAAAGAGGTAATGAAGATGAGGTGACTAAGAAATAAGCCCTTTAAAGAGAGAGAGAGAGAGAGAGAGAGAGAGAGAGAGAGAGAGAGGGAGAGAGGGAGAGAGAGAGAGATGAATTGGAATATGTAGTCTTGAAAAACATGAATATTTGAAGGGCTAGCTCAAATGAAATCAAGGGCTTTTTCTCGATTGTTTCAGAGTGGAAAATTAAAAAAAAGATTTAAAATTACAAGAAAGTAAAATTCATCTACATATCGGGGAGGGGGGAACTCCTTACAACAGGAACAGTTCAACAGTGAAATCAGTTCCCCAGAGAAGTAAAAGACTGATTTGGATCTGTTTTGTATTCCATCAATCTAAAGGTCCGAAGCTAGCTTGGATCTCCCCCATACTCCCCCCCAAAAACAACTCTAGTGCAGACAGCCCTTGTCTTACAACAGTTTGTTTGGTGACTGTTTGAATTTACTATAGCACTGAAAAACATTTTTCACCCTTATGATTGTTGCAGCATCCTTATGGTGACATGATCAAAATTCAGATGCTTGGCAACTGACTCATATTTATGATGATTGCAGTGTCCCGATGTCAGATGATCATGTTTTGTGAACTTCTAACAAAGTCAATGGGGAAGACACATTCACTTAACATGTTACTAACACGACTACTGCAGTGAATCACTTAACAACTGTGGCAAAAAAAAGTTATAAAAAGGAGTAAAATTCACTTGACAAATGTGTCCCTTAGTCAATTGTGATCATAAGTCAAGGCCTACCTGTAGTCCAAAAGGGTCGTACTTTGCATTCCTGACCCTAGTAGCATTTTGAGTTTTGAAAGTTGTCTGTTTGTCTGTATGTTTCCCTCTCTACCCATTTTGTTTTACCATTATTTTCAATACCTGATG
This sequence comes from Natrix helvetica, assembly GCF_964273705.1. Lineage (NCBI taxonomy): Eukaryota > Metazoa > Chordata > Lepidosauria > Squamata > Natricidae > Natrix > Natrix helvetica. The sequence goes on from NC_138552.1 coordinate 244,053,166, forward strand.
ATTCCTTTTATAGGCACAGCCCTTTCATAGGTGAACTGTTAAGACTAAATCTAGTAAAGGAAGAAAAAGTAGTTTTTTTAAAAAAAAAGTTTGATTGATAATTTTAATAACAATAGTAAAAGAAATAAAGAAACTAAACACAAAAAGAAGGTAAGGGGAAAAAAATTAAAGGAGTTCAGAAAAAAGAAAAGAAAAAAATTAAGAGAAAGAAAATTTTATCCAAACAATTGGCTACTGATCTTCATCATAAATGCAAACAACCATAATAATTCATTCCCCGTGTAATGTTACATGCAAATATCTCTTCTTCACATAATCCATCCTTTATCCATAAGCAGATCCATAAATCATTAATCTTTTAGTCCTAGTTTCCACAAAAAGTCCATAATGGAATTCCCAGATCTATACAACTATTTCTTATTTTAAGCTTGATCAAACAATCTGACTTTGTACTCCTTCCTTTTGCTTCTAAGTATTTTAATATTCATTCAAAGGCTATCATTTGATCTCTCTTCCAATGTTCATATTACCATATTTAAGATTTCTCGATGGCTTTAACCAACTTATTTTGTAAGTCCAGAAAAAAGTCCAGGTCTTTTTATTTGTCTTGTCATTTGCACTTCCACTTTAGTTGTGTTTTTTGTTTTACAATCCATCATTTTTTAAAATTTTCCAGTATTTTTGTAAATTCTTTATATTCTGATATTTCTGCATCAGGCACAATCTCTGTTCTCTTTATCATGTAAATGTTCCAAGATATTATCGTCCAATCAGTAATTCCTTTTTTAGATACATCTACAGTATATGGTAGCTCTATTATTTTACGCATGCTGTGACTGAACCTCATTCTTCAAAAATATCCAATGCTGCCCAAAGGCAAAAGATAGACTTTTTACTTTTTCTCCCCATTTCCCTTTCCACCCGAAATCTCTAGTTTCCTCTAATGTATTTCTGAAATCATAAAGTCTTAAGTTTCAGTTTTGATATAGGATAAAGTAAACAAATTGGTTCCCACCAAGTGTGTTTATTTATATAATTACTTCCAAAATCTTATAGCAAAAGTCCTAACATTCCATTATTCCAGTTTCTGTTTCTGTAATTTATAACGTTCTTGACTCAAATTCTTATTTAGCTTTTGCCCCAAGCTTATATTAATTTTTTATTTTATTCAAAAAACAAAAGTAAACTTACCAGGTGGCTTTTCAAACTTACCATTTTAAAGATTTCTAATATGCTTAAAGTAGCTGAAGGGGTAATTTCTGAAAGTGATTAGAAAGTGAATAAGCAAATTCATCATCCTTTAAAGCCTGTGCCACAGTCCAGAGCATGATGGTTCCTTTCATTTCATGGCACTCAAACTTCTATCCTCCAGTCTCCTCACAAGGAGCAGCCACCTAGAGCGCAATGGGTGATCTCCCATCATTTCCTCATCCAAAGGCATTCCATGGGACTAGTCTATTTGCTGATCTTTCCGTCTTAGCCACAGTCATTGTCTCTGTTTGTTTGTAGACATTTTAGCTTACCCCTTCTCTCCCAGAAGCCTTGAGAAAAACTAGTTTTAATTTTTTGTGATTATTTTACTAGGATGAAGATCAAATGTATAGGTAAGTTAAGCAAATCATTATTTCATAGAATCCTGGGCTATCAAGATGATAGTTTTCTCTTTGAAGAGTAGTCTAGTTCAATTCAGGAAGAAAGAGAAAGATCCAAAAGACAACAAGGTGCTTGAAATTGCTCATTCTCAGTGAGAATTGATACATGCAGATACATGTAAGAACTTCCCCACTATTGTTTTTCTATGCAAATTATGATAATTGTTTATAAATATACATGAATTAGCATATGTAAATATTATACAATCTGTGCTCTCCTCTGTCCTTGTTTTTCCTGACACTTAATTATCCTCCTAAGGCCTAATTTTGCAACATTGAGCTCAAATAGCTGCAGAGATGGTGAAATGTTTTGTGAGTCTCTCCATGTCTCATAACGAATGAGTGAGATTTCCCCAGGCTTTTCTCCAGTGAAAGAGAAGGAAAGCAGAATGTCCAATGTTGCATCTCACTGAACTGTTTTGGAAAGACATATTTAACAGCTTATAAACCTCCATGTCACCGAAAAACCACATCCAAGAGGTTCAAGCAGAAAAAGATATATTTATCATTATTTATTTGTTGTTGTCTGAATTGTATCAAAGTAGATGTAACTCATTTTATACTTAGGTGAACCAACCAATGAGTTGCACTTTGTACTTTTCAAGAATCATTTAGAAGTAGATGTGCAATTATGGAGAAGCTTTTTGCCCATTTTTAAATGAATCTCCATTGCAATATTCCGAAGGTAAAGCAATAAGGGATTATTTTGGTTTAGTTTTTGGGAAAAAAACCAAACCTTATATTATTTTTTCAGCAATTAGGTGTGTTTCTAGGGTAGTAGACTATACATTACATTTCTGGATTGTGAACTGCATTTGTTACCAATTTTTGGGTCTAATTCAAGGTGCTGGTATCAACTGTTAAAGCCTTACATGGCATGGGACTGGGTTTTTGAAGAACTGATTGTCCCTGATTACATCTGCCCATGCCACCAGATCCAGCAGGGAAAGCTTGTTATGTGTTCTGTTGCCTAGAGAGCACAGGTGGGTTCCTACTGATTCACACAACCGCTGCTGGTAAGTGACCTTGTTTTTTTTTCTTTTATGTTTTTAATGTTTTTTTAAAGAATATTTTATTTATTGTGTATAGAATTTTTTTAATCGTTTTATTTAAAATTATTGAGTATAGAATTTTTAATGGTTTATTTCAATTTATTGTGTGTAGATTCTTTTTTTAAATTGTCTTAGACTATTTTATAAAAGATTCTATCAAAAATAAATTAAAATAAACCATTTTTAAAAATTCTATACTCAATACTTTTAAATTTATTGTGTATAGAATATTTTAAAATGGTTCTATTGTAATTTATTGTGTCTGGAATATTTTTAATTGTTTCATTTTAAATTATTGTGTGTGGAATACTTTGAAATGGTTTCATTTTAAATTATTGTGTATGGAATCTTTTTTTAAATTGTGTTAGACTATTTTAAAAAAATATTCTATCAACAATAAATTAAAATAAACCATTTAAAAATATTCTATACGCAATACATTTAAAAGTATTGTGGATGGAATATTTTAAAATGGTTTTATTGTAATTTATTGTGTATAGAATATTTTTAATGGTTTTTAAGGACTTTTTTATTATTTATAGAATATATATTTTTAATTATTTTAGGAAATTTTTATTTATTTATTGTTATAGAATATGTTTATTACAAGAAATGTTATTCCTTTTTGCAAATGGTTTATTTGTGATGCAATATGTTGCTTTTAAGTGTGCAGGTGTGTGCATGGTTTATGTGTCTCAAAGTGGCTGTTTTTCTATGGGCAAGCCAGGTTGGCGCAAGGCAGCTTTGCCAGATTTTGTGTGTTTCTGTGTGATACCTGGTTGTTTAGGTAATTGTGAGGTGGTTGCTGGTTCTGTGAGCTTCCTGGCACTGTCCTTTATAATTTCCCACAATGCCTCGATGGTTTTTATTCCAGTGGCTTTGTCTTTCCTGTCCTTACGGTTAGGGAAAACAACTGGTTTCATCTGCAGTCTTTTGGGGGGAAATGTTATGTTTTGGTATTTTCTTGGCACTGTCATAGTTTGTGGATGTGTAATGTCCCGCAGTTATCTACGCATTAATAATCAAGTACTAATAATATTTCCATATACATTTTAGTGACCTTTCCTTACATAATTAGTGTTTTCTTTCATACTTTTAGATTTCTAATTTCTATTTCTGTTAGTTAGCAATTGCTTAAACAAATCCCACGTGAAAAAGTATTGAAAGCCTTCTTGATTTTAATTGTCAATTTATTTATTCCTGCACATTCTAATATGTATTCATTTTCATATCTCTGTTTTTCCACTGTTGTGCAAACACAATTCCAGCAGCTGCTAAAATGTGTAAAATTAAATATGTATTGTATTCCCATTCAAATAGCCAACAAAATATTTCTGGTTTTAAATCCATATCTTACTTTACCATTGCTTCTAACCACTAAATCATGAATAGCAACTTGGACCAACCTAAGTACTGAACCTAATTCATATATTCCTTTTTTTAACTGAGAACTAAATTTCAGAAAAAGAAATCTGTATTGCTCTGTGAATCTACCTATGACATTCATTCTTGATCTAACTTCTTGGATGAAAGACTATATCTTTCCTGTTTGTTGGGGAATGAAAAGACTGTACATTGTTGGGTGAAAACAGAGGTGCCTTCAGTTACCTTTAGTGTAGTCCTCAGCTTACAACCACAATTGAGTCCAATATTGTTTTATTTCTTCCGCAATTAATATTATTTAACAGGATGAAGAGGCAACAGAATATGACCGCTAGCACAGTCATCTTTCCTATGTAAGCAGCTGTTTTATTGCTTTGCGTGCTTGTTTCATCCTTAATATAGTAGTGCAAGCAATTAAAGTCTTCCTTTCTGTATCTCTTTGTGCAGGCCATTCATTGGAGCAAGGTGGTCAGTGGGTGACTTTAACACACAAAAGGACAGTAATCTTCCTTTTCTATTATTTTGTGTGCTTGTTTCATCCTAATGCAGTGCATTCAATTAAAGTCCTCCTTTCTGTGTCTCTTCTTTGTGCAGGTTATTGGAGCAAGGTGGTGAGGTGGTGGTGTGCAAAAGACCCGGCAAGGCAGTAATCTTCCCTCTGTAAGTAGCTGTCTTTATTGTTCTGTGTGCTTGTTTCATCCTAATGCAGTGCATGCAATGGAAGAGTTCATTTCTGCGTCTCTTCTTTGTGCAGGCCATTCATTGGAGTCAGTGATACTGAAGACTGGCAAGGACAGTCATCTTCCTTCTGTAAGTAGCTCTTTTATTGTTTTGTGTACTTATTTTAATCTTATTGTAGTTTATCCATTGGGCCAAAGAATTCATCGTCTTGGCCACTCCACCCGGTCACATGGGCGGCAAGCCACTCCCACTCAGTCACATGGTGGAAAGTCACTCCCACCCAGTCACATGGGAGGCAAGCCATTCCCACAAAGCAGGCCACACCTACAGAAGAGGTTCCAAAAATTTTTGAAACCCACCACTGTTAGGAAGCCACATTAGGCAGATTCAAGGCAGCAAGTCTTTTCTGCTGTGACACCACATTATGGAATACTCTCTCCTTGAAGAGAGCTCTGTCCATTTTTTCCCCTGAATATCCCTCAAGGCCTAGTTGTGCTATCAGGCTTGGTTATCCCAGAAGACTTGTAAACAAATGAAGTGACTCTGTTAGTATTAATATTCCAGTGGTGGGTTGCAGGCGATACGCCCCAGTACGGGTGTACCAGAGCCTACCCAGAGCACTGGATACCGTTCCAGTACAGTGCTCCGGAGGGCCCACCTGCCCGCCCAAGCTCCTTACCTGTCTTTAAAGGCTTCCACGCTTCCGCACATGTGCATGGTGCATACAGCACCGGAGCGACACTCCGCTGAGCAGCTGGAGCATCGCGGAGGCTCACGGAGGTGGTAAGATGCATGTGCATGCTGCACGCATCCATGTGGACACCCACGGGCCCGTTCCAACCGTACTGGTTGGAATGGGATCCAGAACCCACCACTGTAACATTCCTTCATCCAATTCTTCTTTTTGAAGACTTTTTATACTTTTAATGTGTAGGATGTTAGCACCCACCACTCTCCTAGAAGAATGAAATATCCTAGGATATATTTAAAAGGCATTATATTATATTCCCTGGATGTGAAAAGGGAGAAATATGTTTTAAAAGACAAAGTAGCTGCCTGCAGCTTCTTGGCCTCCCACACTTTTGTCAATGAGCCATTAAAGACTGAGTTATTCTACTCTACATAACAAAGGTAGAATTAACCATCTACAGAAACTCACTGGGAAAATTATATCAGCCAGAAAGGCAACCACTTGGATTCAAAGCACAGCCTATGGAGGTGCCCCTGCATGACCTCATGGGAGTCTAACAACCAATCAGAATACAAGGTCAAGATCAAATGCCAGAGAGGGCATAAAACCAAGACTTTCAGCATCTTGGCCTCTTCTTCAGCCAACATCTTGAAACATGTGTTCCCCCTTTTCTGTTCAGGAACTCAAGCCAAGTTATCCTGTCCACTATTAAACCATCTTTCCAAGCACCTTCCATGTTTCCAGTGTCTTTTTCCTCACTTGGAACTGAACCCACAAGGACATTTCTTCTAGCAATTGTTTTAATAATAAATAATAATAATCATTATTTTAGGTATTTAACTGTTTTTAGCTTTGTTATAAACCACCCAGAGTCACTTGTTTATTGATATGGACAGGTAATAAATCCAGACTGCTTTTACCGTTTCAAAGAAGGAGAATAAAATTGTTGCACTGTTGAATTGCCCAACACGTTACTTTTGTTATGAGAGGAAATTTTAATATGTGAGGCAATTAAAAACAAACATAGAAACAATCTTGTCCCATCTTTCTGTTTGGATTCAAGAACAATTGTAGAGATGATGGAAAATAATTTGGGGGGGGGGGAGAATACTCAAAATATTTTTAATTTAATTTTACCTTTAAATGGTAAAACCAATCCACTACAGGGCTTTTCACTATAAATAGAAGTTTATGGTGTTAATAAAATGGACATAAAGTTTTTTCTCCTTTCATTTTCCTGTGGGTATTAGAGAATCATTCAAACATTAGGAAATATTTACATAAGAAAATACATTCAGTAAATTTTATGGAACCCAAAGCAGAAAAATGGGGAAACTGTGGATCCATGTGGATATTGGTTACCTAAAGAAGTTATTAATAAATGCCATTAATGTGTTAGCTTTAAATCAGAGGCAGTTTATCTCTGAATACCAGTTAAACAGGTTCTATTTGACTGGAACACATGAAAGTAGCATGTTGGACTAAGAAAGAGAACTTCTACAAAAAATTTGTGTGTGTGTGTGTGGTTTTAAGCTTTTTTATTTTTTTTTTATTTTTTCAATGATGTACAATTGCCTTCGTGCTGAGAAAGCATGAAAAGATTGATTTATTGCTTGAAACTATTGCAAGTGCAAAATCAAACAAAATAACTTCTCTCTTGCCAGAGATCATCATGCACTGGTTATGAACAATAAAACCACTGTTGGAACAGTACTCCCAGAACTAAGAGCATGTCTGGGGCTGAATTACAGGTCACAACATTATTCCTTTTAAAATTGGACTATCTCCTAACTTGATACTTTAAGAGATGAAATCACTAACAGATTTCAACAGATTAAACCACAAAGCAATGCCTGCCATTCTATAAACCTCAGTCCTACTGCAATATTATTCGTGGGTGTGTGGTTTTTTTATATATATATATGTCAAATAAAACAGGAATGCCTTATTTCCAAGAAAGTCCAGATAGCATTGATAGTGGTGATTTATATTGAGAATTGTAGTTCATGGTCTGGAAAACCTTAGATTCCCCAGTTCTGAAATTAAGAATTGGTCTTGATGCCTTCCAGCATATGTTGGATTACCAATCCCATTGACCTCTATCCATAATTACAGATAGTAAATTATATGGAGATTATAGCTAAAGGGCACAAACTGGGATTATACATTGTAAATTTGATTCTAATCAAAGGGAGGTGCAGCTAAGCCAAATTCTTTCAGGAAATTGAGTTGCACCAACTGTATAATTTCAGACTGGATGTACGTAAAACCAATAACTAAGCAACAATGCAAGGCAATTTGATGAGGCTACTGCTTCAAGTGATTAGAATGGGCTTGTTCCACCATATATAATGTAACTACATTGTAAATGAAAGAAAAGGGAGAAATGCTACCTTAAAAGAGAAATAATACTTTGCAAACACTGCAGCTGAATGGTTGCCTTTATAAGCACTTAGACCTGCATGCTGCTTCATAGTGCTTTTACAGCCCTCTCTAAGTGATTTACAGAGTCAGCATATTGCCCCCAACAATCTGGGTCCTCATTTAGCATTTTTTTCCTTCTTTGCAAAGGGCCAGGTTGGCCATTTGGGATGGAGAAAATGACGGTCAGCTGATGTGATAAGAGTGCAGAGAGCAAGGGTGGCTGGGCTGGGCTGGGTTGGGGCTGCCCAAGCATTCGACACATTGTGGGTGGAGTGGCTGTTTGGTGATGCACCACTGGACCTTCCCCAGTATTTAAGATAGATGGGGGGGGGGAGACATAGATAAGTATGGAGAGTTGCAGCATCACTGCAGCTGGTTGTTAGAACAGGCAGATTTTGATCACATCCCCAAATTGTCATCATATGGCAATGGGGATGCTGCAACTGCCATAACTTCAGGCAGGTGGCATGATTTCCTTTGTTCAGCTTTATCATAATTTCAAACAGTCACTAAACAAACTATCATAAGTGGAGGAATACCTGTATCATTTAATAACAGTGTGATAAATCTTATAGATCATTTAGCAAAACTGTCTACTCAGCACAGGATCTACTAAAGAATATATGACAGATGACCATTCAGCTTCTGTCGGAAGACCATTGAAAGAAGAGAACTCAGTATATCATGTGGCAGTGTGCTCCACTAGCTGAGAGCTTGAATAGTTTATTCTGATTTCTAACCTGAACCTTATTTCTTTATGATTTTAACCATTTGTTCTGTCTTAGCATCAAGTTAAATAGAGAAAAATTCCACTTTCTCTTCTATGTGACAATTCTTCAAATACCTAAAGGCAGCTATCATATATCTCCTTAGTCTTCCTTTCTGTGGGCTAAATATCCTCAGATCCTTTAACCGTTTCTCAAAAGACCTGCTTCACCATCCTACTATCCCTCTTTTAAGTTTTCTCCAATTTGTCATAGTCCTTTTTGATGGATTGTGTCTGATAATGGACACAAGGCCTGGACAAACTTGAACTACACCTACGTTCCAACCTAAGCATAGTACACAAAATTATCTGCTATAACGTCCTACTTCAACTTCAACTGCAATAATACACAGGCAATCAATAGATACAAACTCAAAGTAAACCGCTCCAAACTCAATTGCAGAAAACACGACTTCAGCAATAGAGTGGTCAATGCCTGGAACACTCTACCTGATTCTGTTGTTAGTTCCTCAAACCACCATATCTTTAACCTTAAACTGTCCACCATGGACCTCACACGTTTCCTAAGAGGTCCCTAAGGGGCCGTGCATAAGGACACCAATGTGCCTACTGTCCCTGTTCTACTGTCCTCATTGATATGTACTCATTTTATCTGTTCATGGCCATGTTATACTTATTTATATTCATCTATTTGTACCAATCTCATGCGAAAATGTCCATGTCTCTACTAATACCTGTTACCTTGTATATGTTGATAAAAAAATAAAATAAAATAAACAAGGATATTCCAAATGGAATCTGACCAGTACAGACGTGAATAGAACAATTGTTTGCAGTGATCTGTGTTTCTATTAATGCACCAAATATTAGCATTTGCATTTCTTCCAGCTGCATCATACTGCTGGTTCAAATTTAACAGAGTCACCCAGAACCCTGTGGTTATTACATGTATTACTGCAAAGCCAAATCTTCCTCATCCGGGAAATACTTGTGCCTTACATCTCTCATAGCCAGATAAAGACATTTACATTTCTGTCTGTTATATTCCATCCTATTCGTTTAGCACACTATTCAAGTTCTGCTTAGAACTTTTCAAACTGTTCTCTTTCCTTTCAAATACTGGCTACTCTTCTTAATTTTGTGTCATCTGCAAACTTTATGAATAACTTCATATCAGTAATTGATAAAAATGTGGAACAGGAGACAACACAGAGTTTTGTGATACAGCACTCAATACTTCCCTCCAAACTGAAGGGGCACTAATTAGCACACTTAGTACATAGTTGTTCAATCAAAGAGGAGTCCATCCAACAGTGGCATCAACTAACATATTTACCATTTTATGAAGGAGAATACCATTTAATTGGCTTTTCTGAGGTCCAGGCACACTCACAAACATGTTGCCTATTATCTATTCAAAGTCCTTGTCCATATCAAGCTAATGGCCATGTAATTTCATGGGTCCTCCTCCTTCCTGTTTTTGAAGAGTCTCTTTTGAGAGAGGGGCGGTCTAGAAATCCAATAAAGTTAAGTTAAGTTGCAGATAGGGTTGACATTTGCTCTCTTTCAATCTCCTGAGATTTGGCCAGTCTGGAACAATTAGCAGACTACCAAATGTAATCATCTCCACTAGCTCATTCAAACTTTGGGGTATAACCCATTTAACTCTGGGGAGCTTTCATTCGTTTTACTTCATATTTATTTTCTCTTAATATCTCCATGTCTATCCTAACTGGCATTTCTCTTTTTTTCCCAGTGGTATAACTCTGATCAACTAGAGATTAATTTCCCTTTGGAAAGAGGACAGACACAAAACAGGCATTAACAAATTCTACCTTGTCTCCATTCCCTAATACTGCTTCACCACTGTCCCTTCCCTATGGATCTACACAATAAGTCCAAATCTTTACATTTGTTCAGGTCTTGCTGAGCGCTACATTGTGCTAAAAATTACTTCTAGCAATTATTGGGTAGGGACAAGCTGGCAAACATGTGGAAGGGGTCCAAGATAAAGCAACACTGCTGAGCTAACTGAGAGAATCAAAATAACTCATTGTTGTTGTGTAATTATTGAATTATTCCCCCTCACCTAAGGCAGTGAATATGTTGCTTTTCTTAAAAATTATATTTCAGCCAAATTATTCCCACACTTTGTCCTTTATGCAAAGGACATTTCCATTGGGTAAATGCAAGTTCTACCTAATTGCAGTTTCTAGATTTTAGCCCATGAGGTAATCATAGTGGAGCAAAATCACATTCAAGGTAAATGTAATGTATTTTCGATGCGAATTACTTTTAGCATTACTTTTGGCAAGCGCCATCCTTTAAAACATTTCTATTAATGCAGCTTGGGACAGACATCATATGAAAGAAGCTATCTGTGTGAAGAGAATGCACTGTCGATTCATGGTTTAATAGGCATTAAAAGAACCATCAATTGTTAAGAAATAGTTTTTACAGAAAACAAAATAAAGGCTTTAAAAAAAAGACTAGACTAATATTATGTGTGCCAATTGTCCTACTAAATTTAAGGTATACTAATGAATTTCATTTCATAAGAAGCCATCTCATTTCAAGCAATTGTCCTTATTTTTTGTCTTTTAATTATGTCTCCCCAAAACATTTTCAATATAAATGAGAATTATGAAATTTTGATGATCTTTTTAGGACTCAAGAAAATGATATCCTGCAGATAGTTTGGACTACAAACTCATAATCCTGCCACATTGACCTTAATGACTGATGGCTTTAAACCAGAGTTCGTCAACCTTTCCACTTTTGCAGACTGGCGGGGGAGAGAGAAATAGTTCCACGTAAGTGGCAGCAAGCATGTGCCATAGCTCCATTTGAGCAAGTGGCGGGCACATGCACTTGGCTACTGCTCATGCAAGAAGGGATGCGTGTGCATGCTTGCCTTCTACTTCTGCAGCCGGGTTCCAATTGGCTCAAGGCCCACTAGTGGGCCGTGTCCCAGGAGTTGGGGACTTCTGCTATAAACAATGTCACCCAAACATTTCGAGTGAACAAGGTTGTCAATTCTTATACTTGGAAATTAAAACTTAGAATGAACGTTGTTGGTAGCCAATTAACCTTTAATTTTCTCAGTGTTGATGGATGAGCTCTGGAAAGCATGCCTTGGGTTAAAATGGATGCTTCCTGTATGCACAGCATTTTCCATCCCAGTCAAATCCAAAGGAATGTAGACAGCCTACCTGTAGGAACTTTTTCTTACAAACTATTGAAATATGCATGAGAGAACTTATGTAACAAAACAATCTCTAGATGGTGAAAAAGTTCCCTCCATTCAGAGGGCACCTGGCATTTGCCACGCTTTCAGAACTGATTCCTTCATCTTCTTATTTTTTTATTGATGTAACATAGTATATAGAGAAAACGGACTATTATAAAGAGTATGAGTAAGCGATGAACCTCAAATCTAGAAGCGAAATGGGGGATTTTCCCCTCTGGGCCAGGTTACTTGTGGGGCTGCTTACTTCTAACTGAATCTGCCTACCACAAGAGACCACATAAGATTAATACATTCTAGGTCCCCAGAGTGTCTTCACTAAAGGCATTTTTCTCTGTCATAAGACCTAACTGGAAAATAAGCCCTAATGCGTCTTTTGGACCAAAACTTAATATAACACCTGGTCTTATTTTGGGGGAAGCACAGGTAATTTATCTCTTCTTTCACCCCACTGAAGTTTCAAACATTCAGCTCTGAGGTCATTTCCCAAAATGTACCTTTTTAGTTAGATGGACCAAAAGCCTGAACAAAAAGAAGTTACTCATTGTGTGTGTGCGCGCTTATGTGTGTATTTCATTAGAATATGATGTCAATGGACAAAATCAAAGATGCCACAGTTTTCACAATAAAATCTATGTGTAAACAAAAAGATCTTGGATTTGGGCAATCTTTTCCTACTTTCATATGTATTTATGGATTTGCTAGCTGTGGGATTTTATTTACATGTCATAACTATTCTCCCTGTTGGATTTTCTCTGCAACTTGAAGAACAAATAAACTGATAAAGATTGATATTGAACTTCAATTCACCTTTTGATGTCATTCTTTTTTTTAATAATTTTTTTATTTTTTATTTTCAAAACAAACACAAGACATAAAATCTTCCTTCTTTACATACTGTATAAAGTGTATCAGTTGGTTACAAAAGGCTTTTGTGTATCTCTTCCACAGTCATCAAGCATAATTCATATTAACTCAAGTATTTTAACTCAGATATTTATACATGTTACCATCATCATACCTCCATTTTCATTTGACTATAATTGTTTAAACATTCTTCATCATAAAATATACCAAGATTTAATACATAACCACATATTGGCATTTCATTTAATATTTCTAATATCGTCCAATAATACTGAATTCTTATGTCCTATTTTAGCTAAACATCCATAATATTTAGTAACAAAATTTTCTAGTTCTCCTTTCCAAATCACTGTTTACAATTTACATCCAGTTTCCTTATGTTGTACCCATACCTGTATATACGTTGTTATCATTATCCTTCCTTTATTTGACTATATCCTGTATCATAACATTTCCCCCTTAATAAACAAGGCTTAACTGAATCTAACTTAGTTCTTTTTTATTAACCTTTATATATAATCCAAAAGATTTCTAATCTTCCTTTCAGGGGTACCATTCAATATTCATATCCCATTATTACTTATCATAACACTATACATTGTATACATTATTATCATTATCAATTATTTACTTAACTATATCTATTGTCACTAAATTTCACTAAGTTTAACTAGGTTTAAATTATACACTTCCATCTATCCACCTATATCTTTCCAGTAGCAAAACAGTCTCATGTCTTCTGCCATTTGTGGTGTCAGTTCTCTAATCATCTCCTTAATCAAATTTGTATGGACTCCTCTTAGCAACTCCTTGCTTATAAAATCTCTCATGTAATTTCAACGTCCTTCTTCTGTTTCTTTAATCAGCTTTTGTTTTTTCTTCTTCTGTATCTTACCATCTGGGATAGAGTTCCCCTCCATTTAATTCCTCTTTCAGTATTCCACTCTTTCCATTTTCAGAGACAAACCAATCACCATAAATATCAGCAAATTTAATTTCTTTACGGACATTTTCCTCTTCGGTTTTTAGTATTCTAACCTCCACTTTTTCCACTTGATAAACATCTCCAACTTCATCATATTTTACTGTTAGATGCTCTAAGTCTTCCAACTTCTTCTCTGTCCTCTCAAATGTGTTTGATAATTTCTGAATTTCTAAGAATATACTTTGCAGACTTAAAGTTTCTTTCTGCTGTTGAAATTGTGCCATTATCTCTAGCTAACAAGCACTGCTGCTCCAGCTTGGAAGGTTTTTACAAGATTAAGCATAGATTCACAATAAAGTTTTATTTTCACTTTTCTCTGGTTGAAGATATATTTCAAAGGGACATCTGTATGCTTTTCTTCTTATCACTCTCTATAAACAAGCAGTGAGACCTTGGACTTCCAAGCCAGGATAATCAGTAAGAAAAGTAAGCATGTTTCGTTTTCAATACACAAACCTCCAGCCTCCGAGTAGCAGTGTTATTGTTGAAATTTTCTTTGTTTCTTTTTTGTATTTCAAGTTAAAAAAAGTTTGATTCTTGAATGAGCTAGAAAACACCCACAGTAATGAAAGAGGAGAATTTTAGTCCATAGGTTACAAAGTATAATAAAAGAAAAAAAATAGAAGAAGAAAATGTAATCTATTTGTTTTAAAAGGCTTGCATAAATTCCATCCATGAACATAGCATTCAAAAAGTAAGATAACCCACTGTCCAAAACCATTCCAAACTTAATTACGCCGCTTTTTTCTTCTGTTCTCCAATTTAAATTAATTTTAAGTTTTTTATAGGCAGTCACTTTTAAAATGATAAAAATTCCTCACCAGCTGGAAACACTTTCTCTTTCCATATCTTTCCATTTTGGAGCCACCCCGACTTCATCAGCCTTGACTGGATTTTTTTATCGTCGGCTTGAAGAACTTCTCTTGCATCTATCAGGGACTTTGCGATGTCCTGAGATCAGCAAGACATATTCTTCCTGTTCACCATCTCTGCAGGACGGTTTAGGTCCGATTAGACCACCCAGTGGCAAAAGTATTGGCTGTGGTCTTGGAGCATCGAGACCGCACGACCGTATCGTCGCGACATTGGCTCCTCCCCCGATAAGTCATTCTTAAAGTGTCTTCTCAAGATGAATTTGCTAAGAGTCTAATTTGACAGAGGCTGAGTACAAAATGACTCTTTCATTTCAATTGTCATGTAGCAGCTTTGAAAATGTAAAACATTCAAAAACTGCATCTAAATCAAGGCTATGGATCAAGCTTCATTTATTATTGCCCCATTTTTCACTCAAATCTCTTAATTTCTATATAATTGCATACTTTGCTCATACAGTGCTGACAATTTTACCTTCCATAGGTATGGATACACAGTATTTCCAAAAATATAAAGCAGCAGGTTA
The DNA here is from genome assembly GCF_964273705.1 of Natrix helvetica. Taxonomy (NCBI): domain Eukaryota; kingdom Metazoa; phylum Chordata; class Lepidosauria; order Squamata; family Natricidae; genus Natrix; species Natrix helvetica. The sequence continues at coordinate 244,068,274 of NC_138552.1, forward strand.
AAAACAGAGCTTTTGTGTTGTTGCCAATGGTAGAGGTGGAAAAAATATTTACAGAAGTCCCAGTAATCACAATTTGCAGTTTCAATTGCAATCTGCTACATCTTCCTATCTAAACATTTTTTGCAGTCAGCTTCCCTATCTTCTAATGCAGGGGTGTCAAAATGGCAGCCCGCAGACCAGATACATCACATGCAGACAACACCTACCCCAACTCTGCAAAGGGAAAAAACATTGGGATACATCATGTGATGGCAACGTAACACACAAAGTTTGATACCTGTGCTCTAATGGTAGCATTCTCTGGCATTCCTTTAATGTGTGCCTCAGCTATTAGTCGTCACAGTGTTCTAGAGGGAGGGAGGGAGGGAGGGAGGGAGGGAGGGAGGGAGGAAGGAAGGAAGGAAGGAAGGAAGGAAGGAAGGAAGGAAGGAAGGAAGGAGAGAAACTGTCGGAGAATGATATTGATATTGTTAGAGCAAAATCAGATGAGGCATTAACTGTGTGAGTAAAATTGGCTGCATTTTTTCATAATAAAAATATCAAGAGGGATGTCATTAAAATTAGGGCTATGTAAACATTCAGTTTAGAGATTCATTTTGTTGGTGATTTGATTGAACCTCCTAATTAAATTTCAGAATCAAATTGGGATTTCAATTCAATTTGTTGAACCACATGTGATGACTCATGCGCATGTGCATGAATATATATATTTTCCCCCAATTCGATTCAGAAATCTGAACTCAATCTGATTCAGTAATTCAGTTCAAGTAACTGCACTTAATTGGATACTTGTCTCTGAATGGGTTTCAAACTGGATTTTGAATACATGACTACAGATCCACCAAGCTGAGGAGGATACATTATTTTATCTTCTTGCTTTAATCCTGACAAAAAGTCTTGTTGCATTTCATGGCTAGATACAAGTAGTGCCTGGAAGTAAAATTATACAAAGTGTGGGGGTGAGAGCTCTTCTTTACTGCGCAGCATTCTGAGGCTGTTCAGAATCCCCTTTAGCTACTATTTACAACATTCAAATATACTTTATGTGTTAGGTAGTTATGATCTCCTGTCTATTTAGTTCAGTGGATATTTGAATTTAAGTTCATGTTATAGAAATATAGAGAGTATTGGAAAATGGCTGCCAGACACAGAGGAACTTGCTTAGTCTCCCCCCCCCCCCCCGGCTTCTGTGTGTATGTGTGTGTGTGTGTGTGTGTGTGTGTGTGTGTGTGCACGCACGTGCATGCATGTCTGTGTGTTAAAGTGGAGCAGAAAACCTACCATATTGATACTCAGCACCACAGTGGAGCATTGGCTAGAGCAAATTTCCCCTAAGTTTGTTCGTGTCCAAAAGCAACTGCTTGCAACCAAGAAATATAACAGTCAGAATAACAGAGTGGCAGAGTTGGAAGGGATCTTGGAGGTCTTCTAGTCAACCCCCTGCTCAAGCAGGAATGTCCAACCTGTTCTTTAAAATCTCCAGTGTTGGAGATTTTCTGGAAGCAAGTCATTCCACTAATTGTTCTAACTGTCCTTGCATTCAGATATTCTAATAGCAGCAAAGCATCTACATCTACATGTTCCACTTCATAAAGTCTTCCTTGGCCTACAAAATAATTGGATGGCCAAGTTTCTTGTTCATTTTCAAGAATCGTATACTGCACTGACAGCAACTGTGTATGAACAATGAATATTTCCACGTACAAGTGAAGGCATGACCTTAACGGTGTGGCCTGTTCACATTACTCCAGATATTAATTTGAAAAATATCGTTATTTGCTTTATTGGTTGGTATTAAAAAGTCAGATGGCTGACATTCTACCTTTTCAATATCCCTGGCATTTAATCCACAGCTATGCACTTGATTAAGGAGCTATGGCATTAAATAAGAAAGGGTAATTAGCCCATTTACTATTGCAAATTGCCATTGGTATAGTAGATTATCAGAACTATTTTGCTGCATGTCTTCCCTTCCATTTGAGGACATTGTTGAATGTGAAGGCTTCTTCAGGAGAGATATCTTCTTCAGGAGAAATATCCTGGTGCCTAGATTGGACCATTTTCATTTAGACTATAGGAGGAATTTTTAATGATTTTATTTAAAGTTCCATTAAGAGATAAACTTTTCTGAAGCTTAGAACTGAACTTGGTTTCAGGCATGGACTAAATACAATTATCATTCCACTCTTGAAATTTTGCAGTGTGTTTTTTTTTCTCCTTCGCCTTCTTTCCATTATGAGTGAAGTGAAAAATGTCTAAAAACCACAAGTGGATCTATTTGATACAAACACAATTCACATCTATATCATTTTAGAATGCATCGATTTTAGCTAGAGTACAACTGTCATGTAAAAATTCAGATTACGAAGGAGATACAGGTAGTCCTTAATTTATAAGCTTTCATTTAACACTGGTTTTTTTTCCATTTTACAATGGATTCACTTAATGAATGCTGTAATCAGTAATTCGAGTCCCAAATATGGTTGTAAAGTAAGGGTTACCCATATTGCTAGTTGTTGTAATTATTCTGTCTTTGAATTCTAGTTAAATGTTGAAAGGATACTATCTTTTCTGTAAAAGGATAGTGGAGAATGTGGTCCAGCTACCCAGCCTGGTATTTTAATTAAAAATATTCATATCTGCAGGCTATTGCCCTTTGTCCGTGTAGATTAGCCCTTTTACGTGAGATTGGGGGTGAGGGGGAGATGAGGAAAGTGATTCAAGATTGAGAAACGATTGACAGAATGAGGGAGGACCCTGGAATATCCTTTACAGATGGAGATGGAGACATTTGTGCCTAAGATTTCAGGGATAGGCCTTTTATGGCACCTAATTAGCAAATAGGAAATGTCTAAATTATCTTTGCTAACCTAATGATTTCCACATATGTTTGATTGCAATCCTTCAAATTTGATCATGTTACCTGATTGCTATGGAATTTGCAGTTTAACACAGGAGGAGTGGGTTCCAGCTGCTGCTACTGTTGGTTTGCTCAGAGATGCGCTGCGCCCATGCTCAGGTACGCACTATGCGCAGTACTAAAAAAACAAGATGGTGGCGCCTATGGTGCCGCTGAGAGAACCAGTTCGGGGGCGTGGCAGGCCAAGTTACTACCTACTCGGCTGAACCAGTCCAAAACGGTAGGAACCCACCTCTGGTTTAACACATATGTTGAATACCCTCACAGGAAAGGATAGCATGAATCACCACCTTAGAGTTGATAAGCTTGATATATATACCCAGCTGAGCTTATAAACCACAATACTGCTTGTCTGTGTGCCTCTAATTCTTTGATCATTTGTCTCTTTATTTGCCTGGCTGGGTTTTCTGAGAAGGAAATTATTTCCGATAATTATTTTTTCTGGAATCTCAGGATATAATAATTGAATCAAATTATATCATCTTATTTAACCATTTGGCATTTGCTCTCTGGGACTATCAACTTCAATATCCTTGGTATATTAATAACTTAAAATAATAAGTTTAAATCAGACTGGTGGTTTGAGGGAGGGAAGGAAGGAGGGAGGAGAAAGGAATCCATACGTACCCATTATTTGTTTGCCAATGATTTATATAATTACTTATTTAAAGATAAGATAGAGAGATAGATATCGTAAGCATACGGTCACATAACAGAAAACTGAATGCAATTCTATTTGAGGCATAAAAGGGGGGATTTAGCTTTTCTCTGTTTCTTCAGGACAAGCTACTTCAATTCTTTCTTGTGCATTGTGTCATGCACAAGACATGGGTAACAGCATTTGGTATGGCATTCAGTATTCTCCACATGACTATGATGAAAACACATGGGTGGGCTTTATTTTTATAAGGTTTAGAACTTAGACTTAGATTTAGAATAACTTTATTGTCACTTTAAATGTACACTAATCAGCTTACCTTAAAATGAAATGTCATTGCATACAACTCTGAAAGGGTTCACGACCTCCAATATACACTACACAAACATGCCAAAAAATATGCTTATACCCACATATATTACATGACACAGAAAAACAACACAGTCAAATTCAGGTGTATACATGTACATGGCAAGAAAAACAAATCTTGCGAGTTAATCAGATGGATGGCATAGGGAACAAAGCTGTTACAGAACCTTGTAGTTCTGCAAAAAGTACTTTGAAACCTCCCCCCCAGAGGAGAGCAACAGAAACACATCATGAAATGGGTGTGTGGGGTATCTAACAATGCTTCGAGCTCTAAGCACACAGCGCTTATAAGCAGTATCCTGAATAATGGGAAGTGAGCGTTCTATAATCTTCTCAGCTGTCCTTACCACTCTCTGTATGGACCTTCTATCTGAGGCACTGATATCACTAAAGCAAACAGTGATGCAGTTTGATAGAGATAGATAGAGATAGAAGAAAGATAGAGAAGAAACCTACTCACATAACTTTGAATGCTGTCTTTCCTATTAGAACAAATGTGATTATGCATTCCTCAGCATAAGGCTAGCATATCTGGATGGAAATATCAAGATGACCATGAAATGACAGTAAATGAGTTTCCTTTGGCACCTTACTGACATCAAGTGGCCATCCAATAATTGCAGCAAGATATTCATTCATTCATTTATTCATTCATTCATTCATTCATTCATTCAGCTATGGAGGGAGGAGAAGAACAATCATAAAGTAACCCAGTACCTCTCACTCCCAACTCCCAAAAGTCAGTCTAGGATACCATGATCAATGGTACTGAAAGATGATGAGAGGTCCAAGAAGCCAGAACTGTTGCATCACCCCATCCTGAGACCTCCAATGATCATTGGCATGTACAACCAATGCCATTTCACTGTTCTGCTCCAGACTGAAGCCAGACTGTAAAAGGTCCAACTAATCCACTTCTTCCAGGGTTCTTTGTAGCTGTATACCAGCCACATTCTCAATAACCTTCCCTAAATAAAGAAGGCTGGAGATTGGACATAAGTTGCCTAATACTGTCAGGTACAAGGATAGTGTCAGACATGAAAAACCAGGCCCACATATAAAGATTTAAATTAACTAATTTATTGCTTAAAGTTTATGCACAGAAGTCTTCTCAACTAATGGTCAGCAACTGATTAGAACCAGATTAGGGTCAATGGCATTCAAGGAGGGACCTTCCCTGACTCTGCCAGTTTTCTTCCTACAAATGGCCTCTTGAGAAAGGGGCTCACCACTTTCTCAAGAGGTCATTTGTCTTAACAGCATTATGGGCCCTGGGCAAAGCAGTGTACTACGGAAGCCCTACGACAACTACTCATAGAAATAAAATTGTAAGTGGTCGATAAAACAAAACATATATTTGCATGTTAGTATTAATTTTAAAATGCAGTAAAATATAATAAATGTGTTGATGTATTTATATGATACAAGGTGCATTGAAGGTTTAACATATACAGATTAGTATGGGGCCCCTATGTTCATGGGGCCCACAGACAAGTGCCCATCAGACCCCCAAGCATTAAAACGGCCCTGCTAACTTCTTCAGGGCATGCTCTTCTGCACAGAAGCATTAATTAGCATTTGGACCTAACCACATACTGCATCCCAGGATGCTTTAAGCTACACATGTAGCCAAACTCACAGCCCCAAAGATCTTATCCACCCCCAAAGGTTATTGCCGAGCCAGTCTGATGAGACTACTTATCTGATGAGACTACTTTTTTTTTACAGCAACCCTGCAAGAGCTTCCCCACTCCTCCGTATGCAGGAAGGACTGTGTACCTGAAATAGAGTTGTTTGATTTTTCACAGATACAATGAGGGCAGAGAAATAATTTCACAACAAAGTAAATCCTAATATAGACTATTAGTGTGCTTGGTAAACCTCCTTCTTTGACTTCTCCCAGGTTGGAGATACCTTAACCTGAACATCAGATGGCCTTATCCAGCTGCTTCATGAACTTGTTAAACAGGAGAGGAAAGAGAGCACGGGGCCTTGAGACAAACCAGGCAGAGACTGTGGTCTAGACCTTTCTTTCACCCACAACAAAATGGGCCCCGGAGGAAGGAGAAAAATCAGCACAACATAATACCACCCACCCTCAAACTCCAGGCCAGGGAGAAAAATGTTTTTTCAATTAATCTGACCTTGGAGTAGCTTTTGCTCAGAGCTCTTTATGCAAACACTGTCCTACTTTACATGTAAGGTCATTTACCTCCTCACTAAATATCTAAAAGTACTGATCTCTTAGTTTTCACAGGGACACCATTTCAAAGCCTAACTCTCCATTCTGAGTTTCTGTTCCTAGATAACTCATCCTCAGAAATATAAGAAGCTTGCCATTTAAAAATAAATCAAGAATACGAGCCTCTGTCCAGAATACAATTAGTCTGTTGAAATTCCATGTAGGTAAAATGTGCTGCAAATCCTTTTCATGACTTCAAAGGGCCAAACAGGCCTTATTGCATGCCTATATTCTAAAATGGTATTTTCAATGATGGAAATATTGTTTAATTTGTGTAACTTATACGGAGTCAGAAGTCACGGGAGCTGAAAGTGAGATTTGAAAGCTCCTTCTGGTTGTCTCTCTTCTTCTTCTTTAGGGATGATGATGTTATTCAATAAGGTTCAAAATTACAGGCTGACACATACAAATAAATAAATTGTGACTGCTGTTAAGTTTTGAATGCAAGTACAGCCATATTAGCTGTATTTGCTTCTTGGTCAATGTGTCAAATATGTGGTAGCTTTTTCCAATCTATGTTCTTGAAATGTGGAACAGATTGCCCAGAATTGCATTCAAACCTAAAGGTGAAAGCATTGCTGGCTCAGGAATTCTGGAAGTTGAAGTCCACACATTTTAAAGTTGCCATGGTTGAGAAACACTAAATTAGTACTGATATATACAAATCATGTTATGCTTTTAATCATAAGGGAGCTATTTTTAATATTTAACCATATACTTGCATTTACCCCATCTTTTGCAGACTGCCCTGTTCCTTCCATCTTAGAGAAAGGGCCCGTCTGGTTTACTCTTCTCTTCTCTTTCTAATTCTGTCAATATAATTTTCTCTGTTGTTTCAGTATTTTCTTTTTCTAAAGATTATTAGCTATTTGCTCATGAGAAGACTTTCTTCTGTTACCCAAGCTCTCAGCAAAAAAAAAACAGTTGTACATCTGATTAAAAAATAAAGAACCATATTAATAAAATTATATATGTGTGCCTTCAAGTCAGTTTTGACTCAAGGTGACTTTATGTCCATTCAGTTTTCCTGCTTTTCTGTTGCTTTCTTCCTAAGGATGAAAAGATGTGACTGGCCCAAAGTCACCAGGTGGTTTTGTGCCTAAGAAGGGATTAGAACTCAAGTATCTCTGCTCTATGACACTAATGACCAAGCCAAAAGGACTTTCATAACAATAGCAATAAAACTTAGACTTATATACTACTTCACAGTGCTTTATAGTTCTTTCTAAGCTGTCTACAGAGGCAGCATATTGCCGCAACAAGCCGGGTCTTCATTTTACCAAGTTCAGGAAGGATGGAAGACGGAGTCAACGTTGAGCTGGTTAGGAGCAAACTCTTGGCAGTGAGCTGAATGAGTCTGCAATACTGCATTCTAACCCCTGTGCCACCACAGCTGCTGCTCCACAATAATGAATTAAGGACCTTGGAGCTTATCATTCACATCAGAGCAATTTCCTCCAATGTGGCATCATTATTTTACTATTTAAATGATAATAATTGCTTCTTGATATACAGTACATGCATGTAAACAAATGAGCATGTGAAACTTTAATGCAAATTGGTGCTTTGTTCTCTTTTTTCAAGACCTCTTTCCTCGTTTTTTGGCAGTTTGTAAGTCACCAGATTTTTGGTGGATTCCTACAGAAAATGAAAGCAGGTGAACAATTGATGACAGAAGAAATGATGACTGTTTGCTTCATTGATTCTGTCAAGTTGATGGAACATTAACCCGGAGTAGATCCAGTGAAGAAATGGTAGATGAATCTCATCTCACATCTTTCAATTTTATTCAAGTGGATGAAGTACTCAACGTTGGATGGACTTCTTCCTCTATTGCTAAAGACAGAAAAATGATAGCCTGTGGTTTCTCTGATATTCTCCTGAAGCAGAATTTATAGTTCAGGGGTTAACACATAGTTTCCTGTAGAAGAGAGGATAGCAACCAGAGTTGTGAAAATTGAGCCAGTATGTATCCTTCAGGGATACAGCATCACGCAGTACAGGACGAGTTGTACAAAACGCTGATGGATATTGTTTTTGAAATGTGTATTAGATTTGTCAACAAGCTATTTAAAGGTCTCTCTTCATTCACATCCTTCCTGTTGGTCCAAGCTTCTAGATAATTGCATTTAAATTGATGAAGAAAAAAAAAACCACACACAATAATTTAGACTTCCTGGCAAATTCTATTTTGAAAGCATGGTTTAAGAATTTGTTGCATGAAGAAATTAAGGGATTCCAAGAATTACGTGAGGTGTTTATGTCTGATATATTCAAAGAAGGCTATTTCTGGTCAATTGTCCATCATACTGGTAGCTTGTACTGGTTGCATAATCCTTTTCCTTGTTCCATACTGCATTCCTCATCAATTTCTCTTTCCTTATGTCTTAAGCAACAATTAGCTTAGTAGCAAAAATACCAAAACAAAAAAATCCATATACTAAATAGTATTTGTGTTCTATGGCACAGAAGATAGGACTAGAAGTCAGAGTCTCCCAATTTGTAACTCGATGCCTTAACCCAATGGTTCCCAATATGGGGCGTGGGCACAAGGGAGCAATGTGATTTTTAACGGGGGAATTTGAACCGTGTTGAAACTAGGTTAATGGCCTTTTAGGCTTCCTGCCCGTGAGTAGAGTTCACTTTTTAAGTAAAGTAAGAATTATATGTTACAGGGGAGGGGCATCAGGATGTTTAGGTGGGGCTTGATGAAAAAAAGGTTGGGAACCACTGCCTTAACCACGACGGCAAAGTACTTCACGATTGTCCTGAACATTTCTCTACTTCTTTTAACAACATTTATATTTTTAAAAAATCACTCAATTTTCCATCTTTGCTCTTTCAGTCAAATCCTGGTTTTAAAAAGCAAAAGAAGAGCAATAATTAATATACATACATACATACACAGACACATATAGAGTGTCATGCATTCAATTGTCATAAAAAAGGTGATGTAAAAGGGAAGGCTTTGGTTTTATTAGTCATGATGTCTGCAGCTAGTCCAATGAAAAACTGTACAAAAGAGATGGTTTGCACCCATCGAAGAAAGGAACGGAGTTACTTCTCATTAAATTCACAGATTTTCTGGATAAACATTTAAACTGAACAGTGGGGACAGAGAATTAATTGATACAGAACATTTCTGTCCCCAGCAATCTAAAATTCATAGGGTTATCAGTGCATGTAACACAGATGTTTGTGCGGGTAAGATTATCACTCCCGCTATCAAGCAAAACCAAGCATTTAATTGTGAGTGCCATACCATCTGCATGAATCATACAAGTGGCAAGAAAATAGGGGCAGTCAAGCATAACACAAGTTATGTAGACAGTAAACACAGGGTCAATCAAAATGGACTCAAACTAGAGTCTTGGACTTTAACAGAGCTAATTTCAATAAACGTAGAGAGAACTTGGGAAAAATTCCATGGATGAGAATCCTCAAGGTTAAAACAACTCAAGAAGCTTGGGAAATTTTGAAAAATGAGAGTACAAAAGTCCAGTCTAGTACAATACCAATGAAGAAGAAAAATAACAGCTCCCAAAAGAAACCACCATGGCTGCAAAAAGAACTCTCAGACAAATTGAAAGACAAAAAAGATAAGTATAAAAAGTGGAAAGTGGTGGATATAACTAAGGCAGAATATGAGCAAATAGCCTAAGTATGTAAAGATGAAGTGAGGAAAACTAAAGCTCACAATAAAGAAAGGCTTGCCACAAAAGTTAAAAATAACAAAAAAAAGTTTCTTCCAACATGTTAAAAACAAGAAAAGAGTTAAGGAAACAATTGGTCCATTGCTGGGAGAAAATGGCAAGAAGGTGACAAGCAGCAGGGAGAAGGCAGAACTATTTAACTCATGTTTTGCATCTGTCTTTACACAAAGGGATAAAACAGTCCAATCTATCAAAAAGAGCACCACAAAAATCAGATTAGGAACACAAGTTGAAATAGGGAAGAAAATGGTAAGTGAGCACCTGTCTACCCTAGACGAGTTCAAATCACCAGGACCAAATGGATTACACCCCAGGGTTCTGAAGGAACTGGCAGACGAGATCTCAGAACCACTGAATTATATCTTTCAGAGATCCTGGAACACCGGGGAACTACCAGAGGACTGGAAAAGAGCTGATGTGGTTCCCATCTTCAAAAAAGGGAAAAAAACAGATCCAGGAAACTGGACCTCAATACCAGGAAAGATTCTGGAAAAGATAATCAAGCAACAAATTAGCCAACACCTAGAAGCAAACAAAGTAATAGCCAAAAGCCAATATGGCTTTGTCAAAAACAGATCATGCCAGACTAATCTTATTGCATTCTTTGATAATGTGACAAAATTAGTGGACCCGAAGAATGCCGTTGATATAGTTTACTTGGACTTCAGTAAGGCTTTTGATAAGGTAGACCATAACCTACTACTAGATAAAGTAGAAGAATGTGGGTTAGACAGCATCGCCACCAGATGGATTCGTAACTGGCTGACCAACCGCACTCAATGTGTAATCCTCAATGGAACTGCATCTTCATGGAGGGAAGTGTGCAGTGGAGTATCCCAAGGCTCTGTTTTAGGCCCAGTACTCTTCAACATCTTCATCAATGACTTGGATGAGAGAATAAATGGGGAACTCATCAAATAGCCAACACTCCAGAAGACAGGCTAAAGATAGTGTTAGATATTAACATATATCGCTGTAAGTCTCCACTCAGGTCCGCCGCTAGGGCGGGAACCAGGTATCATTCTGATTGGTCAAGAGGCATACCCGATCCCTATAAAAGGGGAACCCTCAGACCACAGAGCAAGCTGGATCACTACTACTATTAATAAAGAGCTGTTAAGTCACTACTTGTCCGGAGTCTGTTCTCTCGTTGCCCGAATCTAACATTGGCGACGAGGATGGGATCGAGAGACAGATAGGATGAAGAAAGCTACCTCCAGAATCCCAGGATTCGATCCAGCCCAGGAATTCGGCAGAAATTCCGGCAGCCATCTCACGCCATCGCAGCGCGGCAAATTCAAACGCAGACAAGATGGCGATGCACACTCCTCCAGCTCCGTTCGACCCAACGAACGACCATTGGGAGTCCTACATGATCAGGTTCGAGTGTTTTCTCGAAGCTAACGAATACACGGGAATACCAGACTCCCATAAGAAGAACATTTTCCTGAGCTACTGTGGGCGAGAGGTTTTCGAGACGGCCAGAGATCTCTCTGAACCAACGCCTATGCAAGCGGTATCATGGACGGCGCTACAACAGACTTTACAAACACACTACGCGCCAAAACCTTCCCGCCACGTTCGCCGCCAGGAATTCAACACGAGGAACCAGAAGGCGGGAGAATCAATCAACCAATATGTTGCAGCGCTACGGAAAGCGGCGAAACACTGCGAGTTCAGGGATCTGGACGAGCAAATCCTGGCAAGACTCGTTTGTGGGTTAAGAGACATTTCTCTACAGAAACGGTTGTTGGCCAATCCAAACTTAACCCTACAGATTGCACTCAATGAAGCAAGGGCGTCCGAATCGGCAGACAGATCTTCCGAAACCATACAACGCGGATTCAGCGTGATGCAGTCCGGATCCAGACACGCCAGAGTTCACCATGAGGACACCGATCCAGAATTTGAGGAGTCCGAATTCGAGGACAGTCACCGCATGCGGAGCAGTCACATGTGACCGGTGGGTAAACCCGAATTCCGTTTGCCACCCTGTGCAAGCTGCGGAGGGAACCACCCCCGGTCTACCTGTCGGTTCAGGAACGTTGTTTGTTCGCACTGCGACAAACTTGGGCACATCGCAAGAGTGTGCCGGAGTGAAGTCCCTGCCTCGCAACGGCAGCCTCCTATGTACCACCAACAGAAGCCCAACCCAGGGGCTTGGCGAAAGCAAATAGGGCGCCCAGAGAGAAACCCGAGAGAGTTTGCCGAGAGAGATTACACACAAAGAGCTGAACGAGCGTATTACCAGAGCACCGAGAGAGAGTATCTCCAGGATACCGATGCCGAGATAGAGTTGACCCAGAGAGAGCAATTACAAACCTATCTCACAACGATAGGTCAGGTCCGCACCAAGCGGCCTAAAAAGCTGAAAGTCACGGTCCTCCTGGAGGACTCCCCTTGCGAGCTGGAAGTTGACACAGGATCGTCCCTGACGATCATTTCATGGTCCGCCATGAAAAAGGCTATCCCTAGTCTCAAAAAGAGCCAACTGCGTACACCAGACATCCTGCTACGAGACTACCAGGGGAACAGGGTCCCCATCGTGGGTCAAGGCACGTTCCGGGTACAGTTCAAAGACATCGTAGCCCAGCTGCCAGTGACCGTAGCCAGCGCGCCATTACAGAGCCTTCTGGGATTGGATTGGTTTGAAGCTCTGGGGTTAGAAGTTACCGGAATCAACGCCATGGAGAACAGCAGCGCTGAACAGATTTTTAAGGAGTTCGAGGATGTGTTCAGCCCCGGTCTTGGTAAGTATGTGGGTAAACCTATATCATTCAATCTAGACCCAAAAGTGGCGCCAATCCGACTTAAACCAAGAAGAGTGCCTTTTGCACTCCGTCCCAAAATAGACAAAGAAATAGATAAACTTGTAGAACAAGGGATCCTTGAACCGGTGGATCACGCACGCTGGGAAACTCCCATTGTGACCCCAGTTAAATCAGATGGGTCAGTCCGCATCTGCGCGGACTATAAATGCACAATTAATGTCGTACTACAACAAAGCGCATATCCTGTGCCTGTAGTCCAACACTTATTGCACTCGTTGGGGCCAGGAAAAATATTTGCGAAATTAGACATGGCACAAGCGTATCAGCAGCTGCCTGTGGATAGCGCCACGGCGGAGGCCCAAACTATAGTGACGCACAGGGGCGCATTCAAATGCAACCGGTTACAATTCGGTGTAAGTATTGCTCCTGGTCTGTTCCAGAGCGTCATGGAATGGCTCTTGCAGGGGATACCAGGAGTAGTTCCCTATTTTGATGACATCTTGGTGTCCGCTGCAAATGAGGAGCAACTATTCAAAAGAGTCAGAACTGTTTTGGCTAGAATCAGAGAAAAGGGTCTCCGCCTCAAAAAGGAAAAATGCCAAATTAACGTGCCTAGCGTAGAGTTCCTGGGATATAGAATCGATGGTTTGGGCATACACCCCACATCGAAGAAAATTAAGGCGATCCAGGACGCCCCCACACCACGAAATCAGACCGAGTTGCAGGCATTCCTCGGACTACTTAACTTCTACAGCGTTTTTCTGAGACAGAAAGCGACCGTTGCTGAGCCACTAAATCGACTCCTCGCCAAGAACATGACATGGAGATGGGGACGTTCCGAGGCAGCAGCTTTCGCCGCAGTCAAGCGTCTGCTAACCACCGACTCGCTACTCGTTCAATACAGCCAGACGCTACCACTGGTATTGACCTGCGATGCATCACCATTCGGCGTCGGCGCAGTTCTCAGCCACAGAATGCCAAACGGGAACGAAGCACCCATAGCATTCTATTCAAGGACTCTTTCATCAGCCGAGAGAAACTACAGCCAGATGGACAGGGAAGCGTTAGCCGCTGTGGCTGGAGTCAAACGTTTCCACGAGTACCTCTACGGCCGCGACTTCGAACTCATCACGGACCATAAACCGCTGCTGGGACTTTTGGCGGGAAACCGCCCCACACCAGTCTCACTTTCCCCGCACATGACCAGGTGGACTGTTTTCCTGGCTGCGTATTCCTACAAGCTGATACATCGACCGGGCTCCACTCTAGGGCACGCAGACGCACTCAGCCATTGCCCACTTCCAGAACTATTATCAGACCCCACCCCCGAGGTACCGGTTTTATTAATTGACTGTTTGGACTCAGGACCTGTTTCTTCCTTCGACGTTGCTAGATTCTCTTCTAGGGACAATGTAATAAAACAAGTTCAAACTTGGGTATGGAGGGGGTGGCCCAAGGGAAATGTGGGACCGGTATTCAAACTGTTTTGGTCAAAACGCGATGAACTATCAGTGTTACAAGGTTGTTTATTGTGGGGGGATCGAGTTGTTATTCCTTATGCTTTGCGTAGAAATGTTTTGGAAGCGTTACATGTTGGGCATCCGGGGATCGTTAGAATGAAGGCGTTAGCTAGGAGTTACGTTTGGTGGCCAAACATGGACAAAGAGATAGAGGAATGGGTGGCCACTTGTGATCCGTGCAAGGGGCCTAGACCAGCACCCCCTGAAGCGCCCGCCACAGAATGGGACAAACCAAAAGCACCCTGGTCGCGAATACACATAGATTTCGCAGGGCCAGTCCAGGGACAAACATTCCTTATAGTTGTGGATGCATACTCCAAATGGTTGGAAGTAGTCCTAATGACTTCAATCACGGCAGAGGCAGTCATTAAGGTACTACGGCGACTTTTCGCCACTCATGGCCTGCCCGACCTCCTGGTTTCCGATAACGGGCCCCAATTCACGGCCATGCAATTCTAAACGTATCTAGCAAGTCAGGGAATTCGGCATGCCCTCGTCGCGCCATTCCATCCGGCCTCAAACGGACAGGCGGAGAGAATGGTGCGATCTGCAAAAGAGGCCCTCGCTAGGATGGGCCCAGGTGATTGGCAAACACGCATTGATCATTACCTTCTAATCCAGCACATTACCCCCAGCGCAACGACAGGTAGGAGCCCCGCTGAACTACTAATGGGCCGCCGTCTACGGTCTCACCTGGACCGACTTCACCCAAATTAGTCTGCCACATCGCCCCCAGACTCCACAAGCAAAATTCGGAGTTTTAGCATAGGGGATTCAGTATACGCCCACAACTATGCAGGGGGAACATTGTGGATGCCGGCAACGGTAATTGGTATCACGGGTCCACGATCTTATTTGCTGGAGCTAGAAGATGGCAGGAACTGGAAAAGGCACATAGATCAACTCCGGGGTCGCCTGGCAAACTCAGACCTGCGATCCGCTAACGAGGACTATATTCTGTCGGAAGGTCAGCAAACCGAGAGCCCAAACACAGAGGAGCACAGCACCCTGGAGCCCAGGGTAGAACCAGTGGTCGACGGCGGATCGGAACAGCAGCCGAGCGAGGAAAGCCTTCAAACCCCCAACTGCGAAATGGACAGAGCGGAACAAGCCGATCCCGCGACCACTCCAACTCAACCCGAGCTCCGCCGATCCACCCGTGTGAGACAGAAACCGACATATTTGAAGGACTTTGTAACTAACAGGAACACTCCATCTAAGAGGGGAGGGGTGTTAGATATTAACATATATCGCTGTAAGTCTCCACTCAGGTCCGCCGCTAGGGCGGGAACCAGGTATCATTCTGATTGGTCGAGAGGCATACCCGATCCCTATAAAAGGGGAACCCTCAGACCACAGAGCAAGCTGGATCACTACTACTATTAATAAAGAGCTGTTAAGTCACTACTTGTCCGGAGTCTGTTCTCTCGTTGCCCGAATCTAACAGATAGAGAAGGATCTTCACAAACTTGAACATTGGGCACTATCTAATAAAATGAAATTCAATGGTGAAAAGAATAAGGTTCTACATTTAGGCAACAAAAACGAAATGCACAGGTACAGTATAGGTGGTACCTTGCTCAGTAGTAGTAACTGTGAAAGGGATCTTGGAGTCCGAGTGGACAACCATTTAAATATGAGCCAGCAGTGTGTAGCAGCTGCCAAAAAAGCCAACACAGTTCTAGGCTGCATAAACAGAGGGATAGAATCAAGATCACATGAAGTGTTAATACCACTTTATAATGCCTTGGTAAGGCCACACTTGGAATACTGCATTCAGTTTTGGTCGCTACAATGTAGAAAAGATGTGGAGACTCTAGAAAGAGTGCAGAGAAGAGCAACAAAGATGATTAGGGGACTGGAGACTAAAACATATGAAGAACGGTTGCAGGAATCAGATATGTCTAGTTTAATAGAAAGAAGGACTAGGGGAGACATGATGGCAGTGTTCCGATATCTCAGGGGTTGCCACAAAGAAGAGGGAGTCAAACTATTCTCCAAGGCACCTGAGGGTAGAACAAGAAGCAATGGGTGGAAATTAATCAAGGAGAAAAGCAACTTAGAACTGAGGAGAAATTTCCTGACAGTTAGAACAATTAATCGGTGGAACAGGTTGCTTCCATAAAGTGTGAATGCTCCAACACTGGAAGTCTTTAAGAAGATGTTGGATAGCCATTTGTCTGAAACGGTATAGGGTTTCCAGGGGGTTGGACTAGAAGACCTCCAAGGTCCTTTCCAACTCTGCTATTGTATTGTATTGTAAATACTGTGCAAAATAAAATAAAACTGGTTGAACCAGGAGGAGTCAACTTTAGGAGGATAGTAGATATATATGAAATTTGAGGTCATGTTGTAGATTATCCTAAATTGATGCTTACCAGTTCACAAAATGGCTGGTACAGCGAGTATACCCAATAACACAATACACATTTACCAGAGGACAAAATGCCAATTTTGCTGGACCCTCAGGCTGATTACAATTTACATCTGTTTGCTTTCTGGACAGGCATCACACTTATAAACATTTCATGAGCTAGTAAAGGTAACACATTTCACTGTAAAACACTGGACAATATCTCGGAGACAGTGAAGAGTTAGAATTGTGGTCATCTGGATTTCTGCAATTAATCCAGAATAGCTTAATTTTTACTTTCCCAACTACGGAGGCCTCTGTCTCTATCATTTAATGATTTTAAATACATTTTGGACCACCCCAAATTTCCTATTAAATTCAGATGAGACAGGAAGTCTGGCAACAACAAGAGGTTATGCCTTTTATCACCTTACTGCTTCTTCTGCTAACTAAAGGGAATTACTAATTGCAATTCTTATTTTAAAACTTTTGTCTCCTGAGGAGGGAAGAAATTATCTGATTATTGACTCTCATGAATGTGCTATGTCATCAAAGCACAGGTCAACAAGCACAGTAACCAAAACTAATAAATATAAGCTGTGTTCAAAGTTACAGTGTTGCTATTCTTGTTCAAAAGCATTCTTTAGTGTTGATCATATTTGTGCTTTTTTAAAATGGAAGGAGGGAACAGAACACTTATTAATTTGCTTTTATTTATGAGTCATTCCATGGAGAATTTGCATTAGCTTGTGTCCCACAGTCTGGTTATGTTTATACAATCAGAACACTTCGCAGGACATTCCCTAAAGCCACATTTTACTGTGTTTTGCTAAATCTCTCATTTTTGGCAGCTGACTAAAAAAAAATCCTTCTGTGATCCATATACCACTCTGAAATGACACAGAAAGTTAATAGTTAAATCTGTATCTTTTGCCTAATACAATAGGATTGGGGCCTAGAATCAAATCTATCGGGAATACAAAATAAGACCCTCGGTGTCTCCTTCTGCAGCAGCGCCAAATTTTTCCATTACTACTAGGTGAAAATGAGAGGATAGTAGTAAACAATGTGGACCTAAACTTCTCTTAAGTAGTCCAATTTCCCAATATATGTTCTTATTCATGGTCATAAATCAGTATTTCAAATCTAAAGTTTTTCTCCTCATCAATATTAAAATTAAGCTTACACACTGTCAAAGTTTCTAAATCATTTTTACTTTTGATTAGGAGCTACCCATGTTGATTACAAAATGGCCAACTATCTGAACTTTTTAAATAAATAAAAATAATAAAACCAGTAGATGGCAACAAACAGTTGAGCATCCTATGTTTCCTTCCTGCCATCTAGTGGCTTTCTGGATTTCTGCTGATCAGAATATGGTATTTCTAACTTAAAAGTAACTAGATTTTTGCAATAATTTTATTAATATTTTTTAAAAGAACAATAAAAGAGAGTACAAGGTGAAAAGGGGGGGGAGAAAAAAGAAGAAAAAGAGAAGAACACCCCTGTAAGAAAGCGATTTTCCACCCTTGTCACAAAAAGCATAACCCTCCCCATAGTTAACAAATATAAAATTCTTGATCTCATTACCCATCTGTTAATATGTATGAAGTAAGTAACTTCTTCTTCTTCTTATCCAAATTCAAATGGACTTCTAAAATAATGTATGTATGTATGTATGTATGTATGTATGTATGCATGCATGCATGCATGCATGCAAGTATGTATTATGTATGTAAGTCCCAATCTTCTGCTAAGTTGTAACATAACAAGAGTCCATTTTCCCTTAAAATAACAACCCATTCCAAATGTCAATCATTCCAGCAATATCTGTCCCAGAAAGGAAGGTATCCTATTCTAATAAAATTCCATATCTCAACTCTAAAATTTTAACTAATGAATGGTTCTAAATAGTTAAAATAAACCAAAACTCTATTAACAGTGGAAATTCTAAAAAGTGCAACTGAGAAAATAAAAAGGTCAATTAGAATTATTAACATCAATAAATTGGCAAGAATTTTTAGCTCCTAACACAGCAATGAAACAAAAAGCCCCATCCATCCTAAATTAAGTAACTGAAGTTTAGGACTGGAAGAAAATGAAGAAAGGGTTGTAAGCTCCATTCAATAAATGCAAATCAATTCTGAGACTTTCATGCTCTTTTGTTATGTTGAAACCCAAATCTATCTATCTCTCTCTCTCTCTCTCTCTCTCTCTCTCTCTCTTTCTCTCTCTCCACACACACACACACAACACACACACACACACACAACACACACACACACACACACACACACATTCTTGTACAGGGTTTCTAGTAAAGTGGGGAAGATAACTTATTAAATATGGCAACCCTAAATTAATGATTGCATACTCATGCAAATTTTGTACACTTTGCTACAACCTTCTCTCCCCAGGATAGAAGGTGGATAGTGGCATCCAAAGCATATCAAAACTCCGAAAGCAACTGCCCAGGAGACCTCTGAAAGAAAGACTTCCAATCCAGAATGAAGATGAGTAAAACGCTGAAACAAACTAAGTTTGGAATCACAATTTACCCTCCTCCTGCACCACTACTTAGGAGCACGGCATGAGTTCTCACATATATTTTTTATTAGCACTTGAGCGATTGTGATGTTATGGATTTCAAATCAAGTAGAGAGATGATAATATACATACTAGCAGGTGTGCACGTTTCATCTCGCAAGGCGCATTAATAGCATATTCAGAAGGCTTTGTGCTTTCTCCAAGATTTGAAAAGCAGTACAAAGAATGATTGATTTCTTTGCTACTTGCTGCAGTTAGGCATACTTTTCTAACCTTTATTGTGTGGAGCTGAGAACTTGGGGACTAATTTTTTTTTTTTAAAAAAGCCTTTCTCTAAATAGAGATAATTAGGGAAGCTTTTAAAACTCTCCAATAAACATGACTACTTTGAAATAAAAATGCATTATTTATGAAGAGCTCAGTGGGATTACTAAAATCACTTAGTTGGAAGAAAATGTTCCCTAAATCAGAGCAGATAGTGCAGAAGTGCAGCAGACGCTAGACAGGGGCACCAATTCTATCTTCTCGCCTCCAACCTGTGTTTCTATTAGCACATAAACTAAAGGGAGGAGGAATTATCTTACATTTTGCTTCAGGTTCAGAAATGGCTACAGCTAGCATTGTATTGAAAGCCAAGGTGTGGAAAGAGACTATCTCAAGGACCAAAAGATAATGCTTCTGTTGAGCTTCTATACAACAAATTATTTCCTATTTACACTTGAGATACTCTCTACCTAAAAAGTGAACAGCATACAAACCAACCATAGGACCTTATCTACTTTCCATCTACTCAATCCTTTTCATTTAAAATCTGGGCCAGGGGGAGAGAGGGAGAGAGACACAATGAAATTGAAAGCCAACCCCACAATCTCCCTGTTGGAAGAAATGTCCTTCTGGGTTCGCCCCCAAGTGGGGAAAAATACACTGGAGGGATGGAGGCTGCTTACAAAGATGGTTTAATGTTTTAATGAAGGACAGGACTGCATGGCTGGAGGTCCTGGGGAAAAAGGTGATCACATGCTTCCAGGTGTTGGGTGATGAAGAAGAAAAGGGAAGAAGGGTCGAAGAAGGGCTTGCAGGGCTTTTTATAATTTGTTTGGCCCCACCTATCTGTTTCCTGTGTAAGAAATGTATTCTGATTGGTTTCAGACTCACATAGGCCCATGCAAGGGCAACCCTCTAGGCTGAGTTTTGAATCCAAGTTTGGTTGAGTTCTCAGATGCCATGTGGTCAGTTGAGCAAAGGCTTATATTATCATGCCTTCATTCCCATCCCCCTGGAGCTGAAGGCGAGAAGTCTTTTATTATGTAAAGTGGACTAGCTCAGGCTTTAATGGCTCATGGGGGCAGGAAGCTGCAGGGAGAGTTACCTTGTCTTTTTGAAACATGTTTCTTTTCACATCCAGAGAAATATTCTGCCTTTTCAATATTTCCTAGGATATTTCATTTTTCTGGGAGAGGGCTGCATCCCCAAAGTAAATCCTTGCCAGAACCATATTCCCTTCTTCAGGGCTCATTCATCCACCCATTACAGGTGGTCCTCGACTTACAACAGTCCACTTAGTGACCACTGAAAAAAGTGACTGATGACCATTTTTTCATACTTATGACCGTTGCAGCATCCCCACAGTCATGTGGTTTACATTTGGGTGCTTGACAATTGATTCCCATTTACGACCATGGCAGCATCCTGGGGTCATGTGACACACACACACACCCCTTTTGCAACCTTCTGAAAAGCAAAGTCAATGGGGGAGAGGGGGGATGGACAGATTCCCTTAACCACCATGTTGCTCATTTAACAATTGCAGTGATTCACTTAACAAATGTGGCAAGAGAAGTGGTGATTTGGGGGTAAGCTCACTTTTAAAAAATTCTCACCTAGCAACATAAATTTTGGGCTCGATTGTGGTCATACATAAAGTCGACAGTTTAGCGGTTCAAATCCCTAGTACAGGTCTCCTGAGTGAGCAGGGGGTTGGACTAGATGACCTCCAAGATCCCTTCCAACTCTGTTACTGTTACATTACGACTAACTGTAATTACTCTTTTGGTAAGGAGCCGCCTTCTAAAACAAATGTAGGGCTGTAATCCTGCTCAGAGGCAGGTAGCCCAGGAACCTTACTCTCTGATTGATATGAGCATCTACCCCGGAGCTGGTCTCTTGGCTCTTATAATATTCTCCTCTTTAATTCCTTTTTTAAAAAATGCCCCCTCCCTTGCTGGAGATATACCCAAAACATCTCCAACTCGCCTCTCTTTCATGGAGACGACAGCCTTGCCACATAGGAGGCCGGCCTGCCCCCGTGTGACCCCACGACAAACGGTTTCCAAGCAATTTGTTTGCCCGGGTGACCGGTTTATGGTTCCTGTTGTTATGGGAATAATCGCACCGCAGCGCAGACCAACGCCTTCCTTATAGCCTTTGCAGACTTCCTGAGAAAACGCCGAGCGCCCCTGGTCTTCGCCGGCGCGCCTTGAGAATTTCCCCCGTCAGGAGCCTCCGAAGGTAAAAGCGTCCTCCGTCTCTTCTCCTCCCCTCCTCTTTTTAGTTGGAAACGGCCGGTTCGTTCAGCAAGAAAACCGAGGGGCAGAAAGAGAGCCGACTTGTGAAAGCAACGCTCCGTTTACTCTCTTTTGTAACCTCCGCGGTGGGTCACGGAGAAGGCAGGATGATTGTTGAGAAAGAACCGAGAAAAACTTTCCTTTCTTCATACATACTGACATTTCCGCCGCCCTCCCCTCCAACTCAACATTGCCTTAGAGCAGGGGTCTGCAACCCTGGCAACTTTAAGCCAGGAGGACTTCAACTCCCAGAACTGCCATTCAATATTCCTCTAGAATACACAGTCAGAGGTAGCTCTCCAACAGCTGCCTGAAGTCTTTTTTTTTTTTCAAACATTGTGGCTGCTTCATCAGCTCCTATACTTGGTGCTCTCGGAGCTTGCTTGTTTTCTTGCAGGATTTATTACCCTAACTAGGTAACCTCACTAGCACTGATGATGTTATCTAATTTGGGTAACCTGCAAGAAAACAAGCAAGATCAGAGAGCACCAAGGGCTCCTCATTTCAACCCTGAGCTACAAATATTGTCCTTCATTAGTTCCTGTACTGTCCTATAGTTTGCCAAGTGCAGTACCTCCTTGGAAAGCTTTGCATAAACCTCCTTAAGCATCTTTGTCTATGAAATATTGACTCTAAGGAGCTTGTAACATCTCATTTAAAAATCCCAAGAGGAATCGAGTAACAAAAATGCCCAAAGGGCTTCTGTGTGATTTTACAAACATCTTACCTTAAGGATATAATTTGTCATTCGAGTAGAGACTTTCTTACTCTCAAGGCTGGCTTTCTGTTTAACCTAGCTGGTTGACTGTATCAGCTTAGATTTTCTTAATAAAACACCGAAGTCGAATATATTTTACTCCAATGTATTTTGGAATAAAATACATTCTCTTCTGTTTTTGTTATCTGATCTTCTTTAATATCAGAAAAATGATTCCAGGTACCACAATTTTATTTGAAACAACTGAAGAGTGTAATCCTATGAACTAATAATGAACTAATTCAGCAATCCTTTCACAGCCCCAATACCCATGCATCACAGAGTGTAGTATTTTGTTGTGGAGACCATCTATAATATTTAACAGGTGAAACAGAAAATGTTACCTACTGTTAGCAAATGGCATATTAAGCTCTGGCTAATGTAGAAGAGAACAAGCCAACCAGTTCATATTTTTATGTTAATGAGCAATAGATACAGAGATCATGTACCTGCCATATATCCATTGGTTATTTTTTAATTAAATTATGTGCTTTCAACAATTTATACCTTTTAGAGTTCATACATAATATTACAGGAATGTATTGTTTTTCTGTTTTGTTTTGTTTTTTGCAAATTAAAGAACAGTATGTTTCCCCAGCAATAGAAAAATCTAATTTCTTCCTTGATTCCCCTCAAATCAGCTACACTAAAACAGGTTTACCTTTCTCAGTGATTGCTGCTGTTTACCGGGATAATGATTGTCAGACAGAATAGCATAATAGCTTATGAAATTATTATACTATATCGCTGGTCCCAGCTCATAATGCTAATTGGCATGTTGAAGAGCAAAAAGTCCATCTGTTTGGAGGCACTGACATCATCTGGGCCACTTTTTATACCCCATTTCATCACATTAAACCATAAACATTAAGACCTGGTCCCAGAGTTATTTTCTCTTTCCCATCCCTTTCTGCTCTTTCATTATTATTTTTTAAATTGTGTTTTTCTCCTTAAAACCTAAACCGAAGGATGGGTACAGTGTTGCTTTTATTATTTTGCAATTTCCTCTTGAAATCTTTCAGACTGAAAACCAGACACTGCAAATGCTTTAAAAAAAAGCAGTCTTAATTAGTTGGCTACTGTTGAAATGTCTGACTGATTAATATTCTTTTGAACTGAAACATTTGCAAGACAGAATGGCTTGAAATGTCACACATAATAATCATAAGTGTGAAGCCAGCCATTCTAGTTTGTACATTGTACTTCATGTGGTTAGAATTATATGTGAATTGTTTGCAATAGCTTGTTCAACAAACAGTACCGTGTTTCCCCAAAAATAAGACATGGTTTGATTTTCTTTTGACCTCTGAAATAAGCACTTTGCCTTATTTTCGGGGAGGTCTTATTATTTTTGAGGTACCGGAGGCGGTGAGTGTGGTCACCTCATGGCTGCTGCTGTGTTACAATATTTTTAGGGAGGGCTTATTTTGGGGGGATGGCTTATTTTAGTGCATGCGTTCAAAAGCCTGATTGGGCTTATTATCTGAGGTGGTCTTATATTGAGGGAAACAGGGTAATTAAACTATACCAGACATATTATCTGAATCTGAATCTGAATAACAATTTATGGAATCTCTAGCAGTATATCATTGCAATAGAACATTTCTGATTCCTCTGAGCTGGAATCTGAAGAAAATTTTCTATTTCTTTTATCACTTTCATCTGTACATGAAGCAAGGAAAGTTAGCCAGGAGTAGCCATTGTTGAACAGAAGGGCAAAGCTCCAACCCAAGGAATTGCATAACTATATTGCACATCTATAGGGCAATATGCCTTGTCTCACTGTTTAATAAAATGAAATGCTGTGTAACACCTCAATAATCTGTGTAGAAAAGCAAGGTTTTATACCTGGGTAGGAAAAACCAAAGGTACGAGTACAGATTAGACAAAACCTGGCTCAAAACAGTAACTGTGACAGGGACCCTGGACTTCTAATGGACAATCACTTAAACATGAGCCAGCAAGGCCATCCAAGGGGATTATTAAGTGCTGGAACAAGACTAATATGAACCCCATCGCCTAGACATTGGACACATAAATCAATAATGTCATAATTGTACATTTATTAATTACATTCAAACATACTTGCAAATATATTAAATATATATATTTTAAAGGTGCATCTGTAAAAGATAATAAAAGCAATAATACACATTAGTATATAAACAATAATGAAACAATATACATAAGTAATGAATTTAATTGAAATGAAATGAAAATGAGATGAACTGAACTGAAATATAAAATATATGCATAAATGAAATGAAACTAAACTTGCAAACTTAAAATAGATACGTAATGAAATTAATATTCAATAAATTACATAAATAACCGTTCACTGCGTTTCAGATTAATGAAGGTTATGTCAAACAAGGCTGCAAGGCAGTTTTGCTATACACACAAAGTATATAGAATGAAGTATATATCCAATATTGTGTTTCTTTTTAAAAAATTGGTTTTGTAAATATTTTTAAAGAAATTCCCCTTTGTGGGCTCCCTTTGAGCTCCATGGGCCCAGGAACAATTACCAGCTGCACCCCCTTTCCTGGGGCCTGTGAGCCAGCACTGTGTAGCAGCAGCCAAAAAAGCTAATACAATCCTTGGTTGTATAAGCACAGGCATCGAATCAAAATCACGTGAAGTATTAGTACCGCTTTATAAAGCCTTAGTAAGACCTCACCTGGAATACTGCATCCAGTTTTGATCATCACAGTACAAAAAAGATGTTGAGACTTTGGGAAAAGTGCAAAGAAGAGCAACTCAGATGATTAAGGGCCTGGGACTAAAACATATAAAGAACGGGATTTGGGTTTGTCTAGTCTAGAGAAAAGATAGGCTAGGGGGGATACAACAGCAGTATACCAGTATTTGAGGGGTCGCCACAAAGAAGAGGAGGTCAACTTCTTTTCCAAAGCACCAGACAAGGACAAGAAACAATGAATGGGAACTAATCAAGGAGAGAAGCAACCTAAAATTAAGAAGAAACTTCCGAACAGTGAGCACAATTAACCAGTGGAACAGCTTGCCTTCAGACGCTGTAGGTGCTTTATCACTGGAGGTTTTTAAAAAGAGGCTGGATAGTCATTTGTCTGAAATGGTATAGGATCTCCTGCTTGAGCAGGGGACTGGACTAGAAGACCTTTAAGGTCGCTTCCACCTCTGTTCTGATTCTCTCACAATCCCAGAATTTATTAGCACAATGTTGAAATGTGGCAATATTACGATTAAAATGCTACCCGTCACGTACTGAAATAGAGAAGGAAAATAATTAAAGGATCCTAATGGTGGAATGAACAGTAAAGTTACTGCTGTGAAACAAGCTAATCCTTGAACAAAAATGATGCAAAAGATGTTAATAACTAGCAAAGTCTCAGCCCACAGAGGAAGGCCTCCTCATCTACTAGTTCAGGGGTGTCAAACTCACGTCGTCATGGCGGCGTCATGTGACGTATCGGAACTTTTTTCCCCTTCACTTAACCGGCCGTGGGTGTCGCCAGCTCGTGAGACATCTGGCCCGCGAGCCGGGAGTTTGACAGCCCTGCTCTCAAGGTTCAATGTTTTTCAGCCTAAACAAAAGTTCTTGAGCTTGAGAAACACTGCTTTAGTTGATTATTCAACCTCCTATCCCCAGCAAAGCCAGTTCTTCTTTCCTCCCTAAGATATCCTGAATAACTGTTTCCTGTAGCAACATACATGCTGTGATTCCACATCCAATAATCATGATTTATCTAATTATTACTAAAAAAAAAACAACCTATAATGTATTCCATTTGTGTGTCCTATAAAATATGCTAAGCACCACATAAACCACATGAGATTGGTGTGAAATAGGAACCTAGCCTTAATACTGGTAGTCCTCGACTTACCACAGTTCATTTGGTGACCGTTCAAAGTTACAATGGCACCAAAAAAAATGACTGTTTTTCACACTTAACAGCCGTTGCAGCATTTCCCTGGACATGTGATCAAAATTCAGATACTTTATGATGGGGCAGTGTCCCAAGATCATGTGACCAGCTTCTGACAAGCAAAGTCAATAGGGAAGCCAGATATATTTAACAGCCCAAGTTACTAACTTAACAACTGCAGTGAGTCACTTAACCATGTGGCAAGAAAAGTCTTAAAATGGGGCAAAATTCAACTTAACAAATGTCTCACTTAGCAACAGAAACTTTGGGCTCAGCTGTGGTCTTAAGTTGAGGACTACCTGTAAAATAATGACTGGCTGTTTTTGAAATTTGTGTTTCAAAGTATTTGAAAGTGTTCTAAGAGAGGAATATGGTGTTTTTTCATGAAACTTTCCCACTTTTCCATATAGTAACTGTCTTCTTGAGTTATCTTTTAATTTCATGGCCATTTTTGACCTTTTTTTAAAAAAAAGAACTTTTCCCATGGCCATCTTGAGGAAACAGAAGATCACAATTTATACTTCAGCTCTTTTTTTCTTTTTCTTTTTTTTTTTGCACAGCTTCTGCAAATTTATCTGCTTCCAAGAAAAGCCTCTTTTGGATATAAAAGTTTATCACTAGTGGTGGCCAATAAAGGAATAGGAGCTTAATACTCCTTTTATTTCAGATCGGGGCATTGCACAGTTCTCATCTGACCAGCGAGGAAGTAAGATGAGGGGTTATATCAGGAATTTTCTATTTGTTTTCAGGCTATACACCCTGTTGGTTAAGAATAACAAAACCCTGGAATTCCTTATCAAGAGGCAAAGCTCTAATGATAACAAATTGGCATGTATGTACGTATATATGTATGTTTTTTGTCTCTCACAGAACCTCAGGGTTTCTCAAAACATGGTTTGAAAAAACTGGTTTAGATGAATACAGCATAAAAATGCTAACTATTATTTCTGACCTCTGGAAACAGAGAAGGCTCCATGCTAAAACAACTACAAAATTAAGCTGCTGTAGCCACCCCCCCCCTTTTTTTAACTCCTTTGCAGCTGTATGGATATCTGAATGGAGACAGAAAGATCAGAGAGGTTAAACACTGAACCCATATGTTCCTGGTGATTTTGACCTTGATCAGGCCATCTTACCTTTTATTCTTACATACACACACAACACAGGAGGGGGAGGGAGGGAGGGAGGGAGCGAAGGAGTGGGAAGGAGAGAGAGAGGAGAGGGAGGGAGAGGAGAGGAGAGGGAGTGGGAGAAGGAGGGGGAGAGAGAATGTCAGGCCTGCAAGCCATCTTTTCTTTTGGACCTCAGGCCTGCCACACTTTCTATTATTCTACTTTGCATTTTCTATTGTGGGAAAATGGGAGGGGGGATTATACGGAGTTGTGTGATATGTAGCCATAACAAAATTCTTTCTAGAAAGACAAGGTCATCCTTTGTCTCTGCACCTCTGCACCTGACCGGAACTGGATGAGTAGAAGCTGGCGAATGGCAGTGGAAGATTGGACCATGTTATGGACTTGTGGGTATGGGGGCAAGATCTTGAACTTTCAACTGGGTAGGAAAACCGGGAAGTTTTTAGATTCAGGTTTTCCCAGATGTGCCAACATGGCTCTCTTAATAAATTAATTGGAACTTTGAGGAATCCTTTGCCTCGGACTCTGATTTAATTTTGGATGCTATTTGGAACCCTGATAGAGGGAGAGGGGAGATAAAAGGAAAGGGAGAGGGATGGAGAGGGAGAGAGGGAGGGAGAAAGAGAGGGAGAGGAGAGAGGGGGGAGAGAGGGGGGGTGAGAGAGAAGGAAAGGGGAGAGAAGGAGAGGGAGAGAGAGAGAGAGAGACGTTGTCCACTAATGTCCTGAAAATGATAACCTCATAAATGGCTTGTGACTAAAATATAAGCATACTCTTCTTTCAGAGTACGTGGAACTATTTTCAGTTTCTTAATTTGTATCACCTGGTAGATAACTATGAAGTTAGGTCATACACACATTTATTATCTAAGAGAATAATCTTTATTGAAATAATCTAATTCCTTGAATTCTGGTTTAGAAAAAACAAAAGATATGGCGTTGTTCCGTGTAGTGAGCATGTGAAAAATTTATTCAGTATTCCAAGATGGCTTTTAATAATCATGAAAAAATTTTAAATGATGAGATGGATAGAAAATATAGATAGCAAAGAGTCAAGTTCAGATTCCTTTTCTTTTCCTATCACAGCAATATAGACTTTCTCAGGACATGGAACTGCAATCAGAATAAACATTTTTAAGATCTAAATCATCTTATCCATTTGTTTAACTGTACAATTTAATCGAGAGGGTAGTGAAGCCATGGCAGTTGCTATTGATTTTCTATGCTATAGTGGCAGCACAATAGCTACCTGGCTGTGATTAACTCCCGTTCTATTTTTAAGCTACAATAAATCCATTAATTGCATTTGGTTTAATCAATTCAACTCAGTTGACCAATAAATGTTTAGAACTTTTTTTAAAAAACAATACATTTAACAAGGAGTCATGCTTGAGTCACAAATGAGGTTTGATTTAGAATAAATGGAGATATTTTCAGAAATGGAACAGATAATTGAAGGGAAACCGTTGTTTGCAGCAGCAATACTTTCATTGTTAGATTCCAGAAAGGTCAAGAAACAGCAATAATACTCGGCATGTGAAATCTAAATGTACTGGATGCTTTCATAAAGCTAATTCTGTTGACAGATTAATACCCTAAGCAATATCTAAAAAGCAAAGAAGGATTTGTTTTAATTAGAGTTGGAATAAAGGTTCTTTTGGAGAGATTCATGGATTGCAGAGTTGAAGTGTATTCCCTTTAACTTAAATTTCAAGAAATTGGTGATCAATTTTGAGGAGGAAGGACAAAACTCATCAATCTTTCCCTTTATTTTGCTGTCTTATATTTTGCTGAGTTCTGCTTGAGGAAGCCTCTGGGGGTTCTTTTTGTGATACCTTCAACTATGGTAACCTTCTGGGATATCTGCATAGGTTGGAGACTGGAGGCATTGATTTGCAATGGTTAAGCTACTAAGTTTTGGAATGCCTTGTGGGATATATATATATATATATATATATATATATATATGTGTGTGTGTGTGTGTGTGTGTGTGTGTGTGTGTGTGTGTGTGTGTGTGTGTGTGTGTGTGTGTGTGTTACAACCCCTGGTATGCCTAAATATGGGAGGAAGGTCACACTCCCTCTTTCTGTCCTTCGGCTTCATCACAGAAGACCATGCAGGCAGAAAACCATATTTTTATTTTTAATGTTGCCTTTTTTTATATTTGTGTTGTATTTGTACTGATAAATAAATAAAGGGAGACTAGTATAGATCTATTTTGAGCTAATTAGCTCTCATCAGCTAGCCATACCCTTACTGGGATTTGAACCTGTGCTGTTATATATCTCAGGCAGGAGTCTTAGCCACTAAGCCACAGGATCGCCTCCTTATCAGTTGAGCCAGGGAAATAAGTGTATATTTGTGTTACAACCCCTGGTATGCCTAAATATTTCGAGCTAATTAGCTCTCATCAGCTAGCCATACCCTTACTGGGATTCGAACCTGGGCTGTATTATATCTTAGGCAGGAGTCTTAGCCACTAAGCCACAGGCTGTCCTCCTTATCAGTTGAGCCAGGGAAATAGGTATGTATTTGTGTTACAACCCCTGGTATGCCTAAATATGGGAGGAAGGTCACTTTTACATGAAATTGCAGGGAGAGGTTATCTATCAGTTAAGAGTATGGCATCTCCAGCATGTTGATAATATTTAAATGTATATGGTCGCCACGATGTAGAAAAGATGTGGAGACTCTAGAAAGAGTGCAGAGAAGAGCAGCAAAGATGATTAGGGGACTGGAGACTAAAACATATGAAGAACGGTTGCAGGAACTGGGTATGTTTAGCTTTAGAGAAAGAAGGACTAGGGGAGACATGATAGCAGTGTTCCAATATCTCAGGGGTTGCCACAAAGAAGAGGGAGTCAAACTATTCTCCAAGGCACCTGAGGGTAGAACACCTGAGGGTAGAAGCAATGGGTGGAAACTAATCAAGGAGAGAAGCAACTTAAAACTGAGGAGAAACTTCCTGACAGTTAGAACAATTAATCAGTGGATTGCCTCCAGAAGTTGTGAATGCCCCAACACTGGAAGTCTTTAAGAAGATGTTGGATAGCCATTTGTCTGAAACGGTATAGGGTTTCCTGCCTAGGCAGGGGGTTGGACTAGAAGACCTCCAAGGTCCCTTCCAACTCTGCTATTGTATTGTATTGTACTAAATTAAGTCTGCCAAAGTCTTGTGCTGATGCCTGAAGGTTCTTTTGCTTCACAATTATTGCTGCATGCGTGGGTGAAATTCATAGCCAGGAGGGCCCCATCTGGAGCAGAAGGATCTTGCTACAGTGATTCACACCATTATTACTGCTGGATAGAATACTGTGTTACATAGGGCTGCCCTTGAAATTTACTGAGAAACAGCAATAGGTTCAGAATCCAGTGACCTACTTCTCCAGTGACTTCTTTTCTAGTATTCAATGCCTTGACTATATTATATCTGTATTATCTTCCTTGCATTGCTTATTAGTAAGCTTCCTAGTGCAGCGATGGCGAACCTTTTTTGGCTCGCGTGCCATAAGTGAGGGGAACGCAGGGGGGTCGTGTGCAGCCGTGCTGCACCCATAATGCACTACAGGCATGACCCCCTCCATTTTTACACGCTGTTTTCGCCCTCCCCAGGCTCCAGAGGCTTTATAGGAGCATGGGAAGGGCAAAAACAGCCTCCCCCCCCCCCGGAAGCCCTCCGGAGGCTTCAAGGACTTCAGGAGGCTTCCCTGAAGCCTCCGAAGCAGTCAAAAGCAGTCAAAAGCAGTCGTTTTAAGCACTCCGGACGCTTCAGGGATCTTCAAGAGGCTTCCGCGAAGCCTCCGGAGCAGTCAAAACGACCCTTGAGCAAACAGGAAGTCCATTCCCGAACTTCCAGTTTGCCCCTAGGGTTGATATTTTGCGCTTTGGAGGCTTCAGGGAAGCTTATGAAGCCTCTGGAGGGCCTCTGGGGGGTACTCTTTTCACCCTCCCCAGGCTCCTATAAAGCCTCTGGAGCCTGGGGAAGGCGAAAAATGGCTTTAAAAAAGGGTGAACTCAGCTGGCCAGCACGCGCATGCATGCTGGCCAGCTGACAGGGCAGCACCTTGCATGCCCTGACAAATGGCTCTGCGTGCCACCTGTGGCACGCGTGCCATAGATTCGCGATCACTGTCCTAGTGCAATTCATAGTGCTGCTTCTAGCCCAATGATGACTAACCTTTTTCTAAAGGTGTGCCAAAATTGTGTGCATGCGTACTATCACGTGTGCATGTCCACACCCACCCACCTGCACATGCACAAACAACCCCTGTGCATGGGGGGGGGGATTTTTGCCTTCCTGAGTCTCCGGAGGCTTTCCTGAAGCCTGGGGAGGGCGAAAAACAGGAACAACGGAAGTTGTTCCCAAAATTCCGGTTGGCCTGCTGGGCCTGTTTTTCACCCTCTCTAGGCTCTAGAGCCTTTCCTGAAGCTTGGGGAGGGAGAAAATGGCCTCCCCCAGCCCTTTGGAAGGCCAAAAATCAGCCGGAGCTGAGGGCTACTGTTAAGTAAGTAAGCTCCCTGTTAGGAGAGTGAGTGTGCAGAAAAACGTAATGTGAATGGTATGGAAGAACAGGCACAAGCCAGCATACAGGGACACCGAATAGTATAAAATATACTAGTTTACTATGTGGAAATTCAAAGTTCAATTTACAGTCCAAGTCAGAAATGGTTCAGTCAGTCAGTTATCAATGTTCTGAGTTTAGCACACAAAACAGCTAACAGTAGCAAAAACACACAGTACCTCACAATACACCGATCAGCGTCTAACAAAACAGAAAGCTAACAGTCATTCTGGCTCCCTCATATGGCTGCTTGAGGTAACAGCAACCAATTACATCTCTCTAGCATTTAAAGTAACAGATACATTTGTTACAATCATGGCTTATATACATTGCCAAGCCAAGACTAGGGTTACATCCCTAACATGCCATGCAGGCAAATATGGCTCCCCGTGCCACCTTTGGCACATGTGCCATAGGTTCGCCATCACGGTTGTAGCCTATGTTGGAAGAAATGTCCATCTGTGTTCGGTTCCAAGTGGGGAGTAAGACACTGGAAATATGGAGGCTGCTTGGAAAGCTGATTTAATGGAGCAGAAGCTGATTTAATGGAGCAGAACCATGAAGCACATGGTCCTGGTGCAGCTGAACAAATGGAGTGGAGAGTGTGTGTTCCTCTCTTGGGCTTTGAACTTGAGCTTCCTGTTCCTGTGGCAATAGAATAGGTATTCTATTGGTTGCTATAGGTGTCATGCGCAAAATTCTAAAAGTTTGTCTAGATAAGTCTGGTTGAATTGTGCTGGGTGATGTAATATCCCCAGTTGCCATGTGGTGAGCTCTGTTGCTAGATGGGTAGAGGGCTAATCCTATTATGTCCTGAGGGTGAAGATTTTTTGTCTTGTAGATAAGCTGGCACCAAAATATCTGCTGGGGACAGGGAGCTGGGGCTGAGTTTCTGTCTCCAAAAGCATGATTTTCAGTTTCTCATCCAAGGAAATATAATATTCTGTCTTAATATTTCCTAAAACATTTCATTCTTCTAAAAAGGGTGATGGTGGTGGTACTAACTTTCTTTACCTATAAGGCCCTTTCTGGCTTGGCACCTAGATACTTTAGGACAACCAGAATCTTAATGAATGAAGCAAGCACAACATTAAGACGAGCATCCACTTTAAAAATTTATTCCCTTAAACTTTTCTTTTTAAGTTTTCAAACATGTTGGTTGTTGGGGAATTAGATTTTCTGTTCTTGCATTCTTTTTTTTTTTAATTTAAAAAGTAGTCCGGTAATAACTCTGTCTTAAGTGTTGACATTTTGCAAATGTAACTCAGAAACAGAAATCAACAGTCAGGCTGTAGAGTAAGAATATTCAGCTTGGGAGAGAACAGTCAGGCTGTAGAGTAAGAATATTCAGCTTGGGAGAGAAGTGGCTAGTTGAAATAATGACCAGTAATCCTCCACTAGTTCAGAAGATAAGTAGCAGCATTCTGGTGTGAGATATATGATCATACTTCAGAAGAGGAATCTTGTGTGTGAGAGAGAGTAACATGAAAGTCACTTGGATTAAGTTAAATGCTACCTTAACTTTCCCCCCCCCTCCCTGACCATATTTACTTCAGAGATTTTTTCTCTTTTTAACTGAATATTGGGTGAAAGGATAGGTCCCCATCATAATCAATCTTCATAGGTTTCGTAGGAGAGGCTTTCGTCATCATGAAAATAAAATCCTGAAATCTGATTGTCTTCAATGAGACCCACAGCACAGCAAAATATTTGAGAGGCGCTTTGGCTATGATAGAAGCAATCATTTCGCCTGGTTCTGTCTCTATGGGGAGGCTAAACAAACATGAATAGGCTACCTGCTGTCTCTCAGTTTACATATGTTTGGATGTTACAGGAAGGAATGATAAGTGTCTATATTTTACTACTGTATATAAAAAAGTTATAAAATGTAAATTGCTATTTAGAGATAAATAGACCCAAGATGGAGTTAGAAGTGGCATGCACAAACCCACTTTATTGCAAAGACAAAGAAGCACAAGGTAATGACTAAACCATATACCATGGAATTCAAGGTTCTGTTTCTTGACATCTTTACATAAACGATTTATGGAAAACAGACCTGGGAAAGGCAAAACAGTTCAGGAGGACAAAATGTTTTGAGCTACAGATTCTATGACTTATTGTCATTGATAGTCCTGTCTAGGAATTGAAGTTCAAAATAATTAGCTGATAGATTGTTTACTTTTAAGCGAAACAACACGGAATTGGGTGGACAGCTAGCAGTAGCATCACTTCTAATATAGTAATTAAACCAAAGCATAGAAATAATAGTTTTTTTGATTCATGTATTTATATGCCTGTAATGTGTTATAATAAGGATGTGGTAACTCAGTGGCTAAGATGCTGAGTTTGTTGATCAGAAAAGTCAGTGGTTCGAATCCCTAGTGCTGCATAATGGAATGAGCTCCCGTTACTTGTCTCAGCTTCTGCCAACCTAGTAGTTCTAAAACACGTAAAAATGCAAGTAGAAAAATAGGAACCACCTTTGGTGGGAAGGTAACAGTGTTCTGTGCACCTTCGGTGTTTAGTCATAACCACGGAGACGTCTTTGGACAGCACTGGCTCTTCGGCTTGGAAATGGAAATGAGCATCTCCCCCTAGAGTCAGGAACAACTAGCTCATAGTTGTTTACCTTT
Source organism: Natrix helvetica (assembly GCF_964273705.1). Lineage (NCBI taxonomy): Eukaryota > Metazoa > Chordata > Lepidosauria > Squamata > Natricidae > Natrix > Natrix helvetica. The sequence continues at coordinate 244,102,926 of NC_138552.1, forward strand.
TTAAATGTGTTATATATAACACATGTAGCATATGATCCACCATCGAGTTGTAGGTTATCAGTGAGAAACAAAAAAACTTTAAACTAAAATCTTTCTGTCCTTCTAAATTAATCTTTGCCAACTACTGAAGCAATCGTTCCCTGAAATTAAACAAGGTTGGCTAAATATTGCCTTACACAATTGGCTGCCATGCAAAATTTAGCCATAAATTTTAGCTGCCCTTCCTTCCTTCCTTCCTTCCTTCCTTCCTTCCTTCCTTCCTTCCTTCCTTCCTTCCTTCCTTCCTTCCTTCCTCTCAGTGTGACTTTTTCCCTTCATTTCAGTGTTGGTGACTGATTGGGCAAGTGCCTGCAGTTTTTTTGGTAAGGTTTCAAAAATGGTTTGTTGTAGGGGGGGAGGAGGAGCCAACGTCGCCACGTTACAACATGCGGTCTCGACACTTCAAGACCACCATTGATACTTTTGCCGCTGGACAGTCCATTTGGACCTAAACCGTCCAGCAGAGACGGTGATCAGGAAGTCCCTTATTGACCCAAGGGAAGCTCTTCGAGCCGGGGGTAAAAAGGCAGCCCCAGGCTGATGAAGTCAGGATGGCTCCAGAAGGAAGGAAATGAAAAGAGAAAGTGAGTCCATCTGGTGAGGTATTTTTTCTATTTTGGAAAAGACTGCACAAAGAAACTTTTTTTAAAAGCCAAATTAGATCCTTAAGCAAAAGTATTAAGCGGCAATATTATATTAATATTATATTATATTATATTGGATTACTTTGGAAAGCTTTTTTTTCTTTGTAACTATACTTTGTGGATTGAAGTGCTTGCAACATTTCTCCTTTCTCCTCTTAAAGTGAATGGATTAATTTTTTTTTCTTCTGCTTTTTGTTACTTTATTTTTTAACTTCTGGATTAAAACCTTCCTTTTTATTTTAACAATTCTTCCTATTACTTGTTATAAAATTTCATTAAAGACTTTGTTTCCTATAAGCCAGAGATAAATATTACAAAGTGAAAAGTAGCAACACTGCCACTCGGAGGTCAGAGGCTGGAGTTTTTGAAACAAGGTATCTCTTCTTTTTTTTCTCTTTGATCTTACTGACTTTGTAGCTGAAGGGTTTGCAATTTTCTTTTAGAAACTGATAAAGAGCCAAGAGCACGAATTGTTTTCGCAGGTGCTTTTGAGAACTATTTTGGCAGGGGAGAGAAAGGGGGAAAAAACCAGAACACTTCTCCTTTGAAGAGCATAAAATAACTTGTGTTTAAGTGAACCTAAAATAAAAAAATAAAAGAGGCATGGAAGGCTAGAGTGGCAATGGCTACTAGTTTTTCTTTTCTTTTCCATCTTCTTTTTTGGAAACATGGATCAATATTCAGATGAGGAAACCTTAAAATCCCAAAATATCTTGACTGGAATTCAAAATCTATTGAAAGGATATGGGACAATTGAGAAGAAGTTGTAAAAACTAGTGTTCCTCACAGCAAAAGATGAAGGGGTTGGAGTCCCAAAAATTAAAGGGGAGAATGAAGACATAGAAGATAAAGACAAAACAATAGATGAATTTATTAATGGAGCAAATGTGGGTGAAAGTGGAATGAAGGGAATATGGAAAAGGGAATTCGATGAACTGGAGCTCTACCCCAGATTCCAAGATACAGAAGGAAAAAAAGGATAATGATGATGGATTTAAGAAGAGAAATTTTTTTCAGAAGCACAATTGACAACCAAAGACAAGCTAATTTTAATAACAGCTGGAGGGCAACGAGATTACCTTAGAGATCCTTCAAGCAACAAAGTGCAAAGAGAACTCTATAAAAACCTTATAAAGGAGATAAAAAGAAGACTGACACCACAATTGGCAAGAGAGATAAGACTGTTTTGTTACTGGAAAGATACAGGTTGACAATGAAAGTTGATAATAAAAAATTAGTTAATTTTGGTGATCAATAAGTAGGAATTTAGAAATTATTAGATTGTTTTAGATTGCTATTAAATGTTTATTAGTCAACAAATAATTAACTATAATAACAATAATGAAATGATAATGGATACAGCTTAATGATATATACACATACTGGCAAACTAGTAAAAGAAATTTGGATATAAATTGCAAATTGCGATCTGGGAAAAAGACCTATAAATTTTATTAACAAACTTTTATTTAGATCTTGTCATAAAGGTGTAATGTTTTTTGGGTTTGACAAGAGAAGGTGGGATATAAATAGTAAATGATTTTTAGCCAATTATAATAACAACAAGGAAATGTCAATGGATATTGTTTAATAATATATACATGCTCAGGTATTGGCAAAAGCAACTTGGATACAAACTCTAAACAGCGAGTTAGGGGGGAAAAGCAGGGGGGGAGGTTTAGAAATTTTATTAATTGACTTTTACTTAGAATATGTCATAAAGGTGTAATGTTATTGGAGGATTTTTGAAATAGCTAATGAATGCCATTATGTGGTTGTGTCTAAGTATTAATGATTTGAGATAAAAGCACATTCAAATAATTGTAATCAAATGAGAATTGTGGTACAGATAGTAAGATATACAAAGATTTTTGATTTAAAGTCTATAATCTAATATGAACTATAAGTAATGACTGTGGAAGAAATGCACGAAAGTTATCTGTAACCAATCGGCACGCTTTCTACAAGATGTAATGAAGGATGATTTTTTTTGTGTGTTCTTGTTTAATTAAAATAAAAAAAAATTCAAAAGAAATGGTTTGTTGTAGAATTGAGAGAGAGTAACTGGCTCAAGATAATCCAGATGGCTTTGTGCCTAACACAGGATTGCAACTCACAGTCCCCAGGTTTTTAGTCTGATGCCAAAACTACTACACCAAACTGTATCTCTATAAATAATTCAGATTGCCCTGTCAAGGGAGAAATATACTTTCTTGTGAATTCTACATTTTTTCAAAAACTAAAGAAAAACAGAGCACTTGCATGACACAAGCCTCAATGGCATGTCCTAGTCATATCAATTACCATAATTTGTGTTAGAGCAGCGGTTCTCAACCTGTGGGTCGGGACCCCTTTAGGAGTCGAACAGCCCTTTCACAGAAGTCACCTAAGACCATCGGAAAACACATATTTTCGATGGTCTTAGGAACCGAGACGCCAATTTGATGGTTGGGGGTCACCACAACAGGAGGAACTGTATTAAAGGGTTGTGGCATTGGGAAGATTGAGAACCACTGTGTTAGAGGGTAGCCAAATGCTTGGCAAAAAGGCCTTTCTCACTTCCTTGCTGATGACTTCTTAATTATAAAGTTTGTTTTGATCAGAAGTCAGCTATCCATATCCCATGTGGAATTGAACATTTACTTAAATCGGGGGTGTCAAACTCATCACAGTGGCATCATACGACATATCGGGACTTTTCCCCCCTTTGCTAAACTGGGTTTGGGCGTGGCTAGCACGTGACGCATCTGGCCCACAGGCTGAGAGTTTGACAGCTCTGACTTAAATTGAAACCAGAGTGGCTAAAATATTTCTATTTATGGTGGAAATGTTAGGAATTTGACATTTGGGGCCCAAGATCTGTCCCATGATTCTTTTTTATTTATTTTTTTAAATCATTTGCTTTGCTATTAATGTTTAGAACAGGGGTATTCCACCTTGGCAACTTTAAGCCTTGTGGACTTCAACTTCAGAATTCCCAAGCCAGCATGGTTGCCTGAGGAATTCTGGGAATTAAAGTCTACAAGTTTTAAAGTTCCAAGGGTGGATAGCCCTGGTTTAGAACAAGGCAATGCTTTATATGGATGTTTATATTAATTTGATATCATAATTATGCATCATCACTCTCACATCTCAGCACAAACTATGCTGTGTATTCTATCATTTTCCATTAGTGCTGCTGCCTTTTTTCACTTGAAATGTTGCATTATTTATGGCTATTAGATTCCCATTCCAATATAGCATTTTCCCATTTCAGTGCAAGAAGGATGGCTTTCCAGTCCCAAACGGAATTGTTTCATTTAAACAAATATAAAAAAGGAAGATGGTTTGTTTACCAAGTCTATTTATACTGAGAAGCAAAGTACTGTAGGCAGGTTGTATCCATCACTTTTTCTCTGAAAAAGTAGACAAACTTACAAAGAAAGCACTGAATAAGTCGCCCACAGTTCTTGCTTTCTAAGAATGTCTCTGGAGGATAAGTCAAGCTTAGAAATATTTTTGTGATAAATATAGTTGAGTAATTTGCAGCATGCAAGGTTCTGCTTTTTTTTTAAAAAAAATCAAAGAATCTAATTGAGTCAGGTGTGGCAGAGAGGTGTTCATGAAATTAAATCAATTATCTCGTGAAACAGTTTTTGTGACCCTAATTTGGAGCAATGACTACAGGAGATTAGGACCAAGGAGCTTCTGTCTTCAGTCATGGAAGAGAGTAGTCATTCTCTATTAATTCATTCTAATTTATAGGATGTGGGTGAAGGGAAAAACATGGATGAGGAATTTATTCCTAGAGAAAAGGTAGGCTATAAATCTAATAAATAAACCAGTCCTTTGAGGTAGTCCAAACAAGAAGTATTGTGAGTACTTTTAACGCTACCTGTATTGTAGGGTTACGGTAACAGAATCTTCCAAGTCGGAAAGTCCTGTGTTCCCCTCTCCTCCCGCACACACATTTATTCTCATGAAAACTAGGAAGGGTCTCTTCTGCAGAATGTTTTGTCCTCATTCCTCCTTAAGATTGTGTTTATCAGACTGTTACCTTGGCTGCAACTTTCCTTCTGTCTTCTAACATTCTCATATACTATTGCAGTCATGTAGAATAGAATAGAATAGAATAGAATAGAATAGAATAGAATAACAGAGTTGGAAGGGACCTTGGAGATCTTCTAGTACAAACCCCTGCTTAGGCAGGAAACCCTATACCACTTCAGAAAAATGATTGTCCAATCTCTTCTTTAAAACTTCCAGTGTTGGAGCATTCACAACTTCTGGAGGCAAGTTGTTCCACTGATAAATTGTTCTAACTGTCAAGAAATTTCTCCTTAGTTCTAGGTTGCTTCTCTCCTTGATTAGCTACTGTAACTTATCTACAGTAAACACATGCTTTATTGGCTATTAATATTGGCTAATTGATTCTGAGTGTCAACAAGGTTTACCTCAAAGAAAATCAAAATTAATATTTTGTTATTTCTAATTGCTTTTTCCTCCTTCAGTATCCTGACTCGCTATGAGGATTCCCAACCACTCCTTGATGGGCCCTTTCAGAGGACATATGAGTATTAAAAGCAGCCGTAAGTATTTAACATTTTCAGCAAGATAAATGTTGTGAATTCCAATCTAATATTTTTAATAATGCAAACTGTCTTCAGAAATTACAAAAATACTCCTATTTACTTCATGTATTTATTCTGTCCTTTAAAATGAAAATAGGTAAAAATTCAAATATGTAAATAGGTACCATTTGAATAACATATTGGGATGCATAAAGTGATTCAGAATAAATAATTTGCTACAGTGTTTCTCAACCTTGACAGCCTGAAGAGGTGCGGACTTCAAATTCTGGGAATTGAAGTGCGCACCTCTTCAAGCTGCTTCATTCGGTGATTTTTCAAAACAATTTCAAATTATTTCTTTAAATTGTAGGATATGATTTGTAACGGTTTAGTTTTTCAGGATCATTATTTCATCCATATTTGAAAGCCAGGTAAGTAATTATAGTAAATAGACAATAGAGTTTAGGGAAGTCAGTAAACTAAGTTTGGATTAAAATATCTGCAAGGCACTTGGAAATAGCAAGTGTAGACCAATTGCTTCATTGCACAAAAGCATAATCAATGGTGTCCTCTCTCAGAATAATGTATAATGGATATAACAGAAAGTTTTTGGTTTTGCAGTTTTGATTGGGTTTCACAGCTTTGAACTGATATCTTGCTTTTGGCAAAGTACGCATCATTTCAATGTTTATAAAACCAAAAGATTCTTGAATATGTACTGAATTTTTCAGAGTATAAGACACACCTTTTTCCCTCAAAAAAGAGGCTGAAAATCTGGGTGCATCTTATACACTGAATACAGCATTTTTTGCCTCCAGAAACCCTTCCTCCTTCATCAAAATGGTCATGCATAGCTTGTAGGAGGCTTTTGGAGTGCACCTGGGGGCTGGGGAGGGCAGAAATGACCATGGCTGTTTTTTGCTCAATTTTGCCACACACCCCCAGCCCCCAGGAGCACTCTATAAGCCTCGTAAAGGCTATCCATGCTCTTTTTTTGACAAAAAATGGCCTGTTTTCATGAAAACTGGGCCGATTTTTGCTCGTTTTTGCCCCCCCCCGAAGCACTCTATAAGCCTCCTAAGGGCTATTCATGCCCTTTTTTGAAAAAAAAATGGGCCTGTTTTTGTGAAAAATGGGCCATTTTTGGGAGGTTTGCAGAGTGCAAAAACTTTTTTTTAACATTTTCCCCTTCAAAACCTTGCTGCGGCTTATACTCTGTGGAAAACCGGGGCTCAATCTTCCCGGTTTGGCCAGAGGCCTTCTCCGGGGGCCGATTTCATGAGATGGAGAGTGAAGACAACACACAGGATTCCTCGGGATGAAGCCGCGCCCAGAGTTGCCTCTGGGGGTCTCTTTTATTGGTAAACAAGGAAGGGCGGAGTAAAGGGTTCATACTACAATTACACATAGGTTTAACACTACCATATTTGGTCATACTTCCTGTAATAGGTTTAACACTACCATATTTGGTCATACTTCCTGTACAAGCATTCTATTGGTTCCTGGTGTCATGTTTACATTGGCTGCTCATCCTGGCATTGTGGTGATGAGATCCTTTTGTCTCCTTTGTTTTTCCTCCTAACGTGGTTCAGCCTCTTTCCAGAGGCCTACAGTAGTGGAAAATTACCAGAGATAGTTCTTCTGAGCACATGTTTTTTGTTTAGCCCTTAATGGTGGATCAGATACTACTGCAACAATACTCCGGTGCATATTATACTCTGAAAAATACGGTAGCTGGAGAAAGTTCTAATGGGATGAAATACTTCTACTCTACCTTTTTTTCTTTCTTAACTTACATCAAACAACTTTAACAAATAATCTTTATCAGACCTACATACAGTATTTCATCCTGTATGATAAATGTTTCCAAGGATAGCTCATAAGAAAATGTACGGTAAAAGGTAAAGGTTCCCCTCACACATATGTGCTAGTCATTCCCGACTCTAGAGGGAAGTGCTCATCTCCGTTTCCAAGCCGAAGAGCCAACGCTATCCAAAGACATCTCCGTGGCCATGTGTCCGGCACGACTAGCAACCGAAGGAGCCCGGAATGCTGTTACCTTCCCACCAAGGTGTTTTCTATTTTTTCTACTTGCATTTTTACATGCTTTCGAACTGCTAGGTTGGCAGAAGCTGGGACAAATAACAGGAGCTCACTCCGTTAAGCAGTGCTAGGGATTCAAACCACCAAACTGCCGACCTTTGTGATTGACAAGCTCAGCATCTTAGCCACTGAGCTACCCTTAAGAAAATGTAAGATAATCATTAAATCAAAGCCAAAATGAAAATAGTCAACTTAATCACAATTGAGTGATTTATCTAAAAAAAGAATATTTTAGAGTCAGAATGCTACCACTACAATGATTTTATTCATGTGTTCACCAAATATGGAGAGTGGAAGCATTCAAAGAGCCTCAGATGAAGATGATAGCAAACTGATGTGAGGTGAAGGCAGGCCAACAAATACCTGGATGCTAGAGTTTATTGCACATTAAAAATTCAGAAACAGAATGAATTGATATGATTTCTCTACATAGCCTTAGGGTTGGGAACCAATCTAAAATTTGTATTGTGTCTTAGCTGAAATGTCTACCCTATCTTTAGCAGCCCCACATACAATACATTGAAATCTGAAAGTCTCAGAATTACCAAGGCATGGCTATGTAAAGCTTCAAATGTTCTTGGTGCAGTTCATGAATGGTACTAACGTTATGCAGAGGTGGTATTCAGCAGGTTCTGAGAACAGGTAGTGGAAATTTTGAGTAGTTCAGAGAACCGGTAAATACTACAACTGACTGGCCCCGTCCCCAGCTGATCGGGATGAAATGCGGATTTTGCAGTATCCTTCCCGTGCTATGCCCACCAAGCCTCACCACGCCCACCAAGCGACACCACGTCCACCAAGCCACACCCACAGAACCGGTAGTAAAAACTTTTGAATCCCATCACTGACTTTATGCACTTGCTTGAGGAAGATGGCATTCAGGATGACAGATTTTCTTTTTCCAAGAACATGTGAAAGACTAGGCCTGGATCTTTCACAAACGTTGATGTTCTGATTTCTGCTTGTTTTCTACTAGCTCAGGAAGATAGGATTGGAATGATAAGTACATTGTCATTCAGTCTAAGTCCTTGCAAAGAGATGCCAATAACTCAAATTAGTTAATTTAATTAAGTCATCTCTATCCTAGAGACTATTGGGATTATAGCTCACAGAATTCTAAGTCTTCCTCATTTTTATGCTGATAGCTGATTTACTTATTATATTCTATATGATGTAAACTGATGTAACACCTACTGGGTTTCTGATTCCCTTTTTCTTCACTGGACAACTGTAAATTCAGGGGTTGTAATTTTGATACCAAAAACATAATCACATCCAAGATCTTCATTTTGCATATGACAGCATCATTTTTATGCCCATTTAGGAATGAATTTGAATACCACTGCTGGAACTTTTCACAGATGGTTATTTTATGACATTCCCATTAAATCTAGGCCAAGGCATACAACCAACCTTAAACTGGCAGATACTTTTGTGTGGATCCCTCCCCCTTATCCAAAAACTTTGAGCACTGGAGAGAAGAGCAGTTTTAATTGTGGTTCCAAGCCTGGGAGCAGACAGAATAGCCAACCCAGTACATTTCAGCTCATACATTTTGGCTCATCAGCCAAATGGTAAAGGGATGTTTTATTGTCATTTGTGTTGCATCAATCAAGCTGATTATTGCTGCATTCAGATTTACAACAGGAAATTTATAACTTCAGATATGATTTATTCAAAATGTAATATGCCAAAGGAATCTATTTCAGTTCAGTCTGCAGATACAGACTAAATTAGTAATTACCAAAAGGCAGTTGTAATGTCATAGTGGGTTTGGAATAAGGAAAATATTCTTGCTGAGAAAACGTTTGATACTTTTTTCCCCCTGCTAATTTATCACTGTCTTTTCTCCCTTAAAGGTGACTTTATAGATGTGGTTGATTTTAAAATGAAAGAGTTTTTTTTTTCTAAAAAGCACATTTCAGTAACAAATAATTCCTATTACAAATAAGGAAGGCACAGAAGGATCCCAAGGCTACATAAAGCATTACATGCATCTAAATCACAAAACGCAATTCTCAGTTTCAAGGTTTTCAGGAGCATGAGTATAGACAGACTTATTTCTGGAAATCTGGAAACTACTGAAACATACAGAACATTGACTAATAATCATGAATTAGATTATCATCTATTTTCTTTGCTCTTAATATTCTGATAGTTTTCAGAGTAGTTGATATCCTAACTTTTAACAGCAATCTATAAATGTAAAAGCTAACATGGTGTTATTTATGCACTTTATCCTGTCCCAGTCATATGACTTTTTATTTATTTATTTTTATTTTTATTTTCTTCGAATTTCTAGACCGCCCCCTCTCCCGAAAAGGACTCGGGGCGGTAACTTTGGTGCTTAACATAAAATCAGCATATAAACCACCGCCCGAGAACACATTTTGACTTGCATTTAAAGTAGTAAAGAGACTGAAACTCATGGTGGAGATGTATGGCCAAAATAAATAAGTTCCCATCTTTGGCAGAGTTGATCTAAAATAGAGCAGTAATCAAAACCGATGCAATATATTCTAATGGTCTCAGTTAGCATTCTGACAGTTGTATTTTGTGCCAACTGCAATTTATAGATACTCTCCAAAGTTAGTGTATATGAAATGATTTTTATCCGGTATCAATCTATAGTGGGTAAAAAAGTACCTTTTAATATAGCCAATACATTGAAATTTTAGGAGCAAAGTTAGATCTATTATTAAATGATGCACTGGAGTAATAAATTCATGCAGGGCAAACTGAGCTTATTTGCATGTTGATAGGTGTAAGTTAATTTTATCTACCATTTCTAACTCATTATTATTCTAAGACCGTGATGTCGCCTATGTCAGCGTTCCAAATATCATCCAGAATTAAATCAGAGTTCAAGACATAACTTTCATCAAAGTTCCAATTTAATAAAACAGACATGTTGGCACATCTGTGGAAACCCGAATCTGAAGGCTTCCTAGGTTTCCACCCAGTTGAAAGTTCATGAACTTGTCCCCACATCCACAAGTCCATCACATGGTCCAATCTTCCTCTGCCACATTGGCATTTCCACCCATCTAGTTCTGGTCAGATGCAGAGGTGCAGAGACAAAGAATGACCTTGATTTCTAGAAAGGAATTTTTTATTTTGAAAACAAATAGATTCTACTCCTACCCCCTCCCAATTCCCCACTAATGAAACAGCATTCTAAAGAAAGAGAGTGTGTGTGTGGCAGGCCAAAGATCCTTAAAGGAATATGACTGCAGGCCTGACAGCCTGACACACAAGCCATCACCCCAGCTTAGCTCCACTGCGCATGTGCACGCATCTCCCACCGGCCAACTGATTTTTGAGTCTCTGCTGTGCATGCCCCTGCAGCCCGCTTTTGGTCCCAGAAGGCTGCAGGGAGGCCTAGTAGGCCCAAAATGGGCATGTGGGGGGTCACACATCCATGTTCAGGGGGTCACACATGCATGTGGGGGGTCACACATGCATGTGCAGGGGTCACGCATGCATGTGGGGGGTCACACATGTATGTGCAGGGGCACCAGGGGGTCATGCATGCATGAGCAGGGGGAGTGGGTGGATTGCATGCAAATGCACAGAGGGGAGGGGCATGGAGTGGTTGCAGGCACATTGCACTATGGGTGCAGGCACATGCATGTGCTTATGACACGTGATGACAAAAAGGTTAGCCATCACTACCCTAAGACATCAACACAGCACTTCAAAAATCTTGGTGTGCAATGAAAAAGAGTAAAAGGTAGTTTTATTATTATGTATGAGGACGGCACTATACTCCAAATATACAACTAGTTTCCAGCAATGTTCTGAATGTATATTTAAAAACTCTCTAGACAACATGAATCAGCATTGGAAATTATGGACCACGCACAGCTCTGGGGCTCTCTTTGGATAGCCTGATAAAGATCTCAGCTTCTTGGCCTTTGTCCATTTTTTATCAGTTGAGCACTGGAGAAACCTGCTGTGTTCTTAATCAAAATCAGTGATGGGAATGGGGAAAATTTCAGAGTTGGGGATATTGTACGTTAGACAAAGGTTTTCAGGCAAGCACTACCTTATAATAATAGCAATAGCAATAGCACTTAGATTTATATACCGCTTCACAGTGCTTTTACAGCCCTCTCTAAGCGGTTTACAGAGTCATCATATTGCCCCCAACAATTTGGGTCCTCATTTTACCCACCTTGAAAGGATGGAAGGCTGAATCAACCTCAAGCTGGTCAGGATCGAACTCCTGGAGTAAGCAGTGAGTTAGCCCTGCATTACTGCACCACCATGGCTCAATAATGACTGCATCAAGAGAAACAAAATCTAAAATTAATCCATCCGGATAATTTAGACGAAGCTCCCTTAGGTAGCTTATGTACATGTCTGGAGTCAGGGCTAAACCTTGGATTTCTGCCCTTGCATAAAGCATTTAATAACAGCTTAAAAAACTTATTCTAGTTCTTGATTTCATGAGGATCCAAAAGTTACAGGATTCCAGACATGACATCTATTTCTGATGTCCTGCATTGGTTAATTGTATATTTTACCTCGCAAAAACTTATGCACACTTAAAATCCTGGTGTCACTGGGTGACTATAGAAACTGCCTTCATAATATGATTAATATTTTGCCTTTAAATTGCAAAACAGGCCAGCTTGACCCTGAGTGCCTGTCATTTATTAAACTTTCATTAAGATTGCTTTATCCTTCTCTGTTGCTGTTAATAAAATAAAGAGATTAACATGATAATTAAAATTGCCTCTCATAGGATGCAATGGATTTACCAATCAATCACTTCTCTAGCTTTCAACTGCAAATCCAAGCTTCAACTGATATAAACAATGTAAATCAGGGGAGAGGAAAATCAACTTCAGATTTCTAACCTCATTTTTGTTTGAAATCAGTGTTATCTACCTGTAGAAAACAAGCCAGAAACCTCTGTGTCACAGTTGGAAAACAAACCTCAGTGGAAAATTGCTCTGCTCATAGAAAAGCTGACAAGTAGAGAGAGATTGTTTACCAGATGTATTTTATAGATTGTAAAAGAAGGGGGACCAATTTAATTGTTATTCTTGATAACAATCAGGCTCTCCCTATTTGAAATAATTAAAATCACTTATCTAGATTCTTAGCATACTGTACAGAGGTGGGTTGCTGCTGGTTTCACCCAGATTGGGCGAACCGGTAGTAGCGGTGGGGCAAGGCTCCACCAACCTGCCCAGATACTTCTGTGCATGCACAGAAGTGTCGCACACAGGACCGCACCTGAACCGGTAGTAGAAAAATTGGCAACCCACCTCTGATACTGTATAAGCATTGGGTAGATTTGGGAAAGCAAAATGTTACTTGCTTCAGAGCTAAGTGCTTTCTAGAGAAGGTTGCAAATACATTTCTCAATGTATATTTTATTTGAAATAAATGTTATTAATATTGAAAACTTCTTATCTTCAATTTCCACATAAAAATTATGTTCTGAATATACCTATACATTCCAAGTGTGCATCTAACTTAAAAAGATTGCTGCAGTTGCTAAAAAAAATCCAATACGATTTACATTTTATCTGGAAAAAAATGCCTTCCTAAATATGGTTAATTTCATCACTGGAAAAATCCAAAAGAAAATGTGCAAACTTTGTTTCCTGAGCAGATGTTCAGTAGTTTAGGTGTAGCTATTGGAAAGCTTAGTTTTGCAGATAATTAAACAAATAAAAATAGCATGGACATAATTATTGTTACCCCAATATAATGTTTTGTACCATACTCTTTTGATGCAATAACAGCAATCAAGGACTTTCTGTAGCTCTAAATATGACTTTTATACTTCTCAACAGCAATTTGTTCCACTCCGTAGCAGTTGACTTGAGCGATGCAGTGGCTCAGTGGCTAAGATGCTGAGCTTGTTGATCAGAAGGTCAGCAGTTCAGCAGTTTGAATCCCTAGCACCGCATAATGGAGTGAGCTCCCATTACTTCTTCTAGCTTCTGCCAACCTAGCAGTTTGAAAGCACGTAAATAATGCAAGTAGAAAAATAGAGTCCACGTTGGTGGGAAGGTAACAGTGCTCCGTGTGCCTTCGGCATTTAGTCATGCCAGCCACATGACCACAGAGACGTCTTCGGACAGCGCTGGCTCTTCAGCTTAGAAATGGAGATGAACACCACCCCTAGAGCCAGAAACTAATAGCACGTATGTGCAGAAGAACTTTTACCTTTACTGTAGTAGTTGACGTAGGTTTGATAGGTTCTTTCTCCCAATTGTGAGTTTGTTCCAATTGTGAACTCTTTCTATAGATGTTCTATATTCTATGTTCTGTATTCAGGTCAGGACTCATAGCAGACCACTTCAATTATGACCTGTGACTGAGACAGAACATTTTAACACTGGGCTTTATGTTAGAATGCAATACAGTACAGTACAGTACAGTACAGTACAGTGGAGTGGAGTGGAGTGAGTGGAACGGAACAGAAGAGCAGAGTGGAGTGAGTGGAACGGAACAGAAGAGCAGAGAAGGGGTCTTGGAGGTCTTCTAGTCCAACCCCCTGCCTAGACAGGAAACCCTATACCATTTTAGACAAATGGTTGTCCAATCTCTTCTTAAAAACTTCCAGTGTTGGAACATTCACAACTTCTGGAGGCAAGTTGTTCCACTGATTTATTGCTCTAACTGTCAGAAATTTAGTTCCAGAATGCCTTGATATGTTCTGATTTTATTTTGCCCTGCCTAGATTCAATGCATCTAGTATCAGAGACAAGAAAACAGCATCATAACTTTATGAAACCTTCTCGATTTTTCACAGTAGGGCTGGTGCTCTTTTCTTTAAAAGGATCTTTTTTCTTCTTCTGTGTTGCTGTGACTTACCAAAAAGCTGTAATTTTGTTTCATCTGCTCCAAGGACATTCTCCCAGAAGGACTTGTCAACATGCAGTTTAGCAAATTCTAGTCTAGCTTTTTTGTGTCAGTCTTTCAGAAATAAGATCTTCTATGCTATGGAGGCCACTTTCAGAGAGTTAGAACTGGATGGTGCGACTTCATATTGTACTTTAATCTTGGAGCTCAGCTGGAACAGATTTGAAAATCAAACTTGTCCTTGCATGTAAAGTGGGAAGAAAATGACACATTTCACTTTTCCCCTTGCTTTTCAGTAACTGGCCTTAATTTTTTTAATAACTTGTGCAGCTTTCTTTTCTCTTGTTTTCAGTTTTTTTTTGAGACTTTGTTTCCACTAGAATAATTTTTTATTAAATAATGATAGTGCATAAGATGAATATTTAACCAAGTGTTAAGTATGGAAAGCAAGAACAGAAACAGAAACAGTCATTCCAAATGTTTTGCATTCATGTACCTTCCTTTATACCAACTAAAGTAACAGTTTGGAAGAGAGAGACTAATACAAAAAATCCATCTTGGAGTTTGTATTCCTAGAAAAAATGGATATCCATAATTCTTTTTCTATTTCTTAGCTCCTGAGGTAAAAAAAACCACACCTTTAAATCGTTACAAATGGAGATTGTATTGGAAGATTAAACCTATAATATTCTTTAAGAGTTATATATAAGAGATACCATATCAAGAAATGGGGATTTAATAAGTATACATACAAAGATGTCATTCATTGTTTATTTCTATTCATTTGTTCATTACTTCATCATAAAGTAGTACAAAAAGAAGCCACACCAAAATACCACTTCAAGTATCACAATCAGAAAATGCATTTCTCTAGAAGTGTAAGAATTCCTCAGAAATCAATGTGCCTGATACTTAAATCTATTAACTAGAGCAATTTTTAAAAAATTTCCTCAGCCTTTTCTCCAAGTTCTTCCTGCAAGCTCTCAAGCCAGTACATTGTTCAAGATCATATGGCTGTGCATTACAGAAAACTGCTCGCCGCCAAAGGTATTTGCTAAATAAAATATCTTTTCTCCTCAGTCATCTGACAATTGTAGTTACGGGTGGATTCACTTTAACTAAAAGTGTGCATCATAGATCTTTCTCAAACTCAAATGTCCTAATATTATTTTTTAAGAGATCACTTCCAAATGTTATATTATATAATCATCAGTTTTGTCTAAAAAAATTTCAAAATGAGTTCTATGTTATCTTGGACAAAATCTGTAATCTGTCCAATGCCTGCTGCCTAGGGCAGTGGTGGGCAACCTTTTTTTTCAACTGAGCCAAATCTCGCCAAAACCACGATTGAAATTTACTTTGAGAGCCACATTTTTAAAACCAAAAATACATAGGATGGTACACTGTTTTTAGTTTCAATAAGTTTTTATTGAGAATATTCTGCATGCAAGTATCCACATAGGTCGGGAGGATACAAATAACACAACTAATAAAACAAAAACTTTAGAACGATATTATTTATCGATAACGTTAAATTCCGTAAAATTTGCCTTACAATGTAGAGAAAATTACATCCTGACATTGACTGACAAAGTCACAACCACTAATGTGAACATTGGCCTTGCATTTCCTTGGATAGTTTGAGTAAGTCAGGTTTGTATGTTGTTGTTTTTAATTTCATCTCTCTCTCCCACTTTCTTTTTTTCTTTTTCTTTCTCTCTCTCTCTCTGGCTCTTTGTCTCTCTCTCCCTCCCTCCCCCATCTCTGTCACTCTGTGTGTGTGTCTGTCTGTCTCTCACTCACTCACTCTGTGTGTGTGTGTATCTGTCTCTGTCTCTCCCTCTGTCTCTCTCCCCTCCCTTCCTCTCTCTCTGTCACTCTGTGTATGTGGGTGTGTCTGTCTCTCACTCATTCACTTAATCACTCACTCTGTGTGTGTGTCTCTCTCTGTCTGTCTATCTTTCTCTCCCTCCCTCCCCCTCTCTGTCTCTCTCTGTCTGTGTGTGTGTGTGTGTCTGTCTGTCAGTCTCTCTCTGATTCCCTCCCTCACTCCCTCTCTCTGTTCCTCTCTCTGTCTGTCTGTCTCACTCACTCACACACACACACACACACACTGTGGTCACCTTGTTGAGTGTTCCAATCACATTTGAAACACTCAGCAACTGGCCTGCATTTATGGTATTTTGCAGCATTCTGCAGTCATAGGACCAAAATTGGTTGTCACTCGCCCGGGCTTTTGCAGAAGCTTCCCTCCGAAGCCCGAGAGGAGGGAGGGGAGCGGGCACCCAGCACACAGAAGAGCCGCATTAAAGGGTGTAAAGAGCCGCATGTGGCTCGCGAGCCGCGGGTTGCCCACCACTGGCCTAGGGAGTTTAGCATAAGCTAAACTTAAAGGTTTAGCCTAAGCTAACTTAAAATTTCTGTTACTGTCCTTTAAGATACAAGTAGGCCTTGGCTTATGACGACAATTGAACCCATGATTTCTGTTGCTAAGCGAGAGATATGTTAAGTGAATTTTGACCCATTTTACGACCTTTCTTGCCATAGTTGCTAAGTAAATCATTGCGGTTGTTATGTTAGTAACATGGTTGTTAAGTGAGTTTGACTTCTGCATTGACTTTGTCAGAAAGTCACAGAAGGCGATCACGTGACCCTGAGACACTGCAACTGTTGGTTGTAAGTGTGAAAAACAGTCCTTTATTTAAGCAGTTTATCTACTGCCTCAATTGTAGTTTTCTCTAGAAGGTAGATATTCACAGCATATAAAATAAATTCTAATTAATGGTACAACTGGCACAGAGAGCCAGTTTGGTCTAGTGGTTATGGCACCAAGCTAAAAAGTAAGAGACGGTGAGTTCAAGTCCCCACTGAGACATGGAAACCAGCTGGATGACTTTGAGCAAGTCACTCTCTCTAAGCCAGGGGTGTCCAAACTTGGGAACTTTAAGACTCGTGGACTTCAACTCCCAGAATTCCCCAGCCAGCATAGCTGGCTGGGGAATTCTGGGAGTTGAAGTCCACGAGTCTTAAAGTTCCCAAGTTTGGACACCCCTGCTCTAAGCCCAATCCACTCACAGAGTTGTTGTTGTGAGAAAAATAGGAAGAAGGTGTGAGGGAGGCAGGGTACGTACATACATACATACATACATACATACATACATACATACATACATGGTTCTATTAGTCTAGTTCTATATGTCCCTAAGCCTCTGTAGTTCTTAAGGCATTCTACAAAAGTTGTTTCCTCCCCTCTAGAGACCATCAGAATAGACACTTCCCTTGCTTATGGGTGGGAGCAGGCTCTTCTATGGGAGAGGAATTGCCCCAATGCATGCATGTGACTCTATTGCACTTACAGGGACTTCTAGTAGATATTGCCTGGCAGTCTGGGTCAGTTAGACAGAATCTAGCTGGTAAAGGTAGTCTCTTTGATAGCTAGATACCAAGCTATATAGAACAGGGGTGTCAAATTTGCATCGTCACGTGATGTATCACAATCCCCCCTCTTTTCTAAACTAGGCACGGGCATGGCCAGTGCATGACGCATCTGGCCCGCAGGCCACAAGTTTGACAGCCCTGTTATACAACTTAAAAAATAGCAAACAGAAACACAGTGCCATCTATTATGGGTCATGCAGGAGCAGTGTAACAGGCCTGGTAAACATGGGCAGCTGCATTCTGTTTGAGCTAAAACTTTTGGGGTGGTTTCCAAGGGCAGTCCCAAGTCCTTGCATTATTGCACTAGTCTGATCCAGAGATGACAAGGATCCAAGTTCTGTTCTGATACTTCCCATGCTAGATAAGAGATTCCAGGAGGTAAAATGTTTAAGGATGATTTCTTGACCCAGTGAGATTTCAAAGCCAATTTCTTCATCGCTCCCCTAATGAAACTGCTTTCAATTTGATTTTCAAACATTGCAATCCAGTTCTGAGTTCTACTGGAGAATCTAACATCGCATTCAAATATGGTCACTAAGCAAAATCTCTGCAAAAGAGTTTAGGCAGCATACAGAAACATGCTTTCTTTTTGATAATCCTATGCAGAGCTCTGAGGGGTATGAATGAAACAGCATATTGATAATACATTATCTCCATGACTGTTCTGTTTGGTTCGTGGACTACAATCATGCAGAAAAATATGTATATATTTGCTTATGTATAGGTAAACTTTGGATTACGAAGACATTTTTCTTCTAGCTTGCTTGGGTTTATCATGATTTTAGAAACTATAGATGTTCTTCTCCTGATCTGTATGAACTGCCCTATATTATAAGAGAGAAGAAATTAAAGTGGTGTTTTGTCCAAGAGAAGCTGAACACCTTGCAGTATAGGATTCTCTAAAACAAAGAGCCATAGAAGTTGCTTAGGGTTTGATGCCAACTCTGGGTGGAAGGGGGAAACTAATCTGGCTTCAGCAGTGATTGGGAGTTGTGAATCCTGTGACCTGTATTTGACACCACTTCTGTTTTTCCTCTCCTATCAAAATGAAGCCTTGTCCTGTCAGGAGAATCCCAGATTCTTATTTATTTATGTAATCAAGGTTCAAGGCCATCCAACACCTTGACAACTCCTGGCAGCTTACAAATAAAAGAAAACCATTTGCAAATAATCAGGTCACCCTCTTGAAAAGAATGCTCTCCACCCGCTTCCCCCAGGGAACCTTTTGTATAAAAGAAAGGATATGTGGCGTGTCTAATAAAAGGAAGAAAAGGGGATTCTGTGCATTGCTGGCTTAAACCTTATAATGCCTTGGTAAGGCCACACTTGGAATACTGCATTCAGTTCTGGTCGTCACGATGTAAAAAAGATGTGGAGACTCTAGAAAGAGTGCAGAGAAGAGCAACAAAGATGATTAGGGGACTGGAGACTAAAACATATGAAGAACGGTTGCAGGAACTGGGTATGTTTAGCTTAAGAGAAAGAAGGACTAGGGGAGATATGATAGCAGTGTTCCAATATCTCAGGGGTTGCCACAAAGAAGAGGGAGTCAAACTATTCTCCAAGGCACCTGAGGGTAGAACAAGAAGCAATGGGTGGAAACTAATCAAGGAGAGAAGCAACTTAGAACTGAGGAGAAATTTCCTGAAAAGTTAGAACAATTAATCAGTGGAACAGCTTGCCTCCAGAAGTTGTGAATGCCCCAACACTGGAAGTCTTTAAGAAGATGTTGGATAGCCATTTGTCTGAAACGGTATAGGGTTTCCTGCCTAGGCAGAGGGTTGGACTAGAAGACCTCCAAGGTCCCTTCCAACTCTGCTATTGTATTGTATTATTGTATTGTATTGTATAAGCCCTGCATACACTGATGACCATTTATTTCTGAAGAAACGTAAGATCTCATCAAAACTAAAAGAAGAAATTCCTAATATTATATGGAAGATGTTGACAATCTGCTCCGGAACTCCCCTGCTCTATGGTCCTGTGGTACAAAAGCAGGAAATGGACATCATCACTAATTTATGTTAGCAGCTTTGGAGGGCCCCCCCAAGAACCCACTTTCTGGGAGGCTGCACATAACCTTGTTTTAATTCATTAATTAGGAGACAGTATTCCCTTTGAGCCTCAAAGGCTTTCATCTGTTCACCTTCAGACATCTTTCTGCATCTGCTAGCTAAATTAGTACTAAAGATGATCATTCGAAGTCTTCTCCTGAATGAGCATGTTTATACATTTTAAATGTATTTTTTTATATTTGATCAAATCTACTTTAATTTTTAGGTGAATTGAAAAACCACTACTTTCACTTTTTTACTTAATGGTCTTATTGTTAGCCATTATAGACACATAGAAAAGAAAGGCTAGAATAATCCTTAATATACTAAAGGAATGAATGAAAATATATTAACAGGGCAATAGCTTTGAATTAGTATTGTACAGAACTGCAGAATATGCATCTTGCCTAAAAACTGGACTGTCTATATTCCATACCCATTATTACTAGAGTAAAATTTGCTGAACTGTTGAAATTCTTATTATTATAGCTGCCTGCCCCCATTTTTAATTCCCATCAGGCTTTTTGTAAAGCCTTTTTTTTTTACTAACAACCAAGATTCAAGCAGTAGTAAGCTCACCATGCTCAAAAGGATCTGCATATTTTTTGTAGCAAAATCAATTTGGAAGTATACGCAACCACAGTTTAGAAACATTTGTTCCCACTCTATATTGAGCTAAAACAGAAGCTCTTGATTTTCGGCAGAAATTCAACCTACTTAACTATTTGTTTATAGGCCTGCGTCATTTCTTCCATTTTCTAAACAGTTTTAATGTACATCACTTTTTTAAAAAAGTATACAAAGTGCCAAAGAAATAAGGGGAAAGTTGTGGAGGATACTTTGAAAACAAAAATGTATGCCAATATCATCCCTAAAACACTGCAGGTACATTGCTTGGCTTGGATAAGTTGAGAAACAGGGTGTACTTTAAGCAGAAAAGCAAAATCAAATCACACAACTATTCCTTGATTTGAATTATGATATGATATGAGATGTGAATTATATTATACTTTTTTTAACAGTTGCACTAGTAGAAGTTCTCGCTTCATATTCAACAAAGAAGCTATCATCAGTTAATTTATAAACAAAACATCTAAATAAGATTCCTTAAGAGCTTGAAGTTAATTGAATTCAGGCTTCAATAACCTCTGTTTCCTATTGGTTGTAAGCAAGCTATTTATTTCTCTTTTCTGCATTTGAAAATGGAATACTGCATTGAGAAGATAAACATTTTTCTTCTTGTTGTTAATTCAGCTGCTGTTGATTCATCTGCTCCAAAGAGTTTAAACACAAGCATTAAATGTAGGTACAACTTGATTTGTTTTCCAAATAATGTCTGGTTTTGTTTTGTTTGGACTGGAAATGTTTGTTTTGGACTCTTTCTCTTTCTGTCCCCTAGCCCCAGCTCTCAAACTTAAGCGAGGGACGTGTGTACTTCATAGGCGGGTGATTGTATCATTAACAAAAATGAAAAGGTCCAGTTACATGTACTCCCAAGTTTCTTACAGGATATCCCAGAGTAGCAGTAAAACTGATCAGAGAGTAACAATTGCCACCTAAGGAGGCTTTTCAAACATGGCTGAAGACGGGGAAGAATTTGGAGGTGTTAAGAGATGACATGAAACTCTGCTTCAAAATCAATAAATTCTGCACCTCTTGAAACCTTCTAACAATTACACTTAACAGTCATGAAATATTCCAGTTGAGATTTCAGATGGTTGCTATGTTCTCCCTAACACTCAAAAGAGAATAAGAGCCAATAGCACTATGCAAGGAGGAAAATGTAGGGCAATTGGTAGGAAAGAGGAGAGAGAGAGAGAGATAAAATATACAATAAAACAATGGTTCTCAACCTCTTCTTCATCAGGGATTCCTTTAAATACCTTTTGTGGCTACGGGCGATGGCCACAGGCTACCAAGATTTAACTCAAGATTTAAATCCTAACCTTTCTTCAAGCCTTCGCGTACCCCCTGTGATGGCATTGCCACCCCCCTCCCCCAGGGGTGCATGCACCAAAGGTTGAGATCCACTGTAGTAGATTACAGTTCTTCACTGGGAGTGGGAATCCAGGGACACTCAACTAGGAGAACAAATTGCAGCTTTATTTTTTTACCACAAATGAAGGCAGATTAATTTTTTACCAGCCATTAACTGAAATGTAGCTTTTCATTGCATATTGTATGTATGCAGCAATCTAATTTCTAGCCTCTGGAATCCCACCCCCTCCAACTGTTTATTAACTTCAATAAATGTCACTATTTAAAATGATTGTACTCTAACAAAAAAGTTTTGCATTGTTTACTATCTAATGGACTAATAAGGATGCACCTTTATCACTGTATGTATTACTATTTGTTATTTTTTAATATTTTGAAACCTGTATTTAAATCTATTTGGCTTCCTTTATAATACAGTCTATTCCATATTTTTATATTAGGTACTAAAATACATTTTTTGACAAAGCATTGATAATTTCACCAGATTCTCATGGGGCACAAAAAAGTTAAGAAATATATATATACATGTGTATGTGTATGTGTATGTGTATGTGTATGTGTATGTGTATGTGTATATGTATATGTATATGTATATGTATATGTATATGTGTGTATATGTGTGTATATGTGTGTATATGTGTGTATATGTGTATATATGTGTACATATGTGTGTATATATGTATATATATGTATATATATATATATGTATGTATATATATATATGTGTATATATATATATGTATATGTGTGTATATGTGTGTATATGTGTGTATATGTGTGTATATGTATATATATGTATATATATCAGAAAAAAAAACAATTCTTGAGTTTAAAGAATAAACTCTATCTTATGTATCAAATCGGTATATGCCACCCAACTCCCAGCTATTCTGAGCACTTCATAACAATTAAAACAATATATCACTGTATCCAAAGCACCACAATAGTAAAAGAAGCCCTTTTTACAGGAACCCTTGGCCAAAGTATTTTCCCGAGATTTTGTAATCCAACATTTCAATGAAAACTTGAAATGACACATTGCTATCTAACCTGTACTGGAAGAAGAACTCATTACCTATGAATATTTGACACTTTAAGCAGAACAGAGAATTGATTCTCTGCATCATGTAATTGTGTCAAAATGATCTTTTTTCATTTTGAATGTTTTAAAACCATAGCAATGAGTCATGTATCTATAGCATGTGGTTTGCCCCTGATAAAATGGGAAACATATCTTCTGGATGTACTATAAACTTTTCTCTGTTCCTTTGCTCTGATATCTTAATGCTGTATTATGATTTTTACTTATCCAACTCCAGTATTCTTAACCAACACTTAGATTGCTCGTTTTCCAATCTTCCTTTTCTCATTCTTAACCCCCCATGGAATATATAGACTAATAAGGTTTTGTTTTGTTTATAACAAGTATCTATGTCTAAGACAGTGATGACTAACCTTTTCCGGACTGAGTGCCCAAAATGCGTGTGTGGCATGCAAATGCGCGCATATGCGCATGAATCCCCAAAATGCAATGTGCATGCAGCCCCCCCCACATGTGTGCATGCCCCCTGTATGTGCCCTGCCCACGCACATGCACGGCAGAGACCCGATGACCAGCTGGCTGGCAGG
Organism: Natrix helvetica; assembly: GCF_964273705.1. Lineage (NCBI taxonomy): Eukaryota > Metazoa > Chordata > Lepidosauria > Squamata > Natricidae > Natrix > Natrix helvetica. The sequence goes on from NC_138552.1 coordinate 244,126,209, forward strand.
AAGCACGCACATATTCCATTCTATTGTATTCTAACATAAAGCCCAGTGTTAGAATGCTCTGTCTCAGTCACAGGTCATAATTGAAGTGGTCTGAACTGGGGCAATGGCTCATGTGCCCACAGAGAGGGCACTGCATGCCACCTGTGACACACATGCCACAGGTTCACCATCATGGGCCTAAGAGGTTATAATTAAAATAACTTCAGAATGATAGCCTCTTTCTTTCTTGTTTCTTTCTCTTTGTCTATTCTTAGATTGTAAATCCTTTGGGGGCAATGTTCTATCAATTCTATTCTGAGCAAAATGCCTTGTACATGAATGGCATCCAATCCACACAAATTGTTTTTGCTGGTACTATTAATAGATAATAAGCAATAAATGAAAAAAGGCCCCAAAAGAGTGTATGAAAAGATTCTTTGGAATCGCTATCCCAATTTAAGGTAAAAGAATTATCTTACTAAGCCCTAATGGCTTTCTCTGTCAAATAACCTCGAAATGGTTTCTGAACAACAGCTCTAAGAAATTGATTACTGTATGATAGAGGTTTTTTTCAGTTCTCCACTCCTCCATTAATTCTTAGCTTAGTTTTTATTACAGAAAAAAATATTTGCTGAGTATGCATTCTGCCTCTTCCTTAAAAACATCTTAAAATGATGTTACGTTAACATGGGAGAAATAGCAGAATCTGCATAGCTTAGCATAAATGGCTGATGAAGCGAAAAATGATAGCAGGAGTGATTCATGTTATAGGAATAGCACTGCTTTGAAATATTAAGTAGATGTTTTCAGGTGTAACTATTATTGAGTTAACTAGGTACAGTACTTTCAGTGGAGCAATTTTTGGAAATAAAGTGTTAACAATTTCCAATTTTGGCACTAAAAGTTAGTTTTAATTTAATACCAGAGTCATTTGGGATTATTTTTAAAATATGTGATGTCATTGATAAGCGGTTGGACTTGAAGTGATTTGTGAAGGGATGACTATTACATAATGAATTTAAAATGCAATGAATATTCTTTGAACATGTATAGAAATGCACTGTAAATTGTGATATATTTAGCTTGTCTTATGTACAAGCGGTTGGGTTTTTTTTGTTGTTCTGGATATCAGAAATGTTCATAGCTCTCAAAATTAGTTCCTACTTAATCTTTGCTTAGCAACAGAAAAATATATATTTTATTAGGTAAATTAGAGTGATTTTATGGCATCAGCAGCTTTCTGTCTGATGGGATTTTCAGTAACCTGTGTTCATTCAAGTAATGGATAAAATGTTTTCTCATTCATAACATGATTACTGCTGAGAAATACACATTCATTAAAATGCTTTACAGTTATTGCATAAAGCAGAAAGCATTATGATAAATACTGATCCTTAATTTAATAATCCATTGTTCTTAATTTGTTAACATTTAACTTAATAATTCACTGTTCTTAACTTGTTAAAATTTAAATTCAATAATCCACGTCCTTAATTTATTAATATTTAGTCCATTACAATTCAGAACTTGCAGCTTATGGAAGATGGGAAAAAGTAATTCAATTAATAGCGAAGCATAAATATAGAGGACTTTTTATGATAGTTGATGCCTACAGAAATTGAAACCAGGTAGAGAAAAAAATGGTGCAGAAGGAAATTGGCATTATATAATTAAAAGTATAGGCTTCTGCAGCGTTATTGTTTAGATACACAGCCAGAGTGATTTAGCATGGCCTTTTATGGTGTATATTATTATCTGCTTGGAAGAAGTATATTACATGATAAATTAAGACCTAAGGGAATCATAGGATAGACTATCCATTATTTCTTAGCTGTTATAATTTACACATACAGTACATAGCAATTTTGTTAGAACAAGATAGAAGAGAAATGTTTACTATCTTTCAACCTCTTTTATCTTCATAGTTGTATGTTCCCAGATTATTTCATCTCCATTGGAACATGATCATTGAATCCACTTCTTATGATTTACTCATTTGCTTACTTAGCAATCCCACATTCTGGGTTTCGGACCATGTTATAAACCAGGATGTAGCAGTGAGGCCTATACAATCATTAATGAATGCCTTGCCTTCAGAAGTTGTGGGTGCTCCATCACTGAAGACCTTTAAGAAGAGACTGGACGGCCACTTGTCTGGAATGGTATAGGGTCTTCTGCTTGAACAGGGCATTGGTCTAGAAGACTTTCAAGGTCTCTTCCAACTCTGTTTTTCTGAATTGAGATGTGACAGGCAATACCTTTATGGTGTCCCCAACAATTCAAAGCAGTTAAGGGGCAGACATTGAATGGCTCAGTTTCTGGATTTCTGCAGTCATGTTACCCAATTTATTATAGCTATCACTTCTATACTTGCAGTATTTGGAACTACATTTCCTATACCAATTCCTTCTTACCGTTGTATCCCTTTTTGCCTGCAGGTAAATGTAGTACCTACACTGCTCCATAATGTTCACTCTGTACAAATTCTTCACATGATGGAATAAATTTAAACTTATGAATCTAATGTTTCTACTTTGCAAGAAAAAAATAGATTCCCCTAAATATCTTTTCTATCAGATTATTTAATTAAAGTCATCACCCTAAATTTCTTTTGCTTTCTTCAGTTCTAATAATTTAATCATATTGTTAGATTATCTAATAATCTTATTAGATAATCAAGTATTTTTGGTATAGTGATAGCCATATAAGAAAGCCATTGTAATTTATATTCCATCTTCTTCAAGTCAAAAGCAACATACAAATGGATGTCCTCTAATTTTAATTTCACTTAACAACCTTTGAAATGTTTGGCCCGATTTTAACTATTTTCAATTGTTTAGGTTTCTTTTTCTTATCTTTCCTGGAAATTTTAAATCTCTTTTCTTTGTTTTCTTCTCCATCCCTATTTTTATCTCATACATACATACATATATATACATATATACATATATACATATATACATATATACATATATACATATATACATATATACATATATACATATATACATATATACACATATACACATATACACATATACACATCATATACACATATATGTGTATACACATATACATATATACACATATATGTGTATATACATGTGTGTGTATATGTGTGTGTGTATGTGTATGTATGTATATATATATGTGTTTGTGTGTTTGTGCTGATAAATAAATAAAGGGAGACTAGTATAGATCTATTTCAAGCTATTTAGCTCTCATCAGCTAGCCATACCCTTACTGGGATTTGAACCACAAATACATATATTTTGATTGATTAATATGTGTAGTTACACCACGCTAAAGAAAATGCTGAGCAGTAGGTAATCTTGCTAGGTAAAGAAGGATCTGCAAGCAAGCACCCAAGCTTGGTGAGCACCAAGAACTCTATCATTCAACCCTGAGCTACAGATAGTCTCTTTTATTAGAAGATGATAAGGAAAGATGATAACTTTTTGTGTCAAAACTTTCATATTACAGACAGAGACCAACAGAAAAGAGAGAAGCTCATCAAAGCTGTTGAAAAATTCAAGAAAGAAGTAGCATTGATCCATTCTACACCATCATGTCATTCTAGAGGTGTTTCCGCTAAGAATCACAATGTAAGATGATATGCCATGCAGCCTATTTTGGAGGCAATGGATAGGAAGTGAATGTCTCTTCGAAGGGACTGTATTGCAGTGTCCGTTGAGTGCATGAAAACCATTTCGTTCAGAGAATGAATGAAAGTTAGGGAAAGTTTAATGCTATAATTGTCTACTATAAAAAAACTTATTTTTCTAAGTTATTGAACACTTTTATTAGACGCTAGTTCAGCAGCAGTAAGAATAATCTATTTTCAAACTCTGTGTGGTTTTAGTTTATTTCATTTGATTTGATTTTGCTCAGATTAAATTACATTATTAAATGTAAATTTAACTGAGATTAAATTTAACATTGACCACAATCCCTAATTATTTAATCAGATTAATTAATTAATTAGGGATTGTGGTCACTGTTAAATTTCATTCATCTTTTCAAACTCTATTTTATCACCCCTTCAGCAAAATGAGCCATGTGATTTGAGATGATCCTGTGAACTAAAACTATTATGAATATCAGTAGGATGAGGAATCAATGAAAGTGTTTCTTCCTACTCATATTTTCATAATTCTATCCACCTTCCTCATTAGGTGTGAAATGATAGAATTTGATTTCCCATCTATATTTTTGCAAGACCTGTCCATGGAAAACGGAAGCCTCTTTAATAATGTCAGTTCCAGCCTAAAGATAACTTTCTGCTGATTCCAAATCATATCCTTTTATAAAGTACGATTTACCTGTCACCAATTCTTGACCCATAATTGAATGAAGGTGGAATGAGAAGTCCAAGGAGCATTTTAGAATGCCTGTGCTTAAACAAAAGTTTTATATGTTTGATATTTTTCTTCCGCAAGTAGACTGTATCTTTGTTTTTTTTAAAAAAAAAATCTGCAGTGATAAAGCTAGTGCAGCTAAACTTTTGCTCTGCTGTGTTGCCATTTTTATTGGAGACATTTGATTTTAAACATGGGAAAACTTCTAAACAGTAATTTCTTCCTGGAGTGTGGAATGGTAAATTTTCATTTCCCATCTATGTTTTTTAACAATTGAATCCACTATGTTTGTTCTCCTTTATTGCCATTTCAGGCATATAACTCTAGAGTGCAGATAGAAAATTACATTTTTAAAATGTTCTATCCATTTTTCCTAAATTCTCAGCAGTTACCAAATCACCTGGATTTGGTTCCAAGGTCAAGATCGTCTCCTTTGAGAAAAGAGGAGCAGAAGCCTTCCGAGCGGTCCAAGAAAATGTATGCAAGTCTCCAGCCCTCGGTTTTGAAAGCAGAAGATATTCAAGGTTCACTCTTATCTCGTACATACAGAAATGCACTCCAGCCATGTGTATTATCTCTTTCCCTGTCTCCTGGGAAATTCTGTCGGAGCCCTAAGAAGACATCTACTAGTGGAGATCTACTGGACACACATGCTGATTGGTTTACGGAAGCAAAGCAGCCTTTTACCCCAAAGCTCTTAAAAACAGCAAGTAAATCATTTCTTTCAAACTATAGATATTACAACCAGCCGTGCAGGAAGAAAAGCCTTTCTCTTCATACAAAATCACACAAAAGATCAAGAAATGTTTACAGGTAAAGAGGGTTTGTCATCTTATTATCAACAGGTTTACCAATAGTTGGTGAAGCTGAATTGTGGTGGGATTCAAAAAAAATTTGTGGGCGTGGCTTGGTGGGCATGGTAAGAGAAGGATACTGTAAAATCTCCATTCTCTCCCCACTCTAGGGAAAGGTTACTGCAAAATCCCCATTTCCTCCTGATCAGCTAGGACTCAGAAGGCAGAGAATAGATGGAGGGAGGGGGGCGAGTCAGAGGTGGTATTTACTGGTTCTCCAAACTATTCAAAATTTCTATTACCGGTTCTCCAGAACTGGTTAGAACCTGCTGAATACCACCTCTGAAGCTGAACCAATCTCAGCTTCAGACAATTAAATTTTAAACTGCTGTCACTGTTGCTAATATATTTTATTTTATTTTTTTCATCTTCCAGGTCTATGGATAATGAGCGGCTAAGAGCTTATACGGTTGACCCTCCATGCCATCCACTCAAGGTTTCTTATTGTTCAGTAATGAATTAAATTAACGCAGGCAGTAACATTCACAAATATCAACATTAGTATTAAAACGTATTGGGCATTGCTCAGTTTTTGTTTATCCATAATGAAGTTTGAATTTTCTACTCACATGCACTTGGAAAAGAAGTCTCATTCGATTCAGGGAGTCTAATTTCTAAGAAGATACAAATTAGATTGTGTTGTGAACAATGCTATTTGATTCTTCTAAGTAAAACTAGTTATGAAAGCAATTTAAAACTGTACTTCTTTGGAAAATCTGGTATTTCAGAGTGGATAATGGCAGTGGTGTTTTGTGATGGTAGACCTAAAATTACAGAGCTGCTTTGAAAACACAATGTTTAGAAACATATAAAAGTCATATCTCAATCCAATGCAGAATTCTCTCTCCTAAAAGAAAATGTTAAAAACATAAATCAGGGGTTCACTAATGTAGTCAGAAATTATGTGGCAGAAACACACTGTTATTTTGCTTTTCAGATAAAAAGCTGCTTTCCTTTGAAAGCAGATTTTCCCAAAGACATGCAGAATTAAAACTTCCATAATTTGCAGACAGTATCTATAATTGTAGTCTAAGAGCAGATGTGCAGAGTTGCTTTAAAGGAACAAGGGAGCACAAGTCTGAAATTAACGTTTCCCTTTTTCATTTGCTTTTTGGTCATTACCGCACATAAACATCAGAAAAAGAGAACAGTTTGGAAAGTGAAAATACAAGGACTTCATTGGAGTATTTAGTATCAAATGTGTATTCATGTAACATTTAGCACAATAATTATTCTGTCTCTTCCCACTATATATTAGCATTGCTTGTAATGTCTTTGCAAAACATCAGCCAAACACCAAATGGTGGTTAGGAGGTTCATTTAGCAGAGGCCACAGCAAAAAGAGACAGTTTATATCTACTGCCTCTTTTAAGGAGCCAGAGAGTTTTGCAATATCACTGAAAAAAATAATTAGGATCTTGAGATTTTAAATCTTTATCATCCAAGGTTTTTATAGGTATAACAGGCCATGCAAATCCTGAATTAGAAACAGCTATCATGGATCTACCCCATTTTTCATAATTGTGTTTTTTAAAGCAAAAGGTATTGATTGTACAATATATACCGTTCTTCATTCTGATATTGCAAAAATATTTTGTTCTATCAATTTTTCAGTAAGTACAGCTGGATTAGTTGGGTTTGTGGCCTAACCCGATAGCTTAAAACAAAACAGAATACGGTCAGAATCTTTCTCTGTGTGTGTGTGTATGTGTGCTTTGTAGTGTTAAGCAACTCAAGGCAGCACACAGAACAAGTGAGGAACACAATATAACAGTTAAAAAAACCCAAAAATAACAATCCAGGGAACAAAGAATGCAGCATATTAGTGGGTTCTTTTTGACCAGGGGCCTCCTGAAAGAACCATGCTTTTATGATGTTTGTGTTGGACAGCAGATTTTCCATATGCTCACAAGAAATCTCTATTTGTCTTTAATTTAAGATGGCATTCACATCTGAGAGTGTGAAGCCTTTGGACCAATCTGGTAAATAATCAGCTATTTGTGACATACAGTAGGATGTATTCAAAAGAATATTTCCTTCTGTGCAGCAGCCAACATCCAGATAAGCAGGGATTAGCACTAGGCAAACAATCAAGGAGAAAACAATGCTGTAATTAAGGAACTACCAAGGAACAATCCACACCCTCATCAAAATTGTCATGGCAAGCTATTGGATATAAACAAAAAGTAAAACCCCATATTTACTCTCACTGATGATGTTACCTAGTTGGGTAACGATACAGTGGTTGCAAGCAAACAAGATCCGAGAGCACCAAGCATGGGGCAGGTTTTTTTGTTCATCAGAGGAAGGAGGTGGGTTTTTTGACTCCATATGTATGTGACTAAGAACATATGTCCCTTATGGGAATGTGGGTTCTGTGTCTGTAAGGCAAACTGCTGTATTGTGGGAGCTTGTTTCCCATTGTTAGTTTCCTGTTGGCAGACTTCTTTCATCATTGCATCTTTCAGCTTCCTGCAAAGATTCAAACATGATGGCATCTTGGGGAATCACTGTTTTTTTCACCGGTATTTAAAGGGAACAAAGGCTTAGTAGCTTTGCAGATTCTCCTTCTAACACCAACCATTCATATTTCTAGAGAAACTCCAAAATCACCAGCAGAGGTGCTGATCTAGTGTGTGTGTGTGTGTGTGTAAATCTGAGGGTCAGCAGCAATGAAATTGATTTCAGATCAATGTTGTGTCAGACGGAGGGATAAAAATGGTAGTGTGGAAGTGTCCCTAATTATATCCTGTCAAACACAGGGAGTGTAAAAACATGCAGGATCTATGCAGAAATCCAAACTGGATTTGAATCATTGTGGGTGTACAGAAGGAATACATGCAGATACGGATAAAGGATATGCAATGTATATTCTAAGAGCTGATTTTGTTGTTTTGCGTCTGAAAATGAACAAATATTTTCCTTTTATCAGTGAAGGCATTCTATATTCTAAGAGCTGATTTTGTTGTTCTGCGTCTGAAAATTATCAATGAAGGCCTTTCCAGAGAGACATTTTGTGTCTTATGATCTTGCCCGTTCAAACTGGGGATTCCTCCCCTCTCAGAAAAGCAAATAATAGTCAGTGTAGCACACATGCTCAAAATGTAATTACTGTGAGGCTAACTATTGTGAAGCTACCTAGGATTTCGCATTGCCTTGATGGATTTCACATTGCCTTGAAGCTTATTGGTATTTTGTACATGTACTTTGCCGAAGCCAGAAGAGCACTGATCCTGACACTGCATCCAGGCAGATGCCTCCTTGGGCTTTGACAAGGGCAGCTGGAGAAGACAAAGCTATGTATTCTCTTGCACACTTTGTCAACACTTGGGGTGAATGAAGAGTGACCTATGCTCTGCAGCATTCATTAAAACTTTGCAATGCAAAGTGAAAGCAACACGGCTGTTTTGGAACAAATGTTTGCCAAAGCAAATACCTATTCAATGATTTGCACAGCCTCAATGTAAAGCAATGGATGAGATAAAGCAATTGCTTATGTCTTTTTCTTTGTGTTTAAAAATTATAGAAACATTCCGGGAACTCAACTACTATTCAAGCACTTCTTCGTGAAAAGTGAGTACTGCATTTATTTTGAATAAGAACACTGTTGCCTGTGCAATAAAAGATTAAAATTGTGGCTGTTTCAAGAAACCTGAAATATGGAGACCACTTCTTTGTAAGAACCTAACAAGGTTTCTGAATGACTCCGGCAAAGGTCTATGTAATCTGGCTTCTCCTTTACTATGGACAACCTGATGCTTCTGAGTCTGGAAGCAGGATAAATCTATGCTAATATTGCCATCTCAATGATGAGAGCAGGTGATATGCAAAGCCAACATCAGGGATGCAAAAAAAAAATCAGGAAGGCATTCCATGCAGATCACCCATCTCTCTTTTGCAGCCCTTGTAATAGATTTTGCCATGCTTATTCTGCAGGGTGGTGGTTAGAAAGCAGAGCACTCTTTGCTTACAGAAGGTGCCATTTTATTTCCTAGTTCTAGTATGGTTGGGAAAGTTATTTTAAATTTCTGGAGAACTGCAGTCGAAATGATGAACTTAAAAGTCTTTTTAAACCACATTTGGGATCAGTGCTAGTTCACTACAGTGATGTGCGGTGAGGCTTAGGGCTGGTGAGGTTGGTGACGTCATAAAATTATCATCATGAAGGGAGGACTGTGACAACTTTGATCTTTGCAAGCGTGCAAACAAAATACCCCAGGATCGTGGTGGCGGGGACAGCGAGCTGCAGTCCCCTTGCCCTGCACACGTGGTCCCATTCCCCTCCTTCCTGAGCCAACATGAAGGGGACCGTGGTTGCGCTGATATGAGGCTGGCGCTGAGGAGCCTCCTGCACACGTGGTCCCATTCCCTTCCTTCCTGAGCCAACATGAAGGGCTGCCTCCTGAACACATGGTCCCATTCCCCTCCTTCCTGTGGTTCTTCTCCGCAGCGCAGCGGAAGGAGTTGCTGTCCCCACCACCGTGATCCTGGGGTATTTTGCTTGCACACGCAAGAAAGAGATGAAAGGCTTTTTTTAACAGTTAAGCAGAGTCATCACGGTGAGGCTGCAACTAGCTCAGCTTTTTCCTTTTACATTTTTCTTTTCTTTTCATGATGAGAGCAGTGAGGCTCTGCCTCCCCTGACTGCATGTCACTGGTTCACTATCACACTGTGCCCTAATGTAAGTTGTTAGGTTTTGCCCCAATAGGGACGCGGTGGCTCAGTGATTAAGATGCTGAGCTTGTTGATCAGAAAGGTCGGCAGTTTGGCAGTTTGAATACCTAGTGCCCACGTAATGGAGTGAGCTCCCGTTATTTGTCCCAGCTTCTGCCAACCTAGCAGTTCAAAAGCATGTTAAATGCAAGTAGAAAAATAGGAACCACCTTTGGTGGGAAGGTAACAACGTTCCGTGCACCTTCGGCATTTAGTCATTCCAGCCACATGACCACGGAGATGTCTTCGGACAGCACTGGCTCTTTAGCTTTGAAACAGAGATGAGCACTGCCCCCTAGAGTTGGAAACGACTAGCACATATGTGTGAGGGAAACCTTTACCTTTACTTAATGGATTTCTGACAACAGTTTGGGTAACCCTTTGGTGGCCAGATGTTGCACTTGGCTCTGGGGAGGACTGAGGACATAATAACACCAGATTGGCTTATACTTTTTAAACTGACTTGAGAAGTAGTTTTACTTATTCCCCTTCATTTTTAACAAAATGTTAAGCTTATTTTAGGGCTTACTGAACAGGTTTTGTATGTTTACATCTCATAATGATGTGGAGCTCTTTTTTGTTCATTGTGATTTTAAAAAAACACTGCAGGAAGTATAAGAAAGACTTTGCAAAAGCCAGAAGAGCATTGATCCTGACACTGCATCTAGGCAGTTGCCTCCTCGAGCCTTTACAAGGGCAGATGGAGAAGACAGAGCTGTGTATTAGAGGCATTTTTTTAAACAGTTAAGCAGTCATCCCCGGAAGCCAGGCAAAGAGCCATCCTGTAGCACACACACTTTCCCCCAGCCTTTTTCTTTTGGAAGGTTCGGATTGGCTTCCCTCCAGCTTCTCTGCCTCTCCTCTCACCTCAGCTTGCCAGCAGGAGGTGAGTGGGTGGGCTTTATTGCGTTCCAGGCATTTCCCACCTAGACAGCAGGCTGCATTTGCAATGGTGGAGGTGTTTGGGGAAGGCAGCAGGGGAATGGGGGGGGGGGGATGGCAGAGGAGCTGCTTTCAAGCCACTGGAAAAGATATCCGATCTAACTTTTGTGTGTGTGTGTGTTTGAGAGTGAGTGAGAGAGGGAAGGGAGTAGGAGAGATAGTCCAGTCCAACTTCTGTGTGTGTGTGTGTGTGTGTGTTTGAGAGAGGGGGAGGAAGGGAGAGAGGGAGGAAGGAGGGGAAGGGAGAAGAAAAAGAAAATGAAAAAAGGAAACTTATTTCACAAAGGAGAAAAACAAATGCTGTCATTTTTAAATCGGAACTGAGCATGCCTGGCTGTGGAATTCTGGGAGTTGAAGTCCACAAAAGTTCTGGGAGTTGAAGTCCACAAAATAAAAATATTTGAAACCCACCACTGTGTCAGTGCCTCACCAGCCATAAACCTCACTGCACATCACTGCTTTCAGGTAACTCATTTCAAAAATATTTCTCACTTTTAATGTAAGTAAGTTGTAGGAAGAGAAAAATTATTAAAACACGAGAGCTGCTTTTCCACGGATATTCTTTTTCTGTTTCTCTTTTTAAGAAATGAAGAGTTGAAGTACCTGCAGTTGCTTCAAGAAGTTACAAATTATATTTTGCTTAGAAGTTGTTACTGGAAGAAGTGAGTCAGATATTTTTTTAAATAATTTATTTCTGTACATAGCATATAAAACATGTCCTCCTAAGATGGAATATTTTCTTCATGTTGGCCTAACTTCCACCTGTGTTGGGTCAAAATTGGAATAAACAGGTAAAGATTTCAATAGATACCTTTCTTTAATTAAAATTGCAATATGTAAAATGATCCAACAGTAAATGTAGGACAATCTAAACAAATTCTAACAAAGCACTGTTGTATCTTTCTCCTAACAGCAATAATACAATTCTTGCTTCAAACTTTCTGTCAGCAAATTCAAATGCTTGTCTGATTCTTCAAGATGCTGAATGCTTTAATTGCTCCTTTGTAAGATCCCTGTGCTTTAACAAAAGAGCAATAGTGGCAATTTGCAGTTTAAATTCATAGCTCTGCAATGGTTCCCTTGCTCCTTACAATCCAACTAACTTCATGTATCAGTTCAATTTATCTTATTCAAAGAATAAGAACCCACTGTTATTACTTAGCTTTCCGGTAATCAGCGCCCCAGTAGGGAGAGCCAATTTTTTTCTCACCCCTCTTTCCTTGAATGATCATGATTCTTTACAAGGCTAAACCAAGATGCCATGAAAGTTGTACACGTAAGGCTGGACAATACCATACATGTTTGACACTTCTTGCATCAATTCCAACACATGTACATGTGATTAAAAATAAGATGGAAAATGCAAACAGTGGAATGTGTTTCAAAGTTTTAAGTTGTTTTATTACTTACTTAAAGAACTCATTTGACTGAAGATATCCAAAGTAGCATTGTATTAGTATCAGGGTAACCAATATTACTGCAGTAACTTTAGTAAATTAAGCATGAGGTAAAGTAAAATCTATTCCATTAAAATATAACTATTGATGATAAATGTACTTGTTTAATACATATCCCCACTTTCTGTATGGAGATACTTATATCCAGTGGTGGGATTCAATTTTTTTTACTATCGGTTCTGGGTGTGGCCTTGTGGGTGTGGCATGGCTTTGTGGGCATGGCAAGGGAAGGATACTGCAAAATCCCCTTTTCTCCCTGTCACTGCGTTAAATGTTTGCTAGCCGAACTGAAACTAAATAGTTACTGAAAGAGTTACTGCGCAGGTCATAAGGTCTTATCTGACAATGATGTACTGCGCCTGCTCTTCACACATTCCAGAGACTTCTCTTTCCTTTTGATCTTTGTCCGTCTGCCAGGAAGCTGGTAGACAAATTGCTTCTGCCAAAATGTAACAATTAGATAGATTTGTTTTATTTCTTTATTTCTTATTTTTGTATTAAAGCTTGTTTTTAATTAGAATATGTTTTCCGGGATTTTATTTATTTTTTCGCACCTTAAAGATAATGCTGTTTGGAACGATCTAAGACCTCATCTAGTTCAGGGTGAAATATCTTCCCCTGACACTCCCCACCCCACTAACCTGCTTTCCAGCTCAGTTCTCCTGTTCAGGGCAACAAAAGAAGATCAGCTGGGAGGCAGCAGGCGCCAGGCCAGTCTATTTGTCTGTTCGCTGAACTACTCAAAATTTCTGCTACCGGTTCTCCAGAACCTGTGAGAACTAGCTGAATACCACCTCTGCTTATATCACAGAACATAAGCAAAACCCACAAGAGTAATGTTACCTCTAATTAAATTGTCTTAAAAATAGATGGTGACATTCCATGATGTAGGTGACATTGGAAATGAACCTTGCTTGTCAATAGAGCTTGAAAGAAATTATTTTATCTCCCATCATCCTTCATAGCATATGGTAGGACAGTAGCTTCATTAGGCTAAAGGTTGTTCTGCATTGTGAAAATGCTTTTGGTATAGACCCCTTTTGATTCTTCTCCTAACAATGCAGTACATCATATATTTTTTAAATCATCGCAATCACATTTACTATTTTCTGGAACTTTTTCAACTGCAACACCAAAGGTTCGGAAAGAATACTGACAATAATCGGAAGAACACAAGGTTGGGGAAGGTTGTTCCAGTTATCACAAAAATGGGTTATTCCATGGTGCAAACTAAATAGATCATCAACATTTGGATTGTTGTGCTTAGTTGAGCAAAGCAAATAGGGCTGTTTCGGGAAATTTAAATTCCTTCCAATGCTACTCATTTTTAATTTTAAGATCAAATGCTAGAGAAACTAATAGCTCAAACACAACATTGATAATTGTTTGAATGCTGTTTCATGTTATGCATGCATATATAGAATGCTTGAATTAAAATGTGATTGCTTGAAACATGATTGTATATGTACTTTATATAGATGATTTGTTGGTGGGTGATGTTCAGCAAATATTAGATATATTGCGTCAAAATACATGGCTTATTCAGTGAGGCTTATCAGTGAGGCAAATATGAGTGGGTTGTTAAGTCTATGCACATTTATCTTGGTGTAAATCCTATTGAATTAAAATTAAATTATCTCCCTTTAGACCAGGGGTGGGTTCCTGCCAGTTCTAACCTCTTCTATAGAAGAGGTTCCACAAATCTACAGTGCTGTTTAGAACCGGTTCCAGCTCCCTCCCCCAGCCCGTCCGCACATCATCAAGATGAAGAGCAAGAGGATGAATTCTGGGAGTTGAAGTCCACAAGTCTTAAAGCTGTCAAGTTTGAACATCCCTGGGTTTTTTTTTCTAAAGGGTTAGGGATGCATGAGTTTTGTAACTTAACAGCTTTAAGACTTGCGTGCTTCAAATGCCAGAGTTTCTGAGCCAACGTTTTGGTTGCTAAGCAAGAGCGTTGCTAAGTGAGTTTTACCACATTTTACAAGTTGGCCACAGCCACTCAGTCACATGACTGCCAAGCCACTCTCACTTGGTCGCATGGCTGGCAAGCCACTCCCACCCAGTCACATGCCCGGCAAGCCACTCCCACCCAGTCACATGACCGGCAAGCCACTCCCACAAAGCAGGCCACACCTACAGAAGAGGTTGTAAAAATTTTTGAAACCCACCACTGCTTTAGACATATCACTGTAAATGATCTTTGATCTTGTTTTTCATGGGGACAGTTTTATCTTTGGATAACAATAGCATGGAGATTCTTAGGTGACTCTGAAGATTCAACAGTTTGTATTTTTTAAGTGCCTTGAAAATAAAATAATGTCTGTGTTATTTTATTGATGTAGTTTGTTTTCTTTTTCTTTCTTTCCCTTTAAGGTCATTAGGTGATATAATTCGGATGCATATTATCAACAGGTGTGACCTTGATGAGGTGAGTAATAATCATAAACACTGCAATGTATTCCAGGAATAGTCTTATGCATGTCTAGAAAATTTTATATTATTTAGGCTACTACATTTTTTAATTAGGAGGAGAAAACCAGGTCCCAACATTAAATGACAGCTACAAAATGAATTATATGGTTAATAAGCTGAAAAGAAAAAAAGGGAAATGTTTTCTTGTATCTCCAAAATACAACTGAACAAAGCAATGTTTGATTGAATAGGTAACAATCTGCATTCTGGAATAGCCAAATGAGGATCCTTCTTGCAACAAATATTTGGATTTTTCATTTCTGCCATTTGACACAACAGATAAGGTCAGAGAAAATGTTTAAGTCTCTACTGATAAGAGGTGGATCCTTTCATATATTGTTAAATTGTAAAGCCACGGAGAAAATGCTCAATGTCTCCAAGTTTCAAAGTATTTTCTTTAGCATGAAACCTGTACTGATGGTACAAAGCACGTATTGAACACATGTGAGAAAAGTGGATGTGTTAAATACTCATGCAATAATTTTGCCAGAAAGATTTAATTTATGCTATCTGAAATACATGCTTTTTATGCGTGCCACTAAAGGTGAACTGTTGTCCTCAGCCTAAAAAAGTGAAATATCTCAGACTTTAATTTCAGAAAATCTTAAACTAAATTGGCCCAATGTTTATCAGTTCCAGAGTTTAGATTGAGTTAATTCTCTGACCACAGAGAATTAATTAATGGAATTAAAGAGAAACAGTGAGGACAATCAACCAATGGAACAGTTTGCCTTCAGAAGTTGTGGGTGCTTCATCACTGGAGGTTGTCTAAATAGGGTCTCTTGCTTGAGCAGGGAGTTGGAAAAGAACTCCCAGGTCCCTTCCAGCTCTATTCTGATTGATTGAGATCTTCTAGTCCAACCCCCTACTCAAGCAGGAGACACTATACAATTTAGATTTACATCTATTTGGTCATTTGTCCTACCATGCTTTTTCTTTCCTGAGAAGGAAAAAGAACCCCACATTTTTATTAGCTTGCTGAAACACTACCCTTTAAAAAGCAGGTTTTCTCATGTAAGCCTTGAAGACTTAAATCTCCAAAACTGATTGGGCAAAAGAAATATCTATAAAACTGTATTGTCATTCTTCATCAGCATTCTCTAAAATCAGAGGTTATGTGAGACTTAACCAGATTCTCTATAAAGACAATGATGTGATAATCTAGGTAATTGCAGAATAATTGGATGGTAGAGTGGCTTTCTATGGGATCACTGTGATAGAATGGGCGATTTCAGCAACTGTAATATTCAGACAATAGTGTAAATAGCATTCAGTCGGCTGTACAAAATCTATTAAAGAACAATTGGAGCAGAATTTGGGTTGATTTCTGTAGATTAGGTACTTCACAGAAATTATTCATTAAAGGCAATTGATTTGTAATGTGCCTCAACCAGGCACTCTAGATTTCATCTTTTTTAAGATGACATCCCACAACTATAGAGAGCTTTTAGCTCTAGAGAGCTTTTAGCTCTAGAGAGCTTTTTATATTGTTGTATAAAGAAATGGATAACTGTGATAGTAGCCCTATATATTTGTTACAGTAAGCATCTAGCTTGTTATGGAATAAAAAGTATGGATCTGAAAATGAATCTATCAAAACTAAGACAGCTGTGATTGACAGGAATGAATATTTGCAAATTATATGTAAATTACGAAAATTGCAACAAGGTAGATAAATTTATATATTGGTAGAATATTACTGAAGATGGAGAAATGATTTATGGAGAAACTTTTAAGATGTACAAATGCTTTCATAAAGATAGGGTACTGATTTGTAGGGAAGCATGAATGTTTCTTGCAAAAGTAGCAAAAGTTATGTATAGTAGTACATAACACCAGAAGGCAGGACAAAAAGCAATGGGTGGAAACTAATCAAGGAGAGAACCAACCTAGAACTAAAGAGACATTTCTTAACAATGAGATCAATTACCACTGGAACAGCTTACCTTCACAAGTTGCAGGTGCATCAACACTGGAGGTTTTGGAAGAAGAGCTTGGACAGCCTTTGTCCAGAATGGTGTATTGTCTCCTCCTTGTGCAAGGGGTTAGACTAGAAGAGCTTCCAACTCTATTATTCCAAATATCTTCTGCCCTTAGGGAAGTGAAGGTTGGTACATCAGGAGAAATGTAAAAGTGCCAATACTGGTTTCCTCCTGCAATTTCAAAAATGTGTAAGATATATTCTGCAGCGTTCAACAAGCACCCCAACAGGTAAATTGATAGTCCCTAACATCTTACAGGGCCAGGAGGAAATCAAGAAACAGCTAAGGGAAATGAAAGATGAAATTAAAGAAAATCAAGCCCAAATTTATAAGAACTCACAGAGACTGGATCTTGTGGAAGGGGGGGTGGAGGAGGTGAGGGGGGGGTGGAAGCTGTGCAGAAAGGGAACAAAGATCTTGACATCCAACAGATGAAATTAGAATTTGAGAGAATGTCCTATTATCTTAGATTTCAAAATGTTATAGAAGAAGATGGGGAAAATATAAGGGACATCATGACAAACATTCTGGCTGACTACACACACAAAGAAAAACAACAGATGGGGTGGGATATAGACCTGGTTTATAGAGTGAACTCAGCTTATACAATACAATACAATACAATACAATAGTAGAGTTGGAAGGGACCTTGGAGGTCTTCTAGTCCAACCCCCTGCCTAGGCAGGAAACCCTATACCGTTTCAGACAAATAGCTATCCAACATCTTCTTAAAGACTTCCAGTGTTGGGGCATTCACAACTTCTGGAGGCAAGCTGTTCCACTGATTAATTGTTCTCACTGTCAGGAAATTTCTCCTCAGTTCTAAGTTGCTTCTCTCCTTGATTAGTTTCCACCCATTGCTTCTTGTTCTACCCTCAGGTGCTTTGGAGAATAGTTTGACTCCCTCTTCTTTGTGGCAACCTCTGAGATATTGGAATAATGCTATCATGTCTCCCCTAGTCCTTCTTTCTCTTAAGCTAAACATACCCAGTTCCTGCAACCGTTCTTCATATGTTTTAGTCTCCAGTCCCCTAATCATCTTTGTTGCTCTTCTCTGCACTCTTTCTAGAGTCTCCACATCTTTTTTACATCGTGGCGACCAGAACTGAATGCAGTATTCCAAGTGTGGCCTTACCAAGGCATTATAAAGTGGTATTAACACTTCACGTGATCTTGATTCTATCCCTCTGTTGATGCAGCCTAGAACTGTGTTGGCTTTTTTGGCAGCTGCTGCACACTGCTGGCTCATATTTAAATGGTTGTCCACTAGGACTCCAAGATCCCTTTCACAGTTACTACTACTGAGTAAGGTATCACCTATACTGTACCTGTGCATTCCGTTTTTGTTGCCTAAATGTAGAACCTTACTCTTTTCACCATTGAATTTCATTTTATTAGATAGTGCCCAATGTTCAAGTTTGTCAAGATCCTTCTGTATCTTAAGCCTATCTTCTGGAGTGTTGGCTATTCCTGCCAGCTTGGTATCATCTGCAAATTTGATGAGTTCCCCATTTATTCCCTCATCCAAATCATTGATGAAGATGTTGAAGAGTACTGGGCCTAAAACAGAGCCTTGGGGTACTCCACTGCATACTTCCCTCCATGTAGATGCAGTTCCATTGAGAACTACACGTTGAGTGCGGTTGGTCAGCCAGTTACCAATCCATCTGGTGGTGATGCTGTCTAACCCACATTCTTCTACTTTATCTAGTAGTAGGTTATGGTCTACCTTATCAAAAGCCTTACTGAAGTCCAAGTAAACTATATCAACGGCATTCCTCTGGTCCACTAATTTTGTCACATTATCAAAGAATGCAATAAGATTAGTCTGGCATGATCTGTTTTTGACAAATCCATGTTGGCTTTTGGCTATTACTTTGTTTGCTTCTAGGTGTTCGCAAATTCGTTGCTTGATTATTTTTTCCAGAATCTTTCCTGGTATTGAGGTTAGGCTGATAGGTCTGTAGTTTCCTGGATCTAATTTTTTCCCTTTTTTGAAGATGGGAACCACATCAGCTCTTTTCCAGTCCTCTGGTAGTTCCCCGGTGTTCCAGGATCTCTGAAAGATATAATTCAGTGGTTCTGAGATCTCGTCTGCTAGTTCCTTCAGAACTCTGGGGTGTAATCCATCCGGTCCTGGTGATTTGAACTCATCTAGGGTAGACAGGTGCTCACTTACCATTTTCTTCCCTATTTCAATTTGTGTTCCTAATTTTGTGGTGCTGCTTTTGATAGGTTGGACTGTTTTATCCCTTTGTGTAAAGACAGATGCAAAACATGAGTTAAATAGTTCTGCTTTCTCCCTGTTGCTTGTCACCTTCTTGCCACTTTCTCCTAGCAATGGACCAATTGTTTCCTTAACTTTTTTCTTGTTTTTAACATGTTGGAAGAAGCTTTTTTTGTTAATTTTTACTTTTGTGGCAAGCCTTTCTTCATTGTGAGCCTTAGCTTTCCTCACTTCATCTTTACAGGCTCGGGCTATTTGCTGATATTCTGCCTTAGTTATGTCCCCCTCCTTCCACTTTTTATACTTACTTTTTTTGTCTTTCAGTTTGTCAGATAGTTGTTTATGCAGCCATGCTGGTTTCTTTTGGGAGCTGTTGTTTTTCTTCTTCATTGGTATTGTGTTAGACTGGGCTTTTCTAATCTCATTTTTCAAAATTTCCCAAGCTTCTTGAGTTGTTTTCCCCTCGAGGATTCTCATCCATGGAATTTTTCCCAAGCTCTCTCTAAGTTTATTGAAATTAGCTTTCTTAAAGTCCAAGACTCTAGTTTGACTTTGTTCTACTACTTGTGTTTGGATAATGTTGAATTCCAATATTGCATGGTCACTTGCCCCCAGGGTTCCTATGACTTCAACACCTTCTATCATTTCCTCTCTGTTAGTGAGAATTAAGTCCAGTATGGCTGATCCCCTTGTTTTCTTCTCTACTTTTTGGAAAACAAAGTTGTCTGCTAGGTTTGTTAGGAACCTGTTGGATCTTCCACTTGGTGCAGAGTTTGTTTCCCAGTTGATGTCAGGGTAGTTAAAATCTCCCATTACTATTGTGGTGTGCTTCCTACATACCTTAGTTAGCTGACTAGCAAAGAGTTCATCTTCTTCCTCTGCTTGGTTGGGTGGCCTGTAGTATAGACCTATGGCAATGTCATTTCCCCCACAACCTTTAATATTGACCCAAATGCATTCAAGATAGTTCTCATTATTGTTGTGCTCTATTTCTGTAGAGACATAGTTATTTCTTATATATAGTGCAACTCCACCTCCTCTTTTATTTGGTCTATTTCTTTTAAATAATTTAAATCCTTCTAGCTGTATGTTCCATTTGTCAGTTTCATCCCACCAAGTTTCTGTAATGGCAATAATATCATATCTGCCCTCTTTTACTTGAATTTCTAATTCTCCCTGTTTATTCCTCATGCTCTGTGCATTGGTATATAGACATTTGAGTCCATTTTGATTGACCTTGTGTTTACTGTCTACATAACCTGTTTTATGCCTGACTGCCCCTATTTTCTTGCCACTTGTGTGATTCATGCACATGGTATGACAATCACTATTACATGCTTGGTTTTGCTTGACAGCAGGAGTGATAATCTTACCCACACACACATCTATGTTACATGCATTTATAACCCTATGAATTTTAGTTTGCTGGGGACAGAGATGTTCTGTATCTATTAATTCTCTGTCCCCGCTCTTCAGTTTAAATGTTTATCAAGAAAATCTGTGAATTTAATGCCAAGTAACTCAGTTCCTTTCTTGGATGGGTGCAACCCATCTCTTTTGTACAGTTTTTCATTGGACCAGCTACAGGCTTCATGACTAATAAAACCAAAGCCTTCCCTTTTACACCACTCCTTTAGCCAAACATTAAACTCTGCTACACGCTGGCCCTTCCCTTTTTGTTCCTTATATACAGGTAAAACCTCTGAAAAGATAAGCCTACAACCTATACTATTAAGTTCATACCCCAAGTTCTGGAAATCATTCTGCACAGAAAGTACATCTTTCTGGGATAGATCATTAGTGCCAAGATGTATAATAGCATCAACGTCACAGTCCTTACTTGCATTCTTGACTATCTTAAGAATACGCCTCTTGTCTCTGCTGGCAGTAGCACCTGGCAGACACCTGACCTCTTTTAAAACCTCCGTATCCTCTCCTAAATTAACATCTCTTACGATTGAATCACCAACCAGAAGGTGACTTCTCTTTTTACATACCTTGATCTTCTTCTGCGACTGATGTGTGATACCTGGTTCCCCTTTTCGCCTTTCCGAAGAAAGTTCTTCGTTTTGGACCACGATCCCCTGCTTATTTGAGTCATCATTATCACAACTGCCTTGACCTATCTCTTTAGTGTCCCCATTAAGGTCAGCAAGGGCACTATATCTGTTTTGCTGGGTCACAGCAAAAGCTTTGGGTTTATGGTTCACAGCTCTCAACCTGCCAGATCCCACAGTTGTCCAGACAGCTCTTCTCCTGCAAGATCTTTGTGGTAGAGGGGGCTGATAGTGTGGCTTCACCATAGAGTGGAATGGCTGACGTAGACACCTAGTTTCTGCTTGGAGAGCACAGATTACAGATTCTAGATAGGTAATCTGCCTATGTAGACTCGTAATTTGTTTACAAAGGGGACAGTATCCAAATTTGAAAAGAGTACTGCGAAAGACAGGTGCAAAACAGCTATTACATTGAACTAAGCCAGTCATTTTGAAATAAATAAAATCACAATCTCAAACACACTAATCCAGAATGTATTATTGCTATTTTGGTTTATAGATATATGATTCCCCACCTCAGTGTCTTTGTCTTGTGACTCACCCCCTCCTTCTCTCCAGCAGCTCCAATCCTAGCTTCAGGAAGATTCAAATGATATGGAGTTTAAGGGCCCCCACCTCAGTGTCTTTGTCTTGTGACTCACCCCCTCCTTCTCTCCAGCAGCTCCAATCCTAGCTTCAGGAAGATTCAAATGATATGGAGTTTAAGGGCCCCCACCTCAGTGTCTTTGTCTTGTGACTCACCCCCTCCTTCTCTCCAGCAGCTCCAATCCTAGCTTCAGGAAGATTCAAATGATATGGAGTTTAAGGGCCCCCACCTCAGTGTCTTTGTCTTGTGACTCACCCCCTCCTTCTCTCCAGCAGCTCCAATCCTAGCTTCAGGAAGATTCAAATGATATGGAGTTTAAGGGCCCCCACCTCAGTGTCTTTGTCTTGTGACTCACCCCCTCCTTCTCTCCAGCAGCTCCAATCCTAGCTTCAGGAAGATTCAAATGATATGGAGTTTAAGGGCCCCCACCTCAGTGTCTTTGTCTTGTGACTCACCCCCTCCTTCTCTCCAGCAGCTCCAATCCTAGCTTCAGGAAGATTCAAATGATATTTATGCTAGAACACACAATGTACCCAGGGAGGTTCACATTAAATTCCTTAGAAAAAGCACAAGAGATGAAATTCTGGGTGTACAAAGGGGGCAAGCATTGACATATCATGATATGGAGATAACCATTCTGAAGCAGATCCCTAAGAAGATTAGAGAAAAAAGAAAAAATTATTCGCAATTAGCGAATAAATTATACCAGAAAGGGGTGTGGTTTAGATGGTTGATGCCTGAAGGTATGCTGATATTCTGGGAGGAGACAAGAATTAGAATTAATTCACCCATAGAGGCGCAGGCCTTTATGGGAAAAAATAAAACACTCCTAGAGAAACCACCAGTCACCACAACGGACACGCAGGACACGGGAGGGGCCAGAGCTCTGCCAGTGGAGGGAGATGGGGCAATAGCAAGAAGACTCAGATCACAAAAATAAACAAGAAAATCATATTATTATAAATTGACCGAAAGTGAAAATGGAATTATATTTGGATTTTATACTGTAATGTTTAATTTGATTGAATTTAATAATAGAACTAATATGCTGATTGTAATCAATTATATACTAATGCATTATATATAAATGTATACTATGGGTATGGAGGGAGGGGGGCCTCACACATTTTGCAACTGCCAAAATTTGTATACCTGTCCATTTACCCTTTTCCCTATAAATCTTGAAAAACCAATAAAATTTTATTACAAGATAGTCCCTAACATCCAGTTTTTTTGAAATTCTGTTGGGTGATGATAAAGTTCTGAAACAGAAAGTTCGAGAAATAGTTTTTTTACTACAAGGGTTCATTACTTTTATGGAGGTGAGGGCCAAATTTGGTCTTGAACAGCATACTGAGAGCCACATTCCAAGAAGCGGACAGGACATAAATAAAATAAAAGTTGCTTTAATTGAAAGCTGATAATAAAATCAGCTTTCTATGTTTAATAAGTTAACTAATTTCCTCTTGGTTCACGTTAAAAATTAAAACTTTGTTGGCAGCTTGAACGGAGCACCAGATCTCAAAACGTCTAGGCTCTACAATCAAAGCTTTCCAGCTTGTATGTGGTTCCAATTGGACATTTCTGCTCTGAATTACAGAGGTCCTATACAGTTCATGTATTTGACATTCATCTTTATTCATGTTATTGGGGTATAAAAGCAACAGAAGTAAACAAACTGCAGCTTCATTAGAAAGAAGAGAAGTAGAGAAGAAAGTTAGATTGCACATCTCTGATTCGTTATGAGCTACCACATTGCATGAGTTATAATGACATATTTGGACACTGGGAGCTCTTTAGGTTGAAATTATGCCTGTGCAGGAAATATTTCTAGAAATTAGTCTGAGCTAAACACTTGGATATAGCTATAGTAATAATAAACAGCCCTAAGAGTCCAATTTTTAAAAACCTCTCTTTCTTTTCTTCTCTGTTTCCCTTTCTCCACTTTTTAAAGGTAAAAATACAAAGAATTTTTCAAGCCCTGGTGGAAGATTTGAACATTTACACTCAGCTGCCTGATTCATCTGAGTTACACTGCCTTGAAACATGGGAATAGTGGCTTTAATAGAAATTACATATAGGCCCCATCTATAGCCTTCTAAAGTACCGTATTCAAACAAGAGTAAAGATTTCATAATAAACATAGGAAACAATACTATGCTGACAGCAATTTAGATAAACCTTAATTAATCTGCTAATACAAATTGGATTTCTAAATTCCTCTAGGCACAAGTATTTTTGTAGATTGTATTAATGAGGTTCTCGATTCTTATGAACACTGATCCTTCTATAGGCAAGTTTGGCACTGTCCTTTTAGATACATAATTGTACTTAAACACCTCACAGTAAGATACTTAAAAAAACCCTTCCCTTGAATAGAGAATTAGCACATGTTGACTATAAATATCTAGACAACAATTTGGAGACTTAGAATTTTCTGTGTCTCTTCGCTGCCATCTATTGCTCCTCCACATTTTTGCAGTTCTGGAATTGTAACTCATGCAACTTATCTCAAAAGAACATGAAAGCTTATTTGCTATCTAATGGTCTGTCCAGATTTTTGAAGCCTAGCAATGTTAGCTCTACCAGAACAACCAGCTTAGATTTTAGATTGTGAGATCAACCAATAAATTTATAATTTGGATCATCTTTAGCTGGCAGCATTCGTACATTGATCTTTATTATTTCATTGTTGTAATTATCTGGATGAAAAGTAAGCTTTTATTTTAAATAGCATTAAGACTTTTAAAGTAGCTTTTCATCATGTGATATTTACAATTTATATAAACAATTTACACTGTTTCTATTTATGTACCACTGCATTGTTACAGAAAGATGATATCAACAAAGGGTCAGCAATACATCTAGGAGACTAAAACATATTAAGAATGGTTGCAGGAACTGGGTATGTCTAGCTTAAGAGAAAGAAGGACTAGGGGAGACATGATAGCAGTGTTCCAATATCTCAGGGGTTGCCACAAAGAAGAGGGAGTCAAACTATTCTCCAAGGCACCTGAGGGTAGAACAAGAAGCAATGGGTGGAAACTAATCAAGGAGAGAAGCAACTTAGAACTGAGGAGAAATTTCCTGACAGTTAGAACAATTAATCAGTGGAACAGCTTGCCTCCAGAAGTTGTGAATGCCCCAACACTGGAAGTCTTTAAGAAGAAGTTGGATAGCCATTTGTCTGAAACGGTATAGGGTTTCCTGCCTAGGCAGGGGGATGGACTAGAAGACCTCCAAGGTCCCTTCCAACTCTGCTATTGTATTGTATTGTATTGTATTGTAATGTGGGTCTACCAGAACCCAATTGCTGATTTCTTGAATCATCAATAGATTGTGATATTATCAAGTCACAAGACTTGATTATCTTGAGGGATTTTGGTCATTAAAAAATTATGGGTTTATTTTTTTTTCCTTTGGAGATTCTCAGTCATCCAGGTTATGTTTCAAAAAGCACCTTTGGGACATTTTTTGTGTGCCCATCCAACAGCCTTTAGGGTGACTCCTAATATCAGTTATTAGAATTTATTTGAAATGGTTACCTGTGCCTTATATTTTACAGTAGAAAGATGGGCATAGAGAGATTAAGTACATATTAAGATCGATTTACATTTCAGCTTAATAGTGAAATTGTGTAAATGTTTATTTAGAAATCCTGCTGAGTTAAACATGCTGTACATCTAGGAAGCTGGAAAACCTTCCAGAACACATTTAGACATGTATATAGGAAAAAAAGTATCATTGTTCAAGTAGATATTCCTCTTATGGTGACCACGCTAGTCTGCGACCGCCCTTATGTTAACTCAGTTCCAAAGAGTCAGTGTCAGCTTTTATCAGAATGAAAACAACTGGGGAAAATGAAATTCATATCAGAAAACCCAAACTGATTGATTTCAAAATTCTTTAACATTTGCATCCATTGCAGGTATCTCATTTTCTGATGAAAAATGCCAAAAAAGTAATGCAGATTGCAGTTGTGTGATGGTGGGAACATTGCAGCTGGTCATAAATGCAAGTTGTTTGCCAGTGCCTAAAATATGATAACATAACTGTGATGCATGCATATGTGTGTGGCGGTTGTAACTTTGAGGATGGTTGCAAATAGCTTTTTAAAAAATCCATTGTAACTTCAAAGAATTGTTAAGTGAAGACTATAAGTAATATTGTAATGTCAGACCTATGATAAATGTTCTTTATGCATATGCGTGAAAACACATCAACAAATGTTTCTTCTCCTTCGCAAGAAATAATAAATAAGATACTAACATGCACAGAAATGGACAGACTGACTCTAGAGCTCAAGGACAAGAGTGAGACAGAATACCATGAAATCTGGGACAAATGATACTGATGGTTAGAAACAAGGGGAAAAGGTTGGGATAAAAAACACAGATAAGTTAAGAATTGGAAATATGGTATGAATATTGTATGAACTGGATATGTATATGTATTGATAGTAACTATATAATGAAAAGGATTAATGGATAGGTAATTTGACCGATTACACATATCAATGTAATGGATATAAACTGTTATTGTTGTAAGATCTAATAACTCTGTGGATATGACGATGCCAGAAATGTAGCACTATGTCCAACATTTTTAATGTTTACCTAATAAAAACCTTTAAAAAAAGAGAAATGTTTCTTCTTTGCTTTACATTTTAAAGGTTAAGATTTCTCTCTCTCTCCTGCATTTCCCTTAAGAGCCAAGACTTGATCAGACAAAATATGTAATTTTTACCAGTAGGTCAAACTCTCTGTTGTATTTAACTGTGATTTTCTTTATATACAAATACCCACAACAAATTTAAAATCAATATAATGACAGCATGATTTAAAATGAATGCACCATATACATTCCCTGTCGCTTTCTAGGGGATTACTTAATTTATATTAGTTACCTACTCCTGTTCTAAGCAAATTTAGAACAACCATCCATCTAAATTATCTGAAAAGTCTGTAGAGGTGTTCAAGATTTAAATTGAAAAGGTAAAGCTTTTCCTTCTAGCTCAAAAAAATCTTTGGTACAAAATATGCATAGCAGTGATGTGCAGTCAGGGGAGGCACAGCCTCACCACTGTCACCATGAAAAGAAAAAAAATGTAAAACGAAAAAGGCGAGAGCTGAGGTCAGGCTGAGCTAGTTGCTGCCTCACCGTGGATGACTCTGCTTAACTATTTAAAAAAGCCTCTAAAAAAGCGCCCTCTACTATGAGGCAGGAGAACTGCATGCCTCATCTAGTCTGACTTTAGGCATTTTATGATCACTCGAGCAGAGTTAAGCAAGGGTTAAAAGCCTAAAAATTCCTGACGTAGGTGAGGCACGCAGTTCAGCCTCATAGTAGAGGGCGCTCGTTTGGGCGGGGCTTCTTCAGAGGATTCGAGGCAAGAGCAGAGTTGAAATCCTCTCTGAAACAGCTGGAAAAGGTACGTGTGGGTCAGAGGGAAGGGGAGGAATTCAAACTTCATCCTCCTGGTGCGGGGCTTTCTGATGAAAAATGCCAAAAAAGTAATGCAGATAGCAGTTATGTGATGGTGGGAACATTGCAGCTGGTCATAAATGCAAGTTGGTTGCCAGTGCCTAAAATATGATAACATGACTGTGAGCAAAGGCTGGAGGGAAGGACCCTGGCTCGCTTGTGTTCTCCCTCCCCAGGTGTAGTTTGATTTCAGGCGGAGCCACGTTGCCTTTTCAAACCTGTAATCAGTAAAGCTGGGCTGGATACTTTCGGGGCTGGGGGAAAGTGTGTGTAGTCCAATCCAACTTCTGTGTGTGTGTGTGTGTGTTTGAGAGAGGGGGGAGGGAGGAAGAGAGGGAGGAAGGAGGGGAAGGGAGAAGAAAAAGATAGAAGGAAACGTCTTTCGCAAAGGAGAAAAACAAATGCTGTCGCTTTAAATCGGAACTAAGCATGCCTGTGGAATTCTGGGAGTTGAAGTCCACAAGTCTAAAATTTTTTGAAACCCACTACTGGGTC
Organism: Natrix helvetica; assembly: GCF_964273705.1. Classification (NCBI taxonomy): domain Eukaryota; kingdom Metazoa; phylum Chordata; class Lepidosauria; order Squamata; family Natricidae; genus Natrix; species Natrix helvetica. Next base: position 244,153,816 of record NC_138552.1, read on the forward strand.
AGTGCCTCACCAGCCATAAACCTCACCACACGTCACTGGTGCATAGGTACCAGAATATTTATACTCTCACTCCCCAAGATTCAAATAGGTCTAGAAAGGGACCACAGTAATTTAGAAAGAAGGTTCAAACAAGCTCCAAATAAGACCAAAAAACAATGTCATTGTTGACACTCCTTCTTTCTAGGCTCTTCCGCATATTTAATTCAATATAAGGTCACTTGACTAATTTCTGCATCATGATTCAACCATTATATTAACTTGTCCTTCCAATTCAGGATCAAGTACCTTCAAGACAACTTTGCAGATCTGAGCTGCAAAAATATGGACACTCTGCTAGAGAGCAAAAGATCTGGAATTTCCTGCTGTATGCTTTTTAATTAAGGGTTTTGATTACAATAATAAAACGGAACACAAACTAAACTTAAAGCAACTAAACAGAAAGAAAAACTATACTAAGAATAAAATTGCAAGAAAGAAGATGAGAATATGATCAAGAAGTTGAAAAGAAGGACTAGGGGAGACATGATAGCAGTGTTCCAATATCTCAGGGGTTGCCACAAAGAAGAGGGACTATTCTCCAAAACACCTGAGGGCAGAACAAGAACCAATGGGTGGAAACTAATCAAAGATAATAAGTATAGGGTTTCCTGCTTAGGCAGGGGGTTGGACTAGAAGACCTCCAAGGTCCCTTCCAACTCTGCTATTGTATTGTATTGTAAATACATAAAGAGCTGCTTCCAAGCTTTATTACAGTAAGACTAGACAGATTTACTCCTCTAAGGTTGTTATAAGATTACAAATGGGTATCTCTTCATCCCATATCACATTAAGGTAAAGGTTCCCCTCGCACAAATGTGCTAGTCATTCCTGACTCTAGGGGCAGTGCTCATCTCTATTTCAAAACCGAAGAGCCAGCGCTGTTCGAAGACATCTCCATGGTTTTGTAGCTGGCATAACTAAATGCAGAAGGTGCATGGAACACTGTTACCTTCACACCAAAGGCGATCCTTTCTTTCTACTTGCATTTGTACATGCTTTTGAACTGCTAGGTTGGCAGAAGCTGGGATATGTAACGGGAGCCCACTCCGTTACACAGTGCTAGGGATTCAAACTGCCAAACTTTCTGATCGACAAGTTCAGCATCTTAGCTCCTGAGCCACCGCGTACCTCATACCACATTATTTATCCATAAATCATCAACCTTTCAGTCGTGATGTCAGGTAGAATTTCCTGAAAGCTTTCTGTAGTCAAATATCCTACATGGGAAAAATCTGGATTTGATGTAAACAAATTCTGTCGTAGGCTTTGTTTCCAAAATACAAATTGCTTTACAAAGTTTTTTTTTCCTCTTCCAAAGAGCTTAACTTGCTTCCAGCTTATTAGAAATATTTGATATTGCATGGGACGAAGATGGCTTGCACACCAGTTCTTTTCCTTTTTCTTCTTATTAGTGTTTCATTAATGCGAGCTGTCACAGAAACAATTGTATTTGGGCTTTGTTAAGGAGTGTTTCCCAGCCCTTGCAGGCAAGGCAAAAGAAGAGCAAGCTAATCTTAGCTATTTTTAAAAGGACTATATTTAAAACCTCGGGGTGTTGGGATATAATTGGTCACATAAATCAGCACAACTGTTAAAATAAATGAAACCACCCTGATTAAAACCAAACAAGTTCTACTTCCAAGTTGTAGGCAATTCATGCCCTTTTGCAACAGCTTATTTTCTTGCTTTCTAACTGTTCAAGCAGCTTCTTTTCCCTAATGAGGATGTTCCTCTTGGAAAAAATTCTGAGATATATTTATATACTCTGTGTGTGTGTGTGGGGGGGGGTACATATATACATACACGCTTTCCCATTGACATTGGCTATCCATTTTCTGGTATTTTAAAGCTTCTACTTAGATTGTGATATTAGATAAAGGTAAAAGTTCCCCTTGTACATATGTGCTAGTCGTTCCCGACTCTAGAGGGCAGTGCTTATCTCCTTTTCAAAGCCAAAGAGCCATCGCTGTCCGAAGATCTCTCCGTGGTCATGTGGCCGGAATGACTAAATGCAGAAGGCATATGGAACGTTGTTACTTTTTCACCAAAGGTGGTTCCTATTTTTCTACTTGCATTTTTACATGCTTTCGAACTGGTAGGTTAGCAGAAGCTGGGACAAATAACAGGAGCTCACTCTGTTACGAGGCGCTAGGGATTTGAACTGCCGACCTTTCTGATCGACAAGCTCGGTGTTTTAGCCACTGAGCCACCGTGTCCCTTCATTGTGATATTAGATTTGGTATAAAAGAGTAATAAATATCCTTCTTCATATTTTTCTTCTTACCATGTCTGCAAATTTCTAGCCAAGGTTAATCATTAATAAGAATAAATAGAGAGCTTGCACGGAGTAGTATTTACCTCAACTGAAAATAAACCAAAGCAGGAACACAGTGTAACGGCTTTCATCGGATTGCATCTAATATGTACATTATACAGAACTGCAACAATAAAATCAATAGCTGTTCAGTCTAAGCACACCTGGAGATGTCTCTGCATAGGCACCATCTCCAAGGAAGTTTAGATGCAGAGTTACCCGCCATAGAGATATTGTAAACACAGACTGAGCAGACTAGCCCAAGGTCATGTATTAATAGCCTTATCGTGCAGATGCAGTGGCATCTTCAGCAGAATCAAAACGTGTACTACAGGGGCAGGCTTTCAACTCTGCACTGCTGCAACTGGAATTGTGACCCCCAACCCACCCACCCAATCGTCTGCTCTTATAGGGATTGGATAGCGTGACCAATTTAGAGGAAACATGCCCTCTCAGGTCTGCTCAATTTACTGAGATAGAGTAAAGTGTTTCATTAAAAGCAAGGGGAAAATATCATGGCTTAATGTTAGAAAGTATTATTTATATTTATTGCAATGTTTGTTCAGTTGTATACCTGTTCAGTCTAAAAAGATATTAAGCATCATACACTAACCGTCAGAAACAATGCCAGTGCGGCATAAAAAGTAATACATTTTACAATTATAAACATTGAACACAGATTAAGAAAATCTTACATTTGATACCGTGACATAATCAGGCTTGTCTCCCTGTTATAAAATAAACATTTTTACAGATATCTCGGGTCTAGCCAAATTTAATCTTACTCCACTTTCATATTTTTTAAATAGCCTCCAATCAAGAAGCACTTTTATGCTTGTGGAGCACCACCCCTGCCATAGATTTCCAGGTTATTAATTAGTCCCAACATTCAAAAATAAGTACATTCATGGGTATATACTTGCACTAGGGCAGGGATGTCAAACTCAAGGCCTGCGGGCCAAATCTGGCCCACGGGGTGCTTAGATCTGGCCCATGGGCCAGATCTAGGAAAAAGCAAAAGACCAGCCTATGGTGCCTCTGCCAGAAAAAACGGAGCTCGGGAGGACTGCAGGTTGTCCTCCCAGGCTTCGTTTTCAGCCGCGACAGCCTCCTGCAGCTCTCTGCCAGCAAAAATGGAGCTCGGGGAGGAGCATGTGCTTTGTTTTCACTAGTAGAGGGCTGCAGGAGGTTGTCGCGGCCAAAAACAGAGCCCAGGGGGGTAGTGCATACCTCCCCGAGCTCTGTTTGCGCCGGCAGAGGGCTAGCAAAACAAACTAAAAGCAAAACAGCCCCCCCCCCCCCAGGTCAAACACAACCCTGAAGCAACTATCAATGAATTCATGTTTGACACCCCTACACTAGGGTTAATTCTTATAAAAAAATCAATAAGAGGATGGTTAAAATTATAGAGTTGGTCAAGTTAAAAAATTTGTAACATCTTGCATAAACATTATAAGAACAGGACAACAAACAATTCTGAAGTTTCCTACAAGTTTCTTGCTTCTCCTTGTTCAAATATCATTGATCTGTGATTTATAAAATCTGCCAGAAGATGTCACTCTTGTGACATTTTCCTTACAGCATTTTACTTCCTTTATGCAGAAATCTATGCATATCTGAAAGCAAAAAATTCAGCAATGTGTAAAAGTAACTTATTAATTTGTAAGGCATAATTAAGCAATTTAAGAGTGAGATGACTGAAGCACTCATAAAAGCTAACTAATCTGCATTGGTTTAACTAATCTGCACATTTAAAATACTTGTCAGTATAATTACCAACAGAAAATTTGTTAAATTTATATTCGGCTTTTTTGTTGATCCAGGTAGAAACTCCACTGGAGTTTTAGCCATTGAACACAATTGTATTGCAGGGTAAAGCAAACTATGTATCTGAATTCTCAGCATCTTGTTACCGACAAGCCAGAAATAAGCTTCAGAAGTTACACTTGGATTTTTAAAAAACTCCCCTAGCAATTCCTAGCATTTTGTTCATTGAAGCAATGTACTAGTTTGTACTACCAGTGTAAGAGCCATGGTGGCACGGTGGTGAGAATGCGTACTGAAGGCTACTTCTGCTGATTGCCGATTACCAGTTCGAATCTCACCAGGCTAAAGGTTGACTCAGCCTTCCATTCTTCTGAGGTTGGTTAAAATCAGGACCCAGATTGTTGGGGGCAATAGGACGACTCTGTAAACCGCTTAGAGAGGGCTGTAAAGCACTGAAAAATGGTATGTAAATCTAAGTCAGTGATGGCTAACCTTTTTGTCATTGCATGCAGAAAATACAATGTGCATCCTGTCCCCACAGCTACACCCCCCCCCGCACCTCATTTTGGGCCTGGAAGGCCTCCTGCACCAACCTGAAGCCAAAATGGGGCAGAGGAGCAGTGCACAAGGCCCCAAAATGCAATGTGAGTGCCCCCCCTGTGTCCACACTGCATGTGCCATGTCTCCTGTGCATGCTCAGCAGAGACCCAAAGACCAGCTGGCCAGCGGGAGGCAGACATGCATGCACGGTGGAGCTGGGCGGGGGGTGATGGCTGGCATGCCCGTAGTGGGATCTGAGTGCCCCCTGTGGCATGCATGTCATAGGTTCGCCATCACAGGTCTAAGTGTTATTTCTAACTCAACATCTGCAAATATAGGACAACTTAGATCTGGGCAGCAAACATCCAGATATGAGATGGCAACCAGGAGGTTTATCTCTTTTCTGCCAGTTAATGATCATCTGGGTTTCTCCATCCCAGATCTAGAATCACTGTACATTAATCCAAATAACCAAGCTTTACATTTAGAGCAACTTAAGATAAGATTTTATTTGATGTTGGGTCTGTAATATGGCAACCCCATGTGGCAATATGCTGAACTGCATGCAGTATATCACAGCTTGGTTATTGCCATGCTTGTAACTGGCTCATCTGGGATGAAATAAGATTCAAAGCAGGTGTTTGCAACTTCCTTTCTCCTAGGGCAGGGGTCTGGCTCCCCCACCATAGAGTCTCTTCCTAGTGTGGCATCCTTTTTCCTTTGCCAACCGGAAGTCCAGTTCCCCCACCATAGAGTCTCCTAGCGTGGTGTCCTTTTTCCTCTACCTGTCCTAACCGAAAGCCCTATCAATTGTGGAGCCAACTGGCGACAGGGAGCCACAGTAGAGGGATGAAAGAGCCACATGCGGCTCAAGAGCCACAGATGTCTGACCCAAGTCCTAGGGATAAGGATTGTTTATTTTTATTCAACGCCTACATTTGAATACTGCTTTGACTGATAGTGAGATGATGTGCTATCATACTGGTATTCATTTGTACCTTCATTTCAGTGGTGAGATTCAAATGTTTTTACTACCGGTTCTGTGGGTATGGCTTGGTGGGTGTGGCAGGGGAAGGTTACTGCAAAATCCCCATTTCCTCCCAATTAGCTGGGACTCCTGATCAGCTGGGAGGCAGAAAATAGATGGGGACGAGGCCAGTCAGAGGTGGTATTTACAGGTTCTCCGAACTATTCAAAATTTCCACTACCGATTTCCCAGAACTGGTCAGAACCCGCTGAATACCATCTCTGCTCCATTTGGATTTTGGTTGATCTGTTTCAATTTTGTTTTTCAGACAGGTCCACTTTAGATGATAATAAAAAGATGCATAAACTCCTGTTTCCAATATTATTCACTACATAGGCTTGGAGAGAGAGAACTGCTTGGGTGGGGAGTACTGGGGTGACATTTATTAGGGCTGTATAAGCAGCAATCTATTATTTGTTTGTTCTCTTATCTCATCTCCCTAGTTATTTATAACCTTGTTAACACTTTTATTTTCTTGAAGAATAAAAACAGAAAAACTAACCCTGCAAATACCATTCAAATAAAATGAACAAAACTAAATAGTGAAATAATGCAAAGAGCTAAAGAAAGAAATGAAATAAGAAAAAAAACACCCTACAATAATTTGGAATTGATGTCTTTCTATAGAACAAGAATGTGAGTTACAGGTTAAACCAGTTTTTAAGTGAGTCTGTTTAAACAGGCTTGATAATTTATTAGGTATTTATCCCTTTGTATTTTTGGTCAATTCAAGTTGACATAATGTACTCCTGCCTTCTGTTTTCTCCACAGCCCTGTGAGATGGAGTGATCTGCAGGAGAATTACTCAGACACTTTCATGCTTAAAGGAAGATAAGAAGTCAGTCTCCCGATTTCTATCCCAGCATTATAACCACTACACTGTGCCTCCAAATCTTTTCTTTCCATTGATTTAGAACCAATTCAAAGACTGATGATTGCACTTTGCATTTATGAAAACTTGCATGCCATACCTTTAAAATATTCCAATATAAAATTTATTTTGAAACAATGTTCGTCCAGATGTGCTACACAATACAACTTTCAATACAACAATGAGCCGTGGTGGCACAGTGGTTAAGGTGCAGTATTGCAGGATACGTCTGCTGCCTGCCTGCAATTTGGTAGTTCAAATCTCACCGGGCTCAAGGTTGGCTCAGCCTTCCAAGGTGGGTAAAATGAGGACCCAGATTGTTGGGGGCAATATGCTGACTCTGTAAACCGCTTAGAGAGGGCTGTAAAGCACTATGAGGTGGTATATAAGTCTAAGTGCTCTTGCTCTTTCTTGGTGCTTGCCTTTTTCTTCTTCTTCAAAATTCCCAAATAAAGATCCAGGGAAGGGAGTAGCAGGATTTGAGCAGTGACTATTTGTTTTTCATTTTTATTTATTATACAATAGGTCTACCACCATATCACTGTCCAGCAACTCTATTTTTGTTAAAAAAATTCTTGGAAACGAGACATTTTATTTTAGGATTTTCTTTTCCAGGGTGGGTTTTTTTCTATGAAAATATTAAGAAAAATGGCATTGATTACATACAGATAAAGTGCTAAATTATAGTTCATGGTTTCTAGCCAGCTTTTTATTTCTGGATTGTCTAATAGCCATAAATGTCTGAACTGTATGCATGTATTAGCAATTTCTTCAGGAAGTGAGGTTCCTTTACATTGCCATTCATTATTTGAACATAAATAAATATAATCTTAAGAATTTACTAAAATGAAATTGAATGTTTTGGTAAAATGGAGCAACTTAGCCATTCATTTTCTTCAAGGTCCTTTGTTCAGGCACACACAGCAAACATAATTTACTGTTATATGCAAAACCTCACAGCTTGTAAAAATGAAACCTTTTGTGGCTACAAATGTGTCCTTATAATGCATATTCCAGAATGCTGGGATAGCAATAGCACTTAGACTTTTATATACAGCTCCAAAGTGCTTTCCAGCATTGTCTGGGTGGTTTAGAATCAGCATATTGCCCCAACAGTCTGGGTCCTCCTTCTACCGACCACAGAGGGATAGAAGGTTGAATCAACCCTTAGCCGATCAGGATCAAAATCCAGGCAATGGGAAGAGTTAGCCTGCGATAGCGCATCCTAACAACAGTGCCACCCCAGCTCCTAGGATCAGACATGTCTTCCTTTTGTTACACATCAATCATAAACAGGATTCTCCCCTTGCATTGGACATGGGGTTAGAGAAGCTTATGAAGACATTTCTTAGCAATATATTCTGAATCATTCTTTGCTGCTGGGATTTCAAATCTAAAACCAACCCAGCCCTGATTCATTGTACATGGCAGGCTTTGTCCAAATCATTTTCTTCTGTACTTGGAAAGTAGCTTACATCAAGATGCTTGGCAGATTGTTCAACAACCACTTGAGGTGACTGGTTAGAGATGGAAAGGGGGGATCTGGGAATAAAATCCTGACCCAAACTATCAACTTGATCATGGTTCATCTGAAACATATACAAGAAACAAGTTATTTCAGCTATGCAAGGAAGATGTAAATGAATTTTAGAGGTGAACATCAGTTTTATATTTCAAATGAAAGTAGCAGAAAAAGTAATCCTATTTTTCTGTTTATGTGACTCCTGTTAATTCTTAGATATCTCTTAATGGTTATTAAGGGATGTAAGCTGCTTCATTTCTAAAGCAGACGTTTAGCAGAAGTCTGCTTCCAGGGGAGGTGAACCAATGAAGTTGTTTTTTTATGTGAACATACTTTTAAACAAAATAGGTTATACCAGATATCCACACATTCCGGGAATTTGGGATGGCAAAATTAAATCGAAAATGCCACGTGTGTGAGGAATCTTGATTTAGAGCATGACCTTGCCTCCGGAGATATTGCCATTAACATTACTCTAAAAATATTTATACAAATCTGTCCAAGATCTGAATCCAGAGAGATGTTTAGGATTCCATCCTTGAGAGAAATCAGGGAATATGGGCCCAAGGACAACCCATCTCTCTTATAGTCTCAATGCTAGGGAATACCTTGTTTTCACTGAGTTATTTGGTATTTTCCTTTGTGTGTGTGTGTGTGTGTGTGAACAGGTTTCTAATTCAGTGGACTTGAGTAGGGAACTGAATTGTTTAGACCGAGTGTTGATTTCTATGAGTTTGAATTTTGGTTTGATGATGAAGCTGGACCTTTATTTTTTTGTACATGAATTGTTGGGCATCGTGTTTTCATACACTGTTGTATTTGTTTACACCAGTGGGATTTTACTGAACTTTTTTTTAGACATTGTAAACTTTCTGAAGTCATGTAAAATGGAGGATACAGAAATATATGTTGGTATGAAACCAGTAAGTTAATCAAGCCCATTCAAGAACCATGCATTCAAAAACCTTTTGCAATGGGAGTTTCAAAATTAGCAAATAAGATGTGCTGAAAAACTGCTTTCATACATATGTTGCCAAGCATTACTAACATTTTTACTTTCTCTCTTTTTAGAACAGTTCCATTTTTCCAGTTCTATATAGGATTTTTAGTTTTCTCACTTAGATATATTTTTTTCCAAACCAGCAAGTTTAGAATCTATTCAAAATATAGTGTATTTGACATCCTCTCCCCCCCAGCTTTTGAAGTCCTATATATCTGGTAGGCGTCATATTAGAAGTTCAAATTTATTGAGTAGGCAGCAATTTGGATAGCAGTTCTGAAACAGATATCTATTTCAGGCATTCAGTTTATTATTGTTTATCCTTTAAATTGATCAATGAATCATACTTTTTCTGGGCATTATGCATTAAAAAAAAGGCAATATGAGAACATCCCAGGTATGGCTTAAAGATGTGACATCACAGGCATACATAGGAAGAATATTTTTAAAAGATTTTTATCATAGAATCGGATCAAGAAAATACTATGGAATATCTCCGCTGCGTTTATTCACTTTTTGTCTTCATCCTAAATATGTTTACAGCTCGTTGATAAGACACTCTTAGGAGCACTTGGAAATATTAACTAATATTAATATTGAATTTCTCTTGACAAATTCAAGCTGATGTTTAATAATGCTGCTTACCTTTTGTAGTCTGCTGCCCTCTGCTGTTGTTTTAAGATTCTCTGTCGTCATCTTCTCTGTTATTTGTGAGTTATCAACAGATGTTGGTGATTTAAAGCTAGAACCCAAAAGACAGGAATCCATTCCTTGCTCTAAGGATGCTTGATGAGAAATGCAAGAACAGCTGTATTCTGGAAGGACATGAAAAACACTTGAGAAAATTCCTTACACATTTACATTTAGTAGGCTTAGTAAAAAGGGAAAAACAGTGTCAGTAGATCGTCATGCCAATTTGGAGAGACCACAACATCCAGTAACCATGCATAACAATACGAGGATTTCTATTTCTAGAATTTGATGGTGATTGAAAAACAAATTTAATTTAATTTAATTCTAACTTAACTTGTGTGGGTGTGCATTGTCCCTGTTACATTTTGATTTTCTTATTTCCTTTGTTTGAATTTGTAATTTTGTTTGATGAATGTAAACAAACAAGCAAACAATTCCCACATGAGTACAAGATACTTGAAAAAAATATATTTCCTTTTGTCATCCCCAAGCTGGAAACATCTGGATCAACCTGGGCAACACTAGAATGCAGAAGACTGCTCTGGGTATATCAAAGCTGCAGTCTCTCCATATTCACTTGAGTAAACTCCAGTGAGTTAGTGGGTTTCAACATTTCAAGCATCTTCCCTTTTGAATTGTGTTTAACTTACATTTCCCTTCCTTGCTGAGAAAAGGGAGAAACTGTATCATGAACTTATACTATGAAGTTGTGTTAAGTGATGTAAGCTATTATTATTCCTCAGTTCTCCTTTTGTCTTTGGCTGCTGATAAACACACTAATAAATAAATAAATAACCCACCCTCAGTTTGCTAGTTTACTTCTCCCATATGCACATCAATCCAGCCACTATATGATTATCATTATAGATGACAAAATGGTTTGGTTCAATGCTCAGGGAAAGAGCAATGTTTTTAAGGGTTTGTGGAAGGTCAGAATGAACAGGGCCATCTAAAGCGATATTCCACAGAACAAATGCTGCAACAGAAAAGATGTCATTTTCATCGAAGAAATCCAAAGCATTCTCACTCCGCTAGAGCTCGCAGATTGAACAAAAGCAACTGGCCTCATAAGCAACCTGGCTCTTTATAGAGAGTAAGGAAGATGATCCTGATACAGATATGTAAGATTCATCACTAAAGTGACCAGGAGTGAAGCATATTTTAATTCCACAACAGAGAGAAAATGTGCAGAAGCAGCTCAGACAGACACTTCCCTAATTTACATGGGTATATGAAGGAAGAGGAGGTACAGAATTACAGTCACTTTCAATAAAAAAGAATTGAAGTCTTCCTGTGGACCTGGGGTTCCTGGTTTGGACTACCTGGTGAGCCTGATAGCCTGTTTCATGAAGGGCTTTATAATGATAAGCAGCACCTTCAATTGCTTGATGAAATACTAAGCGCTCAGAGAGCACTGTAAAGCATTATGAAGTGATATATAAGTCCAAGTGCTGCATTTCCCACTATTTACATTAATAAAAAAGTGAGGAAAAAATAGTGACATTCTTACTGAGCAGTGGCTCAGTGGCTAAGACGCTGAACTTGTCGATCAGAAAGTTCAGCGGTTCAGATCCCTAGTGCCGTGTAACGGAGTGAGCTCCCGGCTTCTGCCAACCTAGCAGTTCAAAAGTATGTAAAAATGCAAGTAGAAAAATAGGGACCACTTTGGAGGGAAGGTAACAGTGTTCCAAATGTGGTTGGCATTTAGTCATGCTGGACACATGACAACAGAGACGTCTTTGGACAATGCTGGCTCTTCGGCTTTGAAACAGAAATGAGTACCGCCCCCTTGAGTCAGGAATGACTAGCACATATGTGCGAGGGAAACCTTTACCTTAAAACTTTAATAATTATAGAAGATAACTATTAAGAATACTTAAGTTTTGCCAAGTGAATTCTCACCATTGATTCTGTTTTCTTCACACCTTTCTCTCTTCTTAATGATCTTAGGCACATCTGCTCTTTCTGTAAGAAGCCTGTTGATTTGCACTGGGTTTTGAGAACTTTGGAGAGAGGAAGTGGTGTCATTTAACAACTGCTTGAGAGAAGTGTTTAAAAGCGAGACTTGTGTCCTTAGCATCTCATTTTCTTCTTCTAATTTATCATGCTTGATTACCAGTACACAATACTTTTCCAAGTTGTGATTTGCCTCTTTGGTTTTCTCCTCAACCGATTCTTTCAATTCTTCTAGCTCCAACCTGATTTCTTCTGCACCAACATCCCCCTGAAAACCTATGTAAAATAAGGAGGGGGTCATTACTAGAAATCACAACATTTACTAAAATAAACCTCACACTCTTATATATGTGTGTTTAGAATAGTTGTTTAGCAGAGACAGGAATAAAATATACTCCGAACAGATATGTATAGAAAAAATCTGTGCTGACTCAATATAATCCATTTAAATTCCAGCACAACCCCCATTTTTCTTTGCATTCTATTGATATCTGTAGCTACTATTTTCTTTCAAAGCATGGTACATACGTGGAGCTATCATCTTCATCTGAGTTTCAAGTTCATGAATTTGCTTCTCCATTACTGTTTTTTCCTGCTTTAGCATTTTATAGGCGTCCAAACACAATTGAATTGAATGACAGAAAGAATCATACTCTTCTTGGAGTTGAAGCATTTGATTTAGGTTGTTGGTCTGCATAATTAAAACAACATACATGTAATTCTTACAATAGGAACTTTATATAATTAAAACAAAGTGCATCGGATATTTATTCAGTTCTGAATTCAGGTGTTTCTAATATGTCTTCTTCTGATTAAACCTTCTTTGATCTTTTAAATTAAATGATCTCAAGCATTACTTGTTTCCACCCCGGCCAGCTGATTTTCCGTTTGATTTTATTGCCTGCCCCTTCATTTTGTTTGCAATCTCATCTCAGATGTAGGGCTTTCTCTGTAAGAGCAAGATATTTTTGAAACCCCCTCCAAAAAGTAAACCAGACGCTTACTTTGTTTTCCTTTTTACACTGAGAGAAAATGTTTTTATTTTCGTCAAGGTTTTACTTTGTATACTCATCTTGTAATGATAATCTGTTACCTTTAATCACATAAGGTAAATATCATTATCTAGATTTATAAGGCTGCCACTTCAAAAACAACTTAAGGTGGTATACACAACTAAAAAAAAACCTCATAAGAACCAAAATACATACAAGAATAAGCACAAGATAATTATACTCTCTAGATCAGTGGGTCTCAACCTTCCTAATGCCACAACCCTTTAATACAGTTCCTCATGTTGTGGTGATTCCCAACCATAAAATTATTTTAAGTTTTCCGTATTTTTTCAAAAATATGTATTTTCCTATGGTCTTAGGCAACCCCTGTGAAAGGGTCTTTCGACCCCCAAAGGGGTCCCGACCCACAGGTTGAGAACCACTGCTCTAGATGGTTTGGATTCTGTTTTGAGAATTTCAAGCCATCGTAGCTCATCCTATTCATGCTGAGAGCACCAGGGTGGGAAACATCGCTGTATAACAAGTGGACCATATATTGACAGGTGCTACAATTTTTGGCAGTTATCTAGAATCAAGCACCAATGAACACAGCAAGAACTGTGTTTCTAAACTGTGTTTAGTAACTGTTACAAAATTTCCCTCAGTACAGAGATCCTGATTTTATACAGACATTTTTACCCTCCAGGATATCCTACTCATGTTGTATACAAATTGTACAATACCTTTTCAAAGATGATGTTTTTTTCACATGGTGTGACTTCTAGATTTGCTTTGATATGTTTGAAAGACACCTGTAGGTCATCTTGGATAGCTTGCAAAGATTCATTTTTGACTAACGGCTCAAAAACAGAAACATTTTCATTCAGTGTTTGTTTGAAGCTTTGTAGTTCCTGGATGAAAGCTTCCATCAACTGCTGTACTTTAGAGCTACTGGACTGTGCTTCTTCCAGATAACCAACCAATTGCATATTGTCATGTTTGAGGGAAGTAATTTCACAAACAAGACCCTGCTCTTTCGATTTGAAAGTTTCTTTCTCACTATAAAGGAGTTTATTTTCTTCACATATTTTTTTTAGCTGTGATTCCTTTAATCTTAGTGCATTCTCACATTCACCTCTAATTTGAACCTTCTCTTTTTCACTCTCTTTCAGTTGATTTACTAATGTAAAATTAGTAACTTCTAAAGAAATTACTTTGTCTTGTTTTTCTTTCACGTTTTTCTCTAGAGTCTCTTTCTCTGACCTAAGGACTTTGGCTTCACCTTCTAAATGTTGTTGGCTCACACACATCCTTTCTATCTCAGCCTTCATTATTTCAGTCTCTGCTTTAGCTGCATCCATTCTAAGAATTGCATCTTCCAAATTCTCCTCTGACATATCTAATTCTCTTTCCAGATACTCAATTTTGTCTGCGAGAGTGTCAGCTTTTCGATTGCTTTCTTTCAACTTTTCAGCCAGACGATGCCTGCTCCTTTCATCAGATTCTATTTTTATTTTCAGCTTCTCAATGCCCTGTCGCAAATGATTTGCTTCTTCCTGAGCAGAATTTAGCCGTGCTGCAAGTTCACCTTTTTCTGCTAGTGAACCTTCCAAGGACTTGGATATCTTGGCATTTTTGGCCTCAGATATGTTTAGCTTGCTGTGTAGGATTTCGTATTTTCTAAGGCTCACTTCTCTTGCCTCAGTCAGATTTTTGATTTGAATTTCTGCTGCCTCTTTTTCCAACATGAGATCCCTCATAACTCTGTCCAGATTCTGGCACTGTGCCATACAGCAAACATTTTCATGTGATAATTGATCCTCTGCAGCCTCAACAGCTGGAAGCAATTTTGCTTGGGTTTTATCTTCAGCTTCCAATACTTTGGTAAATTCAATAGAATCCATTTGATTTGAGTCAAGCTCTTTTATATTCTTCATTTTGTTGCACACCTGATCCAATGCTCCTTTATCCCTTAACAAAGTAGTCAGATCCTGACTAGATTGGTTTCTCTCTGCAGTGATAATCTTTAGTTGCTCCTGAAGGCCAAAAATAGTTTTTATGTTGATTTGTTTTTCTTGCTCCAATTGTTTACTTTTTGATAGAAGCTTTTTGGTATCTGTCTCCATGGAGAAGGCGTAAGCTTCACAATTTTTTTTCTCAGATTTTACCCTGCTCAGTTCGGTTTCAGCTTCAAAAAGCTTCTTATTATTGTCTTCTTTGATCATTTGCAATTCTTTTAAAGTATATGTTGTATCTGGCAATCTGCTTTTGTACATTTCCCGTTCAGATTTTACCTTATTAAGTTCTAGCTCAAGAATCGTAAGATTAAAATATAATTGCGGTGTATCAAAAGTTAGAGTTTGCAGCAGCTCACTCAAGTCTTCCTTTTCTTGTTCAAGAACTGCAGCTCTTTTGCTATATTCACCACAAGCAACCTTCTTTTCAGTCAACTCTGTATTCTTTGAATTCAAATCTGAATGCAGATACTCAACTGCCATGTTCATCATTTTATTGCTTTCCTCACGGGAAAGCTTAGAATTGTTATCATCAGCTTTCTTTATTGATAACCAATGCATTTCAATGCCCTTCCGGTTTTCTGTGGACTTTATCAACTTTGTGTGTGTGCTGAGAGTTGAAGGAAAAAATGATGACTGAAGAGGACATCTTGAAGAATGTATGAATGGGTAATTTGCTTTGAGTTGTGGAAGGTATTTTTCTCTAGATACTATATCTGCTACATACGCAGAAATGTTTTGTCTTCTGTTTGCTTCATAGGTTTTTACTGCTTGATCATTTACAGCTTTAAGCCTAAGGCTTTTCCCAAGAAAACTATCCATTTTCAAATAGCATAAGGGTGGTGGATGAGCAGAAGTTGGCTAAAGGGGAAATAAAAACAAATATTTTCATCAAATGAAAGCTAGTTGATAAATAACAAACTATTAAACTTATGCCGACCTTGGGAATGTCCTTTCCATATTTTCATCATCACTATCTGCCCATCAGTCACTCATACCCTAATCACCTTGTAACTGGCTACTACAACACTCTTTATATGGGGATGCTCTTAAAGATCAGAAGCTTCAACAGTTCAGCCTGCAGAGATCAATCAGTGATGGGCTTGTTTTAGTATTTCTATGTGGCTTCGTGAGCTGCACTGGCTTCCAGTTTGCTTCCAGGAACAATTCAAGATGCTTGTTATGACCTATAAAGTCCAACATGGTAAATGGCTGCTTACTTGAGGAATTGTCTATCTTCCATATTTTACTGACCTTGGAAGGATGGAAGGCTAAGTCAACTATGAGCCGGTGAGACTCGAACTGCTGGCCTGCAGTACTGCATTCTAACTACTGCGCCATCTTAAACTACTATTAATATGATCAGCCATATATACAGCCAAATGTCTACACTGGATTTGGTACTTTTATCCACTTATCAAGTTTTCCAGGGACCTGACAAAGGTAAATGGCAACATCTGCTTATTCAAGGTCTTTGGGAAGGACTTGATAGGCTGATAGAAATGCCAAATCCAGTCTGAACATCTGGATGGATGTGCAACAAACCATACTAAAGCAGGAATGAGAAACCTTTTCTTTACCCTGAGAAATAATTTCTCCGGCCCAGTGTTGGTGGCCTCACCTTTTCCTTTCTGACCCTCTTTCTAGCAGTTTTTCTACTGGGATTACTTTTGTCTGCAATTTAAATAGAACTTTGCGGTGGGCGGGGGGAAGAAGGGAGATATTGAAATTAGTTTGAGATTCATGGGCATTTTCCATGCAATTCCCATGTTCTTCAGTGCTATTAATCCCTCTCCGTTTTGGTTTAATGGTTTTAGTGTTATCTCTACTAACATGTCATTGTTTTATTTTGTTCAAATGCTTTATTTTTAATTATTGTATGTTTATATTACATTTTATTGAATTCTATTCATGAACATAGAGTACAAGACTGTAGAAATGAATATAGTTAAGCATGTAAACTGGAAGAAAAACTCAATCAAATCAGGAAGAGTTGGCTTTTTCCCTTATTTATCACAATGGCATATTCCAAGGTATGAAGAAAACATTTCCTGTTCTAATACTGTTATTCCTATTAATTGTTTAGGCATATTGATTTTTCTCCTGAATAAGCATTGTGGCTGTGCTTCCAAAGTGTATGTTCTATCCTCTTGTATCTCACATACTAAAGTAGGTTCATTTTGTGAGCACGTATCATTCCATAAAGCCAGAATTGGGATTAAAATTAAGCATTATGGCAGCTTTCTTCAATCTACTGTTCTACAAGTGTTGCTAGGACTAGATGAACCTACACCGTAAGAACTAATATTTATTATCTTGGAACAAGAAGAGTAAGAAAAATAGCTTCTTCTTTTTTTAATGGCTGGAACCAGAGAAGGATTTAATTTAATTGGTGCAAACTCAAATTTGTAAATTAGCTGCTCTTTTAGAATTCAGATATTAAAAACAAATCTGTACTTTAATTCCAACTACTTCTGATCACAAGGCATCAGTTTTCAATGCTGTTGAAAAGTCCGTCTCCAAAGCAAAGCGTAAACATTCCATGTTTGTGTTTTGGGAAAGGCCTATGTTAAGGCTTTCTAAGTTCTTGACCAGCAACCTCTGTCATCAAGCAAACTAAACCCCATTGCCCACAAAAGGAGGAAAGTCAGGAGAGGGACACTTCCTTGAATATGCCTAAAGAAATTCAGTCAAGTTAAGCAGTCATATTAGGTAAACTCACGTGGCCAGCATCAGCACAAGTTATTGGGTGAGAACTTAAATGAAGATTTGGTAGCTCTCCTTGTTTCTGAGGGAACATCTCAGGAAATTTCTTCTCAGCTGGAAGTTCAGATGCCACTTTCAGGATCACTTTATGAACTTTTTGTCGCCAGGGCTCATTGCGTTTTTGTAGACCATTTACTTCCTTCTTTGCAGAAAGGAGCAGCTCTTGAATCTTTTCTATCTCCCTACTTTCCAGAATCTTATGAGATCCAAATGATTCCTTAAGCATCTTAAAGGAGTTTTCACAATATTCACATTGAAAATATTTGGAGATAGTCATTAGTTTAGTGGGGAAGGTCCAGGCACCATTGCTATATAACTCATCAGCAATATTAAACTGTTCAGGAGTACCTTCCAAATCAATTTGTCTCTTTTGATGTGGTTGTTCCATTTCAATTGATGACACACCGTTGTCCAAATCAGACTCCGTAAACATTCGTTTTGTACAGGGGAAGGTTTTACTATCATGCAGAGTTTCCATACAAAAATGTCCATATCCTTTACATTCTTTATTGGCTGTCATCTGGGCTGGAAAAGAAACCAGTCCGACTTTGCTGAGATTTATTGGCAATGCAATATTTTTATCTTTAAACATTTCATTGTAGGATTCCAACTCTGACCATTCAAAGGCCATATTCAGGTTTTGAATATCTAAAATTTCATACTTGTTTTTCAAAGAAAAGATTTTTTCCTTGATTTCATTCAACTGTGTTTTGATTTCTTTGTTAATTAATTTCAAATATTTGTAATCAAATTCCTCATAACCTTCTGGAGTTATTAAGGGGACTTCCTTCATATCAGATGCCATTTTATTCTTCTGTCTTAATTTATCAGAAACAGAAATGGTCTCTACTTTCAGCCTATCCATTTTTTCTATTAATTCTTTTCTCATAATATCTGTGTTTATGATGCATTCCAACTGTGAGTCTTTCAGCTGTGATGCTAATGTTGAGTCTTCTTTCTGCAGGTGTTCACACATTTTCTCCAACTCATTTAGCTTGCTCATTGTCATGTGTAGGGAGGATACTAATTGGAGATAATCATTTTGGCTGGGCATCAGATCATGAGGAACTGATGAACACTTGGCATCTTTCTGTAGGTTAAAATTGTCCTTGATAACAGCACTGAAACACATTGGTGATTCGTCATCTTCACTTGTCTCTGTCATCTTTAAGGCTGAATTTTGCAAATCTTTAAGTATTTGTAATTTATGCAGCAACTTCTCTTTTTCCATTTCACTTTCCTCCATTTTTATCTCCATAGTTCTCAGTATCATCTCCAAGTCCTTTATCTGATCAGCATAATTTTCTAAAGAAATTTCTCTGTCCTCAAGGTCCATTTGAAGCAGTTCAAGCTTCACTTGATACTTCTTAAGTTCATTCTCTCTTTCTTCTACAAATACCCTCAGCTGTTCCAATGCTGGTTCATTTAAAACAAAGTCAAGCGCTGCATGTTCACTTACTTTCATTTCTGAGACCAGTGTTTGCAGCAAGATATTTACAGAAGAGTGCCTGTTATTTTCCCCTGTTCCCTCCTGTCTTAAACTATTAGTTTCTTCAGATACTGAGTATCTTTTTTCAAGTTGCCAAAGTAAAGTATTCTTTTTCTTCTCCAAGGACATTGGCTTATTCTGCACCTGTTCACATTTGTTCGTAAGCTGTTTTTCTTGTGTATCAAATATGGCTTTTTGCACCTTCAAATGGCAAGTCTGATTCCTTACAACACTTTCTAAATAATCTTCCTTTGTACTTTTCCTTTCTACTTCTTCATCAACTTCTGGCAGCAACAAGCTCTCCTCTTGCTTTCCTTGTGACAACTCCAAAAGGCTTCCCTTCTTTTCTTTGAAATTTTTGGAAATGACTTGCTTGGTGTTTTTTTCTTCCAAAATATTGACAGTATTCTCAAGCATGGAACTTTCATTCTGAACTTCTTCGGTTTCACCTTGTTCCGAGAATATTTTGATAGGTAAATTTGGCTCCTTTGAGCCCATAACTTTTAGTTGCACATTATTAAGCAGCACATTACTCTCTTTTAAATCCAGAATCTCTGTTTGTTGCCTATTTGATTCCTCAATCAACTTTTGTAGATTCTTGTTTTTTCCTTCAAGAGCTGCTAATGCTTCGGAAAGCAGGCCTTCCTTTTGGAGAACCGTTTCTTGCAATTCACTGATCTGCTGCTCCTTTTCCTGAATGAAGATGTGTTGCTTTGGATCTTCTCTTTCAGCAAATCTTCTTTCTATTTCATCCCTGGTTTGGACCAGTTCTTCAACCTGCTTCTGAAGGAATGCATTTACTTGCATGTAAGAAGCTAAGGATGCTTCAAGGGAGACAATACATTCCCCCCTTTTTAACACTTCATTTGCTTCAGAGTTGAGTCTTTTCTGCAAGGTGTCCACTTCTCTGGTGAACTCAAATAATTTCAGTGAATTATTTTCCCTCTCTTTCTGTAGTTTTTCCTCAGACATTGCTGTTTTTTGTACGAGGTCACTATAGGCTTTCCTTTGTGCCTCCAGTTCAGTTGTTTTTTCTTTCACCACCTGCTCAAAAATGTTTAGCTGTTCACTAAATTGTACATGTTCATCTTTGAGAGCAATTTCCTTTTCCTGATGTTTAAGTTGCTCAGTGCCTAAAGCACTTTCCAAAGTGCGTATTTTGCTCATTAATTCTTCTTTTTCTAAATCTAGTTCATTCAAGAGTTGTTTGCTTTTTCTTTTCCACTGAGAAAGAATCATAATCTCTTTCTTAAGGTCTTCGCATTCTAAAGCAGTTTTCTGCAGAGTTTCCGTGTTTTCCAGTTTCATATTGAGCTCTTCAATTACATTTTCTTTCTCCTTCACAATTTGCTGGAGAGAATCTCGTTCATGTTCAACATTAGAAACAGCAAGTCTAGTTTTTTCTAAACTGACAGAATTATCTTGCTTGTTCAATTTTTCTTCAAGCAATTTTAATTCTTTTTCCAGTGAGCAATTTTTATCTGCAACGAGAGTCATTAAAAAGATATAAAATGCTTAGTATACAAAGATTAAAATATAAACGGACAAAATACAGGCTCCAATTCTGTCTATGAAGCCCTAACACACCATAAATAAAATCTGTGCTCCTGTGATAACTACTCCTATCTTTATGCTCCTAGAAAATATTAGACTACAGTTTGCCATTGCACCTAAATCAGGCAACTTGCATTAGAAAAATAAAGGTTTACAAGCTTCATCTGTAAATGTACAGCATTGAACTGTTGAATGATCGAAGAAAGGAGATATTTATTAAATCTTGCCAACGAGAATGGGGACAAAGTGGTTTCAGGTTTTTCACATTTGTTTGACATATCAAAGGTATAACATGTAAACCAATTTGTTGAATATTGCAGTTATCTTTACAATGAAGCCATGATCATGAACTAAATTCTGAGGTCAAAACAATTTATGTCAAGATATACAAGATACTTTATCATTATAAGGGTACCCTTCCCAACTCATCCAGTTTGACCTCTCATCAACATCTTTTAATGTTCCCCTATATAAGGGAAATTAAGGGGGATACATTCCCAAGTAGTTCTTTTTTTTTCCCTATTGCAGCCCAATGATATGATATTTATACCTTGATGGCCTATTGGAGATGATTACAGTTGAAAATTGTTCTAGGTCTTTGGGGAATCAATGATAACATTACATTTATTACTTTATCTTATTATTTTTATCAGCTTTTTTGTTTTTATTGCTTTTAAGTTGTAACATGCTGAGAGCCATTCTTTGTAAAATCTGACAGTTCATAACACAATAAAAAATAAATATCATGTTATCCCTAGCAGTTATACAGAAATGTGCAAATTATATAAGCAGTCACACATTTATGAAATTTGGATAGAACTATAGTTTCTTTTGTGTAGAGGAAAGGGTTCAAATAGTTCTCTTTAGATACGTTTTGGAAGTGCAAGGCAAAATGACACAATTGATACATAATTAAAGAAGAGAGAATAATTATTTCATAAATCCGATATCAATTATGAACTCTTGGCTTTTTGACTAGCTGGTAAGTTTCAATTGCAGACCATAATGCAAATTCAATTTCTGCTTTTTTTTAAAAAAAAAAAACTACAATGGTGTGCCATAGCATTCAAATGAGATTTTACCAACTGTATGTCACACCGGGATTTTGCATTGAAATAAGGTCTATTATTAAGCACAACAGAAATCTTACTTTTCAGGTCTTCAGCAAATTGCTCACTCTGCTGTAGGGATAGTTTAGTACTACAGAGTTCTTCTTTCAGTTGAGAAATTTCTTGCTGTTGTTCAGCAGCCTGGCAACAGAGAAAGCTATTTTGCTTCTTAATTTCCTATGAAATCGGAAAAAGGTAAATAACTGATCAATAAAAAAAATATTTTCTTGAAAAGGAAATTACCTGCAATCCCAAACCAAATATCTTTATCCTTATCAGGTGTCAAGTTCCAGTAGACAAGCGTCCTATACTTTCAGTCTATTGCAGGGGTGATATGCTACCGGTTCGCCCAAACTGATAGTAAAAACATGCTACCAGTTCAGGAGAACCGGTATTTCCGACGATCAGCTGTGACACATGATTTATATTAGCTAGAAAGCAGGATTTCCTGCTTTCTAGCTAATCTAAATTGCGTGGCACAGCGGATTCCTCCCTCGCTATTCTACTTACCTTTGCAGGCGCGCTCAGTAGCAGGCGCTGCCCACCCGCCTGGACATCATGACATTCGTTTTTGACTCTTTGCGCAGGTGCGGAAGGTCCTGCACATGTGGAGTGTGCGAGCGGAGCAAGCGTGCTTGCGCACACATTTGCGAATGGGTACGAAGGTAAGTAGATTTCACCCCTGGTCTATTGTCACATGTTACTCTACATTGAAAGTCAGTATACTGTCCCAGCAATTGCCAAGTGCAGCTGCTAACGAAGGAAACCTCTAGCCTGTAATAAATTGTGCCATGGTGAGGTTTCCACAGGGTAAAAAGAAATAATACTGAAGAGTCACAATCCAACTGCATCTCTTTGAGAGCTTAAAAAGAAGAGATAAATTAGACTACAGCCAGAGGTCTTGGAGCAGAACCAGCCTCTAAGACAAGGTTCGGTATCAGGGATAGCTTAGAGGCCAGCCTTTTGATACTCAGTTATCTTGAGAATTCCTAAATCAAATGCCAGACATCCTTTCCATTACATTACAGAGCCTGGAAAGCTTGACTTTTTGGTTGGTTTGTTTTTGCATTCTTTTTTTTTAATGCTAACAGAGAATGTGAAAGATTTGGGGTCACTTTGCTGTCAACTTCAAAGCATTTTTAAAAAATAGCCCATTGGTCTATTCTTTATAACCTTGTCCTCTTGGGAATAAAATAAAGAAGCTTTCCAAAAGAAAATGGCACATATATTCGTGCACCACCCACTCCTGAGTTGCTAAGATAACAGATGGCATTGGCAGAGCTTTGTTGGTCTCGAGCCCTCAATTATCCATTGAGTTGCTACCAACAGATGGGCACAAGGCACCCAAGCCAAGTGTAAGGGAAGGGGCCACCAGGATGGGAAGCATAAGCTGGAAATTTGCTGGCAAAGCAGGTTTGTATTTCCAGCAATTGAAGCAAATCAGCCTCAGAGCAAGGCTGAACTTCTTGGTGATTCTGTTGATCAGTCTTCTGCTTCAGTTCTCTCTAACAAACAAAATAGTTAGAAAATCAGGGGATTGTGCCAATGTTCTCTCCAGAGGCCCACTTTTGAAAGTATTTGAGCAATTTTTGACATACAAATCCATTATGCAATTTCCACTTAGGGTAAACAATATTATACAGACAGTAGAAAAGTAACAAAGAAGCCAAAGAAAATCAAGGAGATAAAGGAGGGGGAAGATAAATGGCTAACATTAGTTTATACCAGTGTTTCTCAAACTTGGCGACTTTAAGTCCTGTGGACTTCAAGTCCCAGAATTCCCCAGCCAGCTGGCTGGGGAATTCTGGGACTTGAAGTCCACAGGACTTAAAGTCGCCAAGTTTGAGAAACACTGGTTTATACCATCCATCTTCCCCTTTTAATCTTTCTATCTTTAGAAAATATACTTGTTGATATTACATCTATACTTCACTTCATACATTTCCTCTTGATGTTTAACAGTTTTGAGAGCAAACAAGTTCTTGAGTTGATGGTTATTTTAAAAAATTCTCAAGTACCTCCTGAGCTGAGCTCCTAGCATTTGGTACTTGACACATTTTGACATGGAAATGTTTTCCTGGTACAAGTTGCTTGTTTGGTATTTGATGTGTTGTCATAGGAAAAGGGGGAGGGTCACAAAGAACGGATGGGAGGTTGACCATGCTGGAAAGGTTGCTGCAAAAAAAAAAAAAAAAAGGAGAGCCCCAGAGGACAGACAGGAAGTTGGCCATGCTGAGAAGGTTGCTAACATAGGAAAAGGAACATACAGGAAGTCATTCTTGCCTGAAACAAAGGCTCATGTGGTAAATCATGTGGCTTGTTTGGCACTTGTCATTTTTAGTACTCCTCGTACCAAGGTACCACTGTATGATCAAATCTAGGTAGATGGAACATATAATGGGATTTGCAACTTGTAACGGTTACCATTCAATACTTCCAGAACATAAATATGGCTAATTAAGTTTATAGGATTGAAAAAAATGAATACAAGCCCTTTAGCACTGGGCTATATATCAAGAAGCAATAAGGCACTATACTTTCCCCAAACTATCCCATTTATTTTGCACATGTCATCAGCAAGCGCATAATTCTATAAGGTACTGATCCAAATTGCTCTGGACCCTCGTTTTCCAATCTGGTGGGATTCAGATGTACAAGACAACAACGCTTATTTCTTGTAATCTAACACATGTGGAGGGCATCGAGTCACAAAGGCAGCTGCTTGAAACCCTGCCATTGGATGTATCTATACTGCAATGAGATAGCATCATTCCCCATCAGCTTAAACCAGAATTCCTCAACTTTCTTGGTTCACAGGGTTCTCGGTGTCTCAATAACACTTCTTCCATAGTGTCCTAGGCCTAAGAATGCCCAAAACACAATTTCACAAATGGAAGTCACAACAAACTAAACTGTCTTGCAGTGGCTCTGCAGTTTGCTGCAGTGCTTTAGGGGTGACATATACGGGTGATATTCACTTACCTACCGGTTCGCAAATGTGAGCGCCCGTCCCGTCTGTGCATGTGCTTTGCCTTGAAAACGTGCCTAAACGGGAGGTCATAGAACCAGGGCTGGTGGGCAGGCCCACCCGCGATTTCCACTACCGGTTCAGGTGAACCGGTTTCAACTGGCAGAATACCACCTCTGGTGCCATAGTGCACATTTTGGGAACTGTGGGCTTAAGCAGTTGAGATCTGGGAAATGTCAACTGTCTGAAAAGCAATACTGAATATCCCAAAAGGTTCTACTGCATTTTGGTAGAGCTTGAAGAGTCGCTAGTTTCCAGACCAGAAACCAACAAAAATATTGGCATGTTTATCAACACTGGGAAAAGAGAAAAGATACACAGAGAGATCACAAGTAAGAAACATTTTGCTAATGTATTTAATGCCTAGTTTTCAAATATATTTCATTCCTTGACATTTCATTATCCTTCCCCTCCAGGTTGATAGCTTTATTAATAACAACTTTTCTACAATCTATTAGTGTTAACAGTTTTAGGACCTGTTATCTTTGTTGTTTAAAGCCATGCGAGGAGGCCCTTATGAGAAATTTTGTTTAAACAGAGCCTTTATCTCAGGTTTCTTTATTTTTACTGATTTCTGCTACAGTATATGTCAAAATGCTCAAGAATTGTTTTAAAAACATTAGAAGGACAGGAAGCTTAGTATCTAAGGACACAGTGATGCCTAGATGTTCCATCCTGTTTCATCCTTGCCCTAGGTATATAATTACTATTACAGTTTTAATTTACCTCATAATTTTCTTTCAATTCTGTTTCCTTCAATTGCATCATTTGTGCAGCTTGTTCAAGTTGACTTAATTTCTGTGCACAGTCCCTGGCATTTTTTTCAAACTGTTGTTTTGTTAAGAAAATCTATAAAATAAAAGATGGAAAGCTTTAATTTGTGTTCATATTGAAGAGCAAATAGTAGAGAAATATTCTTGCTAAAACAGAAACTCGGAGAAAAAGTCCATCTATAAAAATATTAGAAAAATCCAGCTTTCAAGTAACACAAATCTTTCACAGTATCTGTATTGCCCAAGGTATTATATAGGTGGTCTTTGACTTACAGACATAATTGGAACCAGAAACTTTGTCACTGAGTGAAGTAGTCATTAAGCAAGACATCATGTGACTGCCCACAGGTTTGCTTCACTAAGCAGGTGCAATCCTCGCACTCCAGATTGTGACTGTTAAGCGATCACATACGTTTTAACTGGACAGAGTCCAGGGTGCCTCAAGGGATGGAGGAGGTTCTGGAAGGCTCACTCAGGAACTGAAAATCTTCTTTGCTGAAATCCAGGCAGGATTTTTAGCCCCTGAGGAGAAAGATACTTGTGCGTGGCCTTTGCTCGACTTTCCAGGCCTCCCTCGCGCCCGCTCTTGAGGCATCCCATTCCTTACCTTACTGCACTGACTCTCTGTTCTATGCATGAATTTCAGCTCCCGCTTGTCATTGGCAGTGGCTGAAACAGCTGTCTGCCAAAGGGATTCAATCCCTCTCCAGGGATAGAAGGATGCAGGAACCTGAAGCTAAAAGCTTCAGGTTTTTAATCCATTTCTGTAACCCTCCAAAGTAGTTTAGCTCCCCTCTGTCCAAAGAAAGGAACTCCTTTCATGAAGTGCAAGAGAGCACAAATTTTTGCAGCCTGATGAAGGAATTCAGCTCGTATCAGAAGGCAGCTCTTTTAGCCACCCCTTAGGAAAAGCAGGTAGCAGCAGCTTACAACCTTCATTGTTGGCTTCTGGTTGAGTGTCTGGGGAAGTCAGCAGAGAAGATTGCAAATGACAGTCACATGGCTGCGGGGCATTGGTAACTGGTTGTAAGTGCAAAATAGTTGCCAAGCACCCAGGTTGAATTCAAGTGAATACAGTAGTAATTATGGTGCTACATTTTGCAAGGTCATCATAATTCTAGGCTGTTGCTAAATGAACAGTCATAATTCAAGGACTACGTAATTATACGTGGATCACATCTGAAGATATAAATGATGGAGAAACTGTGCAGTAATAAGAATTTTAGGGCTGAGAGTCATACATTTGTCAGCCCAGGTTGGGTGTTCACTACTGGTTCAAAATTTAAAAATCATGGAATAGCCAGAGTCACATAACATAACCTATTTCTGTCCTGAAACAGCGCACAGCTCTAGATTCTTCAAAAATTAATTTGTAGCATATTTTAAATTAAAATATTGCTGAAGTCATGGATATGTCACTATATAAAATGTTATATTTGTTATAAATCTTATTTGTTATAAGATCTTATATGTACTGTGTATAAAATGTGATGCTTCCTTTTCTTTCAGTCATTTGAGCAAGGTTTCAAAATATTTCAATGTTCAATTAAGGGGAACAAATAGAAAAAATAATTCTAGTACTAGAGGAAAGAAAATGAAAAATAATCCTTCTAGCAAAAAAACATTTTTCATTAGCTTAAGGCAATATCTAACGACACATTTAGACTAAACTATCCATCTTGCCCCTGATAGTCGCCAAAATGTCTGCATGTTTGACATCACATTCTAGTAAAAATAAAATAAATGTTTTCCAACATCTATTGTTGATCACTGTCAGAAAATATATGGATTGTGCACATGCACAGGAATTTCTTTTTGCATGTGAAATCTAATGCAAAGATAATAAATGGGCTTAAAAGTTGCCTACTAGAAAAAGCTGTATGAGCATGTATATAGCAATAGCAATAACACTTAAACTTATATACTGCTTCTATGCTTTACAGCCCTCTCTAAGCGGTTAACAAATGTCAACATATTTTCCCCAACAATCTGGGTCCTTATTTCATCGACCTCGGAAGGATGGAAGGCTGAGTCAACCTTGAGCCGGTGAGAATCGAACTGCTGGCAGTCAGCAGAATTAGTCTGCAATACTGCATTCTAACCACTGAGCCACTATGGCTCTATAAGGCCATAAACTGTATAACTTCTGGAACTGAGTAAATATTCCTGCTAATGCTACATACCAATATCTATCTGGAAATTTTTCTACCTGTGATAGGTAGAGGCTGACACAAAACTGAACATACTTAAAATTGCTAGTGAGTCTGCTATACTACCAGGACCAATCGTAGTTCAACGGTCACCTGAGTTTTCAAACCACATTCTTTGCTGGGACAATTCTGTCTACTTACGTAAATGCCACGACTAGAACTCTGACATCAGGAAGGGAAAGATGCTGATGAACATGGAATATTTTCATTTATAAACATGAAATTTTAAAACCAGAAATTCTGAAAAGATTAGATTTCCCAGGTTTATCCTGTTAACTATTCAAATGTTGTTTTTAAAATTAAGAAAGCATATGCTTCCTTCAATGTTTTCTCTATTAAAGCTGCAACCAGTTGCTGAGGAAGTCTACCTTCCCCAGTGAACATTTTTTTCTGGAAATTGACAAAAAAAGAAGAAGAAGAAGAAAACAAACCACAATCACATCACCACAGAATGCTGTAACCAGTTGTAAATGGGACCTAGTTGCCAAGTGCCCAAATTGTGATGACAGCACCATGGTGGTGGTGCAATAGTCATAAATACAGGTTGTGACACACCTTTTCCAAGGTCATCGTAACTCTGAACCATCGTTAAACCAATAGTTGTAAGAAGCACTACCTGTAACTATAATGCAGCACCTCACCTCTTGGTCCTTGTCCTTCATCTTCTGTTGTAAAGCACACTGCGCACTTTCAAAATTTTGCTTCTGACAGTTTAGCTCATTTGAGAGTCCTTTGAACTTTTTCTCCTTTGCTGTAAGCTATAAAGAGAAAATGTAAAGGTAAACATGCATGGGAAATGTTTCTGGTACTCATCTGGCAGTTAAGAAAAAATAGCCAGTATGATGTGATGGCTAATGCAGAGAACTAGGATCTAATCTACAATCCATAATGGAAGTTCTCTGGATGATTTTGGCTACCGTATTTTTCGGAGTGTAAGCCGCACCCTTTTTCTTCAAGAGGCAGAAAATCTAGATGTGTCTAATATACTGAATGCAGCATTTTTTTGCCTCCTGAAGCCCCGCCCCTTCACCAAAATGGCCATGCATACCCTTATGGAGGCTTTCAGAGAGCTCCTGGGGACTGGGGAGGGCAGAAATGAGCAAAAAATGGGCCATTTCTTTGCCCCCCCCAGCCCCCAGCAACAAGCCTCCATAAGGCTATGCATGCAATTGTTTTGACAAAAACGGGCCCGTTTTCGTGAAAAACTGGCCGTTTTCTGCTTGTTTTTGGCCCCTTCACCTCCCCCTCAGGAGCACTCTGCAAGTCCCCCCAAGGATATTCATGCCGTTTTTTGATTAAAATGGGCCCATTTTCGTGAAAAACGGGCTGTTTTGGGGAGGTTTGCAGAATGCAAAAACTTTTTTTTTCCTTTTGGAAAGCTCTTTAACTGATTGATGAAAATTACATTGATCAAGTGCTGTGCCAGGAGAAACAAAGTCTTAGGTGCTGTAGATTGTCAGCGATTTCCTTCTCCAGCACATGGATAAATACACCTGGAAGCATCTACCTACCTACCTACCTACCCTCTCTCCCTACCTACCTACTGTATTTCTCTCTCTATCCCCTTATCTACCTACCTATCTGCTCTCTTTCTCTCCCTACCTACCTACTGTATTTCTCTCTATATATATATCCCTCTATCTACCTACTTACCTACTTACTCTCTCTCTCCCTACCTACTGTATTTCTCTCTATATATATCAATCTATCTACCTACCTACCTACCTACTCTCTCTCTCCCTAGCTACTGTATTTCTCTCTCCCCCTCTATCTACCTACCTACCCACTCTCTCTCCCTCCCTCCTGTATTTTTCTCTCTCCCTACCTACCTATCTACCCTCTCCCTACCTACCTACTGTATTTCTCTCTCTCTCTATCCCTGTATCTACCTACCTACCTACTCTCTCTCTCTCCATACCTGCCTACCGTGTTTCTCTCTCTTTCTCTCCCTCTCTATCCCTTTATCTACCTACCTACTTTTTTAAAAAAATTGCCTCTTCAAAGAATTGCCTCTTGGTGCGTCTTATACTCCGGTGCGTCTTATACTCCGAAAAATATGGTAATTATGATGTCTCAGAGCACTGTTGCTATGGGGCAAAATTATAGGTGGAAATGTTACACAGTATAGTTTGAACTCCTGAAACTAAGGCAGAAAGTCCAATACTTAATAGCAATAGCATTTAAACTTATATCCACTTCAGTGCTTTACAGCCATCTCCAAGCAGTTTAGAGTCAGCATATTACCCCCAACAATCAGAGTCCTCATTTTGCCGCTCGGAAGGATGGAAAGCTGAGTCAACCTTGAGCAAGTGAGAGTCAAACTGCCGAACCGCTGGCAGCAGGCAGTCAGCAGAATTATCCTGCAATACTGCCTTCTAACCACGGCTCTAATGAAGTAAAAGTAAAAGAATGAATATATACAGGTAGTTCTCGATTTTCAAAAATTGAGCCCAAAATTTAGGCTGCTAAGCAAGATACTTAAGTGAATTTTGCCCCATTTTACAACCCTTCTTGTCACAAATGAATCACCGCAGTTAAGTGAATCTTGCTTCCCCAATGACTTTGCTTGTCTGAAGGTCGCAAAAGGTGATCATATGACCCTGGGACACTGCAACCATCATAAATATGAGCCAGTTGCCAAGTGTCAAAATTTGGATTATGTGACCATGCAGTTGCTGCAACAGTCGTGAGTGTGAAAAATGGTCACCAGTCACTTTTTCAGTGCTGTTGTAATTTCAAACTGTCACTAAACGTTTTAAATCGAGGATTTCCTGTATTTATGGCTGGAAAGGGAAAGCAAGGAAGCCAATACGATAAAAACTGAAGTTTACTTTTCCTGTCAATGTAAGAACACCTTGAGAAACAGCGGAGATTTGCAAGTATTATTCAAAACAGCAATCTTCAATTATTCAGGGTAAGTGTGAAAATTGGTCCCCTCTCCTCCCCAAGCAATTAGGGTTCGGAAACCAAGCTGTGTAAACTCTATGGCAGGGGTGTCCAAACTTGGGAACTTTAAGACTTGTGGACTTCAACTCCCAGAATTCCCCAGCCAGCCATGCTGGCTGGAGAATTCTGGGAGTTGAAGTCCACAGGTCTTAAAGTTCCCAAGTTTGGATACCCCTGCTCTGTGGGTACAGTTTAGGCAAATCCTCTCTCAGAGACACAGCTCATGCGGACAAATAATTATCATGTTATATTAAACTCAATTAGAGTTGGTTTTCCATGCATACAACAGTTTTTTGAATTCCAAGATTTTAAAAAGCACATTACCTGATCAGTCGTTTGATCCAGTTGTATATTAATTTTAATTATTTCATTTCTAGCTTTGTTCAGTGTTTTTTCTTTTTCAGTTAATTCCATCTGCATCTTTTCCACTTGCAGCTGATTATCCTGAAGCTTCATAACCTTGGCTTTCATGTCTTGTGTCTGAATTTGTAATTTATTTTCTAGCTCCTGAATTCTGCACCTTAGCTCTACATATGAAAAATTATACACATAAAATATAAGTACAGTATATCTTGATACATGTTGGATTTCTTCACAGGCAGGATCGATACTGCTCCTGGGCAGTGGTACCCAATTTAAGGCCCTCAGAATATAGAAGCTCTCTTAATATCCTTACCAAATTATGTCATGATTTGACCACAATACATCAAAAAGGGAAAATCATTGAATCCCCAATTGGAAAGTCATCCTATTAACTATATTTAGTTCTAATTAAATGAAAACAGAAATAGTTTTTGTCCTAGCTTGTGCCAAGGTTAGTGACATATTATTCCAAAACCCAAATATAATCTCAGCCAAGAAAAACCTGTATAGGAAATCTCTGCATGTTATTTCTGTGAAAATGATCCATCAGTTATTACATTTTCCGTGAAGAATTCTGGCTTGAAACCTTTCCTTTCCCCTAGCCCAAGACCATTATTCTGTTACTCAGTATAAATCATAACATTTTCTTGTAATGTTCATATCTTCTAGCAGCAAATTAGGCATGAATGATCAATTTCAGCTTGGAAGCCACAATTTATCTTTCCTTTGCGCCATTGTGCAGCAACGGGTGATATTAGGACTTTACTCTGCTGACATTTTTGGATCCATTTCTTTTGGTGCTAGGAAATTAAGGGACACAGGATTAAGGCCCCCATTCTGTCCCTTAGTCCCACTCAAAATGATAAAGAACATTCTGAAAGAGGGTGTTATAGGTCTAAGCAGCCCTTAATTCCCTGAAGCTTTATTTTCTACCATTTTAAATGTTCATATTCTTCCTTCAAAAAATGTTTGTATTTGAGTCCTGCCTACTCTATGGACTCAAAGGATCAGTATACGCTCTTCTGTTGTCTTATGAATGTGCAAAAGGAAGGGTTAATTGGATAATAATATGGTGGCATTACAGAAAATGTTTTTTTTACTTCCTAGCATTTTATTTCCTCAAATGTAGGATCCTTTTCTCCCCTAGATCAATCAAGTGTTCATCCATTGATTGCCAGGAATTGCCAATCAGTTTCTCACCCAGACAGCTTTCATGACTAAGGTGCTGTGATGGGATTCAGTCAGTTCACACCTATTCGGGAGAACCGGTTGTTAACTTTCTAAGCAGTTTGGAGAACCGCTTATTGGAAGAAATCTCATTTTATTTTTTTCCACTTTACAGGCCTAATCCTGTAAGGAAGGCAGGAAGGAGACATTCTCATGTTGTTTCTAGCCTAATCTTTATTGCCCTGCTTACAGAAACTGCCTCTCCGGTTAACCCTTATTACATTATAACAGCTAAGGTGAAGCGCCCATTGACGTGAGTGACATTGAGTTGGCCACGCCCACCCAGTCACATGACCACAAAGCCACGCCTACCCAGCTGGTCATTAGGGCAGAGAACCAGTTGTTAAATTATTTGAATCCCACCAGGTGGGATTACAAATCATAGTCTCCTAGTTCCTAGGCTAGTGTCTTTACCGCTAGCCAAAGTGGTTGTCTATTGCAGAAAAATGATTGTATTGTCAAATATATGAAGAATAAGTTGCTTGTAATATTTTTAAAATACCTTGGTTCTGAATTTTCAGTTGCTCAGCTATTGAAGAGTCCTGGCTGCTGTTGGCGACATTGCAATTGATGAAATCTTTCTTGGTTAATTTTATAATATTAGGACTAGGAGTTATGGCAGATTCCAAAGGAAATTTTGACTTGGTTGACCCACTGTTATGAGGAGTTTCTCGATGGCTGGGCAAAGGATGGCTTGGAGTTTGCTCTTGTTGCCATGAGAATACAGATGAGGAAGCTTGGTGCCGAGCAATTTCTCTACGAGTTATATTACCTTCTGAATGCAAGGTATTGGCTTTCTTCTAAAAGTAAGAGAAAATGGACTTAATAAAGAAGATGCTTAAAAATTAAAGATAAAGACGACTCAAAATATTATAGGACAGTGATGGCGAACCTTTTTTGCCTGCCGTGCCAAAAGCGGGGGGAGCACAGGGGGAGTCGTGCGCCAGTGTGCCAATTTATAATGCTATGCGTGTGACGCCCTTCGCGCACGCATGCGCGTGATCAGCGACACCCCCCCATTTTTGCTGCAGTTTTTTCACCCTTCCCAGGCTCCATAGGTTCCAGGCTTTCTAGGAGCCTGGGAGGGTGAAAACAGCCCCCTCCCTGCCCGTCCTCTGGGGGCCTCTGGAGCTTCCCTGAAGCCTCCAGAGGGTGAAAAACAGACCTACTGACAAACTGAAAGTCACTTCCGGTTTGCTCGTAGGGCCGGTTTTTGCCTTCAGGGAAGCCTCCTGAAGGCTCCAGATATCGAAAATCACCCCTACAGACAAATTGTCCTGGAAGTCACCATTCCCGAACTTCAAGGTTCCCCATAGGTCTGTTTTTCACCCTCCGGAGGGCAAACTTCCGGTTTGTCCTTAGGGCCGATTTTCAACCTCCTGAGCCTTCAGGAGGGTGAAAAACAGACCTACAAGCAAACTGAAAGTGACTTCCAGTTTGTCTGTAGGACCATTTTTCCCCCTCCATTGCCTTCAGGAAAGCCTCCTAAAGGCTCTGGAGGGTGAAAAACGGTCCTACGAGCAAACTGGAAGTCTGAAGTTCCGGTTTGCCTGTAGGGCCGGTTTTCGCACACTGGAGGCTTCAGGGAAGCCTCCGGAGGATGAAAAACGACCTCAAAAGAAGTCCGAAGGGCCACGCCTCTCGTGCCCTGACAAATGGCTCCGCGTGCCACCTGTGGCACGCATGCCATAGGTTCATTATCACGGTTATAGGACATGGAATAAATTTTATGAATGGATAGACAAAAGGTAGAAAAGAGGGGGAAGTTGACAAATGTCAATAATATTAGTAAAACAGTAAAATAAAACAGTAAAATAGCGATGCTATAGAATTATGGATATAAAATGGAAAAATTGTAAATAGGCTAATGTAAGTAGAAATTTAGTTAAAGCTCATTTTATTTTCCCTTTTTTTCCTTTGGTTGTATTATTATAATTACTGTAAATATACTACTGTTATAGTCATTAGTTTGTTAAGTGTGTTAAGATTTGCTATTGATTTTTCTTTGGCTTTGCTTTCTTTGTAATTGTTACCCTTGGATGGCATTGTCTTTTCAATAAAGTATTAAAAAAAGAAGAAGATGCTGCAGTAAAGGTTAATGAAACAACCACCTGTAGACTTGATTTTAGTTTATCACATATGAACGACTTGAAGTCACCTGCAGTCCCCCACTATCCAATTCCATTCTCCTTAGTAGGGCCAACATTTTCACCCAGACTTTCGATATGAGAGAGCAGTTAATATACAAAAGAGATGTTTGGAATCATGCAGAAAATCTCAACTTTCCTTCACAAATTGAATTTATTTTCTGTCTACGTAAGGATGTAATTGATATGTGAGAATATTGATATTTAGATCATTAAATTCTTCTCATAAATTTACAATTTAACAATTCAAGATTCCATTATTATAAATTACAAATAGTGTATAATTAGCCATAATTGATCACAAACACTAGCAAAGATACATTATTCAATTATTACCTCTAATCTTGATTTTAAAATTATTTATTAATCATATGATTCCTTTTTTATTTCAAATCAGTTAATATGTATGGATGCCACATAGGGTTTTAAAGTCTTACTTCACTTGTCATGCTCTTTAGTTCTGCCTCCAGGTGTTTTCTTTCTTCAGTTTCAAAGCAGGATTTTCTTTGACGTTCTTGGATTTTTGAATCTATTAATGTTGAACAAAAATGTCACAATAAAACTTTTACGGTAAAAAGGAAGAAGATATTGAATTGAGATGCTTTCAGTAAAGAATTATATTTGTAAGATCCCCAGGGGAAATACACACACAAACACACACACACACACACGTATCTCTTATACCATTGTAGATTGTTGCTGGAGAGCAAGTGTTGCTTCTCTGTGGTGTGTTTTCAAAAGATGTATCTCCACTGCCAAAGGTCTTTGGTTGTTTTTCCAGTTCAGATTTGTATCTATTTTTGTTAATAAAAAGGATAGAAATTCAGGATAGCCACAAAACAATTTAAGACTGAATTTAAGCTGACTAAATTTCAAGGAACACATTAGGAACTTACTTGTACTAATGAATTCAATGTAAATTAACTTGTACTTAACTTACTGAACAATTCTATGTATGGTTACTCAGAAATTATTCCTATTTCAAGGAAAGACTGTGGCTACATTTCTTTAAAATATAAGCAATGTAACTTTTATCAGAAAGTATTTAAAATCAAGGAAATGTTAAGATGGGAGCACTGAAAATGACATTATTTTACCTCAAATATAGCATATTACAGACTTGCAATTAATACTGCCTTCCTTCATTGCTTTATAATATGGATCTAGACCACTTTATCCTACTCTGCTGGAATAAAAAGTAATAAAGTTATATATATATATATATATATATATATATATATATATATATATATATATATATATATATATATATATATATATATATATATATATATATATATATATATATATATATATATATATATATGTATATAAAAAACTATTTTATCAATAAAAATGCTCAGTTTGGGATGCAAAGCCCCAATTTTTCAGTGCCAAGTTTAGATAGTAGACTGGATACTATAATTTCCCAGGGAAATGTTCCTATTTGCAAAAATAAAACAAAGCTGAAAAAAGGGTATTGTTTTATGTAATTCATTAGTAACTACAAAAACATCAAAGAAGCTTTTTTACATTAGAACAAAGGCCAATTTAATCAGTATTCCATTCAAAGTGGTAAACTACATGCTTATGAAATGCCCACAAGTTGGACAGAATACCCTCCAGCTTTGGTTTTCCCAAAATGATCTTGAGAGGCACATTGTCACTGCTACTAGAAGGAAAACAGAGCCAACATAATCAGGATCCATTAATAGCTTTGTCCTCTATCAATTTATCCAACCACTTCTTAA
The DNA here is from genome assembly GCF_964273705.1 of Natrix helvetica. NCBI lineage: Eukaryota > Metazoa > Chordata > Lepidosauria > Squamata > Natricidae > Natrix > Natrix helvetica. The sequence goes on from NC_138552.1 coordinate 244,189,915, forward strand.
AGCAGTAGAAATTGGTGGCCATCATTCCAAGTTATTATAGCAATTTGAATGCATTAATGATGGACTTGGTGTCTCCTTTTGTCTTGATTCATTCTACAAGCAGTTATTATCAAAAAGACTTAGTCTCTCTTCACTTTCCTCTTACCATGTATAATTTTAAATACTGCTATAATGTTCCTTTTTTATAGATTCTAAGTTAAAAGCTTCCAAGTATTTTAACTTTTTATGATCCATGAGTAGCTTTGCCCTCTAAATGAATACAGTTCCAATCAAACCAAGTGCCTTTAATGGAATAAGATTGGATTTGGAATTTCCTTTGTCACTATTGCTAAGACACAATGACAATGGCTAGGCAATGCAACTGTGCAACCCATTCCTACTTACTCTCTTGCTTAAAAAAAAATATGTTCACCTTTTAAGGTCTTGCTCTAAACTTTCAACCTGTTTCTTGCTTGAAATGAGCTGTCCTTCTTGAAAGTTAATTTGTGATTCTTTCGTCTGAAGTTCATGCAAAAGTTTCTGCTTGTTTTTCTCTAGGTTATCGCAAAGTTCCATCAAATTCTGATTTTCTCTCTTTAAGGTTGCACTTTCATTTTTTTCCTTATCCACCTTAATAAAAGAATAATAAAGAATCCATGAACATGTTACCACAGAACCTGACTTTAAGATCCTATTTCATAGGGCTACCAATCTTAGCTGTAACAATGTAGCTATTGGAAACCTGGAGTTGCCTACATCTCTTTGTTGCCAACTAGTAGCTGTCCAGTTTTGGTAGACTTCTATTTATGGAAATGTAATAGCAGGCTTCAGTTTTTTTTAATAATATGTGATTCACATGGTTACAGAGAATAGATAGCTATCTAATTTTCCTATTTCATGGCATAGATAACCATCTTTGGGCACAAAAACAGCCTAAGTCCCCAAGAGCTAAACCAGGTATGAAACAGCTCTATTTCTCTTCCTGCAAATTAAAATAAGAAAAAGAAACATTAACCTAACAGTTTAGAGAAAGAGACATTCCTTCACATCCCTCCTTTCCCATCACATAAAACCCCTGTATTTCCCCTCCACTAAGATAAAACAGTATAGGGAGAATCAATAGGATGAAAAATGAACAATGCTGAAAAGAAATTTAAGCAGGTCTACTACCCCTTCCATAATATTCGAGTCTGACTTAGAGTCTTCTCAGGCATTTTGGTTTTAAAAATCAGACGAAAGTAGAAAACTATGTTATATTTATCTCAGCTCCTAGATATTTAGCCACAATCTCAAGACTCTATAAACCTTTTGCTCTGGCCCTTAAGCCTGTCAAATGTTGAATTCAATTTGTAATTTTTAATGCATGTGAATTCATTTCCATTACTTTATCCAAGGAAATTGAACAAATAAAGTTTTCATTCTTGTCCCACCCATATGACTTATGAGCCAAGGGTTGCCTTTGACCAGTTTAAACATTGTGTGTTCATTTTTTTGAACTCCAAGTTAACTTTTAATTGGAGCTACACAAAACACGATAAAAAAGGAACGTTCCTTTTAATCTAAAACAGGGCTGTCAAACTCCTGGCCCATGGGCAGGATGCGTCCTGCACTGGCCACATCCCGATATGTCACATGACACCACCGTGACTACATGAGTTTCCTCTTAATAGAAAGTATTTTTTTCCCAAACAGAAAAACGAATACATGATTGAGGAATTGGAATTATGTTATGTTGTTTCCCTACATGAAGACACCAACAGATTGTGGCCTATGAATACTTAATTATTTTTTGCCCTTTTATTTAATCTCCAAGAATAATGGGCAACATTTTGGGAAATTCTGGTTACCACACTATTTTACTCTCAGGTAACAGCTAGCTGTGAAATAAAGACCTGCATAAAACAACATTAACCTATCTGTTTTTAGTATGCAAGCTTTTAATCAACACAGGAGTGATACTAGTATTTTTTTCAAAAAGCGATGTGCTATACAGTAATTATGCTACCTTCTGCTTCTGTTTTTCCAAAGCTGCCTCCAGAGATTCCAGCTGAAATTGCCTTTGCTGACGTTCCTTTTTAAATTTCTCAACTTGACTTTCAAGGTCATGAATTTTCTGAAGAGCTCTGGTGGAAAGACCCTCTTTCCACTCTTCCACAACCCAGCTCATGTCACCAGATTTCACTCTCCTAATACGTAAGAGACATTATAAAATGGACAAATAAATTGTTTTTAAGTGTCTAAAATTATACTTACATGACTAAAATGAGGGATAGATATGTTTCAAATGACACAGGAATTCATGCTTATATAGGAATTAGTCTCATTGAACTAAATGGGATATAATTTTGAGCAAGATTCATACAAAATCCATTCTGCTACCTATGAGATCAGATAGTCAGGATCATGTAACAGGCAGGATTATTGGAATGTTATTTGCACATAGGCAATAATTTGGTTTTATTCCAATTGTTTCTTTTGCTAGAAATAGCTAAGTAAGCATTCTGATCGTTGTCCTATTTCCTTTCCCATCTTCGTGGGTTAATTCTTTACATTTCTGCAACTATTTTGCTTTAGTTTAAGCAGAGTTTTCTTTTGGGGAAATAGTATTCCTAAGAGTTTTGTTAGCCGCTTCCCTGAACTGTTTTAACACTGATTATGCTCTGCTTGCATATTTATAAATAGTAATATTATAAAACATCAACAAACCTCCAGAGACCTTCTAAAAAATCTAATTCGGGGAAGCATTGCACTTCTACAATGCCTCTATACCTGTAGAAGTTGTCTATATATAGCAATATTTATTTTAATTAAGAACATTTATGTGGCCACCCAAATAAAATGCAAACACCACCTTCCAAGTTCAGAGAACTCTCTTTCCCTACTGAGGTAAACTTAGGTATGTTTCCCACAACATAATGCAATAATAGAATGTCTGAAAGCTTCTTGCCCTTTTTGAAACCTGATTTTATTCAGATCCTGCCTTGTCAATTGTGGACTCTTATAAATCAAGAAAATGCAAGAAGTAGGAATACATTTTATTGAACAGCCAAGTGTGCGTACAAGTTAAATATCAGAGTAGTGCTTCCCAATACAGGATACATGTTACTTCTGTGGTCATTTGACTATATTTCTTGGCTCCTATAATCCTTTGCCAACTTCCAGTAAGATATTCTACACTTTTCTAACCCTTACTTTCAAATCTATCAATAATGTTGTCTGCCCTCTTCTAATAAATGTGTAACCTAATTTTCCACGCTAGGTTCCACCCTTATGTCCTGCTGATTGATATAAGTATCTGTGTGAGATCCCGGTGATGTTATTTCTCTTCCTTTTGAAACTATGCCTTTCATCAAATTAATTTTGGATTGTGTAACATAAGATTACTGCAGAAGCCTGACAACTACCAGGCTTAGGAGAAATTTCCTGACAGTTGGAACAATTAATCAGTGAAACAACTTGCCTCCAGAAATTATGAATGCTCCAACACTGGAGGTTTTTAAGATGTTGGATAATAATTTGTCTGAAGTGGTGTAGGGTTTCCTCCCTAGGCAGGGGGTTGAACTAGAAGACCTCCAAGGTACCTTCCCTTCTATTCTATTCTATCTGCATGTCTCCATGAGTAGCAAGTTATCCCATGATGTGAAGGAAGGAGTGAACCCTTAGTTGATGATTTGGAGGAAATTTGGTTCTGAAAAAATCTGAAACCATGAAAGAGAAATTCAAAACAGCCCTTGCTTTTATTTAGCATGAGATGGGACAGAAATAAATTTGGACAGACTAATGTATGATTCCATATTAACATTAATATAGTTCCTGGAATCCCTGCCCTGACTGTTTCCTGAATTGGCTTATCTCAAATGACTGACACAAAGGCTGAGCACCAAAGAATTGAGGCCTTTGAACTATGGTGAATCCCTTGGACTGAATGGTGATCAAACCGGTCAGTCCTAGAGGAGATCGCTCCTGACTGCTCTTTAGAAGGTTAGATCCTGAAGATGAAACTTAAATACTTTGGCCACCTAATGAGAAGAAAGGACTCACTGGAGAAGAGCCTAATGCTGGGAACGATTGAGGGCAAAAGAAGAAGGGGACGACAGAGAATGAGGTGGTTGGATGGAGTAGCAGAAGCAATAGGCGTGAGCTTAAATGTACTCCAGAGGATGGTAGAGGACAGGAGGGCCTGGAGGAACGCTGTCCACGGGGTCGCGATGGGACGCAACTAACAACAACAACAAAATCAAATCAGTGTTCACATCCGCTACTTTTCGTTTGACACTATAGATAAAACAGCAACCCTAACTTAAATGCACTTTTTAAATGAGAAATATGAGTTCATTCCTCACCTTTCCCACGAAGAATTCAGCAACGCTCCAAATTCTTTTTCACTTTCTTTTCCTCGAGCGCCGCTACACATTCAAATTTGCCACTTTCTCGCTCGACTGCTCGGAAAGCCGAAGCCATCCGTGAACGATTGGCCAGCAATTGAAAATAATCTTGCCTCCGCGTTTTTCGGTTAAGCCAATAGGAATCCTCCGAACCGCACTGCCTGGATTGTTTTTCAAATCTCATTGAGTTACGAATTCGAAAAGTGAGAGCGGATTGGCTGAAGGCAAAAGAGTGCTGGGAGCGCGTGTTGTAGTCTTTGCAACTTTTCCTCTGCAATAAGGCTTTGACTGCGCGCAGCTTGGAAGACTGAGGGAGTTGGTAGCTCCGTCATACCCCAACTGAATTCTGACCGGATGACTTTTGAACACGGAGTGACTTGCATAGCAATGAGACAAAATTAGTACCGTACTAGTATCGAGGAGCCTGTTTTGGGGAACTTCTAGCTTCCATTCCCATATTGCCAAAAAATAATTATCGGAAATGAAGTGGGAAGCGGGAGACAGAAGGCAAGCTTATTAAAAGCGCCCAAATTTCTCTTTCTTCGTTGTAACCTAAGGCACAACTCAACAACGGGAAGGAAATAAAAGTTCTCCATAATGTTATTTATTTTAAGAGCGGCGGTGGAATACAGCATTGTGCAATCCATAAAAATATATGAGAGCTGCCTTATCTGATATGCCAAAATCCAGTTGATCACTAGATAATAGAAATTACAGAAAATCCCAACCCCCTGCTCCCATTTCGTGGTGGTCTTCATTTTTTGCAATCTAAAATGGAAGTAAATGGATTCCTTCTGGAGATGGTCTCCGCAATCCGCAGGATTTGACAACTTGATGCCATATAATCAGGTAAGGATCAGCATTGTTGACGTTATACTTCCCAATTCTCCCTGGGTAGGTTCATTGAGGTCAGTGCTGGAAAGAGAAAGCAGAAAATGAAGGAGGCAGAAAGACAGAGTCAAGCTGCCTAGAATTTCTTTTAATTTTATGTATACTATATTGTCAAAAGTATTCGCTCACCCATCCATATAATCAGACTCAGTTGTGAGCGAATACTTTTGGCAATATAGTGTATATTTTTAATTTCCTTTAAGAAATCTTAAGAGGGCATTTTTTTTCCTTATTCACTAAACTCCCCTGAATTCCCCCTCACATTTGTCCTGTGACCTCAAGGAGATTCCTGAACTACACAGAGTTCACTTTCACTCTCTATGAAATGGTGTTACCCAGAGAACTGCATGACTAAGAAGAAATGTGAATATAGTCCTGATTCACAACTCTGGTATATCCATATCTTGCTTAGAGGAGAACATGGCAAGCACTTCGAGTCACAAATATCTTAGTACCTTCAGTTCAGTCAAAAAGGGGCTGTTTCTAACTGTCATGGTCAGGGATAAAGGTACAAAGGCACATCTAAATTATGAATTTACAGCATAATTTGCTGTAAATTTGCCCTTAAGAGGCCTAGCTGCTTCAAGTCCGGTCCAATGGGCACAAGTTATATGAGGAGGATACTTTACTCAGCCGTGGTGCAAATGCTTTACATGCAAAATCAGCATGGATGTCCATGCCTCATTATTTCTTAGATCAATTACTGCAGTGTACTCTCTTTAAATGCTATTCTGAAGTTGCAATTATTAAATATGAGGCAGCCTAGCCATAGCATTGCCAGCAATGTACACCAGTTTTGTGGACATTCCACTGGCTTCAAAATATAATTAAAAGTGCTGGTTGTAAATTATGAATCCCTTGGCATCTGGGTATTTACAGGACTGACTGATTTAGGTAGAGCCAATCTAATTCATTTAGCCCTGAGGAGCATGTTGATACTTCGTCTCTAATGAGATCAGATGAGGGGGAATTAGACGGCAGGTAATCCTTGGGTTATGATGGCAATTGGGAGTGGCATAAGCAATGCAGGCATAAAGGTTGACACAATATATTTGTGTTGTTTAGTCACAGCAATCCTGGCAGTCCCATTGCTATCATAACCTCAAGGTGTATGAGTGGTTAAGTATGAAGTGGCAGGAGTCCCAGGTAAGAGAGCAGGATGCTATGGGGGAGGCCGTGACAAGCCCAATGTGAGTTGATGGAGGCTGTTAGCAGATGGGTGTGCTACATGCAGAAGTGTCTTACTGGAACGACTAGGAATCTTCCCTGCTGGCTTGACTTTGCTTGTGGGAAACCAGCAGGGAATGTCACCAATGGTGATCAAGTGATCACAGTTCCCTGCAGCATCATAATTGTTAGCTAGGCACATGCGTCTGGATTGTAATCATGTGATGCTGCCTTGGCTAGATCTTAGAGGATTGTTCATAGGGCCATTTTTCCCCGTGCTGCAGTAACTTTGAATAATCACTGAACAAAGCGACTATTGTCGATCTTCGAAGACTACTTGTTGTTTATCAGGAGATCTGGATGGCAACTTGCTTCACAGTTTTCAGGAAGGTAGTAAAAAGTCTTCTGTAGAGCTTCTGGGAAATTGTTATAGTCACTCTGACACCATTGTGTCCTTGAGGTGGGGTAGGAGGCTGTTTTATGATGTTATAATTTTATGTGGCTATAAATGGCAGAATATTATAAACTCAGCAATATAAAACTGCTGCAAATAAATAAATAGACAAATCACTGCAGACAATACCTGAGCGGGATTTGGCAACACTCAAACTTTTAATACAATGAAAACCTTTCAGTATGAAAGGGAGATATTGGATTTGTTATCATTGCACTTTTATTGCTGGAAAGAACTCTAGTATTTGTTTTCCTTCCTTGGGTCCAAGATAATTACATTGGCCTTAAGTACTCTGAATAGACAAGTATGGGATTACTGGGTTGTTGGTTCAAATTATAAATATATTGATTATTCTGTAATTGATTGTCAGAGTGTTAAATTTCATCTGAATTTTTGAAATCTCAGGGTATCTTTTCTATTCTTGCCACTAGGTGATCCCCTTTTACACAGGAAAATCCATACTGTTATGTGTGCCTTTTGGGGGGGGGGGGGGAGCAAAAACTTTCTAAATGGATTTGGATTTTTAAATCCTTGGCATTCTATAAAACCCACACTTTGGTTATTATAATATTAGACCAGCAGAGTCTGATTTTAATATCTCTTAGAAATGGATGAGTTAAATATATGCTGGTACTCTTGATTCAGTGGAAAGTCTAATAATATTGCTTTATGATCAAAGTTTAAAGTTTTATTTAAAAAATAAAAATAAGTTGCATTTTATTTTTACACGTAATATTTTTGTGTTTTTCTCTCTAAGATGATATAATTAAATTTACCTATAATATACTATAGGTAATCTCTGTCTTAATTTTTTTTAATTCATTGGTTATTGTATTCCTAAGGAACAAAAAAATTGTTTAAAGAAATAATTGCACGTACAGAACATATTGTTATTCTGTGCAGAGAAAAGGAGGTGATGTGTATCCTGCAAGCTGAATGTGTCCCTCTTTTTATGCCAATTGACACATGGGTGTTCTTTCCATTTTGGGCATTGTTGGCCATCTACTTTTGGTGAGGCAAGGGGAGAGGGGCAGACTGGAACTCTACTGAACAGAGAGGGAGAGAGAGAGAAGAAGAGAGAGAGAAGGCATCCATTGCTCCCAATATTCCTGCCATTAGCAAGATGAACAGTGTTCTATTGTATGTTGTGCTGAAGGCAGTGGTTTATACTCTTTCCTGCTACCTATGACACTGTGTGCTATCTACTGTTTGTATATTGACTGTGCCACAGTTTAACCAGAGTCCTATTTAACTAGACTCTTGTTAAGTGGCGTCTAGGGCAGGGGTGGGTTCTGGCTTCTTATACTCAGAGATGCACTTTGGGCGCATGCGGGCATACGCAGTAGTAAAAAAAAAAAGCTTATATGCAGAAGCAAAAGTTACTATCTACTTGGCTGAACCGGGCCGAACCGTAAGGACCCACCTCTGGTCTAGAGTCTAAAACTAAACTTGTTTTAAAGCCTACTCTGGGATTCTTTATCAGTGAAAAGCAAGTTAATCATTTGTAAATAAGTAATTGATTTATTTACCACAGCTGTGATTAATATTGCTGCTGATTTATGCCACAGCCACGATTAAAAGAATGAATCATGAAGAGGCCTGGGATTTTGCCAAAAGTTCTTGTGATTTAATCATAATATCTCAGCTCCTTTATCTGTGCACAGTTAATATTATCCTGACGTGATGATAGTATGGAGTCTCTGGGTGGGAATATGGGGGGAAAAGGGTATATAATTGAGTAAAAGAAAAAAACAACCCTCAGTTTTACATACAGTGGGGTGCCCCAAAGTGCTGTCTTTGTCCCAGTACTGTTCAGTATCTTCATCAATGATTAGATGAGGGGATAGAAAGTGAACTCATCAAATTTGCAGAGGACACCACGCTGGCAGGAATAGGGAATAGCCAACACTCCAGAAGATAGGCTCAAGATACAGAAGGGCCTTGTCAGGCTTGAACAGGGAGGTATCTAACAAAATGAAATTCAGTGGTAAGAAAAGTAAGGTCGCACATTTTGGCAAGAAAAAACAAATGCATAGACATAGAATAGGTGGTACCTGGTGTGAGAAATCTTGGAGTCCTACAGGACAATCCCTTAAATATGAGCCTGCAATATCCTGCATGTGCCCCAAAAGCCAACACAGTCCTAGGCTGCATTAACAGAAGAACTTAATCAAGATCACATGAAGTGTTAATACCACTTTGTAATGTCTTGGGCAGACTACACTTGGAATATTGCATGCAGTTTTGGTTGCCATAATATAAAAAAGATATTGAGACTAAAAAAGAGTGCAGAGAAGCGCAACAAAGATGATAAGAGACTGGAGACTAAAATATATGAAGAATGGTTGCACGAACTGTGTATGTTTAATGAAAAGGAGGACTAGGGGTGAAACGATAACAGTGTTCCAATATTTGAGGGGCTGCCACAAAGAAGAAGGGGTTAATCTATTCTCCAAACACCCGAGGGCAGGACAAGAAGCAATGGATGGAAACTAATGAAGCAGAAAAGCAACCTAAAACTAAGGAGAAATTTCCTGACAGTTAGAACAATTAATCAGTGGAACAATTTACCTCCGAAGTTGTGAATGCTTCAACACTGGAAAATCATTTGTCTGAAATAGTAGACGGTCCCCTGTCTGAGCAAGGGGTTGGACTAGAAGAACTCCAAGGTCCCTTCCAACTCTTATTCTGTTATTCATGGTTTCTTTAATCATGCTTTGCTAAATAATTCAAAGTTGGCTTACATGATTGGGTTGTACGAATTAGCCACTTATAAGTTATTCAAACAATTATGCTTAAACAAAACAAAGACTTCACAATATATGAACCCTAGGAAAATGAAAATTTAAAACACACACGTTCTTACTTAGTGACCACTGTTGGGACCAGCAATTCCATTGGGAAGCACTATGGTCATTCAATTGAAAATCATGTGAAGGTGAAGGACTAAAGATGTTGCTTCCCATTCAGTCATTAAGGAAGTCACTGCAGTTGTGAAGCAAAACATCATGTGACACGATTTAACAATTTTACTTCTGTGTTCTCCATTAGCTCTGCTTGTTGCAAGCAGGCTGGGAAACATGCAAATGTTAATCACACAAGTGCAAGACGCTACAACTGTCGTAAATGCGAGGATTGGTCTTAAAGTTGGCGTTTTTTACATTATTGTAACTTCAAACGGTTACTACACAAGGCTGACAATAAGCAAGGACAATTTGTATACAGCATGCCCTCTCAAAATCAGTGTCTCGTTTTAGAGAAGTGTTTTTAAATTTGGCAACTTTGGGAGGTGAAGTCTATTCATCCTATGCCAAGTTTGTCAGCCTTTGCCAAGTTTGAAAAACACATCTTTAGATTCAAGGTAAAGCCCCATTATGTAAGTGGAGGTCTACTGTATTTCTGTTTTATTTTTGCTCCTCTAACAATTGAACTGAATCAAAGATCTAGAGTTGGATTCACTGGAGGTCTATTCCTTGAGGAAGGAGAAAGTGAACCATAGCTATGGACTCTCCATCTCTCTGTAGCCCCTGGATGCTACAGTACATTAAATGCTAGTACATTTAATAGGTAAAGGTAAAGGTTCTCTTCGCACATATGTGCTAGTTCCTGACTCTAGGGGCGGTGCTCATCTCCGTTTCAAAACCGAAGAGCCAGCGCTGTCCGAAAACATCACCGTGGTCAGGTGGCCGGCATGACTAAATGCTGAAAGTGCAAGGAACTCCTTTTACTTTCCCACCAAAGGTGGTCTCAATTTTCCTCTTGCATTTTTACATGCTTTCGAACTGCTAGGTTGGCAGAGCTGGGACAAGTAACAGGAGCTCACTCAGTTATGCAGCACTAGGGATTCAAACCGCCGAACTGCCAACCTTTCTGATTGAAAAGCTCAGGGTCTTAGCCATTGAGCCACCACGTTTAATCAGTAGATATGTGTTAAATTTCCACAGCTTCATTTCCATTGGAAGATTATTCTAATTCTTTACTTCCAAATATAAGAAATAGCTTTAGTGAAACATTGTACCATTACTGAATTATATAATTGCTTCATGCTTCCGACTTTATATTTTTTGGAATATTTAATTTAGCATATGAACCTTATTATTAAACAATCCCTAGATCTCTTGGATCAAACTTCCGCAACCTGGAGCCTTCTTGTGGGCTGTGATGGCTTGCTGTGACGGGCATTGTGTTACAGGATATAGAAAAATTAGGCTGCTTTATTTTCAAGCTCTTAAATGACAATTTCTACAAATGATTGAAATACAGGATTCTGTAGGCTTGCTCTGGCAAGAATAACAAGTGATGATGAGGCAGATAGTTACACACACACACACACACACACACACAAACAAAACACACACAGGGAGAAGGAAAATTATATTGATTCAAAATTAATATTAAAGTATAGAACTTTTGGAAAACAAAAATAAAAAAATACTATATTTCCATTTGAAAAGCTGCGTTTCATCCTATTTTCTTTTCCAACGTGTTATCAGAATGGATGATAACCTCCAAGAAAACTATTTGGCTTAGTATCCACCTTAGTAATTGCAAGCCATAAAGTATTATAACATGTTAGCTCATGCTTCAAGGCAACAGGTTTGTTTTCCAGAATTGCGTAATCCAAATTCCTTTTTCCAAAGAAGAGAGGAGGGAGATAAAGCTGGCAAGTGTAAGGATTAGCGTGCACAGACACATTAGGCTAATAAACTTTTGACTTAATGATTGTAAGCACCACAAAATATAAAGCAGACTTTTAGAATGCATTTACGTATGCCTTGAGCTAACATACAGTACTTTCTTTCTATATACATATATTGTTCAGCATCTGTGGGTTTTTTAGGTTGTGAAAGTATATTATAATAAAGTATAACCTGTGCATTCTTTAAATAACATTTAATAACTAATAATTTAAATAGCTAGATTTTAATCAATTGATAAGGGGCAGGTGCTCCTCCCCTACCATTTAGATTATTATCTAGGTTTTGCTAATATTCCATCAAAGCTAATCTAGCATACAGTATACAACAGGCAGAGCTTTCTTGCTCTTCTCTTTCTGCTGCTTGTCCCTTTGGGTAGGTCTTTAAGACAAGTATTTATTGAAACTGACTTTTCCCAGTTAGGTAGCTATTAAATAGAAATGCCCCACTTTAATCATCATTGGCTTGATTTTCCTTGCTCCTGCTTAATAGCAATATTTTTGTTATGTATGCTGCATTCTGTCTGTTTGTTGAATATACAGTGAACTATGTGGAGATGGCATGTAGGTATTATACAAATATGTTTATTTGTAATATAAATATCAACCTAGTATGTTTCTATTTATTCAGTGAATGCCATAAATAAAAGTCACGCAATCACTGATACACAAATTTAATCTAAATAAAGAATGAGCAAATATGTATTTATAAAAGGTATGTGGACAATACAATATAGGACACAATATATTAAATTAAGATAAAACCTTAATAAAATCACCAGAATATGGAGTCATAGAATTCCAATGGGATAGATATTATAATTCGATATCTAAGGAATCTAGCATGTATTTACATTTACATACGCTTACCGTAAGTAAAAGTTTTAGGTGTAGCCTTTTGAGGCTGAAAGCTACCAGCGGCACCGCCACCTTCTTTTCAATACTGTTTGCAAAAGGTAGTTGTGACAAACAATAAACACAGAAATCATACATATTTTAAAACAATATACAGAGAAAAGTAGAGATGTGGATTTGGTATGAAGTCTGTCGTCGTCGTTGTCTCCCCCCCCCCCCCCCCAAATTTTGTGAGGTATGTAATCTAACCAGGCTCAAGGTTGACTCAGCTTTCCATCCTTCTGCGGTCGGTAAAGTGAGGGCCCAGATTGTTGGCAATATGCTGACTCTTTGCCAACCTTTCGGAGCTCAGGAACCATTGAATTCATAATTTTAAATCCCATGAGCCACTAATATGATTTTTTAAAAGATCAATAGTATTTAGTGCAACAGAAAAATGCAAATAATTTTTCTGCGGACCATCAAAATTTTCTCATGGATCACCAGTGGTCCACAGACCACTGGTTGATGACCGCTGCTGTAAACTGCTTAAAGAAGGCTGAAAAGCACTGTGAAGTGGTATATAAATCTAAATGCTATTGTTATTGTATTTCAGGCTCTGTATTGATGTTAGCACAAAAAAAGCCAAGTGAGAACTGGCTCATTCAGATACCTATAGAATATTCTGGCTAGAATGTCAATGTCAAAAAGCCTGCAATTATTCTAGTTGGAAACTCAGTGCTTTCTACCAGCCTAACATTTCTCAACCAAGATGACTGGAAAGTATGGGAGCTGAAATCTGTCACAGAAGGAAAACAGCAGATTAATGTTGGGAAGGCTATTATGATTATTCTCAAGCATTTAGAAAATGCCAATGAACAACAAACTAGCAAGATCGGAAGCCTTTTCAGTGAGCTACTATAACCTCAACAGTGGCTTATCAATGTGTTGTGGTTTGCAGATTCGGTAGAAAAGTCAATCACCCACTTTTCTTGCAATCAAGGAGTGGCAAACAAGCAAGGGAAATCATAGCTCTTTGTAAAACATATGTTTTGTATTTGACCATGTCGAACAGGACTATGTTGAAATATGCTGTAACAGTTTTTCCAATCTCATGCCCCAAATGGGTTAGATTACAGTTCCCATCATTTCCAGGGGTAAGAGACCCCTAAGATTATTAATACAATACACTTTAAGGGCAGAAACATTGTTAAGAAACATTGCTGTAAATCATAGGCAAGTTATAGTGTATTTTGGGAATGAGAAAGTAGGACTCTTTCTGGCTTTGTCTTTGCCTGAAAAAGAGTTCGGTATTACTTCCCAGAATTCAAGCATTTTGAATCTTGGATGCCAAGCAGCTAGTCTCATAAGATGGTACATTTCTGCAAGAGTTCTTAATTTGAACATTTTATTCTGTACGTATGTAGGATTAATGCATCAAGAGAACTGGAAATCTATACTTGAATTGAGCATTACAAGAATATATTCTGCCAATTTTCAATTTCAGTTAAAAATCATTTTTATTATTTTGAATGTAGCAGAATTATCAAAAGGCAGTATAATGCCTCATGTTATTCAATGTCTATCACAAGTCTTCAAGGTTTAGTGGCAACTGTAACACTCCAGTTCCCCCCCTAGGGTCAGCTTTTGTTACCCATGGATTCCTTATCTTTGCCTTAGGAACAAGATAAATATGTAAATATGTAACATTTATCTGACTACAATTTGCAAAAAGAAGCAAGCCATCATCTTACAAAAATACGGGCATCCCTTAAAGATGCCAAAGAAATTTTAAAGATTGTGACTCTTCCTTGTTTTTTCAAGTCCCCTCACACAAAAATAAAAAATAGATCCTAATGTCTTTCTCTCAAGCTACATGAACAATCATTTTTTAAATCAAGTAGATCAAGTAGACCATGTGCAGAAAGGTTGGCTTAATGAAGTAATTTTGTGTGAACATGGCATGTATAGAATTGAACTGAACTGAATAAAAGGAGTTGGAAGGCACCTCGTAGGTTTTCTAGTCCAACCCATTGCTCAGGCAGGAAACACTATACCAGGGGTGTCAAACTCAAGACTCGGGACCGGATTTGGCCTGCGCAGTGCTTAGATCTGGCTGCCCTGGAAATAGCGAAGGACAGGTCTGTGGTGCCTCTGCCAGCAAAAACAGCTAGCACAGGTGGTCCTCCCACCAGCACAGGTGGCCCTCTTGGGCTCCATTTTTTCTGGCAGAGGGGTGTAGGAGGCCATCAAGGCTGAAAACAGTTTGGGAGCCCGTTTTCACTGGCAGAGCACTTGAGCCACCACAGGTACCCCAACATGAGTGATGTTGAGCTCACCCTGGCTACACTCACCCTGGCCCCTTGAGGTCAAACACATCCCTGATATGGCCCTCAATGAAACCAAGTTTGACACTCCTGCTCTATACCATTTCAGACATAATGGTTGTCCAATCTCTTCTTTAAAACTTCCAGTGTTGGAGCATTCACAATTTCTGGAGGCGAATTGTTCCACTGATTGTTTGTTCTCTCACAAAATTGCTTCTTTGTTCTAGGTTGCTTCTCTCAGTATAAAGATTATGTATGCATATATGTGTATATATGTACACAACATTTTTAAAGGCATATATTGGTATAAATAATAAAAACACAAATTATAGGGCACTATGAAAACTTTTTTTCTAACGTACTTTTTAACGTATTTTTAAGTCATCTATTTTCTGCAACTGATTAAAACCAGAAGAATGTAGGTATACATATTGTATTTTGAAAAATCACTGCATTACTACGCAGATGCTCAGACCTGCTCATCCAGGTCTTATCTGAGCTCCTTGCAGGAGCTTCAGCCCACCTCTGGAATGTGTCTTTTCCTTCCTCTTTCCAACTCAAGGTGTGACATGCAATGCACCCTGGGGCAGTGTGTTGCACAGTATGCAAACAAGATAATCTGCTGAATGTTACTCTAGCAGCATTTTCAAATGCTTCAGTTCATTCCATGTGCACTCAGATTTTCAATGTAATTCCTTTTTATTAAGAATTGCTTTAAATGTACAATCTCCTAGGTTCATTGGAGACTTTCCAGAACTGAATGTCCTAAAGCCAAGCACTATGGGCCAGTTTATACATGAAGGTTCCTCCCTACTGGGAACTTACTGAAAAGTGCTTCCTTCTAGTAGTATATATTTACTGCAGAATGCTTAACACTCAAAAACAATTTTGGAGTAGAATTTCATCTATAGACAATGTCCAGGTTAATGCTGTATATCCCAGGCATGATACCCATTTTTAGGGACATGATCATCTCTGGAGAAGATAATAGTTAATGCTTTTAAATATTCAAAGCCTTCTGCATTGGAGTCCTTTTGAGTAATCCTGCAAGTCAGGCTTATTATTTCCTATTATTATGTATTGGAAGAAATGTCCTTCTGAAATGCAATGAACATAAAAGGACTGGCCACTAGTCCTTCTTAGCATCCTCTATAGGGCTCAAGAGACATAAGATATTCTTGGGCTGCTCACCCAAGGATATTGCTTGGGATTAGTAAATTCTATCAGCCCTACCTGCAGATCCCAGATTGCAGATTTAGGGTTGTTGGTCTTAAACTGGCTTTAGTTTATTGGCTATTTTGTCAAAGTTGTAGGTGATCTGTGTCCTGTATAAGCAGCTCCCCACCCCCTCATTCTGAAATCCTGAAACTGGCATACTAATCCCCAATCACACTTGAGTTACTATTGTTAAAATTAAAACATTACAGCATTATTTTTTTATGCAAGTGGTACATTAAAATTCAGGTAAGCCTGACAGATGTGTTAATTTTTTTAAACACCCGCCCCTGAAAATAAAGGAAGGCCTGACCTTGCTCCACCAGTGTCCTTACTGCTACATTTTTCCCCCCAAAAGAAAAGTGTGATCTTTTTGCAGCTGAAAAGTTACAAAACTTCCTTTGTTGACCAGAGCAGGTAAAGACATGCATGACAAATATCCAAAGATTCACATAGGTTCCATGTCTTTCAGGAACAATCTAGCCCTGGGTGGTCCTTGATTTTAACCACTAAGACAAGGATTTTTAACCTCTCCCTGCAACAGGCTAGAGTCCCATCATGCTTGAAAGCAGCCACAGTTATCCCAGTTCCGAAGAAAGCAGCCATAAAAAGCTTGAATGACTATAGACCCATTGCACTGATGTTTATAGTGATAAAGTGCTTTGAGAGACTGGTCCTACACCACCTCAGGTCCTTTCTTCCACCAAATTTTGATCAACACCAGTTTGCTTATAAAAACAACAGGTCAGCAGGGGACACCATCACCACTGCTCTACATATTGCACTGAGCCACCTTGAGAAATCTGATAATTATGTCAGAATGCTTTTTATAGACTATAGCTCGGCCTTTAACACCATCTTACCAGGAATTCTCATTGAAAAGTTGACTGACCTGAATTTCCCTCTCCTCACTTGTGAATAGATCAAAGACTTCATGACGGATCGTCCACAAACAGTAAGGTTTGGGTCCTTTACATCTTCCACACTGAAGCTCAGCACAGGCTCCCCTCAGGGCTGTGTGCTCAGCCCCTACGCTGTATACATATGACTGCATGTCCTCTGATCCATCCAACATCATAATAAAGTTTGCAGACGACACAACGGTGCTGGGTCTCATAACTGGAGGGGACGAATCAGCATACAGGGAAGAAGTCTAGAAGGTATCTGCATGGTGCTTAAGAAACAACTCACATCTAAATACTAGTAAGACACAGGAGATGGTGCTAGATTTCTGGAAGCACAGAGAGGAACCTGCCCCACTGTGTATCGAGGGGGGCTGTGTGGAGTGGGTTTCCTCTTTTAATTTCTTGGGAGTGCTTAACAGCTGCGGACAGGAAGGCACTACAGAAAGTGATCAATTCGGCACAAGAAACCATTGGTTGCCCTCTGACACCACTGGATGACATCGCCGGATCTCTCTGCTTTAGCAGAATAAGGAAGATGCTTCTACCATCAGGCAGAAGACATCAAAGTATAGCCAGCCAAACAAACAGGTTTAAAGATAGTTTCTATCCTTGGGCTGTGAGACTTTTAAATACAACGACAATCACTCCATGCACACGCTAGTTTTTTTTTGTTTTTCTTTCTTTTTTCATTTCTGTTATAATTTTGCACCAGTGAGGTTAAAACCAATTTCGTTGTATTTAAGTACAATGACAATAAAGATTATACTTACTTATACTTATGCATTCTTTGACAAAATGACAAAATTAGTGGACCAGAGGAATGCCGTCGATATAGTTTACTTGGACTTCAGTAAGGCATTCGATAATGTAGATCATAACCTACTACTAGATAAAGTAGAAGAATGTGGGTTGGAAAGCATCATCACCAGATGGATTCGTAACTGGCTGACCAACCACACTCAACGTGTAGTCCTCAATGGAACTGCATCTACATGGAGGGAAGTATGCCGTGGAGTACCCCAAGGCTCTGTTTTGGGCCCAGTACTCTTCAACATCTTCATCAATGATTTGAATGAGGGAATAAATGGGGAACTCATCAAATTTACAGATGACACCAAGCTGGCAGGAATAGCCAACACTACAGAAGATAGGCTAAAGACACAGGAGGATCTTGACAAACTTGAACATTGGACACTATCTAATAAAATGAAATTCAATGGTGAAAAGAGTAAGGTTCTATATTTAGGCAACAAAAACGAAATGCACAGGTACAGTATAGGTGGTACCTTGCTCAACCGTAGTAACTGTGAAAGGGATCTTGGAGTCCTAGTGGACAACCATTTAAATATGAGCCAGCAGTGTGCAGCAGCTGCCAAAAAAGCCAACACAGTTCTAGGCTGCATCAACAGAGGGATAGAATCAAGATCACGTGAAGTGTTAATACCATTTTTAATGCCTTGTTAAGGCCACACTTGGAATACTGCATTCAGTTTTGGTCACCACAATATAAAAATGATGCTGAGACTCTAGAAAGAGTGCAGAGAAGAGCAACAAAGAGGATTAGGGGACTAAAACATATGAAGTACGGTTGCAGGAACTGGGTATGTCTAGTTTAACAGAAAGAAGGACTAGGGGAGACATGATAGCAGTCTTCCAATATCTCAGGGATTGCCACAAAGAAGAGGGAGTCAAACTATTTTCCAAGGCACCTGAGGGTAGAACAAGAAGCAATGGGTGGAAACTAATCAAGGAGAGAAGCAACTTAGAACTGAGGAGAAACTTCCTGACAGAACAATTAATCAGTGGAACAGCTTGCCTCCAGAAGTTGTGAATGCCCCAACACTGGAAGTCTTTAAGAAGATGTCGGATAGCCATTTGTCTGAAACGGTATAGGGTTTCCTGCCTAGGCAGGGGGTTGGACTAGAAGACCTCCAAGGTCCCTTCCAACTCTGCTATTGTATTATATTATTGTATTATAGAAGATACATCTTATTAGATTTAAGTCCTCAGCTTATTACCACAATTGAGCCCAACATTTATGTTCCTAATTGAGAAATTTGTTAAGTGAGTTTTGTCCCATTTTACGACTTTTCTAGCCACATTGGTTAAATGGATCATCGCAGTTCTTAAATTAGTACATGTTGTTAAATGAAGCTGGTTTCCCCATTGACTTTGTTTGTCAGGTTGCAAAATGGCATCACACAATTCCAGGACACTGCAACTGTCATAAATGCGAGTCAGTTGTCAAGCATCAGAATGTAAATCACATGAGCACTGGGGATGTGCAATGGACATGTTTGAAAAATGGTCATAAGTCATTTTTTAGTGCCGTTTGGTCACTAAATGAACTGTTGTAAGTTGAGGACTACATGTATTGCATTTTCAGTTCTTCAAGTTAATATAGTTTATAGGTTTAGGTTTAGGTTTATTAAATTTATAGACCGCCCCCTCTCCCCGCAGGGACTCGGGGCGGTGTACAGACAGTTCATATATAAAAACAACAAAACATGACATAAAACACCAGACAGAACAACGCAAACATACAGTCTATATATATAACCCAAACTAATTAAATAATTAAAACAATTTTAAAACCAATTTAAAACCCCAAAATTTAAATTTAAAATTTAAAAAGCCATCCAGGAAGGTCAGTAGTGAGTGTTTCTTGTAATTACAATTAGGCCAGGCCGGCTAGTCGAAACAGGTGGGTCTTGAGTTTCTTACGGAAGGAGCGGAGGTCCAAGGTAGTTCTAATATCGGGGGGGGGACGTCGCTCTAGAGGGTTGGGCCCATCACAGAGAAGGCCCTACTCCTAGGCACCGCCCGCCCACACTGCTTAGCGGAAGGTACCCGGAGGAGTCCCTCTCTGTGAGAGCGGATTGGTCACAGGGATGTGTGGGGTAGAATGCGATCCCCCAACAATCCAGAGAAGCATAATATGCAGTGAATGGCCCCAAATCACCCAGCTTCTACCATATTATGGCTGAGGATAGATAGAACCTGATTCTTCCTGTTTACAGCATAAACAGGATGATGTGATGGCGAACCTTGGCACGCAGAGCCTTCTCTGTGGGCACACACCCTCCATCGCCAGCTGCTCTTTTGGTTTTTGTCGCGCACATGCGTGCCAGTCAGCTGGAGCAGCTGGCTGCCATGCGCATGCGCACCAGACAGCTGCTCTCTTCCAGGTTCTGGTGCTCCAGTGCATGGGTGCATGCTCCAGTTTCAGCACTTGGTGCCAAAAAGGTTAACCACCACTAGCATAATAGCTTAATCACTACATTATACTGGCTTTAGTACAGGCACCTCTTCAATGCAGATACAAACTAAGTGCAGAAGTGGATTCAGTATCAATATTCACAACTCTTGAGTTTTGAGTAGTTTATTATACAGGTCTGTACCGTTAACAACCAATACCACTGTGCTTAGAATTTAAGTGACTGGAATAATTATTGTAAATACATATAGCAATCCAACCACAGCCTTGAATTAAAGAATGGAGAACCTGACTACAGGCAGTCCAATAAACTAGGAATATTAAGATGGTTTTCAGTGGTAAAACCTGGGTACTCTTGCTAGGTGTCATCCCACAATTGCTTCTGCTTTATCCAGCTCCCCCTACTTGGATATATAGATTCATTTAAAAAATAAAATTTATCCCATTTGTTTTTAGAAAGGCTTGCCCACAATTTAGGAATATTTTTATGGGCAAGGACAGGAAGATGCACTCATAAATTTGTTACTTATGACTTGTAAGCAGTGGCTATAATATAGATGTTGAATAAATAACCACCTGTGTTTTGAATGCACTTTAGTTGTAAACAGAAAACCAAGCATTTTACTTTGAAACTAACAGTGTGAAGAGTTGATAATCAAGGCCAAAGAGAAGGCCTACGTGTTTATGCATTGAAATGTGTATGTTTATCAAAGATACAGGTCTGTGCTGGCTTGGTTAAGGAATGCTTATCAGGAAGGCAAAATAGAAATATGAGAGTGGGCAGGGCTGCACTGCTGGGAATACAAATGAAATCCCTTCACTCCTATATTTCTTCTATGATCCAAAACACGTTGCGTTTGTTTTTCGTTTTCCTGAACACCTGGGTAAACTTGGTGGGAGAGGAAACCACATTTTCATAAAAACAAAACGACGCTTCGCCGATACTAGTAACCGGAGTACCCCTTAAATTCTTGGGCTATTTTATTTACATCATACCTATCCCAGCTTTCCATCAAATTAAAGAAAACATAAAAACGGGCAGTAACCCATTCCAGGAACCATTAAAGCGTAAGAGTTCAAGTAACTTCGGGGAGGGGGACAAAAATCGTTCTGAGGGAATATTTGCTAGCATCTCCCTCCAAACCGCCAACTCCTATGCTTTGAACCACGTAAATACCCCCATGTTTCCAAAAGAAGTAGCCGAAATTCTAACCACAGCTACATCTGGCTACAAAACACGCACCCCAGATCTTCGGGGTGGGGTGTCTATATTAGCGTTACTTCCCAGCGGGGCGGTAAGACGGCAATTCGCCAAATCCAACTCAGCCGCTGGGTTCGCAAGGCTTCCTTAAACTCCGCCTTTCCCAAACTTCGCGGAGAGCCGCCTTCGGTCCGTTTCTTCGCCCGGCCTGCTTTTCCAACCTCACTTCCCTCCGTCCAAAGCTCCTCCTTCCCTACCCAAAGCGATTTTTCGGGGTTCCTCGCTTTACGCCCCTCGGCCAGAGACCCCAAAGGTTCCTTTTTTTCCACCGCTCCGACCTTTCTCTCTCCCCTGGCTCGTTCAGCATCCCCCTCCCACTCTAAAAGGGAGGGGGGCGATGGGTTGGTGCCCCTTCGCCCGAGAACGACACGTGTTAAATTTGAAACGACCCGCAAAGCTACCAGGCAGACCCGCGAGCCGGGGCTCAGAGCCAGTCCCTGCGGCTGGGAGGGGAAGAAAAAGACGGTGCCGTCTAAGGAGTCTCCTTCGGCATCTGCTCTGCCCGGTTTCCCGTTTGAAAGAACTCTCCTCAGCGGATCGGTGCGGTGAAGAGGCCGGGCTTCCGTCGGGAGCGGGGAGGCTTTCATTCCTGTACTCGGGGGAGGGGAACTCTGTGCCTGGTGTGTGTGTGTAAAGCACGGGAGAGAGGGAGGAGGAGGAGAAAAAAAAGGAGCGAGATCTCAACTCAAAGCCCCGACGTTTCCTGCCTTCCACTGCCGGCGGCCGCCCCGCATTCTTGCCATTCCTAGGCTGTGACTCCGAGGTCGTCGTCTCCGCTGAGCAGCAGCGCTTGGATGAGAAAGAGCAGCAGGGCAGGCGCTGCTCGCCCCATCGCAGTAGCCGCCTCCGCAGCGCCCGGCCCTGGTTTTAACAGCGAGACAGTAATCTCTGCCTCCCCTCCCAACGCTATTCCCGGTTCCCCCAGCGCTCCCCTCTCCTCTTTTTCCTGAGTTTTGCGCTTCCTTCCCCAACTCCAAACTTTTCTCTAGCGCCCCTGTGCCTTAGGAGGGGAGGGGGAACCCAAGGCGGAGCCGTTTCCCTCCCCCTTTTTTGCCGCTCCCCCCCACCCAACCAGTATCCCGCTTCTTCCTTTCAGCCCGCCCCCTCCCCTCCCCCGATTAACTTTTGCAACGTACGGACCTCTCTCGCCTGAAACTTTCTTCCCCCTCCGGATTGGATTCTTGTGGTTAAGACAGACGCCTGGTCCATCCGTCGTGGCTAGATTTTCTTCGGGATTTCCCCCTCCCTCCCTCCTCAAAAAATTGCGTTTTTCTCCCCCTGGGGGCTGGAGGCAAAAGAAGAAAAAGAGGCTCGTGATCTGGCTTCTTTGCGCAAAACAGCATTTGATTGACCCCAAGACATGTGAACAGGTAAGCGGGAGATGCAACAGTTTGGAGTGGGGGTGGCGGCCTGGGCGAAAACTTTCTGAGTCTAGCGTGCGAGAACACACTTGCCTTTGTAAGCGGGTCTCCAGTCTAATCTTTGGGTGCTTTTATCGGCTGTGCTTCTTCTATTTATTATTATTGTTATTATTATTATTATTATTATTATTATTATTATTATTATTATTATTATTATTATTATTATTATTATTATTATTATTATTATTATTGTTAACTTTATTCATTAAACATAAAACTCAGCCAACAGAACATTTAAAAATGTGTCACAAATACCATTGGCTAGTGCTAATGGTGGATAGGGTTGCAGCCAGCGTCCTAGGTATCAACCTATTATTATTATTATTATTATTATTATTATTATTATTATTATTATTATTATTATCATCTTCATCTTCATCATCTTCTTCTGATGTAACTCAGTTAACGAGAAATTTCTGAGTCTTCTCTTTTCTGAAGAATGACTTTAAATAAGTTGTAAGCTTTGCATGCAAAAGTTGGAAATAAAGTGAATTTGGAAAGTAACTAGACCAAATCCCTGTTCAATTCTCTAGGTTGCTGTTTGTGCTGTTAAGTAAAAAAAAAAACTGTAAACAGTTTAACTTTCCTTGCTCCATGGCTGAGTTCCTTAGCACTGCAGAGTGACTTCTGTCCTTCAACTTTCAGCCAGTCATCCTTCCTTTCTCCACTGGTGTGTCCAGGGGTATCTTTTTCTCTTTGTTCCCTGGCAGTCAAATCTCTGTTAGCCATCCATCTCTGGCAAATGCTGTGACAAGGTAGCATCTGTTACTGTTCCTTGCATGGCAAAATCTTAACCTGGCCTTTTCCAGCCTGATGTTTTTTGGCTGGGTTTTGGACTAGGCTTCTCAGCATCCCCAACCAGCCCTCCTCACAAGGATTTGAGGGTTGGGGATAAATCCTTTGATTTCTAACATCTGCAAAAGAAGTGTGGATATTTAAGTATAGTAAGTAGGGTGAAGGTTTTGAACTTTCTGAGTTTCTTGTATGAAGGTTTTCTGAGAAAGTGCTGGAGGAATGAAGGGACGGGGGAAAGTCGTGCCAAACGATGTTTTCTCTGCCCTCGTGATGTCTTTATTCCAGTGAAGTGTGAATTGTAAAGTTGAAAGCTGCTTTTTTTAAAAAAAAATGCTTTGTAGATCCTCTTAGTGCATTGGATTTTACAAGTTTTAAGCTTCTCCTAAGAATTTAAGACTCTAAAAAAGCCATAGCCGTGCAAGTTCCCTTTAGTTATCGTGCATCCAAATGTGGCTTAGGAGAGGCCCCTAGAGTTAAACGGCAACCCTGCTCCTTTTTGTCTTTTCCAAAGGTGTACGTTTCACACATTTGCTTGCATAAGTGTATACCACAATTATGCATATAGTTATTTTAGAATTACTGTATTGTCACTTAGAATTCCTAAAACATGGTTTCATTTTTGTATGTGCTTAAGTGGGAGCAAAAGCATGGAAATGTGATTTTTTCCGTTTGCGTCTCTGTGCTAGGTGTGGTAAGCCCTCCAGATGTTACTAAGTATAATTTCCATCCGCCTCAGCCAGCGTAGCAGTGTAGGGAGGTTGGCAGTGGGCAACATGTGGAAAAGAACAAATTCTTCATTGTTGCTGGACATTAAGAGGCCAAGGATTCTTACTGTATTTTATTATTCAACTTTTTCACCTACCCATAAATGTTGATGGATTTCTTTTTACAGTACAACTCTGTACAGTGCAACTGAATGACTAGCTAATATATGAATCAATTCCAGTGGAATCAGCAGTGTGTTTTTTGGCTATGAGAAAAGTTTTTCATGTTGAATCTTGTGACATCATTTGATGTCAGAAAACTGTAGACCTGAGTTAAGCTGTTCAGCTTATGTTAAGGCCAGGAAACAAAATACCGTAGTTGCACAAATGTGAAGTCGTCTAGAAAAATACCCAGCGTTCTGCCCATCATTGCATCATGCTATTATCAGTAAGGTGAATGATTATCTTGGTATGTTTTGTATCCCCCCCATCTCATTTGTAGAAAGATTTACGAGGACTGTTCTAATTTTCCAATTCTTCTGGACTGTTATTCAGTGCATTAAAATAACAAGAATCATAAAAATATAATCACGAAAATATTACCATTCTTGATACAAATGAAAGGATATTGGTAAACACATGCAAAACTATTGACAATGTTAATAAACAGTCAGCATTAGGAATAACAAATTCAGAATACTGCTTCATATACGTTTATCGTGATTACCATTGAAAAATATTTGATCATGCCAGTCAAATACTATTGCATTTTTTGACAAAGAGACTAGCAATGTGGACATTGTATACTTGTATACATTAATTGTATTCTTGTATACAGTAATGTATGTGACATACATGAGCCTACTTCTTAAATAGAAAAATGTGGAATAGCATTACCACCCGATGGATTTGTAACTATCTGACCAACTGTACACATCCTGTAGTCCTCACTAGAACTATATCCACCTAGTTGAAAACAAGCAATGGCATCCCTCAAGGTTCTGCCTTTGGCCCAGTTCTCTTCAATATCTTCATAAATGGTTTAAATGAGGGGATAAAAGGGGAATTCATTGCATTTTCAAGCTGGGGGAGGGGGGCAGCCAACACTTTAGAAGATAGGCCCAAGATCCAGAAGGATCTTTAAGGACTTGAAGACTGGCCCCTATCCAGCAAAATGCAACAAAGTAAGATTTTGCATTTAGTCAAGAAAAAACAAAAACATGGATATAGAATAGGTAATACTTGGCTGAACAGCAGTAACTGTGAGAAGGATTGCCACAGAGAGGGAGGGGGGTTGACCTATTCTCCGAAGTACTGAGGGCAGGTGGTCTCCAAGTTGTTTTGTAATAGAGAAGAGCAACAAAGATGATTAGGGGACTGGAGACTAAAACATGAAGAACGGTTGCAGGAACTTGGTTTGTCTAGTTTAACAGAAAGAAGGACTAGGGGAGACATGATAGCAGTGTTCCAATATCTCAGGGGTTGCCACAAAGAAGAGGGAGTCAAACTATTTTCCAAGGCACCTGAGGGTAGAACAAGAAGCAATGGGTGGAAACTAATCAAGGAGAGAAGCAACTTAGAACTGAGGAGAAATTTCCTGACAGTTAGAACGATTAATCAGTGGAACAGCTTGCCTCCAGAAGTTGTGAATGCTCCAACACTGGAAGTCTTTAAGAAGATGTCGGATAGCCATTTGTCTGAAACGGTATAGGGTTTCCTGCCTAGGCAGGGGGTTGGACTAGAAGACCTCCAAGGTCCCTTCCAACTCTGCTATTGTATTGTATTAGTAAAAATGTTACGTAGCAATAAAAAACATATGGTGTAAAAATAATAGAAGGCAGGCTTTTTATACAGAAGTTGTTCTGACAGTATGGTCAGTTCTCCTTTGCCTATTTTTGTTTTTATTTTTGAAGTTTAACATGTTTATTGAAATAGTGGACAGATCTGCATAATCCCACATACCGATACATTGCATTATTGGATGATATACACTTTGTAGATGTATTTCCTTAACAGAAGCCATTCTTCTTTATTTAGATTGTTTTGCAGCCTTAAGTTTCCATGATTGCCCTTTCAGGAAGATGATTGACTTGTTAGTATTATATGATTACAATTGGTTAGTGATAGACAATTTTTCCATGTCCTGCTTTAAAAATTCTATTAGCAGTATCAGGAAAGATATGAGACCACTTTTAATTTGAGTCACAATTTGTGGGATAGATATTAAAAAAGGACACTCTAACACCAGGATGGCGAACCTCTGGCACGCCTGCCACAGGTGGCATGCGGAGCCATTTGTCAGGGCACCCGAGGCGCTGCCCTGTCAGCTGGCCAGCATGCGCGCTGGCCACCTTAGTTCACCTTTTTTTAAAGCCATTTTTCACCCTCCCCAGGCTCCAGGGGCTTTATGGGAGCCTGGGGAGGGGAGAAAGAGCCTTCCCCCCCCCCCGCGGAGGCCCTCTGGAGGCTTCATGAGCTTCCGTGAAGCCTCCAGAGTGCAAAAAAATGGCCCTATGGGCAAACCAGAAGTTCGGGAACGGCCTCCTAGTTTGCTCGGAGGGTCATTTTGAGTGCTCCGGAGGCGTCGGACATTCAGGAGGCCTCCCTGAAGCCTCTGGAACAGCCAAAACGACCCTCCGAGCAAACCAGAAGTCACTTCCGGTTTGCTCGGAGGGTCGTTTTAAGCGCTCCAGAGGCTTCATGGAAGCACTTCTGGTTTGCTCGGGTTTTGACTGAAGGTCCCTGAAGCCTCCGGAGGGCCTCCGGGGGGGGCTGTTTTCGCCCTCCCCAGGCTCCTATAAAGCCTCTGAAGCCTGGGGAGGGCGAAAAAAGCATGCAAAAAATGGGGGGGAGCACCTGTAGTGCACGCATGCGCACTGGGGTGGTCGCACATTGAATTATGGGTGGGGCATGCCTGCACACGGCCCCCTTGCGCTCCCCACATTTATGGAACACGAGCCAAAAAAGGTTGACCATTGCTGCTCTAGCATAAAACGCCATTCTTCATAAATTGGTTTGCTCTGCAGCTATTTTGTTATGCTGTCTTTTTTTGAAGTTACATTTGGCTTGGGCTGTGGGTGTTTTAGAATTGTAAAGCAAAATCTGTTAAATAAATATAACTTTTTGATGTGGGTTTTCTTCTATTTAGCTTTTTAAGATTCTTTATTTAGCTGTAACCTGGCTAAGCAAAAAGGATGTAGGAAAGTATATCAAGTCAGTGTATGACAAGAACTGGACAACCATGACCCATTGGGTTATCCTTTCAGAGATATTTTCTTACTTAAACAAATAGAATGATTACAAGCAGGAGAAAAAACAGGGGGAGTGGAAGTGTCTTCCAATTTCCTGCCGGCTTGCCCATTGACGGCGCTTTTGGAAACTGGCAGGGAGTATCAGAAATCACTTCTGATAGTTGACTAACCCACAGAACTGCCTGCTACTTTGCTAAGGGAGAGGGAACAAAGGGAGCCATGGACTGCAAGGAAAAATGTACCCCTACTCTGCATCCTGGTGTGTCCCCAAAGGCCCCCTCCAGGGAGGAAGAGGGTTCACCTCTTCTGTTGACTGCCAGTGTCCCAGTCAGTCCTACTTCGTAAGCAGACATTCAAATCACTTCCTTTTCTTTCACTTGCCACTTACACCATTAAGAAATTTCAAATTTCAGTCAGTCTTTGTTTCAAAGTACCAATCACTGCTCACTCATTGGACATTGCTGTCAGCCAATTCAGTGCAGGTATCAGACCTCTTCCCTTTTGCCACATAATCTATAGGTTTCTGGGAACTATAGTTAGAAGGCATGGTGGCACTGAAACAACTACAACTTTCCCAAATTTCATCCCATAGATACTATGGGTCCCAAATTTTGGACACATTCAGCTCATTTTAGGGACCCTGGTTCAAAAATTGTTGCTTTAAGTTGTACAATATTGGCAATTTGTGAACTGAAATAGGCTTTCTGTTTTACTTTTGGCTAAAACTAGGAAGGTAGATCTGGATTATGATTGTTACTGAAATAATACAGACATATAAATGTGTTATTAAAAACTGCAAATTCTGTATGCAATCTCATTTATAATGTATAGTAGGCATTTTGAAAATAGGTTAAATGACCTATCAGTCATTTGTTCTTTTGATGCTTTGGGAGAATAAACATATATGTATAACTTTTATAGCCTTATCTTGTGTCATTTCAGTTTTATGCTATTTTTTAATTGAATTTGTTTATATATCACCTTTTCTCCAAGAGCTCAGAATGATTTCTGTGTTGCTCTCTCTTTAATTTATTCCCACTGGAACTACAGGGTAGGATAGGCTGCAGTTGATCCTAAAATCACCCAAGGACTCCCATGCTGAGGATACTTGATTGGCAAATGGCCGAATTAGAGTTGTCTGTCTAGGCATCTTATAAATCTGACTGATTGACATCAGATGTTTGGAGTTTTTCCAGTGGCCCAGTAGGCTGTTTGGTGGAATATTTGTACTGGCTTCAAACATTTGTCCCTGAGTGCCTGTCTCTGAGTTCATCCATACTGGTTCATAGGTGAACTGAGGACCTTTGGGAAATGTAGTATAGTTATATCTCAGTATTCATCATTAATTGGTTCCGGGAGGTATGACAAATACTAAAAATGACGAGTACCAAACAAACCATGTGACCCTTTGTTTTGGTTGGGAAGGACTTCCTGTCTGCTCTCCACTGCCATCCCCCTTTTCCTATTTCAGCAACCTTCCCAGCATGACTAACTCCTGTCCATCCTCTGCGGCTGTCCTCTGCTTCCTTTTGTAGTGACCTTCTTGATATGGGTGTCTTATCTGTTCTCCATGGCCATCCCCCTCTTTCTATTATAGTGTGTTGAGTACGAAACTAACAATGAGTATCAGGACAAAATTTTCACATCAAAATTCATTGAGTACCAAATTGGATAAGTTTTGAAGCAGTTGAGTACCGAGATACCAGTGTGGCTAAAGAGATATCTGAAGGTGGAGTAAGATGGAAAGTGAATCTGAGTGGTTTCTGGGGGAGGTGTGGTGAACTGAAGATGACTGCAGCAAAGACCAAGGAACTGATGAGTAGACTGGTTCCTTGGAAGTTCTCTGAGTAGTGAATGGATGGGAAGTTGTCCCCGTGTAGTCAAGATGGCTGCTTCTCTTGAGATTGTAGGACAATAAGATTAGTTATCTTGCATGTAAGTAGACAAAAACGTTTAAAGGACGTTTGCAAGCCACACATTCTAGTAACTTTTAGAAGTTGCTCATTAACTACTTCTAAACTATTAGAGATGATCAGAACAACAAGTTTGAAAACATCAGATGACTCTGCCTTCAATCCTAGATGAAAGAAAATTTTTAATCATAAGCCTAAGAATTCAAAGAATTGGAAATAGTAAAAAGTTACCGGTAAGACATAGTTTTAAAGCTAGGCAATTCATAAAGTTGTAATCCATTTTCCATTATAAAGTGAAGTTGCATGTTTGGCTGCCATAAATATTCCATAGATTTGAGGATATTTGCATCCATCTCATTTACCTGAATTGCTTCTGACTCTGTTCTAGGTCTGTTACTTCAGAATAGTAACATAAACTAGGTTAAGTATTATAAAACTGGACTTTGACATTTCAGCAGTGTAGCTTGGTTTTGATTTAGTGGGTGTGAATTCAGCCATTTATGTATCATAAACCATAGCTTTTATGATTGAATAGGCTGCTCAATCCAAGCATTTTTGCTTATTCATTTAATAATGGTTAAAATGTTGCAATTTAGCATGTTTTAGCCTAAAACCAAATAAGAACCATAATTATTTTGAATGCGACTAGAAGAGTCAGAACTGATGGCTAGATTGCACTAGGCTTTTCAGTTGGGTAGGTCAAGTGTATTTATAGTTCTTTGAGTGAGGAAAAAACAGTGGAGCTTGCACACCTTGCAAAGTCAGGTTTGTTTTAATATCTTGATGGGTAGTATAAAAGAGAATAGTTAGGTTCATATATAAAGCTGAGCTTGGACCAAAGAAACCATATAGGAAACATGCAAATAAAAGATGGCATCTTATGGTGCCATCACTAAAATGTTTCTGATTCCAGTGCTTAGTCTTCTTTGCAAACAAAGAGTAGAGCATCCCCTCTATATATTTTATAATAGGGTTAGATCCAAATCAGCTATACCCCTGGGTGGGGTTGTATTCACCATTGGCAAAATAGGAGACAGAACATGCTGGCTCTCTGCCAATCTCCCTGCCTGCATAATGGTGCTTGGTTGAGTGTGTCACAAAACATGAATTATTGAGGAAGGAAATAAGGATTTGGTTGGGAAGGAATGGAGAAATGAAATGAGAGTAAGCCCTATAAGGTGGGCTCTCTTCCAGTCAAAAGTGGAATAAATGATGATGATAGTGCAAATCACGTCTTGCAAAGGAACACTGTTAATTAGCACTATACAATTGCATGCAGAAGCCATCATCTGTCTTATTTGTGCCTCTGCTGTCAAGAGTATGGTTGATTAAATTAACTTGTCTAAGTATTATGTTAAACTGTAATATGATTTAGGGGCTTTGTGTGGGTTCATGGGATTGTGAAAGATACTTGGCTCGCATAAATCTTGGCTAGCAAATTTTTTTCAATGTGACATCTGACACAATCTGATATCTCCAAAATTAAGTGTTATTTGGAAGACATTGTTAATGTTTTCCATTATGTTGTGTCTTTGTTATTTGACAGTAACTTACATCTCTGGAGTTGACTCCAGAGACCACTGAAACCTAGATTTTTCCTGTGCATTGCTTGGAGAGTCCAAGCATGGGTTAAATTAGTCTGGTTGCCTTAGGACTCAGGATCATTGCATCACCCCCATGAAGGTCCGACTTCCACCGACCGTGAAGAGATCCCTCAGGTGGTGGTGATCAGCAGCTCTGCTACAAGGTCATCTCTTCAAAGAACCTGTGAGAGTAGTAATCACAATGGATGCCAGCTTCACTGGCTTGGGTGCACACATGGGACATTGCGTGACTCAGGGCAAGTGGTCTCCTGCTGAAGCGGCCTGCAACATCAACTGGTTGGAGCTGCGGGCAGCAAGACTCGCCCTGCGTCATTTCCAACAGGACATTCTACATCAGCACGTACTACTGATTACGGACAATGTGGCCACCAAGGCACACATAAATCACCAGGGTGGCACGAGGTCAAGGAAGCTCATGGCAGAAGCAGAGGCCCTAGGCAGGTGGGCGGAGCATCGCGTCAAATCCATCTGATCCGAACACATCTCGGGGGTGGAGAACACCCAGGCGGACTGGTTGAGCAGGACCACCATAGACAATGCAGAATGGCAATTGCATCCGGTCCTGTCTCACCAGCTGTCCTGCAGATTAGGCACCCCCATGATCGACCTGTTTGCCTCCTGTGAGAACATGCAGCTCCAACGCTTCTTCTCCCGCTTCCACTCACTGGGAGCAGAAGGGACAGATGCCCTCTGCTGAAAGTGGCCTCAAGAGCTGTTATACGCGTTTCCTCCACTTCCACTTCTACCTCAGGTGAACCGCAAAATCATTATGGAGAAGGCGGAGGTGCTTCTGGTAGCAGCTCACTGGCCCCAGAGGTCCTGGTACGCTGACCTTGTCAGCCTATTGGTGTCCAGCCTGTGGCGAATCCCTCAAGGCCAGGTCTCCCTCAGCCAGGGGACCATCGTCCGCCTGGATCTGCGGTGGCTCCAGTTGGCCATCTGGTACTTGAGGGGGACTTCCTGAGGATGGATGGCTTGTCGGAGGAGGTGACATGTACAATCCAGGCGACCTTCAATGACCAGAATTTATGACTCCATGTGGGCCACCTTCGCCAAGTGGTGTGACAATCTCCAGCTTTATCTGGTCACAGCACCTGTGCCCCGTATATTGGACTTTCTACAGGAAGGCCTCGATAAGGGACTCCCAACACCCTTTGTCGCCAGGTTGCTGCATTATCTAACATTCGATCTGGAGATTCGGCTCAGCGCCTCAGCAGATTACAAAGGGTTCGGTGTTTTCTCAAGGGTGCCTCCAATCTGTGTCCTCCGAGGGTACATCGGTATCCGACCTGGCAGTTATCGGTGGTCCTGCAGGCTCTTACTTCAGCTCCCTTTGAGCCTCTTCATACGACTTCTCTCCAGCACCTCACACTTAAGACTGTTTTCCTTATCGCAATAACTTCTGCTCGGAGAATATACGAACTGTCTGTCTGCCTGTCTCTCGGAGAGGTCCTATGTATTATACATCCGGACAGGGTTATACTTCATCTGGACCCAGCCCTTATCCCAAAAGTTAACACATGGTTCCATAGGGCGCAAGAGGTAATTTAACCAAACTTTTGCCTGAATCCCAGACACCCGAGGGAACGTGTCTGGCACACCCTGGACATCAGACGGGCCCTGCGTACATACATTAAATGAACTGCAAACTTCCGCAGGTCCGAGACCCTTTTTGTGTTGTTCCAGCCAGGGTCCATGGGACAAAAAGTAATAGCTTCTACTGTGGGCAGATGGCTGCGAGCCTGCATCACGACTGCATATGAGCACCAGTCCAAAGTGGTCCCTCGACATATCACTGCTCATTCCACAAGGAGCGCCACAACCAGGCTACAATAGACGAAATCTGCAGAGCCGCTACGTGGTTGTCACCATTGCCCTTTGTCAGAAAGTGTAAATTGGACATGTACGCCTTGGCCAAAGCATTGTTTGGCAGGAGGGTTCTGCAGGGGGTTGTTTCCACGACTGAATCCCAGGACAAAATTTCTTCCATTAACTTGGGTATGTCCCATGCTTGGACTGTCCAAGCAGTGCACAGGAAAATGACTATTGGCTGACCTGAAGGGTCCTTTTCTGTGCACTGTGGGAGAGTCCAACCTCGCCCAGTGGCCTCCGGGAACAGGGATTCGAGGATATCATATTGACTCGGATATTTTTTTTGTTTTCTTCATCACATCATCAGCCTTCACTGGTTCCAGAGCTGGTCAAAAATCTGGCATTAAGGAGAGCAAGGAGGCATAGCCAAGGAAAAAGTTTCCTCAGTCCTAGGGCAACCAGACTAATTTAACCCATGCTTGGACTCTCCCGCAATCCACAGAAAAGGACCCTTCAGGTCAGCCAATGGTCAGTTTATCTATTTATTCTGGACCTGTTTATATTAGTGATTATTTTCTTCCCTTGTTCTGCAATCAATAAAGTAAGAGAGTGCTGGTCTATTACTACTCAAATCTGTATGTTCTTAGATGCATTGTCATTTTTCCCCATGCACTGACCATGTGAACTGCAACAGATTTTCTGAAATTTGTTTCAGAACTGATTAGCTCACTGTCTTGAGACCCAGAGAATTAAATCGGATTTGTTGTTGAATTGATAAAAGAAAATGTATAATTGCAGGGAATTAAAATTAGGAACAAACTGCTTAAAATGTACATTAGAGTTTTCCATAAAGGAGCTGTATATTCAATTTTGTTATAGGCATTTAGTTGGATATTCTGCTTCTGAAGACCTTAAGACAAAAGTTGGTTAGGAACAAAGGAAAATTACATACCGGTAGTCCTCAACTTACAACCACAGTTGAGCCCAAAATGCATGTTCCTCAGTGATGAATTTGTCAAGTGAATTTTGCCTCATTTTACAATTTCTCTTGCCACATTTGTTTAGTGAATCACTGCTGTTGTTAATAACATGGTTGTTAAGTGAATCTGGCTTCCCCATTGACATTGCTTGTCAGAAGGTTGCAAAAGGGGATCACATGACCCCAGGATACTGCAACTGTCATCAATGTGAACTAGTTGTCAAGCATTCAAATGTAAATTATGTGACCATGGGGATGTGAAAAATGGTCATAAGTCACTTTTTTCAGTGCTGTTGTAACTTCAAACCATCACGAAATGAATTGTTGTAAATTGAGGACTAGCTGTATATCAAATTAGGTCAGTCAACTTTACTGTTCTATCTACATGACTAACTGTATTCTTTCTCAGGCCTAGCTTAGAGCTGAAATATATTGTTTTCATAATAATTCCTTTGATTTTGCAGCTGAGCATGTTTACAACAAATAGTTCTTTACACAAAGGAAATGGATAGCACTTTTGAAGCTCTTATTTGCAGTTTAAGACCCTGTAAGATAGCCACTCTGAACCTTGTGTCATGTTTTAGATTTCAACTCCCAGGTTTTTCAAAAACTATTGTGTTATGAATTGAAGGATGCCAAGTTGAGGGCTACTAATCTTCTACATTTAATTGTATACCTTTCTGAAGATACGAGAATTGTTGACTGCTAACGGGTCACAAGATCTAGGACAACATGTTATGAATTAAAGCTTCCATCAGTGTTCTTGTTGGATGTCAAGAAAGTTTGATCAAATAAAAAGGTGAGATACAAGAAAGTTGTTTAGCAACTGCCTCATTTAGTGAAGAAGTGTCAGTGAAGAATCAGGGTCGCACCTAAGTTCCAGTTCAGAAGATTTATTGCTCAAGGCTATACGCAAGAATCTGGTCAACTTATGGCCAGCACTAAATTAGCGCTCGATAAGAGTTAACAAAATTCAAGGGTTGGACTTGGGAGTGTGTGTGAGCCTGTAACAATTCTAGGTTGAGTCCTCTATTGATTCCGCCCCTTGAAGGCTTGCTCTTGTACATTTAATAACTATTTGCAGTTGGTGATAAAAAAGTAATTTTATAACCGTTCTTTGGATTTACGACCAGCAAAGGAAAGCTGAAGTAAGATCATAAGTTCAGTTGTGGTTTTGCTTAGTTACCATTTTTCTTGTCGACCAGACTGGCAGTCCCCATTGTTGTAGCTAAATGAGAGCTACCTGTATTTGTTCCTTATACATTCATTGGGGCATCTTATAATAATTGGGCCAAATCTCTTGTTTTTCCCTCTCCACAGTCCTTTTTGGAATATGCTGAGAGAAGCAAAGGATTACCTTCCATCCGCTCCTCTAGTACTAAGGAATAATTTCATGTATAGGTTTCCCTGAGGCTACCCATTTCATTTCAAGACCAAGGTTCCAAGGGTTAACATACTCTTATTAGCCTAAGCAAATTATATAATAAATATGCTACTTATTTAGGGCAATTCACATTTGTTATGCAGAGCTAGCTGCCACGTTATGATCATTAATTCACTAATAATGTTGGATAAATTTTGGGTCAAAGTGGGATTGCTCTAAGGGAAAGTGTGGAAGTGTTATAAAACAAAGGTCTAATTTTAGATAGAAGTGATGGGTGAAAGGTTTGGTAATTAAGCACACTTTAAAAAAAAAATGTAATCTAGCAAATTTTCAGTGACTTCTATTGGCTTGCCCAGAAGAGAATGAATTCGTTTCCCACTGCTTGACCTGTCTGTTCTGAGCATTTGAAATCTGAGAAGCTGCATGCATCTTCTGTCCCAGCAGCCAAATACCAGGGAAAAAAATGCCTGCTATCACAAAATTGCAGAAACAGCAAGTTCTTGCTTGTTATTTTGCAACATCATACTTTTTCAGTGTCCATCAACTCAACAGAAAAAGCCACTGAGCCATTTAAAGGTTTTGTGGGGTCATGAATTCTCCTTTACCGGTTTCTGTAAACTTGATTATTTGTATAATTAACTTCACTATTGCAAGTGGTGAAGCTGCAGTTCTTTTCAAACCCTGTTTATTTTACTGACACACACACACACACAACCCAGTGGTGGGATTCACTTACCTTCCCTATCAGTTCACAAATGTGAGCGCACGTGCTGCACAGGCGCATATGCACAGGTCACGCAATATGTCATTGCGCGACCTTCGCAAGGGTGGGCGGGCGGAGCCTCCCCCAGCTGCCACTATCGGTTTGCCTGAACCAGAGAGAACCGACTAAATACCACCTCTGACACAACCCCAGAAATCCTTACAGCCCCCAAAATCCTGCACAGAGTGTTTCTCAATCTTGGCAGCTTGAAGATGTGTGGACTTGAGCTTCCATAATTCCTCGGCATGCATCCTGGCATGCTGGGGAATTATGGAAGTTCATATCCACCTATCTTAAGTATCCAAGCTTGAAAATAACTTTTTCAGATTTATATTGAAAAGATTTTGGCATCTATTTTTATGTTTTCACATCTACTTTTTGATACCTGTGGAGAGAGAGGTTTTTTGCTTCCCTGCCCCCCAAAAATTAGAGGTTGGAAATTTTCATATGAGATATGGCAATGGGAATAAAAGAATTTGGATTTTGCGTTTACCATTTTTAATGTATGCATTTGTTTAACATTTTCTGCTTCTTGGATGAGAAGCACAACATTTTCAAAGAAACACCAAGAAACACCAGTTGTCTCTTGAAAAAGCACCTTTGGGACAAGTAGGGTTGGTTGTTTTGCAATATTTGTAAGTCCCCATCTTCAAAGTAACATTTAATGTCCATGCAATATTTGTATTAATAATTTTCATCTGTTAAACTGGGTTTATGAATTATCATGCAAGACAATCAAACCGATCAGTCCTAGAGGAGATCAACCCTGACTGCTCCTTAGAAGGCCAGATCCTGAAGATGAAACGCAAATACTTTGGCCACCTAATGAGAAGGAAGGACCCACCGGAGAAGAGCCTAATGCTGGGAAAGATGGGGGGCAAAAGAAGAAGGGGGTGGCAGAGAATGAGGTGGCTGGATGGAGTCGCCAAAGCAGTAGGCATGAGCTTAAATGGACTCCAGAGGATGGCAGAGGACAGGACGGTCTGGATGAACATTGTCCATGGGATCGCAATGGGTCGCAACTAACAACAAAGATATTCTGAAGGGAAACTCTTATAATTTCTAGCCAACATACTGGTTGGGATGAAGCCATCCAATGGAATCATTTCGTCTGATGGATGGCTATAGAAATCAATCAAACAAATAAATAAACTATCTTCAGAGATTTAGCAGGGGGAACCCCCTAGGAATTAGAGGACTGTTGGCTAGATTGGGGAATTATCTCAGAAAATGCAATGACAAACCAATTTGAAAAGTAGTTCACTTGAAACTGGAAACATAGTACCTTTCAGGAGTCCTTGATGCTCTCTGAGCTTGCTTGTTTTCATTACCCCTAATGTTTTATTACCCCTAACTAGGTAACATTATCAACATAGCACTTTTTTCAGATTCCAGTAAAAGAAAAAATATTTACTCCCTAACACTTGCTGGTTGACAATAAAGAGCTAAACATTCTTGGGACCAATACATTTGAAAACCCTTTGATAGCACATGTTGGGAATGTAGTGTTGGAAGAAATGTCCTTCTAGGTTCAGATCCAAGTGGGGGGAAAAGCACTGGAAACATGGAGGCTGCTTGGAAAGATGGTTTAATGCTTGACAGGATCACATGGCTTGAGTTGCTGGACAGGAAAGGAAAATCACATGCTTCCAGATGTTGGGGGAAGAAGAAAAAAAAGAGAGATGGTGAAAGTCCCTGGTTTTATGCCCTCTCGGCTTTGAACCTGAGCCTGTATTCTGATTGGTTGTCAGACTCCCTTGGGGCCATGCAGGGGCAACTCTGTAGAGCATTGCTTCTTCCCAGGTGCCCGGTGAGATGGGTAAAGGACTAATGCCTTAATTCCATCATTCTGGAGCTGAAGGGGAGAGATCTTTGTTATGCAGGCCTTTTAATGATCCATTGACAAAAGTGGGGGCTATTAAGAGTGAGTTTGTTTTCCAGTAGAGTGGAGGGAGGGGTCACTGAAGGGTTATTACAGCCTGATTGGTCCATTTGACTGAGAGAAAACTTCTTAGCCTTCGGCTTCTCCCGTTGGCTCCCAGTTTCCTCTCAGTCAAGAAGGTCCAAAGACTTAATTTTGGTTCCCAGTGTGATTGTGAGTACAAAAATTGAGATTTATTTGGTCAATTGGATATTCTAAATCAAAAAGAAATTATTAGAATAGAAATAGAGCTGTGCCCAATAGGACAAGCTATCGCGGTCCTAAATAGGCAGGGAGAGCAGCGCGGAGCGAAGTCCTTTCCATCCCTCCTACTCCCTGCGGGCCTTTCTCTCCCCCGGCTGATTCCTGGTGACTCGGGCGTGCCGGGGGGGCTTACAGCTCACAAATCCTCCCCCAACGACTCGTTTGCCTCAAAGCCGCAGGGCCGGCGGCCTTTTTGCCGCGCGTGAAGACCGGCAGACACTTAACTCGACCGTGCCGCCTCTACCGGGTCGGCGGTGCCCTCGGCGGCGGCGTGAGAACTAGACCGGAGCGCCAGCGGCTCTTGCCGGGCGTGAAGACCGGCGGGAGATCGCCCATGAGCCGCGATCCCATCTCTTGAGTCGGCAAGCCTAACAAACAGCTGGGGAGGCAAGCGGCGGCTCGCGCGCCATTTTAGCGGCCGCCTGAAGAGAAGAACAATAATTTTCAGCCGGCGGCCATTTTGGACACGTGTCGGGCCCAGCTCTCCGGGCCTTACCGAGCAGCCACCTACATTCAAGGCCCAAGCTGAGCGTTTCCCACCAGCACGAGGCTTCTGGCTGCGACTACTCAAGACTCCTAATTTCATCTGAGCACGTGAGTGGGGCGATGGCAGCGAGATCCGAGGCCGCTCAAACCGCGGCTACCCAGGCCCAAGAAGATAAGTCAGGCCCCACTGCCCCAGTCAGGCCTCGAGTTTCTAGGCCTTCTGCTGAGGATCGGCCCTCCAGAGCTCTACAAAGGGACGAGCTTAGGCGTTCCAGGGCAATTGAAAAAGCCATTGAGAGGGCGGAGAAGAAGAAGGCCAGGGATCCCAGACCTAGATCTAGATCCCCCTGACCTGAGGCTCCTTGTCATTCCCCTTCTGTCAACAGGGGGTTCAGCCCTTCTTCTCCCTCTTCCTCTTCCTCCAGATCAGTTAGGAGTGAAGGACGGGGGGCTTCACCCCCACCCCCAACTTCCCCTGGGACAGGGGTCTTGGATAGAAATGACCCATTAGAGGGCCCCTCTGCCGGCCCCTCCAGGGGTAGGAGGTCCCACAGGGATTCGATCTCCCATGACTATGATTCTGAATATGATGAGGAGGACCTAGAACACCTCCCTGAAAATCTAAAACGTTTAATTTCTGCAGCCATTTCCAAGGGAATAGCTCAAAGAGATAGACCCTCCCGTCATAATAGGATTACACCGTTCAGCAGGACCAGATCTAGGGCTTCTTCACCTTCCCTCATGAGCGAGGTCTCCTCCAAGGAGGAGGCCCGTCGCCAAGACGACTGGGGTTTTTCTGAGGAAGAGGATGCGGCCACTGATCAGCCCACCTCTTCCAACCTATTCATCCAGGCCATGTTTAAGCCCCTACTGAAAAAAGCTAGGAGAACCACCAAGGTGGGCACGGGGGACCCCACAATGCCCCCACCCAGAGATCCGGATATGGTGATGTTTTCAAACACGGCCACCAATAAAGAGGAGATCCCTGCCCTTCCTCTGTTCTTGGAGGTGGCCACCAGTCAGTGGGCACGGCCTTCAAATTTTTCTCCTCCCGGCAGCAATGACAGGCGGGCTTATAACATGGAGAAGGCCTTCCTACAGGCCATCCAATTACTGGCCATAGATCAACCGATAGCTGCCCTGGTCTCATCTTCCCCCGGTGGTCTCGGGGGATGCGGCAGATAAGCTTAAGCCGGAAGATAAGAGGGCGGAGCTCACCTTGCGGAAAAATTACAAGGCTTCCGCATGGGCAATGCGGGCGGCGGCTGCCGCCTCGTATTTTAATCGCACGACCGTTATGTGGCTCCGCCAACTCCAGGATCGTATCCCGATCCAGGATGATCGCATCCATCAGGATTTAACTAAGATTATGGCGGCCTGCCAGTATTCGGCCGACGCAACCCTGGATGCCATGCGATTCGGCTCCAGCGCCTTAGCTACCTCTGTGGCCGCGCGCCGGCTCCTTTGGCTTAGGAATTGGCAGATCGATAATAAAGCCAAATGGGATTTAATAGCTGCTCCCTTTGCTGGTCCCAATCTGTTTGGGTCTGCTCTAGACCCAATCTTGGTGGAGAATAAAGACAAGAAAAAGGTGATGCCCACCTCCACCAAGAAGGCCGAAACACGCAGTCACCCATATCGCAGGCCTTCCTTCAGGAGTTATGACAGGGACCAGGAGCCCCGTTTCCAGCAGTACAGACAGGATAGTCAATACAACAGACAGAACTTTCAGGAACGCTCCAGGTACCAGTCCCAATCCAAACGGCCCTTTCGCAGGGGGGGGCGGCTGCCCCTTCTGCAGAGGGAAATGACTCAAATCCGAGTCATCCCATAGGCGGCCACCTGGCGCTATATGCGGACAAGTGGGACCAGATCACATCAGACGGGTGGGTCCGAGCGACCATTCGCCACGGCCTAAGGCTAGAATTCCTCTCCTATCCTCCGAGACGCTTCAAAGTGTTTTCCCCATCCCGGGATCCAGAACGCCGTCGTCTCATGGACCTCGCCGTCTCACATCTCCTGGAAATCAGAGCGGTGGAGGTTGTTCCGGAGCCGGAGAAGGGGCGGGGCTACTATTCAAATCTATTTGTAGTCCCGAAGACCTTGGGGGGTTGGAGGGCGATCCTCGACCTGAAGCGCCTGAATCAGTATCTAGTTTACAGGCGCTTCAAGATGGCCTCCCTGAAGTCAATCTTGCAGGGCATTCGGAAGGGGGATTACATGGCCTCGGTAGATTTGACGGAGGCCTATCTTCATATCCCCATCCTCCGGGCTCACCGTCAATTCCTGCGATTCTCCCACAAAGGCCGACACTATCAGTACCGGGCCCTTCCATTCGGCCTGGCCTCGGCCCCTCGGACGTTCACCAAGGTCCTGGCGGCACTGGTGGCCTACCTGAGATCCATCCCGGTGAGGCTCCAGTGCTACTTGGACGACGTCCTGGTGCAGGCAGGGTCCCTCCCCAGAGCCAGGGCAGACCTCCAACTGACCATCCAATGGCTCCAGACACTAGGTTTCTCAGTAAACTTTCCCAAGAGCCACCTATCCCCA
This sequence comes from Natrix helvetica, assembly GCF_964273705.1. Classification (NCBI taxonomy): domain Eukaryota; kingdom Metazoa; phylum Chordata; class Lepidosauria; order Squamata; family Natricidae; genus Natrix; species Natrix helvetica. The sequence goes on from NC_138552.1 coordinate 244,231,093, forward strand.
TCCAGGCAGATTCTGCATCTAGGGACAGTAATCGATTCCGAGTCAGGGAGGGTTTGCCTTTCCCCAGACCGTCTGACCAGTCTGAGACAATTGATCACATCCATCAGGACAAAAAGGTCCGTTTCCACCCTGACCTTATCCCGACTCCTGGGGAAGATGGTCTCCTGTATAGGGATAGTTCCCTGGGCCCGCCTACATCTGTGTCCCCTCCAGTGGGCCTTGATACCAGCCGAGAAGAGGATGTTGAGCAGCTCTCTGCGACCGCTTCGCTTAACGCCAGAGGTGAAACTCTCGCTCAGGTGGTGGATGTCCCCGGCATTACGACAGGGGGCCTCAATTTGGGAGCCAGAGAGAATAACAGTCACGACGGATGTGAGCTTATTCGGCTGGGGGGCCGTGATGGGGTCCGACATGGCCCAAGGACGCTGGACTGCCTCAGACCTCAGCCACAATATAAATTGGCTCGAGCTCAAGGCCGCGAGACTGGCCTCCGGACCTTTCACCATCATCTGCAGGGGCGACACGTCCTCCTGCTTACGGACAATGTAGCGACGAAAGCTCATGACAACCGTCAAGGGGGGACTCACTCCCGTGCCCTGTGGCGGGAGGCTCAGACATTAGGCCTATGGGCAGAGAGACACTTGGCCTCAATTACAGCGGAGCATATATCGGGGGAGTCCAACCACCAGGCAGACTGGTTGAGCCGGGCGACTCTGGACAACGGCGAGTGGCAGCTAGACCCAGAGTTGTTTCGGAAGATTTGCCTCAGATTCGGCAACCCCCTTGTAGACCTGTTTACCTCCCCCGGCAATGCACAACTGCCGAGATTTTTCACCCGATTCAAGACTCCAGCAGCAGAAGGAGCGGATGCTCTCAGAACCCGGTGGCCTCCGGGTCTTCTCTATGCCTTCCCCCCCCTTCCCCTCATTCCCAGAACAATTCGGAAGGTAGTCACAGAGAGGGCTCACGTCATTCTATTGGCCCCATACTGGCCAAGGAGACCATGGTTCGCAGACCTAGTCCAGCTCTCGGTCATGGACCCCTGGAGGATTCCACCAGAGGAGGTCATCCTGTGTCAGGGGGTCTTACTTCACCCAGAGCCACAGTGGCTGCATCTGACCGCGTGGCTCTTGAAAGGGGATTGCTGAAGGGGAGGAAGTTGTCATCAGGGGTCATAGCTACCTTGGAGGCAGCTAGGAGACCGTCCACAATTAGAATCTATAACGCCACCTGGACGGCCTTCGCGAAGTGGTGTAGCCCCAGGGGGGTGGATCCAGCTAGGGCCACGGTTCCAGACGTTTTAGAGTTTCTCCAAAAAGGGCTGGAGGACGGGTTGTCCCATAGTACACTCCGGCGACAGGTAGCGGCCCTATCCACTATCTTAGGAGGGGAGGGCTCCTCTACCCTCTCACGCTCACCATTGGTGAAGAGGTTCCTCAAAGGGGCGGCCAACATTCGTCCGCCCCCAGTTCATAGGTTCCCTACCTGGGATCTTACCCTCGTCCTGAAGGCACTGACGGGTTCTCCTTTTGAGCCGCTCAGGTCGGTTCACATGCGTCTCCTCTCACTTAAGGTAGTGTTCTTAGTGGCCATTACATCGGCCAGGCGTATTTCTGAATTGGGGGCCCTTTCGGTTCGAAACGACCTTTGCATGATTCACCAGGACAGGGTGGTCCTGCGTTTGGATCCTTCGTTCATCCCGAAGGTTAACACTCTGTTTCATAGGGCTCAGGAAATTGTCCTACCAAATTTTTGTCCCAATCCAACAAGGGAGAGAGAACAGGCGTGGCATCGATTGGATGTATGCAGGGCCCTCCGTATTTATCTGAAACGGATGGAGGGCATTCGTAGGACCGAGGCGCTGTTTGTCTCGTTTCATCCGAGTTCACTAGGTAAAAAGGTCTCGTCTTCAACTATTGGGAGGTGGATCAGGTTGGCCATTGTTGAGGCTTACGGAGCCTCGGGGAAATCCCCCCCTTCGGGGATTACAGCTCACTCCACTCGTAGTGCAGCCTCCTCCGCGGCCTGGGCCACAAGGGCGCCCTTCGAGGACATTTGTCGTGCGGCCACCTGGGCCTCTCCTACCCCCTTCATAAAACACTACCGTCTGGATACTTATGCCTCGACCGAGGCGTCCTTCGGGCGGAGGGTTCTCCAGAGGGTGGCGGCCGATCCTCCCCCTGGGACCCAGTCTTCCCTCCCTGGGACGTAGCGTGGGTATGTCCCTTCAGTGACACCTCCCTCCACTCTACTGGAAAAAGAACGTTGGTCTTACCTGAACATTTTTTTCTGGAGAGTGGAGGGAGGGGTCACTTTCCCGCCCTAGTTAGATAGACAGGGTCCGGGAGGGGTAGGATCGGGTGGCCCTGGGCGGCTTTCCCTTGTTTTCTTACATCATGCAGACGCGGACCGTGACATCGCAGAAACTGGGAGCCAACGGGAGAAGCCGAAGGCTAAGAAGTTTTCTCTCAGTCAAATGGACCAATCAGGCTGTAATAACCCTTCAGTGACCCCTCCCTCCACTCTCCAGAAAAAAACGTTCAGGTAAGACCAACGTTCTTTTTCTGCCTAAAACATGTTTCTCCATTTCTTATCAGGGAAATATAATACTCAGCCTTTTCAATATTTCCCAGGATATTTCATCTTTCTAGGAGAGGAGTGGGTTTTAATTTCCTACAGTCACAGGAGAGAAGAAGACAAGGCTATTTCTCCAAGTGTGAGCTGTTTTGTGGACCCTGACCCCAGACATGTTTGTGAAGAGGCATGGACATGTCTTAGGAGTTTTGGCAGAGTATTTGTGGGTTTTGTTTCCTTTGTCTGCTGCTTTAAAATATTTATTGATGGAAAATGTAATATATGTATGAGTGTGTGTAGAATGTGGGTATCATAAAATAAATGTATTCTACAATAAATGAAGAAATATATGCTACAAAATTCATTTAGTTTGAAAAATAAGTATGGTAACAAAATAAATCAATAAAACTGAAGCTTATCTTTTACTACTAATGTATTTTTTTTTGGAGGGGGGGAAAATGAGTTTTATTTAACCTCCATTATTTTTACAAATGCAGCCATCATTTTTATCTGTTGGAACTATATTAGTTTTAGCAGCAGAAAACGTTTGGAAAACATTTCAATATAATTTTTTCAATATTTTTGCTAAGAGATAGATATCTATGTTTGTTAACAATTATTAGTAACCAGAAATCATACTCTTGGCAATTGAAACTACTGGGATTTAAAACCATAATATGCAAAATTGTGCTAGATTTGAGACTACCTGTACATATTGGAACATGCCCATAATTCTTATGGGCCTATGCTTCCCTTTTTATTTCAACAGAGACTACTGGATATGTAGGCAAGTAATGTTAGTTTTGAAAGAAAATTATATACTCAGTGTGGTACTGTAGATTTTCTCTGGAGACTTGAATTGCATTGGATTCAGGTAATTCCTATAACAGCCTTCTCCAGTTTGATTCTCTGTTGCAAAATAGACTCCATCATCCCCTGCCAATCATGCTTGTTGGCAAATATAGTTATTGTCCAACAAATTTGGAGAACAACAGCTTACAGAAGCTTGATGTCCAGATATTGGGTTGATAAAAAACATAAATATAGTCCCAAACTCACATCTAACCCTGAATATATTTTCTGAAGTATTTTTAAATCTGGAAAAAGAAATAACGCATGCCCTGACCTTGGCCTGGATAGAATGTTCTTAATGCTTTATAATGCTTTCTTTTTTGTAACGTGTTGCAGAGTTGTTCCTACAAGAAGTTAAGGATTTACTGCAGTGTCCAATTGGGAGGGGATACAGGTATTTGTAAAACTATGAAAGGCATTTTGTTTTCATTTCGCTTAGTCTCCTCTAAGGAATGCCAGCTTATCTGTTGAGTGGTGGGCTCTAACCTGTGATGATCCCCATGTCTCCCACAAGAAAGCAAGGTCAGCAGCAATCATTTTTATTCTCTGCTTGGGTCTGTGTGTTTTGTAACAAGAGAAAATACTTAGCATTCTTTTTGGTATTTTAGATTAGCTCTTATCAAGTAACCCTTCATTTTTTATGCAGATGCATGCATGTAATTGCAGAGAAAGAATTTGCCCAAAACCTTCTAGTGATTGTGGTTATTAAGCTGAGGCTCTGGACAGGCCTAAACTGCATTATCTTAACATAGTTCTATCTAAGCTGAAACTTTTTAGATGTGTTTCGATTACAATTTTCCAGACTCTCCAAAATTCCCAGTCAATATTCCCAAAGTAGATTGGGGGACCTGCCCTAACTATCAAGTCTGGTTATAATAAAACTAATTGTGGTGTCTCTTATTATCAAAGTGTCTATTGCAATTACATTCATCAGTGTTTGATCATTTTTATTATTGCGTAAATGTTCATACCTTTAGTCATTTCGTATACAAAGTGAGAACAGATTATGAAATACAAAGAATCTTCAGATGCTGTTGACAAGGCAAGTTGACTTTATTGGGGGGGTGGAATGTCCCCTTGAAAAAGGCTTCTTCAGTTCTTGTTGAATGGTGGCGAATGAAGGTTTTTATATTCTTTACAGTCATCTGGTCATTAGCACTCTGAAGGTTGTTGATAGTTCTCTGAGAGTTGTTGAGGCTACTTGGAATGTTGAACCTTCAGTATTTATTCCACTGAAATACTGCTATTAACTAGAACTCCTATGACCTTCAACTAGCATTATACTTAACATTTGCTTCAATTGTTTTGAGACATTTAAGTGCCAGAGACAAAGTAATCAAATACAGCATACGGATATTAAAAGCAGTTACATGCATTTATAACTTTATATATTTCCAATCTTTTATGCTCTGATTGTAGAATTGGAGCACACTCAGCAGAGAATGGGAACAACAGTGTTAAGAATTTTTGTCTTCAAAGCATGACTACTGTATTTGCAAATGTAAACACAGAGACATAATCAACTTTCCCTGAACTCCTAAAAGAATAATAATGGTCACCTTTCTAATTAATCCTTTGGCTTTTCTTTCTCCCTGGATTAGTTTCTCTGCTTCTTGTTTTGTTCTTTATTTCTTAAGGCTGTTCAAAATATTGTTTTATTATGTACTAGTAGAGCAAGTATGATAAATAATTTGATACAAAAAAAATGTGCTGCTTGCAAGCAGTGTTGAACCACAGTGTTTATGATGTTGATTAATATCTTCCTGTAAATATATTTCTGACAATATGGTCAAGAATTCCAAATAGCTTACCCATGCTTTGTTTTGGAAGATGGGTTGTCTTTTACATCAGAAATGATCTCAGGTTGTTAGCCAACTGGTAATTTACTCTGACAAGGGGTGGAGGCAGTTGAGGCTGCTTTGTTTCTTTGGCCATTAATATCGACCTCTATTATTGTGAATATATGGGATTTTTCTTCCTGCCAGGCTTATAAATAGTAATTTTGGATTTTTACATTGTGATTCAAGAGAGTAAGCAACTACCAGTGTCACTTGGTGTTCTCTGAGTGTTGAAGCCTCTTGACAGCTTGCATTAGCTCTCCAAATCTTATTGAAAAACTGGACATTTCAATTCCACGTGAGATTTGAAGAATAGGGATTGGTGCCTGACAAAGTCCTCTGTAATTCCAACACCTATTTTCTTCTTTCAGGAGACTTATGAAAAATGGTTCTAACTGCATCTTTTTTAATGTTGCTTGGGTTGTGTAATTCTTAAGCTGATCTTCAGTTGTGGGTTTCATTTCTGAAAACTCATTCATTCTCCATAGTGAGGGGGCGGAGTATCCAGACTGGGTTAACCTTGTCCTCTCATTGATTGGACTGAGTCAGATAAGCTCTTTGGGAACGCCCACTGGTCACCAGGTGCTACCCAGTTATCGACTCAGTCTACTCACTGGACAGTTGACCATTCTGGATCTCCAGCAAATTTCTACAATTTAAAGGAAAAAAGACTTGGACCTGTGAATTTTGCCTCCCAGCACCGCACTTTAGCCTCCCATCTACAAGAAGGACTGTCACAAGTCCTCTGGGGCGGCACGCTACCCTGGCTACTGAGTGAGACCGGAGTCACTCAGTGAAGACCTTTGCCGGGCAAGCAAGGAAGAGGGCACAAGCTTCCTGGAGGCAAGCCCTGCTGCGGAGGTTCTTCAAGCGCAGGAGGGCTCCGCTGCTCCCCCCAGGATCGAGCGGTGAACCGTGGCTTTTCCAAGCACTGCGGAGAGCCCGCACTACCTCCACGCGGCCAGACGATTGCAGGGAAGCTGAAGAGGAAATCCCAGGAGGCAGGAATCCAGCAGCAAGGGTGCGCGGCAGCTCCGGAAAACCCCAGCAGCTAGGTGAGCACTTTTAAAAGTCGCGCCCTTCTAAGCCGCGAGGACCCACGTGGTCCAAGATGGCGGCGCCCAGCAGCTCCGAGGAAGCAGGAAGCCAGACAGCTGCTAATCCAGCCAGCAGCCCCACTGGAGGGGCAGAAGAGCATTCAACCAGGTCAGTGGCCTTCCCAGAGACTGCCCATAGATGGGGGGGGGAAGGAAAGGCTAAGTCTAAACAGAAGCACCAGGGTAGATCCAAGGGAAGGGGGGGCAGAAACCTCCCAAGCCTCCCTCCAAGTATGAGAGGCGAAGGCATCAGACCTTGGAAAGGCTCTGCAAGAAGGCAAGTGGCCACAAGCACCCCAGGCATGGGCACAGAAGGGCAAGCTCCAGGGACTCCCTCCCTCATGGGAGCCTTAGAGGAGAACCCAGCAATGCAGGCTAGGATCCCGATAGACACCTCTGGCCTTTGGGGCCCTGTGCAGGGGGGCAATCCCTCTCTCTTTCTGCAGTGGGAGCAGCCCTGCCCACAGGATCTCCAGACCTGGGCATTCCTCCAGCACAGGGAGGCATGGGACAGTCCCCTCCCATAGGGGCACCCAATTTCCAGGAGATGATGATAAGGGCCTTTTAGCAATGCATGGCAGCGGCCTTGCCACAGCCACAGGGGCCCCCTCCTTCCCCTCCCAGGGCTTCTGACTACCTGGATGTCCAGGAGGAAGACTTTCCCAGTTCCTCAGCCTCATCCCAGGAGGACAGTGACCTGGAAAGTGAGGAGGGAGAGATCAGGGAGAGCAAGCTATCGGATGATTAGGCATGCTGCCTCCCAAGCCTACATTCACCGGATTGTTCCAGCCTTTGCTGTTCAAATACCTGCTTTTCAAGGCCAAGACAGCAGCCAAGCTGGGCAGCAAAGCTACAGAGGCTTCACCTCCACACCAGGGCTTCTCAGCGGAGAACATTTTTGATGAGCAGACTATCGAGGTGGACACTATACCTACGCCCAAGGCCTTCCTGGGCGGTGAAAGCAGCCACCACAGCCTCCTTCATCAACCGATCTTCCTTGCTTCCTTGCTGTGGCTGCAGGAGCTGCAGCAATGCACGCTGTCCGAGCCCATCAGGACATCAACAAGCTGGTGGCGGCCATCCAGTTTTCGTCGGATGCCACCCTAGCTACAGCCAGTTTCGCCTCCAGGGCAATCGCTTCTTTGGTGGCTTCCCGCAGACTGCTGTGGCTACGACACTGGCAGGCAGACATCCGTCACAAGTGGTGATTGGCATCAGCTCCCTTCACAGGAGACGCCCTCTTCGGACCAGCACTGCAGCCATTCCTAATCGAGAATAAGGACAAGAGGAAGGTCCTTCCCACTGCCCCGAAGAAGGGCAGCTTCAGAACGGCGCCATACCCCAGACACTCCTACTCCCGGGGTCAAGACTCTGGCTCCTTCTTTCGGGGTCAGGACTCCTTTAGGGGATCAGAGGTGGGCTACTCAGGGAACAGGCAGTACCAGGGGGGATTCTCTGCCAGGCAGAGATACCCAGACAGGCAACGGAGAAGCAGGCTGCAAAAGCGGCCCTTTCGAGGTGGCGGAGGAGGCAAAGGGGGGGGGGGCGCTCCTTCAACAAAAACTAAGTCTAGGTCCAGCTCTCCTCCCATCGGGGGGCACTTGGCATACTTCGCCAACCGCTGGGACCTCTCCTCCGATAAGTGGGTGCAGGATACCATCAGGCATGGCCTTTCGTTAGAGTTTCTGTCCAACCCCCTGTTTTTCTGGTTATGTCCGGTCTCTAACAACCCGACCCGGAAGCTGCTGATACAGGAGGCCACCTTGGTAGCCAGGGAGCGCAGGGTTTCCTTAGCCATCCTTTCCAAACTGCTAGGTACCATGGTCTCAGCCATCGGCATCGTCCCGTGGGCTCGCCTCCACACCAGAGTCCTCCAATGGTTCCTTTTGCCTTTTCAGCGGAGGTGCATGAGCTGCTCTCAGTCCAAGGTACTTCTTCCAGCAGAAGTCACCCGATCCCTGTCTTGGTGGAAGTCCCCGGCGATCACAAAGGGCGAGACCTTTTGGATACCAGACCAAGTAATGGTAACTATGAACGTCAGCCTGAGCGGGTGGGGCACACATCTGCAGGCTCAGATGGCGCAAGGACACTGGTCTCAGGTGGAGGGGACTCATAGCATCAACCGTCTGGAGCTCAGGGCGGTCCGCCTGGCCCTCTTGCACTTCCATCACTCAATCAGGGGCCGTCACATAATAGTCCTCACAGACAATATCACCACCAAGGCCCACATAAACAGACAGGGGGGGGGACCAGATTGAGGGCTCTCATGCAGGAAGCCAGGCGGCTGGGGCTGTGTGCCGAAAGGAACCTCCGGTCTCTGAGGGCAGAGCACATTTTTCTTTTACTTCCTTGAAAAATTCACATCTGAGTAAGCTATCTAGTGTCTGGTTATCTCACTGAAATGAAAGGGAAGTCAAAATCTGGTATTCTGCTAGTAAATTGGCAGTAATGCAGCAAGGTTTTATCCTTTTCTCTTGCTTTCTAAAATCCTTTTGGAATGTAATAAGAAAATCTATATATTTTGGAGTCAATTTGCATCAGTAAACTTGTTATTCTCCAGGTTATATTGCAGGAGGGTCCAGGAATGGGATTATCGTGTCCTAATTGGTCCAGAGACTAAGTCATATTTTTTAGCCATGCCTCTGACTCTCCTTAGCCCCAGTTTCGACTCAGTCTGGTCCAAGAGAGATTGTTATTTCTTGGCTCCTGATCCTATTCCTGAACAATTCTGCATCAATTGGCAGATTCTAAATTTACTATTCCACTAAAAAAACAAAACGGGCTGTTTGGCGAAATAAAGGGGCCGTGAAACTTTGCCACCTAACCCGTAGTGCCATCGCCACTCCAGCAGCCATTGGCCGCATGGAGCCTGAGGAGCCTTGTGCATCGGAGGTCAGCAAAGAGAGAGAGAGAGAGAAAGGATCTGCTCAGACGGAGGGGCTGGCAATAGCCCATGCATCAGGAATAGCCTCCATTCAGTTCTTTCGCACGGCAGCGACATGCGGCAGCCATTTTAGTGACTCTGCCACGTGGCGGGGGCTTCTTTTAGAGAGGCCACCCTTGTTGTTGGAGCGGACCACGGATAGAAGAGCACTCTGATCACACATTGGAATGGGTTCAGGAGGCTACAGGAGAAACCGGACAGTCGTTTTGGGGTGTGTGAGTACAGCATGACATCAGAGGCACCCAAAATGGTGGACACCAGGCCCAACAATACAATGGGGCCCTCTACATTGGCCAGAGCCCTCAGTTCGGGGGATAAGTCCCCCAGGCCCCATATCCCAAGACCTCTGCCTCTCAGCGCCCATCCAGGGCGAATCTGAGAGACGAACAGCAGAGGCAGAAGGCACTGGAAAAGAGGGCAGAGCAACAGAGGGCGATGTGGATTTCGGCCCAGTCCATCTCCGGCCAGGTCACGGTCTCCCTGCAGGGGGTCTTTAGCCTCAATTTCTCCCCCTCTATCCCTAGTTCATTCCAGGGGTTCCCCAGGGGTTCCCCAGGGGTCAACATCCCCCCTCTTTCTATTAAGGACATGCAGGATATTGCCGGGGATCCCTTTGATTTAAGGCATCAGTTTCGGTGCATCCTCAGCCTAGGCTTCTACTTGCACAACAGTCTGAATTTCCACTGGCAGAGGCTGCCCCACTTACTGACCAGGATGACTTGCCCAGCATCCCAGACAGTCTGCGATAGCTCATCGCTAGGACCATTTCACATAGCATAGACTCAGGCCTGTGCCATAGGGAAACTGCCCCAAGTTGCCATGAAGCCCATGAGGCTGCTTGTACCTATCAGTCCTGCCAGGTGTTGACAACTGTACAAGGAAATAGGCCAGTCTCACTATCTCTAGCCAATGAGGAGGAGATTCAGTGGGATCTTGATCTGTCGGATGATGACGAATCCTTGGTGCTGGATTGCCTGGCATTTACAGGTCTTTTTCCACCTCCCACTTCAAATCCCTTCTTCACAAGGCTCATTCCACTACCAAATTGGGGACTGGAGCCTCTGCTCTGGCTACTGCCACTAGTTAGAAGGATTTGGGTGGAGGCCTGTTCTTGACGTTCGTCGAGCCCTCAGGATCTAACTTAAACGCAATGCAGCTATCAAGACTGAAGCTCTCCTTGTAGGGGCTAGGGTTACTCCCTTAATCATAGGGTGCTGGCTGTGGGCCTCGATAGCGAGAGCCTATGAGGCTCGGGGATTGCCGGTGCTGAGCGGCATCATGGCACACTTTACTAGGAGCACCGCAATCTCAGCAGCATGGGTCACCAGGACTCCTATTGAGGATATCTTCAGAGTAGCCACTTGGGCTTCGCCGTCGCCTTTTATAAAACATTACCGGCTAGACGCTGAGGCGTCCTTCGGCTGCAGGGTGCTTCAACAGGTTCTATCCACTTCGGGAACTCCAGAGCACTCAGTTCCCCACACTTAGGACATTGGTGTGTCCCATTCCTGGAGCCACATGCAATATAACCTGGAGAAGGACTTTTGGTGCTACCTGAATGTTGTTTCTCAGGATATTGCAGGAGGGTCCAGGCCCCTCCCTCATCAGTTGGTCCATAGTGGGCTTGTGTAGTGGGTAGCCTGGTTGTCTTTCTTGTTATAGCTCACTCTATGAAGCTGTGACCTCGTCAAAACTGGAGCCAAGGAGAGAGAGTCAGAGGCATGGCTAAAAAATATGGCTCAGTCTCTAGACCAATTAGGACATGATAATCCCATTCCTAGACCCTCCTGCAATATCCTGAGAAACAATGTTCAGGTAGGACCAACATTCCTTTTCACGTATGGCTTTATGATGTACACTCTATTATAACAGCTCCATATTGTTTAAGCAAATACACTGTTTTTTATATATTTCAGTTTATATATAAAAGGCACCTGGTACCAACAAGGTTAGCTAAAATCTCAACAAATACCTCCCCAAAATGTTGGAAATGCGAATCAATACATGGAACATATTACCATTTATGGTGGACCTATGAGGAGGCTACAAATTTTTGGAAAAAGATCAAAAATTGGCTGGAGGCAATAATGGGGTTTAAAATAGAATGGAAACCTGATTTTTTTTAATTAAGAATAATGTCTGCGAAATACAAAAAAGAAATCCAGTATTTAATACTACATATAATTACGGCAGCAAGGATTGCCTTTCGCCCAGAAATGGAAGAACAAACTAACTCCAAGCGAAGATGAAATAATAAGAAAGGTTATGGATTGTGCTGAAATGGACAAACTAACTAAAGAAATTCAGGGAAAAGAAGAATCAGAATTCTACCAGATATGGGATAAATGGTATAGGTGGATGGAGAAAAGAAACAAGAATCAATGAAGGAATATAACAAAACTCAAAAATAATAGTTATGAGTAAAATAAGAGAGTTAAGAATGGTGTAATCCAAATGAAAAATAGAAAGGGAAATAATATGAGATGAGCAGTATTGATTGATAATTGCTATTAGAAAGAACAGGAAGCTCCTGTTTGTATTGCATTGTGTAAATGTGTTGTAAGTCTGTTTTGTGTGTGTGTATTTTACATGTTTGTTAATAAAATTGAAAAATTGGGGGGGGGGAAGGAAGTATATAAAGGAAAACACACACAAACATATGGTAACAGTATATGTATGTATGTTTTCTTTACTTCTGTATTTTATACATGCAAAATACATGCAATAAAGTGCTCCATTTTTCAAGACAGCATTAACATTTGACCAAGTTGAGTAGTTTTCTGTTTCTTTGTGGTGATCAGTACGATGCCTCTGAAAAGCTTAAAACCAGTTCATAAATACCGGCATATTTGTTCCTACTATTAGTAATTAATACTTAGAGGTGTATTGCCAGAGTAACATATAGTCATCACAACTAGAAGTGATTAACAGTTATCTCCACAAATTTGTCAAATCACCATATGAAGCATGAATGCTGAAGGTCAGAACTGAGCAATGCTAACATAACAGAACTGAGGAGAACTGAGAAATTTCCTGACAGTGAGAACAATTAATCAGTGGAACAGCTTGCCTCCAGAAGTTGTGAATGCCCCAACACTGGAAGTCTTTAAGAAGATGTTGGATAGCTATTTGTCTGAAACGGTATAGGGTTTCCTGCCTAGGCAGGGGGTTGGACTAGAAGACCTCCAAGGTCCCTTCCAACTCTACTATTGTATTATTATTGTATTATATATGGTTGAAATTTTGTGAGCTTTCACAGAACACATTCCTGGTAAGAATTTGGGCTGAAAGTTGAAGGAATTGAGCAGTCAGGCCTGAAATATGTTACTAATCCTCTCCTTAGCATTATTTAAATATGGGTTCTAATTTTCTTTTTAAAATTCAGAAATGCACTTTTTTTTAATTAGAGAAAACATAACATAAAGGGCATAAGTTGAATGTCCCATGGTTGTTTCGACACACGTACAAAGAATGCATGTGTTGTTAAAAATAGATGGCTATGCAAGACAGAAAGATATGAAGAGTTATAATGATGGCAATTGTTTCATTTCAATATATAGCAACATTAGAGTTAGAGTTATCACTATAAGAACATTGAATGTTCCTTCATATTTTTTTGGATAGAAGAGTGGATCATATAGTTAATTTTCCAGAGTTGATCAAGATTTAACCTGTGCAATTGTATGAATGGAATTTATAGTTAGTTGGAGGAACTTGGTTTTGAAATGAGTTTCTGTTTGTGTGAACATGGTTTTTGAAAAGCCCCAAAAATGAAATAAGAAGGAAGAGGGGGGAAACGCTTCACTTCCTTCTTAAATGATTTTCTGATTTGTAATTTACCTCTCCAAAACGAATAATTGATATATAAACAGACCGTCTTGTTTTCTAATGGACAACTTGGTGAATCCCTGCCAGTGTCTGTTGCACACCTGGGCGCACTTACCTTGATTGTAGTCCTCCGAACATTTTCTTTTTCAACAAATGAAACCCATATGTGGTGCCCACAATATCATCCAGAGCTGGCAAGCTATCAGAGAGAGACAATTTTACAGACAAAAGGCCTATTTGAGGAAAACAACCTAATTGAATGTTCAAAAGCATTCATGGGATTTATTCTAATGTTTTCATTTGAAAACCTCAAGGGTGGGGTGTGCATCTCATTTATTGGGTCTGGAGATTTATTGTCTCTACAGTGGACGTTCAGCATACTCTGGTTTCAGCTTTTTGGGGTGAAATAATCTATACTTCATTGCTGTACTTATATTATAATATACAATTTGTTTTTCTGTCAAAGTATACCTTTTTAGGCATATACCTAAAACTTCTGGTTCTCCTAGGCGCTGCTTGGAGTGTCCAAGCATGGGTTAACTTCAGCTTGCTGCCCAAGGACTGAGTTCAAATCTTTGTGTAGCCACGCCTCCTGCTCCCTCCAGGAGCTCAGTTTTAAAAACTCAGTCGCCCTAAAAGGATGCAATTGGAGAGTCTCCAGACCTTGAGCAGCAAATTGAACTCTCCATACAGTTAGTGTAGCCTCTTTTTATTATTTTTGTATTAGTTTACTGTAGCTTGTTAAACTTGTATTATTATACAAAGTGTTGTGAGAGCGTGGGACAGGCGCTCGGAGCGCGTGGGTCTTCCCCGCTTTCCGCGGTCAAGGCTGTATGAGATGTATGAGATCTGGATCAATCTCTAGCTAAACTATTTCACTTAAGGAATCAGTGTGGCCATTTATCAAAGCCAAATCTGTTTTTATTCACTATTTTAAAAAAATACAAGTCTGATACACATTTTTTCCACTGAAACGGTTGTGCTATGTATAAGTGAACAGCATGAACAAGAAACCTTAATTTCAGTGCCTGTAAAAAGTTTGTTTACTGCCTGTATTTTTATCCAGGATAATTCAGGAAGGACATAGTACTGTCCTAGGAAAGACCTACTCATATCACATATGGGAAATTAGTTTGTAAATAAAAAATCTTTATATTTTAATGTTCTCCGCCCCGGCACATTTTCTTGAAGTTCAGTAATCTTGTAATTCTTCCTCAGTGGCCAATGAATTGCTTAGTTTTTTCCACTTAATTTTGAATTTTACTTTGGTTTTGAACTAGGGGTTCTGCCCAAGTATAAGCCAGAAGTGATGTGTGGCCTTCCATTTCATTGTGTCTGGAGGGGAATACAGTCCTTAATTATCAAATTAGATGCACATTCTGGCTCTCTGGCATATCTTCCTGGCTGGCCATCTGTTACATTGGATCAAGGCCCACCGAGAAAGTAGACTACTCATTACCAACAGTGCCCTAGTGCCAACCAATGGTAGGTTAAGAGGGGCAGGCTGTACACAGTTCATATTCCTGCTCCCCTGCCAGGAGCATTTCTTATGAGCAGATCAATGCCAGCCTAAGCCCATATGTCCCATTTGCATAAATTCACATCTGTGGAGACAGATGTGGCCATTGCTGTACCAAGAGGAAATGTTAAGGAATGAGGATACTGACCATAGTTTATCAATCAAGTCCTTTGGAAAAAGAAGTTTATAATGGCACTATTTCATCACTGTAATCCAATCAAGGTCAGTCCATTCAACTCACTTTTCAAGTACTAATACTCAAAGCAGCTGGCCAAGAAAGACTTGTGAAAGCAGCAGGTCAAGCTTTACTATTAGCTTGACCTAGCCTTTGGCATATTTTCCTTGATAAACACTACTTCCCATGGTGCCTATGTATGTATATGTGCTAGTCCACTTCTCCTTAATACTCTTAACTTTAGATGACATTCAAATAACCATATTACATTATTATCATCATTAGGTGATTGTCAAAGTATATTTACCAGAACATCATTCATTCATGGAAGGGGACATAGTTTTATTCAGTGGCTGTACACTGAAGTAGTCTTGTTCACTGGCTATATACAGTCTATACACTAAAGACTGGCCATGAATTTGGTGCATACGCAATCCAAAAGCTAGTTAGCATTTTATATCCATTGAATTTGAATAGTGATCACTATCACAGTTTAAAATAAGATGCTAACTACTGGGACATGTTGAGTTTGAATAGTCCCATTTTGGTACAAATGCATAGGAATTCAAAAAACGAATTCATTATTAATACGCAGAAAATCCATATGAAATTTACTATTACAGGAATTTTTGAATACTGGTTGCTCAGGTATAGTAATGAACATCCGCTAATTATGTTCCTAGCATAATCTGCCTTTGTATTATAGAATATATAATTCTGGATTAATACAGAAAAAAGGGAGTGCATGAATATAATAATAATAATAATAATAATAATAATAATAATAATAATAATAATAATAATAATAATAATAATAATAATAATAATGAAGCCTACAAATACTTAGGCATTTTGCAGTTGGATAACATCAAACATGGACAAGTAAAAAATATTGTCAGGAGAGTACACCAACAGAGTTAGGAAAATTTTGAAATCTAAATTAAATGGTGGAAATACAATCAAGGCCATAAATACCTGGGCAATACCAGTTATAAGATACACAGCTGGTATAGTTAACTGGACACAAGCTGATTTGGACATTTTGGACCGAAAAACAAGGAAACTAATGACAATGCACTACAGTTTACATCCACGTGGTGACACTGATAGACTATACCTGCCCCGAAAATCAGGTGGCAGAGGATTATTACAAGTGAAGCAAATAGTTGAAGAAGAAAAACATGCACTAGCTGATTATTTAAAAGAAAGTCAAGAACATCTATTAATCGAAGTAAAGAACAAAAATCTACTGAAGGCCCAACAGACGAAACAAGAATACAGAAAAGTTGTGATAAAATCAAGAATGGAGAGTTGGCAGAACAAAGCCTTACATGGTCAATTTCTGGAAAAAATAAAAGATAAAGTGGACAGTGAAAAAACTTGGTTATGGTTAACAACAGGTACATTAAAGAAAGAAACAGAGTCACTAATCCTGGCTGCGCAAGAACAAGCTATCCGAACAAATGCCATTAAGGCCAAAATCGAAAAATCCTCTGATGATGCCAAATGCAGACTCTGCAAAGAAGTTGATGAAACTGTTGACCACATACTCAGCTGCTGTAAAAAAATCGCGCAGACTGATTATAAAATGCGGCACAATTCAGTAGCACAAATGATCCACTGGAATTTGTGCAAAAATTATAATATTAAAACAACAACAAACTGGTGGGAACATAAGCCTGAAAAAGTCACCGAAAATCAGATGGTCAAGATCCTGTGGGATTTTCGTATACAAACAGACAAAGTACTAGCGCATAACACACCAGACATCACACTGGTTGAGAAAAAGAAGGTTACAATCATAGACATCGCAATACCAGGTGATAGCAGAGTTGAGGAGAAGGAACCTGAAAAAGTTGCGAAATACCAGGACTTAAAAATTGAAATCCAACGATTATGGCACAAACCAGCAGTGGTAATTCCAGTGGTAATCGGCACACTGGGTGCTATTCCAAAAGCACTGGAATTACATTAAAACAGTTAAAACTTGACAAAATCACCATCAGTCAAATGCAAAAAGCTGCACTGCTTGGATCTGCACGTATATTACGAAAATACGTTACGACGTCCTAGGCCCCTGGGTGGGGCCCAACTAGTAATCAATGCCAAATCCGGCAAATCAACTGGCCGCTGTGATACAATCGTATAATAATAATAATAATAATAATAATAATAATAATAATAATAATAATAATAATAATAATAATAATAATAATAATAATAATAATAATAATAATAATAATAATAATACTATAGTATTGCAGATGGCTTTGCAGCCAAATTGTTGGACCGTGTTGAGTTTTCTTTTGCTTGTGAACTGTGTGTTAATTTTTTTAAAGTTGCCAGGATCTGTTAGCTTGAGGTAATGATGTCATTTGATTGGATGCAATCTAATGGTTTGACCCTTGGGAAAAGCTAGCTTCATTTTTTTTTTGAGAGATTTGATTTTTCAGAAGATGAAATGGGTGTGTCTATATGGTGTAAGCCATCTAAGCCTCCAAACTCAAATCCATTCCAAACAGCTTCACAAGACTAGGTTTCCTGTGTTATAGAATCCCCAGGTTTCTTTCTTTTCTTTTTTTTTAAGAATTTTATTGGTTTTTAAAATTTATGGGAAAAGGGTAGGTCGATATACAAAAAAAAAATTTGGCAGCTCCATCGTGCTAGAGGTAGGAATCTCTCCAATTCTCACAACTTTTTATAGAAAAAAAAAGATAAAAGATAAGCAGAAACAGCATCTTATTATACATTGTATCAACCATGTGTTCAATCATCTCTTTTGCCACTTTCTAATATATCAACAATTACAATGATATTCCAGATATATTTATTTTTGTGACCTGAGTCTTTCCATTATTGTTCCCTCCCCCCTGTCCCCAGGAGCCGCAGCCCCTCCCTCATTCATATCTTGTGTGTTGTCACCTTTTTCACTACTTATATTTCCATCCTCTAGGAGGGCACTGTGTTTTTTAATGAAGGCCTCTGCCTCCACAACTGTGTTAATTCTAATTCTGTTTCCCTCCCAGAAGCATTCCTTCTGGCAATAACCATCTAAACCAAATTTCCTTATTATATAATTTCTTTGATAAGGAGGAATGCTTCCTCCTCTTATCTCTTATTTTTTTCGGAATTTGCTTAAGAATGGCAATTTCTTTATCTTTATATTTTAGTGGTCACCCCCCCCCCCTTTGAGCCCCTAGAATCTCATTCCTCGTGGTCTTCCTAAGAAATTTAACATGTACTTCCCTTGGAACATTATGTGTTCTGGCATATGCTGAATTAATCCTATAAACCAGATCCATATCCCACCACAATTGTTCTTTATCTCTTTTAATATATTCTGCTAAAATTGTACTCATAATGTCCTTAAGATCTTCATCTTCTGTCTCCGGTAGGTTCTGGAATCTGAGAAAGAAGGACATTCTTTCAAGTTCTATCTTTGCCATAAAATTATCCAATTCTATATTCCCCTTCTGGACTGCCTTAACCTCCTCCCCCAGCACAGCCGCACCCTCCTCCAGCACACCAATTCTCTGTTTATTTTCAGTTATTTTTTGCTGCACACTTTTAAGCTCTTCTCTAAAATCTGCTACTTCCTTTTTCAACTCATTTTGTCCCTGCATAAGAGTTTGAAACATTTGAGTAACAGATAAATCTTTTGAACTCTCTCCAGTCCTTTCTTGTGAAAATGATGAAATTTTTGTCTGTTGAATCGTTGGACTGGATGCAGTAGAAGGCGGTGCCGAGGCTGCTTTGCCTGTAGGTGGTTTTCTGGGCCCCATTGTCTAAGTTCAGAAAGAGTATAAATCTTTTGCAAAAGAAATGGGGTCTGTGAAGCGTGCAGCCAAGCAAGTCTGAGAAGACAGGCAAATCCAAAAGTGAAAATTAACCCTCTGTTACAGTTCCAAGCCAAGAAGTCACTCAAAAAAAAAAAAAAAGAAATCAAATAATCCAAATCCAGAAAGACCACGTAACAGGAGAAGCTCCAAGAGTCCTTTAGGGGGGATAATATACAGCCAGACTTTCTTCAAAGGTAGTTTCAAAAGGCAGACTTCATTTATAAGTGTGACGAAGAAGAAGGAAGCAGGCCATCTTGGCTCCTCCTCGGAATCAGGAGTAGAACATTAAAAACTTCCATAAAGCTTTCAAAACAACTCAGCAATCAGCTCTTGCAGTTATGATATAAATCTTTTCACATTGTTAGTTCAAGTGGCTAATTCAACTCTCCATTCCGAGATTGAGAGACAGTCCAAATGCCGCTTTGCCTGAGAGGGGTAGAAGAAAGAAAGCAACCCCCCTCCAATCTTCCTACTTCAAACAGATTGAATCCACAACTTATAAAAAAGCCGCTGCTCATCAGTTGAAAGCAATTAAGGAGATTGGAGCGAATTTCTCACCTCCAGCACTTCAGCTGCTGCATGTAGTTAACTCTTTCCTTCCGGAATCCATTCAGCGAAGATGCTGTTATGCACCCCCTACGCTCCCCGGCTCCTGAGGCGAAACTGGAGACCCGCCATGGCTGCCACCTATCTGGGGGGTTCCAGCAAGCCGCCCTACGGCAAGTGGTCCCTCCAAGACCGCCTGTGCTCCTAAAAGGAGCCCACCGGAGAAGCGAAGAGCAGACCAACATCCGTCGCCTTCGGAAACCGGAAGTGATCTGAATCCCCATGTTTCTTAATAGCAAGGTTAAGATTCCAGGTGATAGTTTGCATTTAATGCATCACTGTGCATGTGTCTGATCTAACTGGAGTCTTACTGAGTTTGAATTTCTTTACTGATATATATGCTTTAATGAAATATTAGATTATTGCATTGGTTGAAAGCAAATTGGTTGAAGGACCGGGCTGTTGGAGGTGCGCAGGAGTTCGGGAGAACCTCTAGCTAAGATTCTGTGCAGTTCAGAAACTCCCAAATCCCACTCCTGGCTGGCCCCACCCACCCCTCCCAGGAGTCCCCACGCAGCCCGTTTTGGATACAAATAAGTGCAGGGCATGCATGAAGGCTTGGGGAGGGCAAAAAATGGCCCTCCCGGAATTCGTGATGACCCTCCAGAGGGCCTCCCGAGCCTGAGGGAGGCCGTTTTCGCCCTCCCAGAGGCTCGAAGAAAGCCTCCCAAGCCCAGGAAGGGGAAAAATGCTCCCCACTGTGATGTAGGAGGCTGACTAGGCCACGCCCACCCAGCAACCAGGCAGAGAACCCCTTGTTAAAAAAATTTAAGCCTACCTCTGAAACAAACTCTTACTTTAGGAGATCAGATCAGATGGACAACTTAGGGAATATGGAGAAGAGAAAGAGGGAGTTTAGAGGAAGACAGTCCTGACAGGCAGACAAAATAAGAGAGAGAAAGAAAAAAAGATACCCTGTATTTATGAAAGAAAGTAAAAGAGAGATGCTAGTAGCTTTCATGACAGCCTTTCTGTAAATCATCCTACTAATCATCACCTTAAGGGAGCAGTCAGTCTTTATTTCATCCAGGAATGATTGATTGGTTCTGCTTGCCGTCCGTGGAACTTTTAGTAACAGTCTCCAATTCCATAATTCAAAAGGCATCTCTCTCATGTCTCCTGCTTTTCTTTATGTCCAGCATCACAGGCATACATTATCACTAGGGAAAAAATACATTGGCTTGTCTGTTTTGATCTTTGTATCTTACAGATATCTTCTATGATCTTGGCTAAGTTCATTTCCTTTCCCACTAGGATTAACCTTGTCTTTCTTCTCCAGGAAACTCTTCACCTTTCTCTATTTTTGAAGCAAAACTAAAAACCACATTTACTTTTTTGCATTGAATTCCCAACCAGCAGTTTAACTTCAGTTTTGCCCTCTCAGGCTCAAGTAAACTCTCTCTCTCAAAAAAAAAAACCAAAAAAAAAAAACCCTCAGTGCTATCTATTTTATAGAAATGGAGAACTGGACTAAATTGAGGGCCAGAGCTTCTTTGGGGGAGATGCCTTGCTTTGCTTCAAGGTTAACAAGCAAAGCAAAGAATCCATTAAACCATGGAAAGAGCAAGAAAGGGGGATTGCAGAATTAAGTTACAGTGGATGTAAGAAGAGATTGCAGTTTCATGTTGACAGGGCAATCAATTGTTTTAGTGGCTTTATTCTAGTATACAGTAAAAGCTATATCTAATGCTGTGCTATGACTGAGACTTAGGCAAAGCTTGTGTTTAACAGCTTAGTCACAGTTCAGCTTAGTTGAACTGAATGTCTGTGACATTTAACATACTGTTGAGTTCTGGGAACTACCAATGAGCTTTGATAATCTGATTGCTATCTCATTTTTCCTACCACAACTGGAAGAGAGAGATTGTCTACAGATCAAAAATTGATCCAATCACTACCAATTCTCTGGAGGCTCAGCTAATTATTTGATCTAGTAGCCAACATCTTGTTCCTGGAACACCTATATTTGCTTTCATTTATGTGAGATGCATATTATATTTAACAACCTTTGGGTGTCATAATGTGAGGTTTGAGTGAACCTTAAAGCACTGGATTGGCAGACAAGTTTTCAATCTCTGAGAAATTGTATCTTCTGTGATTGATTGGTTATTTAAATAACTTGCTTATTTACTTTGAGGATCCTCTTCTCCAGATGTTCAAGAGGTTCTTTAGCGTCTTAATGATAACATTTTGTGAGTTACACTAAAGATTTTTCCCTTTTATAGTCTTATATTAGGTTTTTTTGGAGTACTGTATTCCATATTTCCTCTGAAAGGTCCATCTAAAGTACAATCCATTATAGTATGGGGACTTCTTCATTCCTTTTGCGTTATCAAAAAAGTACAGCATTTCATAGTATTTAGTGATTTTTTTACCATAAATATTCTTGACTTTGCAAGCATGGCCACTGACTTGATTTCTCAAAACGATGTTCCTTTCAAGTGGGATTTCAAAGGTTAGCAGCCTTTCATCACTCTCAACCTTTCTTCCATCTTATGGTTCCTACTGCCCTTCCGTTATAGTGACTGATATCTCTCATCTCACCTTGGAGCTATCCTTTTCCAATGCACTTCAGAGTTTCCTGGTAACCTCCTTCACTGTAACTTTTTTACTCAACATTTGTTATAAGCCAAGTGAGACTGATATCTTTATCAAGAGGTTTTATCCATCAAAGGACACTTTCAGAATTGGAGCCATTTCCCGGAGGTATGAGTTATCCTGTAGAAGTTAGAAGTTATTATAAGAACCTGGAACATCTGCGGACTCAGAGCAAACTTAACAAATACCAGGTCAGAAAGTTACAAATGTGGTCCTTGTTTTAACATTCAAATCCCTTTCATTCAAAGCATGCATAAAAGCAGGCTAATGCCTGATCATGCAAACCAGAACATTTCTTGCTTAAAATTCTCCCCAATCTCCATTCTGTGCTCTGGAAACTTTGGACCTCCACCCTGTATCTGGGAACTACTACTGAATTTTTGTCAGTGAGCATGACATTCTCTGCTTTCTTAGATGCTTGGCAGAAGAAAGGGTATTCTGATGCATATGCTTGTAATGATTAGAGTCATCTCAATTGAGTTCTCTGGGGCAATGTGTAGTAAAGTTCATGAAACTATGACATTCTGAGTTCTTGTCAAGGAAGAAGTTGTAGGTGGTTTTAAGAAGAGATTAGACCCCAAAGGAGTTTGGTTTAGATGGTTATTGCCAGAGGGAATGTTGATCTTTTGGGAGGGAAATAGAATTAGAATTAATACAGTGCAGGAGGCTGAAGCCTTCATTAAAAAACATTTATCTCTCCTAGAGGACGAACACAGGGAAGGTAGTGAAAAGAGTAGCAAGGTACAAGATATGAAGGGGGAGGCTGTGGAGGAAGGAGCAATACCGAAAAGGCTCAGGTCACAAAAATAAAAGTATTTGAAACATTTGTAATTGTTGGTATACTAGAAAGTGACAAAGGAAAAATGATTGAACACATGGTTGATACAATGTAGAATAAGATTCTGTTTTTTACTTATCTTTTATACGTTGTTTTTAATATTGTAAAAATTGTGAGATTTGGAGGGATTTCTACCACTAGCGTGGGAGCTGCCAAAATTTTCTATGTACCCCTTTACCTTTTCCCATAAATGTTTAAAAACCAATAAAATTCTTTTTTAAAAAAAAGAGATTGGACCCCCATTTGTCTGAAATGGTATAGGGTTTTCTGCCTGAGCGGGGGGTTGGACTAGAAGACTTCGAAGATCCCTTCCAACTCTGCTTTTCTGTTAAACATTGAAAAGAAGATGTAAGTGATGTTAAAATATTTCCAAGATACCTGGCCAATGATTGTGTACCTTTAATTCTGGTAGTAAGAAGGCATTACATTGCTTACTGTTCTAAAGACTTTTTTATGGATTTCCTCATTGCAAAGTCTTAATGGAATCAAGAATGTTTTAAGTGTTCTTGATTTTTTTTTCTAAATGAGAAGGCAGAAGACAATTAGTGTCAGAAACCACA